>NC_083426.1:47973687-49173687 GCF_020745735.1 Hemiscyllium ocellatum
CCCCCCTCACTGACCCTCCCCCCCAGCTCCCCTCACTAACCCTCCCCCCAGCTCCCCTCACTAACCCCCCCCCCAGCTCCCCTCACTGACTCTCTCCCCCCTCACTGACCCTCCCCCCAATCCTCTCCTCAATGAACCTCAGTTGCTCACCTTACCGCTCCAAGATTTCCAGCTCTCTCCACTTCCGGTTACACGCTGACATGCGTCACGTCCGGTTTCGCCCATCTGTCGGATCAGAGGTGTTGATCACTCAGTGCTTCCCAGGTCCTAGTGTCCGTGCTGCCAATATCAATTACTCAATGCTGGTTTGTCAGGATGCTCACTGAGTTACCAGCTAAAGGAATACTACAGTGGTTACATTTTATTCGTCTTCACCCATCTTCTTTGAACTCCTGTTACTGTCAATTAAAGCAATGCAAAGTAGATTTTCACTGAAATTATGTTGAAAAGTCGATGCTTAACTTAAACTTCAATGCTGGTTGAAACGGATTCAAATCCCAAATCCAAGTAAATCTTAGTTCCAGTTTAAACCCTGTGATTAACATCACGCTGGACCACGGACCGTCTTGGGAAGTAGACACAGAACTGTTTCCAGACCATATAAAAAAGGGTTTCAGATGGTAGTTCACTGAAGTTTAAGGAACAGTTTAGATTTATGACTATATCAAATCGATGATCATATATAAACTTTAAAGATCAATATATTTGAATTTGTTTTTTTCTATTTCTTACTTTTATAGAATAAAACCCCTATAGTATGGAAACAGACCACTTGGCCCAGCAAGTCCATCAGACCATAAGACGTAGGAGTGGAACTAAGGCCATTCGGCCCCTCAAGTCCACTCCGCCATTCAATCATGGCTGATGGGTATTTCAACTCCACTTTCCCGCATTCTCCCCGTAGCCCTTAATTCCTCGAGACATCAAGAATCTATCAATCTCTGCCTTGAAGACATTTAGTGTCCCTGCCTCCACTGCACTCTGCGGCAATGAATTCCACAGGCCCACCACTCTCTGGCTGAAGAAATGTCTCCACATTTCTGTTCTGAATTGACCCCCTCTAATTTTAACGCTGTGTCCACAGGTCCTAGTCTCCTCACCTAACGGAAAAAGTTTCCTAGCGTCCACCCTTTCCAAGCCATGTATTATCTTGTAAGTCCACCCCAACCCTCCAAAGAGTAACCCACCCAGACCCATTCTCCTATTACTCTACCCCTGACTAATGCAACTGACCAACACATCCCTGAACAATATGGGCAATTTAGCGTAGCCAATTCACCAACCTACAGATCTTTGGATTGTGGGAGGAAAGTGGAGGACTCAGTGGAAACCCAAGCAGACATGGGGAGGATGTGCAAACTCCACATTGTCACTCAAAGCCAGAATCAAACGCGGTGCTTGGGGCTGTGAGGCAACAGTGCTAACTACTGAGCCACCATGCTGCCCCAAAATTTTAATAATGTGCATATGTTCTGTCCTCTGTTTCTGCCCCAAAAGTACAAAGTCTTACATTTAAATTTCATCTGACACCCCTCTCCACAGCTTATAAACCTGCCTGCATCTTGTGATGTTACATAAAGTCCTCTTCACAGCTGCCCATGCTTTTTTGTGGTCTTTGTTCCTCAAATCCAACTGAGAACATCAATGGCAACAATACTGACCCCTAGTGACATCATAATGCATTCAAACAAATTCACTGTCAAATTCCTTTTTAATACTATTTGTTTTCAGCTAATCAACATGCTGACTAAATGGCAATTTATCAAAAATCTTTTGAAAATCCACGCAGCTGACATTCATCACATTTCCTCTACCTGTGCATTCATTATTTTCTCAAAGAACCCCATCAAATTTGTCAAACATAACTTTAACAATTTCCAACGGGCTATCACTAAGTTAGTCTTTCTAGGTGAGTATTAATGATCCTGAAAAGCTTGTCATATTTTAAGCTGACCAGACAGTTAACTGGTTTATCCTCGGATGTACCACAAATAACCCTCCAGTCCTGTGTTCATATCTAAAGACGTTTGAAAGGATGGTCAGATTGTCTGTTATTTTCTCTGTCATTTCTCATTGAAATCTAGGATGAATATGAACAGGCCCTTTTATCTTCTCTACTTGAACACTTTATTCCCACTAACATACAAAAAAAACGAAGACAAACTAACCATTTATTATTTCTGCCATTCTTCATTTTCCACAGGAAGATCACCTTTTCTATCTCTGATTGAAGCGCTCATTCTTTAGGCAAAAGTGAGGACTGCAGATGCTGGAAACCAGAGTTTAGATCCGAGTGGTGCTGGAAAAGCACAGTAGGTCAGGCAGCATCCAAGGAGCAGAAAAATCAATGTTTTGAGCAAAAGCCCTTCATCAGGAATCCTTTGGCTATTTTATGCACTTAATTTTTAAAAAGAACGAAGACATACACTGTCTCTTTCTTCCTTGCTCTATTTGTCTCAAACATTCCTGGACATATCTTAGAATTCTCTTCTTCTTTACCGTATCAATTATGTATCTTTAAACCCATCTGTCTTTGAAAAATTCAAGCCAACTGTTCCATTTTCTCATTTGCCTTCCAAACTCTTCCTTTTTTTCCCCAGCTTTTGGCACCTATTATTTATTCTTGAAAGAGTAAAAGTTCCCTTCCTGTCCCCGTATTGTAATCAAACAAATTCATCTTTTGCATCATGACCTTTATCACTCTGATAGTCCAGTGCCATTGTTTTTCATCCAGTCATAAACTTTACTTCCTTGTCATTGACCCCATCTCTTTTTCTGTCTCCAGTTGAACTTCAGCTGAGCTCCTGACCCATAAACTTAAAATATACTTTGTGTAATCATCTCAAACATCTCTCTGGTTGTTGAAAGTATTACTTATGTCACTTTCTCTCCTTCAAATCATTTTTTCCCTGATTTAACATATCCATTATTCTTGTTTGTTTTGATTCGCTTTCTGTTTTTTGACTCTGCTCTTCACCTTCTCTGCCATATTTAAACTCTCCTTTAGTGCTCGTTATTCTCCCAACAAGGAATTTGGCTCCTACCTTGACCAATCATTCACTCCATTGTTTTTAGCCAGGTGTCTGACAAACTACTTTTCAAATTAAGGACTCCAGCTGTTGGACAGAAACCAGATGGAAACAACTCCCGACATGAAAATCAGAGGAGGCCCCTGGTGCCTCCAGTTCAGAGCTTTTTTCTCTGAGCTTTCACCTTGGGTGGCAGACCCCAACAACTCAGGGCAGACAGCAGTGCCCACTCCCCACCTCAACCCAAGTCAGTAGACATTGGCATTGGACACGTAGTAGTCTCAATACATACTCACAGCTCATCTCTGATTTACTCACAGCACTTCAATGCTGCACTTGGGAGTGTACAGGTACTGATCATTGTAATTACTACCAGGACACTTTGCAAATAGGCAACCACATCATGAATTCAACCAGGGTACATTTCAGGGCTTTTTGTTTGCTTCCTTAGCATCTATTTGGATGCTCATTGCTTGTCTGCCTTGCTTTTTGTGCTTTGTTCCCTCATCCAGAACGTAAAGGCCAACAGTACTCCTGTGATGCCTTCGTGTTTAGTGCAGACTCAAAGCAGGCAGCTTGTCATGGTTGTCAGCACTGATCAGTCAAGGGGATGGACAACATGTTGGGTAGCAAGACACAACATGTGCTTCAACCAACTCCCCATGTCTCAAAAAAGCAGAACATGGTGGAAAACCTCAGCAGATCTTGCAGCATCTGGGGAGAGAGAGCAGATAAACTGGAGAAATCTCTCCATAATGCTGGCAGGCCTGTTTATTTTTTCCAGCAATTTCTATTTTTTGTTTGTGATTTCCAGCATCAACATTTCTTTCAGTATTTTCCCCCTTGTCTCTATGTAAATGAAATTGTTCTCTGTTAAACCAAGGGAGTCACTCTACAGTCAAGGGCAGCTTTTGATATTGATCCGCGGACTCAGACACAATTGGTCAGCTGCCTGGGACACGCGTGGCCAGGGAATCTGTATCACTGCGTGCCAGAGAGTGGTCATGATCAGTTCTGTAGGAGTAGTGCGACCAATCCAGGGAGTTGTGGGGAGCTGTACAGAGATCAATTGGGGTCTAGTCACTCATCAATGGGGGGGCTCTCCTTTCAAATCAGTTGGGTGGGTGGGCCATAGTCAGTTCTGGGGGTCAGCTCAATGAAAGTCAAGGAGGTTATCAAAGGCCACTGCTGTGGTAGGAAAGTTTATTGTGGGAATTGGAGGCAGCTTGCTGGGATGTAGAGAGGGCTAATTCAATATATAACACTGGAAGATGATAGTGCACTTGAAAATGTGAGTTACTGGGGGTGGGGTGTATTCAGCAGTCACAACCACCCTGATCTCAATGCGGGCAATGATTGGCATGGTTAAACTGGAAGACCAGGGCTCAGGGAGTAATGTTGGAAAATGAGGTTGTAATTTATAGAGGTGTGTGAGAAAGTGTGGAAGTTCACTCCTGGTGGGCTTGACAGGAACGCCTGGAGGGAGGAACATAGTGGTTTTGAGGGAAGGGTGCTCTAGATTAACTGTGACTCACACTGCCAAGGTGACCTGCGTTAGTCTGTACTCATTGGATTTGTAAATGTATAGTGGAAATGGAAAATAGCTGAGAGCCGACCTAGAGTTGATGGGGTATGTGGTTTTCTTCTGTCTGAGCACGTGGGGACCTACTGTGAGCACCATGCCACATGGAGGATCTGTGCACACCAATCAGAGGGTCTGCGAATGTTGCCTGGAGGTCTGCACATGTCACCTGAAGTGTCTGTGTATGCTGCTTGAAGGGTCCATGCTCTATTGGAATTGAGCGTGGGAACTATTTACAACCTTCAACACACCGATCAGGAGGAGGCAGTAACACAGCAAGCAATTCATCATTTTAGGAGAGATAGTCATATGGTAGCCAAGTGTGTTGCTTAATAATAATAATAATAATAAGAAGAAGAAGAAGTTCCTCTTTGTTAAGGTTGAATTCTCCCACAACCCTCAAACATTCTTTCAGTACCAACTTTCTCTACTTTATACTGTGCTAATTCATTGTATTCCTGAATATGTTGTGAGTATGAAGCAATCTTTCAAACTGCTCAGACTTCCTTGAAGTCATCTTCAGGATTCCAAAATGTGTTGCAGTGTTCTTCACCCATAATTTCTGAACTGAAATGTATTTAAGAAACACAACCATATCTTTTTACAGGTGGAAGCTGAGGACTACAATTCCCATCTGTTTCTGTTGCATGTACGAGTGGCCCAGTATCCCTGCTCTCTGTCTCAGACAGCTACAGACAGGACTATGCCTATGCTGGGCAGTTAGAATAGAGGCATGAAAACCCCATGTTGCAGGAAGAAAGACAGTCCCCAGGTAGGGAATGCTGCCCGGGTGAATATCTGTGTAGAGTTTGCACATTCTCCCCGTGTCTGCGTGGGTTTCCTCTGGGTGCTCCGGTTTCCTCCCACAGTCCAAAGATGTGCAGGTCAGGTGGATTTGCCATGCTAAATTGTCCCGTGGTTTCTCGGGCTATGCAGGTGAGGTGGATTAGTCACAATAATTGCAGGGTAATGCTAATGTGGTGGGGATCTGGGTGAGGTGCTCTTCAGAGGTCAGTTCAGACTTGATGGACTGAATGGCCTTTTTCCACACTGTAGGGATTCTGTATTCTCCAATATCATACCAGGAAGCAGGCTGCAGCGAATTAGTGTTCAATAAACTGTAGGAAGCATTAAGTACAGATAGGTATTGACATTAGAAGCAACCCTGAGAGGCATCCGTTGTGCTGGGAGCTTGAAGGGGCTGGGAACCTTGATAGTTTACCAATCCAAGGCTTTTGCTTCGAGCAGCTGGGATATTGGAATGTGGAGAAATTCCAGGGGAAGTGTCAACTCAGTGAAGCAAGTTGTCTGTGGAAGAACTGGAACTGTGCCATGAGGAGATATTGGGAGTGCAGTCTCAGGAATCCACTGGAGTCTCAAGGGATGAGATTGAACTATCAGCTGTGAGCAGTCATTGAAGCAGTCCATGACAGAATGGTTTTTGACAGAGTTCTAAAGCCAAATTTTGAAAATGAAGAATTGGTATCCCTTGTAAGGAAGGCAAAATTTTAAAAAGATTTGGTGACCTTTTGTTTGGATTGGTTGCTGAAAATTCTGTGGGATCTCTCTTAACAACATCTACTCTTGGAATGTTGAACGCGACTCATAATCACCTCACGTTAGTCCTGGGTGATAGAGAATAAGTTGCATATACATTGCAAATTGTAATTGTAAATAGTTACTACTTCCCAGTCATAGTGTAACACAAATTTGGTGGTCTTAACAGCTGCAGCAGTGTGTATAGTACTGGACACGACATTATAGAAAGGATATGAATGGATTGGAGAGTATGCTGTGAAGCAAGAATAATTCCAGGAATGAAAAACATCAGTAATGAGCATGGATTGAAGAAGCTGGGACTGATGTCACAGAGAAGAAGATACCTGGGGGTATCCAAGATTTTCACAGGATTGTGACTGTTTTTTCTGTATGTCATTCCAAATCCAGAGTTAAACCTGCTGTGGGGAAAATCATGTGTATTCCTCAGATAGTGATGTCAGGGATATTCACACATATTCCCAGAGATCAATTTTGGGGATGTACACATGTATCTCACAGAGAGCGATGTCAGGGATATGTGTATGTATCCCCAGCGATCAATGTTGGGGGATATACACATGTATTCCGCAGAGAGCGATATCAGGTATATACACGTGTATTCCCCAGAGAGCAATGTTGGGAATATACAGCTGTATCATCCAGACAGCGATATATACATGTATTCTGCAGAGAGTGATATCGGGGATATGCATCTGTATCCCACAGAGAGCGATATGAGGGATAGACATGTGTATCCCGCAGAGAGTGATGTCAGGGATAGACATGTGTATCCCGCAGAGAGTGATCTCGGGGACACACATGTATATCCCCCAGAAAGCGATGTCGGAGATATACATATGTATCCCCTTGAGAGCGATGTCAGGGATATACATGTGTCTCCCCCAGAGAGCGATGTCAGGGATTTACACATGTCTTGTCCTGCCTGCAATGGCGGGGATATACACGTATATCCCCCAGAGAGTGATGTCGGGGATATACACGTGTATCCCCCAGAAACCGATGTGGGGGATTTATACGTGTATCCCACAGAGAGCAATGTCGGGGATATACATGTGTATCCCCCATAGACTGATGTCGGGGATACACATGTGTATCCCCCAGAGAGAGATGTCAGGGATATACATGTGTCTCCCCCAGCGAGCGATGTCAGGGATTTACACATGTCTTGTTCTGCCTGCAATGGCGGGGATATATACGTATGTACCCCAGAGAGTGATAGACAATAGACAATAGACAATAGTCAAAAGGTGCAGGAGTAGGCCATTCAGCCCTTCGAGCCTGCACCACCATTCAATATGATCATGGCTGATCATTCCTAATTAGTATCCTCTTCCTGCCTGATCTCCATAACCCTTGATTCCACTATCCGTGAGAGCTCTATCCAACTCTTTCTTAAATGAATCCAGAGACTGGGCCTCCACTGCCCTCTGGGGCAGAGCATTCCACACGGCCACCACTCTCTGGGTGAAGACGTTTCTCCTCATCTCTGTCCTAAATGGTCTACCCTGTATTTTTAAGCTGTGTCCTCTGGTTCGGCACTCACCCATCAGCGGAAACATGTTTCCTGCTGCCAGAGTGTCCAATCCTTTCATAATCTTATATGTCTCAACCAGATCCCCTCTCAGTCTTCTAAACTCAAGCCCAGTCACTTCAGTCTTTCAGTGTAAGGTAATCTCGCCATTCCAGGAATTGACCTCGTGAACCTACGCTGCACTCCCTCAATAGCCAGAATGTCTTTCCTCAAATTTGGAGACCAGAACTGCACACAGTACTCCAGGTGTGATCTCGCCAGGGCCCTGTACAGCTGCAGAAGCACCTCTTTGCTTCTATATTCAATTCCTCTTGTTATGAAGGCCAGCATGCTATTAGCCTTCTTCACTACCTGCTGTACCTGCATGCTTGCCTTCATTGACTGGTGTACAAGAACATCCAGATCTCTTTGTACTGCCCCTTTACCTAAATTGATTCCATTGAGGTCGTAATCTGCCTTCCTATTCTTGCCACCAAAGTGGATAACCATACATTTATCCACATTAAACTGCATCTGCCATGCATCTGCCCACTCACCTAACTTGTCCAGGTCACCCTGTAATCTCCTAACATCCTCATCACATTTCACCCTGCCACCCAGCTTTGTATCATCAGCAAATTTGCTAATGTTATTGCTGATACCATCTTCTATATCATTAACATATATTGTAAAAAGCTGCGGTCCAGCACGGATCCCTGTGGTAACCCACTGGTCACTGCCTGCCATTCCGAAATGGAGCCGTTTCTCACTACCATTTGTTTCCTATCAGCCAACCAATTTTCAATCCAATCTAGTACTTTGCCCCCAATACTATGCGCCCTAATTTTACTCACTAACCTCCTGTGGGGGACTTTATCAAAAGCTTTCTGAAAGTCCAGGTACACTACATCTACTGGATCTCCCTCGTCCATCTTCAGAGTTACATCCTCAAAAAATTCCAGAAGATTAGTCAAGCATGATTTCCCCTTCATAAATCCATGCTGACTCTGTCCTATCCTGTTACTATTATCCAGATGTGCCGTAATTTCATCCTTTATAATAGACTCCAGCATCTTTCCCACCACTGACGTCAGACTAACTGGTCTATAATTTCCTGCTTTCTCTCTCCCTCCTTTCTTAAAAAGTGGTATAACATTAGCCATCCTCCAATCCTCAGGAACCAACCCCGAATCTATCGAACTCTGGAATATAATCACCAACGCATCCATGATTTCCCGAGCCACCTCCTTCAGTACCCTGGGATGTAGACCATTAGGCCCCGGAGACCTATCAACCTTCAGACCTAACAGTCTCTCCAACACCAAATCCTGGCAAATATAGATTCCCTTAAGTTCAGGTCCTTCAGCCACTGTTACCTCAGGGAGATTGCTTGTGTCTTCCTCAGTGAACACAGATCTGAAGTACCCATTTAATTCTTCTGCCATTTCTTTGTTCCCCGTAATATATTCCCCTGTTTTTTGCCTTGCACATACTTAAAAAAGCTTTTACTATCCTCCTTTATATTTTTGGCCAGTTTACCTTCGTACCTCATTTTTCCTCTGCGTATTTCCTTCTTAGTAATCTTCTGTTGCTGTTTAAAAGCTTCCCAGTCCTCAGTTTTCCCACTTATCTTTGCTATGCTATACTTTTTCTCTTTTAACTTTATATGTTTCTTAACTTCCCTCGTCAGCCACGGCCGCCCATGCCTCCTCATGGGATCTTTCTTCCATTTAGGAATGAACTGATCCTGCAACTTCTGCATTATACACAGAAATATCCGCCATTGTTCCTCCACGGTCATCCCTGCTAAGGTATTGCACCATTGAACTTTGGCCAGCTCCTCCCTCATAGCTCCATAGTTCCCTTTATTCAACAGAAGTACTGTCACTTCTGACTGTACCCTCTCCCTCTCAAATTGCAGATTGAAGCTTAATGTATTATGGTCACTACTTCCCAATGGCTCCTTCACTTCGAGGTCTCTGACCAATTCTGGTTCGTTACACAATACCAGATCCAGAATTGCCTTCTCCCTGGTCGGCTCCAGCACCAGCTGCTCTAAGAATCCATCTCTGAGGCACTCCACAAAGTCTCTTTCTTGAGGTCCAGTACCATCCTGATTCTCCCAGTCTACCTGCATGTTAAAATCCCCCATAACAACTGTAGTAACATCTTTGTGACAGGCCAATTTCAGCTCCTGATTCATCTTAAATCCGACATCCAGACTACTGTTTGGGGGCCTGTAGATGACTCCCAAGAGGGTCTTTTTACCCTTAGTATTTCGCAGCTCTATCCACACTGACTCTACATCCCCTGACTCTAGGACACCCCCCCCGCCCCCCGCCAAGGGACTGAATATCCTCCCTTACCAACAAGGCTACCCCACCCCCTCTGCCTGTCAGTCTGTCCTTACGATAGCACGTGTAGCCTTGAATATTCATTTCCCAGGCCCTGTCCACTTGAAGCCACGTCTCAGTTATCCCCACAATATCGTATCTGCCAATTTCCAAAAGAGCCTCAAGCTCATCCATCTTATGTCTAATGCTTCGTGTATTCATATATTGTATTTTTAATTTGTTACTGCCCTCACCCTTCCCATCAACCTCTATTTCACTCACCCTTACAGCATGATCCCTTTCCGAGTTTTCTGCCTCATTGATACAGTTGTCTTTCTTGACTTCTCTTGTTCTAACTTTCCCTTCAATTTCCTTTTTAAACATCCAGTTTGTCCCCTCCCCCCCGCTACTTAGTTTAAATGTAGCAGTGTCGCAGTAGAAAACCTGCCTGCCAGAATGCTGGTCCCTAACTTATTAAGGTGCAAACCGTCTCTCTTGTAGAATTTATGCTTACCACAAAATATTTCCTGATGAAGGGCTTATGCCCGAAACGTCGAATTTCCTATTCCTTGGATGCTGCCTAACCTGCTGTGCTTTAACCAGCAACACATTTTCAGCTACCACAAAATATACCCCAGTGATCCAAGAACTTAAATCCTTGCTTCCCCAACCACTCATTCAAGTCCATTATCTCCCTGTTTCTGGCCTCACCAGCCTGAGGAACTGGAAGCAAACTGGAGATAACCACCTTGGACGTCCTGCTTTTCAGCCTTCTTCCTAGTTCTCCGAAGTCCCGCTGTAGCATGTTCCTCCTCTTCTTCCCGACATCATTTGTGCCGACATGTACCACCACCTCTGGCTCTTCACCCTTGTCATTGAGGATTTCCCGCACTCTGTCCGCGTTGTCTTTCACCCTGGCATCAGGAAGGCAACACACCATCCTTAAATCCTGTCTGTTGCCACAAAAACCCCGGTCAGTTCCTCTCACGATGGAGTCCCCTATTACCACGGCTCTGTGCGATGTCCGACTCTTCCGCTCTGCCTCTACACCAACTTTTGATTGACAGACCTGGCCGCCTCGCGAACTGGCAGTGTCATCAGTCTCTCCTGTTTCCAAAAGCTTCAACTTGTTCCTGACAGGTACTTCTCCCAGGGTCTCTTGCACCTGTCTCCTCTCTGCCTTCCTCATCGTCTGCTCTCTTCTGCACTCTTCTGGCATGATTGGTGTAATAACCTCGCTGAAGGTCTTGTCCAGAAAGATCTCGTTCTCTCTGATGAGCCTCAGGTCCTCGAGTTCTTTCATCAGCGCTGCAATATCTTATAGATTCTTGTTGTCTCGAGGAATTAAGGGCTACGGGGAGAATGCGGGTAAGTGGAGTTAAAATGCCCATCAGCCATGATTGAATGGCGGAGTGGACTCGATGGGCCGAATGGCCTTACTTCCACTCCTATGTCTTATAGTCTTATGGTCTTTTGGTCAATTGCTGAATGTGCACACACTTTCCACCCATATACGAGCCAGACACACTAGAGTCGTTGACCTCCCACATCAAGCACGTAGTGCACTGAACCAGCTGAGCAGTGATGTCTTCACCCTCTTCAACTGTGGCGTAATCACTTCATTCAACCTCCTTGTCAAAGACTCCTGAGCTGAAGCCTCACTCTTTGATCCAAACTTCTTTAGACCCTCTTTTTGTGGCAAGTCTGTGGACTCTTAATTTAGGTTAGAGGAGGAGGGGGGGAGGGAGACCCTACTTTGTAGGTTCTGGGGTTTAGAACGCACCCACTCTAATAGCAGTCACTTACCTTCCCGACTGGCTTTGTGCTCCGCCTGAACTTCCGCCCAGCTTCCGCCACTCTCTGCTGCGAAAAGACCGTTGACGTTGAGGTAAGTTCTTTATATAGCAACCACTTACCTTCCTGACTGGCTTTGCGTTCCGCCTGAATTTCCGCCCAGCTCCCGTCGCTCTCTGCTGCGAAAAGCGATGTTAGGGATATACATGTGCATCCCCCAGAAACCGATGTGGGGGATATACACGTGTATTTCCAGAGAGCAATGTTGGGGATATACATAAGAACCACTCATTGATAAATGACAAAATGTAAACCTGAATATGTACAAATGTTTCCTGGGTGAAGAACTATTTCATCATATTTCTCACCAAAAGCTAATTGACATGTTGCTGAAATGTGACAATGACATTCTAGCTGTGGGATATATGCAGAGTCTGGGAAAAAAATCTAATGTCAGCAGAATGAAGCTTTTAAAATCTTGGTAGTGGTAAGCACTTTTGCCTCTCTTGTTGTATGACTCTATGAACCAGGCAAAGTAGAAGCTGGGTGTGTGATGACGGAAGTGAAGAGCAGATTATTCTGTGAGAAATGTCAAAATGGGCGATGGCAAATGAGAACACTTTGCCAAAAAAAAGGGTAAATCAGGCCTAGATCTCAGAAAACCTGCAGTTTTTACCTTGACTTCAGACTTCCAGCAAGGATTCACATTTGTTTATTCAGAAATAATTTTTATGATCAGTATTTATCCCTTTAAGTCATGAGGTGTTTACTCTGCAGCAGTCCATTATTCCCCTCATGGACAAGTTCCTGATCACAGCATAATGGAGAGAATCTGTTCTGAATTTTGGATTATGCCAAAACTGTCCTTGAGCCCAGTGCTGGGTGCTCTGAGAATGCAGTTGTCTCTCACCTTGCCTCAGTACTGTCAGAAGTCACACCAAATTGGAGAATGGAGTTTTATCCTTCTTCCTGTCTCTCCTCCTCACAATCTGATCATAATGTCCTATAAAAGTTTCATAAAAATCAGTTTTGGGAGATCCAAGATGGCGACGACCCAGTAAGTCTGAGTCTGTAGTGCTCTGCATAAGACTCGGGCAAAGTGGGGGTGCCCACCTTCACCTCACCTTTTAAATCCTTTAGGATAGCTTTTGCCCAGCGTACTCAGTCATTTTACATCAAACTTTTAACAGTTTGTTTTTTTTTAAAAAATGACTAATGACAAAAACTCCCGCAGCTCGGAACAGACAGGGACCCCTCCCCCACCCCCTCCCCCATCCCTTCTACAGCAGCAGGGACGTCCGCGGCCATTTCGGGGGACTTACCTTCGGAGACAAGCCTGCTCTCTGGGATCACCAAGCTCCAGGAGATCGATACGTCCATCTTGGAGACCTGGTCCAGGTAGGAGTCGATCTCGGTCAACCTGCAGAAACATGACCGAGAGATTGAAAAACTCGGCAGTGCATCGGAGGGGCGGAGCAACGGGCAGCGGCCTCGGAGACGGCTGCCAAGTTATCTGTGGGTCAGGTCCTGGGTCTGGAGCGACGAGTCCAGACCCTGGAGGAACATATCGATGACCTCGAGAATCGGGGTCATCAGAAAAATATTCAGTTGCTGGGCCTTCCCGAACTGGAAGAGGAAGGCCAGCTTGTGGATTTCTTGGAGCGATGGATCCCACAATTATTGAAGTTGGAGTCGGGACCGGGCCGGGTGATGGTGGAGTAGGCCCACCGGGTTGCTGTACGCAGTTTCGGGTCGGACCAACCCCCCCGCCCCAGCCTGGTTCTAATCCGATTCCAATGTTATAAAGAAAACCAAATTCTCCTAGAGGCTTACAGAGTCTTGGGGAAGGATCCCCAGGCCAGATGTACAAGGGCTCCAGGATAATGCTATTTCAGGACTTCCCTCCAAAGAGCCGTCTGAGAGACCTAAATATCCAATATTCCATGCGATATCTGGCAATGCTGCGCTTCAGCCAAGGAGGATCCATTTATAAATTTGGATTACCGGAGGAAGTAAAAGAATTCTTGGACTCCCTCAAATAGACTGAGGGACTCGAACCGTATGAATAACGACTCTATTTTGCTCCCCCCCCCCTTCTTTGATTACCTTATTTTCCTTCTTCATCTTTCTTTCACTCATCCTTCCCTGGGAGTTGTGGGTGGGGGGGCTTGTCCTTTACTCTTTCTTTGGTCTCCTTTTTGTAGCTCGTGCGGCTTATTCGATTTGTGGAGGAGAGTTTTTTTTCTAGAGCAGGGTTTTCTTTTTTCTTCATCTTATTTAGTTGCCTAATACTTGCTGGGATTGTAATTTTGTAACTTTATATATTTCTATTTTATATTGTTTTTACTAAATGGACCCAGTTGTTGGTGTGGGATGGGTCACTCACTTTTA
This sequence comes from Hemiscyllium ocellatum, assembly GCF_020745735.1. Classification (NCBI taxonomy): domain Eukaryota; kingdom Metazoa; phylum Chordata; class Chondrichthyes; order Orectolobiformes; family Hemiscylliidae; genus Hemiscyllium; species Hemiscyllium ocellatum. Next base: position 47,987,887 of record NC_083426.1, read on the forward strand.
AATCTGGCTTTATAAGACGCTTGAATTTATTTACTCCATTCTGTAATGCCTGGGCTGAGGGCAGGGCCCTAGCGAGGAGAGATTATGGTGGGGTTATTGATAGGTAGTTATGCCCCCTGGGAACAAGGGAGAAAGTCTCCTTTCAAATATGTTTTGCGTTATTTTTATTTAGGAGTAGTTCTTAATTGTGTTGATTTAAATGTTTTAAAGAATGTTTGTGTTTGTGAATTTTCTATGGTCTTTATTCAAGGTCTTTGGGTGGGTTCTTCCTCCTGGGGGTCTCAGGCTTGCCTGGACGATCATGGCTAGCCATTCATTTAGGTGGTGCACCTGGAATGTCAAGGGGAGCAATTTGCCAATCAAAAGGAAAAAGATATTATCAAATCTTAAAAAGAAAGGGTTGGTGTAGCTCTCTTACAGGAGGCACATCTACTTGATAAAGAGCACTTAAAACTACAACAGGGTGGGTTTGATCAGGCTTTCTTTTCATCTTTCAGTTCAAAATGTATGAGAGTAGCCATTCTTATTTGGAAGAACCATCCTTTCCAAATGTTAAGCCAGATAAAAGATGAGTCTGGACATTATATATTGATCAAAGCCCTAATACATGGAGAGGAATATGGATTTTTGAATCTTTATTGCCCCCAGGCACACCCCTTTAAATTTGTAATGGAAGCGTTCTCTAAGTTAATGGCTTTTGGGGTCTGCCATACAATTATAGGGGAGATTTTAACTGTATTATTGACCCAGACACGAATAGGATACTTAGGAGCACTACGGGTATATCTCTGAGATCTAGACAACTGGCGGATCTGAATAAGGAGCTAGGACTAGTAGATGTGTAGAAGTGTCTTCATCCCCAGGGTAGAGACTTTACTTTCTACTCTAACCCACACAAGTGCCATACCAGAATCGATATGTTTTTTGCCCCCTCAACCTTTTTGAATTTGATACTGTCTTGTAAAATAGGTAATATAGCTATTTCTGATCATGCTGCAGTATGTATGGAAGTCAAGACTAGAGATGATGGGATAAGCCCCCGACTTTGGCGAATGGATCCTTTCTTATTAAAGTATAGCAAATTTATAAAGTATCTTTCACTGGAATTCAAAACCTTCTGGGAAATTAATTCAGGTCCGGCCAATAACCCATCGATGATATGGGAGACCACTAAGGCGTATGCACGAGGCTTGGTTGTCATATTCTGTGACTCAGAAAAGACAAAAGGGAGAGCAACAGCGCCTGTTCAAGGCTCGCTTGAAGGCAACTGAGACAGTGTATGTTGACAGGCCCTCTATTACTAAGCTACAAAGGATCACAGCCCTTAGAGCAGCCTTGAATACCGCACTTACCCAAACAGCAAAGAGGGCAATATTATTCACAAAGCAGAGATTATTTGAATATGGCGACAAGCCTGGCAGATATCTAGCATATCTTGCCAGAAAGAAAAAGGCTTCCCAAATCATTACAACCATAAGAGAAAGTGTTGGTACCTTGACTTGTGATTGTAAAAAGATCAATACAGCCTTTAGAAAGTTCTATTTTAAATTGTATAACTTGCAGTACTGTGAGGATAGAACTGGAAAGATGGAGCCCTTCTTTAAAAATCTGGCCCTTTCGGGCCTAACCTCGGAGCAGGTGTTGCTCTTGGATGCCCCCCCTGACAACCCAGGAAGGACAGGAGGTGGTTAGGCAGCTTCAGAGTGGCAAATCACCTGGACCAGACGGATTCCAGGCTGAGTTCTATAAAGAATTTATAGGGGATCTGGCCGGGCCACTCATAAGTATGTATAATTACTCACATAGTCAGGGCTGCCTCCTGCCTTTGTTGAGAGAAACAAATATTTCTTTCATTCCTAAGAAGGGAAAGGCCCCAGAAGACTGCTCTTCATATAGACCCATGTCCTTGTTAAATGTGGATTTCAAAATTCTTTCAAAAATGCTAGCATTAAGACTGGAGAGGGTCTTACCATACATTATAAAAGAGGACGGGGTTTGTAAAGGGTCGCAGGTCAACGAATAATATTAGAAGGGTCTTAAATATGATACAAGCCTATCAACAGGGAACAATACTGGATTTAATTGTCTCCCTAGATGCAGAGAAGGTATTTGATCGGTTAGAATGGCCATTTCTTAATACGCTGGAAAGGTTCGGTGTTGGAGAGGTCTTTACTAAATGGGTTTCAGTATTATATTATGATCCCAAAGCAGTGGTGATCATCAATAGTTTAAGTTTGTATAGCTTTAGTGTTGGCAGGGGCTGTCATCAGGGATGTCCTCTTTCACCATTATTATTCACACTAGTGATTGAACCACTAGCGGAAGCTATACGAACTGACCCTAACATAACAGCTCCGAGGGTTGGATCGGGCAAGCACAAAATCACTCTCTATGTAGATGATGTCCTCCTTTTCTTAAGTGATTTTTTGACATCTGTGCCCCACTTAATTCAAGTGGTCAATCTATTTGGTATGTTCTCAGGTTATAAAATCAATTTTATGAAATTGGAGGCCATGCCATTAGGAGGTCTCGCCAATGTATCTAATTTACTGAATGGATCTTGTTTTCCCTTTTGGTGGTCACTAGAAGGTTTTCTATACTTAGGTGTTTTTATTACTTCAATATTTGGTCAGCTATATAAAGCCAATTACGTGCACTTATTAGAGAAAATAAGAAGGACCTTCAACGCTGGGGAGATCTCCCAATAGATCTCCCAATATTCATGCTAGGCAGAATAGCCTTAGCTAAGATGAATATCCTACCTTGTCTTCTATGTCCTATGAGAATGCTCCCCTTGATGCTGCCAAGACAGGTGTTGTGTAAGCTCTACGGCTGGCTTGGCTCCTTTATTTGGAATCATAGATGGCCCCTTATCAAATAGAAAAGCTGCAGCTCCCACAAGTAAGTGGAGGACTGGACTTTCCAGATTTCAGGAGGTACCAGTTGAGCTCCTTATTATCCTATGTAGCTGATTGAGTCAATCTGGTTAGATATTGAGACCCCACAAGTAAAATGTCCCCTCATCAATCTATTATTTATGGACAAGATGAGAGTTATTATGGACTATTGTGAAATCCCTATTTATTAAATACAATTAAAGCCTGGAGGATAATGTGACAAGATGAGGGTAACCTGCAAAAAGCCTCCCTTATAACCCTATAGTGGGAGCATTGTGTTTCCAGCCAGGGCTGATGGATACGACATTTAAAACTCCTTCTTGGGAGACCTGTTCGATAGGGAGGTTATGATGTCCTTTGAGCCGTTGCACCAGAAGTTTGAACTGCTTAACAAGGACCTCTTTTGATATTTCCAAAAGGGACTTTATACAAAAGAAGACCACACTGATAGTCAATCCTTACAAATCGGACAGGGAAAGGAGAGTGCTATGGCCGATGGGGCCGCCCTCAGTCAGTACTCTTTTTCACTCACTATACAATAAGGTCTCGAAGGACATGGAACTATTATTTAAAACCTGGAATCAAGAATTAGGGTTTGAAATCTCTTTAGAAATGTGGGAGGACATCTGGGAAAATGCCAAAAAGATCTCTATCTGTAACAGAACTCAGGCTACTCAATTAAAGATACTTCACAGGGCTCATATGGCACTTGAACGACTCGCAAAGTTCAAGCCAGGAGTATCCCCAGTGTGTCCCAAATGTAATATAGAAGTTGGCACTCACGCACATTGTCTGTGGACATGCCATAAGATCCACAGGTATTGGAATAGAGTAGCAAATGCCTGACAGAGATCTTGGGTACAGAGATAAGATTGGATCCAGTGTCCCTACTTTTGGGCTGTTCAGATTTTCCCTCCCTGGATGTATACAGGAGGACATTATTCACCATCCCCTTCTTTTGTGAGAGGAAAAATATCTTAGTGAATTTAGTCTCAACTAAAGACCCTCTAGGACTTTCAAACTGGCACAGGATAGTCATGGAATATATCCCCCTTGACCTCCTCACAAATATGGTGCACCAAAAAAACGGAATTATTTTATGAAACGTGGCAGCCCTTTTTGAACAATATCGACACAGATATTTCAGCCATATTGTCCAGGGCTTTTGTTTAGCTGTGGTAATGGTTCTGGCTGGTTCGGGGAACCCCGGGAGGAGGAATCCCGTATAAATACGGGTTTTATTATGACTGATGTAAATCTATTTGGAGTATGTATCTAGCTATTTAATTACTTTGTTGTTTACTGTTAGTAATGTGTGATATCCTAGTTTATGTTTTGGTTGTTTGTAGAATAGATGAGCAGTTAGTTGGTTTTTTTCTTTTATAAAATTTTTATATTTTAATTTAATTTTATATTGATGCTGTTATCATATTGTAAAGTGGAATATACTAGTTTATATTATTTTGTAATTTTGTAAAAAAAATCTTTAAAAATTTTCTTCAATAAAAATACCTATATAAAAAAAAATCAGTTCTGGAAGAACTCCAAGCTTTTGTACATTTTGTATTTTCCAAATTTATAACTCAGTATTTTTGCAGCTACAATTTATTCTCCTGAATTCAGGTCTGTTTAGTTTTTGTGAGACTGAATATTGTAGGTGTTTTCATTTTGTTTGGAGGAGATTGAATAGGTTGACCTTTGTGCAGTGATTGGTCCAAGCAGGAAGAGTACTAACACAGGGTTTTACTGAGAAACAGCCAGTCTCAGGGCTGGTAACTAAAAACAAAGTTGCTATAGACCCCTTCTCTCATTAGCGAGGTGATTAGTGGTGGGTTTCACCTGAGGATGATCACACAGTGGGCAAGGGGCAAGGTTGAGAAGGCAGGACCTTCATGGTGGCCTCACCTGGTACAGGAATTGAACCCATACTGTTGGCAAAACTCTATCTTACAAGCCAGTTGTTCAGCCAACTTAGCTTTAAACACTTAACACTGCCGAAGCTTGGCTGCTCAGGAGCCCACTAGATGGCACTCCAGTCAAATTCTCTCTGCCCTGATGGCTAATCCGCTGCTCATCCGAGCTGAAAGGCTGCAGGAATTGCAAGTCAGTGAGAACATCTTGAACATGAATACATAAGTTCAAAACAAGCAAAAAATGATGAGGAGGAGAGAGATGGGGTTTAAATATTAACCTGTCATTATTGAAAAGTGTCAGGAAAGTATAAACAGCAATTCGCTTCTGTATCAACCCTTTACTGCACTGAGTGGAATTCAACAATTCAGTGGATATTGAGTGTTGGATGGGAAGATTGTTTTGGATCCAGGAGGAGATTGGTGACTTCTCTGAGTGTTTGGTAGTGGCCTTTAGTGGTGACTCTTAGGACCTCTAGTTTGGCCTGCTCTATCCAATTGCATTGGGTAGCATAGTTACAAGTACATTGGTAAATGAAAATTCTCTCAAGGTCTTACAACGGAGCTAGAGATATAATTTCAATATTTTGTGGTCATTTGGAGGCTTCACTTGAACAGGCTTCATTGGCCAATAGATAGAGGATTCTTCCTTTAAGCTTTCAGCCACCAGATTTCTCAGCATGAGCAGGATAAGAGCCACAACTGGATTTTCTGTGTTCATAGTCAAAGCTATAACCAATCCTCTCAATTATTTCTCAGAAGCAAATCAACTCCATCCACAGATAATTTCTTAAGTACCCTCACCACCACTCATCCTGGCAACAAGTCACATGCTAATTGAACTTTGGACAATAGAACCAGAATATATTCTCTACCTGTAAAAAATGAGGTCTGCAGATGCTGGAGATCACAGCTGAAAATGTGTTGCTGGTTAAAGCACAGCAGGTTAGGCAGCATCCAAGGAATAGGAAATTCGACGTTTCCTGATGAAGGGCTTATGCCCGAAACGTCGAATTTCCTATTCCTTGGATGCTGCCTAACCTGCTGTGCTTTAACCAGCAACACATTTTCAGCTATATTCTCTACCTATCTATTTCACTAACACTTTGGGATTCATTTAACTCTCTGGAGGAGAATCCAAATCCTCCAGCAACTCAGTTTGTGTAGATCTGAAATTTCTTAGTACAATTATGGACTTAGATGCTTCCTTTGTAGAAGGGAGGGGGTTACTTCCCTTTTGATAAAACCTCTTCATATCTCTCATCTACTCTACATACCCTTCTGTACTCACAGTCGCATCCACCTCTGGTCTTTTAATTGTAGCTAAAGCTACAATCTGATTCATGATCTGTTTCTTCTGGGTTTTATTTTTACTCATTCTGATGAACACCAATCAGTCCAATACATTGCCTTTTCAACTTCCAGCATTCTGTGTGAAGGTGTGTCTCCCTGTTCCAATAGAAATGCCTTAGAATCATAGAATCCCTACAGTGTAGAAACAAGTCCACGCTGATCCTCCAAAGGTATCCCACCCAAACCCATTCCCCATTACTCTTCATTTACCCTGACTAATACACCTAGCTTACACACCTCTGAGCACTATGGGCAATTTAGCATGGCCAATTCACCTAAGTTGCACATCTTCTGATTGTGGGAAAAAAAAACAGAGCACTCGCAGGCACAGGGAGAATATGCAAACTCCACACAGACAGTTGCCAAAGGCTGGAATTGAACCCAGGTCCCTAGTGCTGTAAGGCAGCAGTGCTAACTACTGAGCCACCATGCTGCCCTATATCTTTCAATTTTCACCTCTGCCCTCAGTATGTGTCTCTCTGATTTGAGGAGGTGACCATGGGACATTAACAGCTGTCCATTTCTTACCTTGGTTCCTTGCCCTCCATTCACTCTCCCATTTTGATTAGATTCCCTACAGTGTGGATACAAGTCCACACTAACCTTCCGAAGAGTAACTCACCCAGACCCAATTCTCTCTGACTAATGCCCCTATCACTAAGGCAATTTAGCATGGCCAATTCACCTGACCTGCACATCTTTGGATTGTGGGAGGAAACTGGAGCTCCTGAGGAAACCCACGCAGACACGGGGAGAATGTGTAAACTCCACACAGAAAGACCCCCGAGGCTGGGATCAAACCCAGATTTTCTATCCCATTAAAATTTATAAGGATGTTAGATAAAAAGGTTTAATTTTATGGATTAGATCATAACAATCAGCCATTATTGCCGCCTGTCTAGCAAATGCAACCCTTTGGTCCTCAATGTAGGTCCTTTTTATGAAAGGTTTTACATTCTTCTGAGAGCTTCATGTGTGATTTCACCTTCTAATGCTCATATCTATTCTGTCAAAATTACTTTGTTTAATTATTTTGAATTCAGTGTAGGTTTGCCTGAACTGTTGCCTCAAATTCCGGAACATTTACCTATATGCCTCAGGTACTAACTCATTCGTATCTGATACAATTTTATTTATAGCATCATAATCCCCATAAACATCTTCTGACAGTGGAGTGTAAACCTGTCACCTTACTCTCCATGAATAATGTTCAGTCTTCTTTTCACCAACTTCTTTGTCTAGCCATTTCTCAGATGACATGAAGAATGCCTCTACTTCATATTCCTCAAATATTGGTAGTTCTCTCCTCCAGAACTATGTGGCTTCTCCTGCACCATTTTTAACTTGATATCCATATTCTCTCATTTTCTCTCTCTTGCAGATCAAATTCTAAGTTTCACTTTTCCATTTTTTAAAAGTCCATACCCTTTTCCTTTCTTTTGCTCTCTTGATATATTTTCCTTCCCTTTAGAATTCCACCTCCAGTTTTTTTCCATTTGGTCCTAATGCTTAGGCTGTGTTAACCAGAACTGAATATCACCCAATTTCCGATGCTTCATTACAAGGAGTACGTTGCCTGTCTTGTATTTCCTTTAAGTCCAGGTGCTGTGCTAGGAACTCAATTATAGTAGACAAGCAGATGGCTGGAAGAACACAGCATCAGGGGGTAGTGAAGTCAGTGTTTCAGATGTAAGCCTTCTTCAGGACTGGGGTGGGTGTAGGGGGAGCTGCAGATAAAAGGGGTGGCAAGGGCAGGGTGGTGAAGTGGGGATAGGTGAAGACAGGTAGAGGGTACCTGGTTGGTCAAAGGGAGGAATGAATCCAGTAGGTGGCTGGGAGGAGTGGAAAGGAAGGGAAAGGGCTGGAAAGAGATTCAGGAAAAGGGAGGGGAGATTATTTGGAATTAAAGAACTCAATGTCGAGTCCTCTGGGCTGTAGGCTGCCCAGGTGGAAGATGAGTTGTTGTTCCTCCAATTATCTCTACTTTCTTACTTCTGTCAGGCAAGGTCATCTCCAGTTCTTCTGCTAAGTCGACCTGTTCTTAAAATACTGAATTCGAACTTAATGTCTAAAGTTTTCCAGGAGTTCATCAGCAGTTTGAGTTTAAAACATTTGTAGTCAGCTGTGTAGCATCCACAAATACAGAGACACTTAGAGAGGCACCTTCAGATTTTCAAAGCCATAACTAAGATATCCTGTCACAAATACCCACATGTTTGGGATAAATAGAGGATTTGATTTCTTACTAGTTGGTATCAGAGATGCCCCAACTAAATATACTGGATTTCCATTCAAATTGCTTTATGGTCATGAGATTTGATGTCCTTTAAAATTGATGAGAGAGAAGTTTTTGAATGATAACATATGAATCCTTAATGTTGAATGACATTTCCATGTTTCTAGAAAGAGTCTCAGGAATGTATAGAGTAGAACAGGAACAATTGAAGATTTCACAAAGGAAAATGCAAGGATGAGCAGATAAATATTTGGTGACTAGAGTGTTTCAAGCAGGAGATGGAGTATTGATAATGTTGCCTTTGCAAGTTAACCTTTGAAAGCAAAATTCAATGATCCATATTAAGTAGTTAGGCGGGTTGGTGAAGTGACTTATCTGATAAATGCTCCTCATAATAGGAAGAACAATCAGTTGTGTCACATGAACATACCGAAAAGATATAATTGTAAGAAAGAGGATAAGGAAGAACAAGGGTATCAGCTGGTTGAAAACAGTGGAAGATGACAGAGATAATGAGAGTGAGATAGAAGGAGGTGTAAACAGTTCTCAAAGTGGACCTCCTGCAGCTTGACTAGCTAACACAGAAATATTGGGACAGTTAGACATTGTGTTCTCAAATTCAGAGAAAGGACAAAAGAAAGATTTTGAAAGATGACTAAGAAAGTACGAGGTAATCTGTAGAGATGCAATTGGGTGTATTACATTAGTTAGATATGATATGAATGTAGCAGAGTGAGGACAAATAAAACAACATTATCAGCTGAGCTGAGGAAGAAAATGACTTCATTGAACCTCGTCAAAGCATTTGGAGTTGGCTCCTAAACTGAATGGATCAACTAGATTCTGTATAGGTTACAGAAAGGTGAATGCAGTCACAACCTCAGATTCTTACTCAGTTCCACTGTTGGAAGAGTATTGATAACACCCAAAGAATACATCTACTAACAGTCAAAAACCATCCATCCAAACTGTGTCAAGGAAATTAAACACTTCTATGCTGAGGAGACGAAATGCAGACTGGGCAGCCAGTTTGTGGAACACCTACATTCTGTCTGCAAAATGACCCTAGGCATCCAGTTGCCTGCCACTTCAACACACCACGGTGTTCCCAGTCTCAGACCTGCTGCAGTGCTCAAGTGAAGCTCAGTACAAGCTGGAAGAACAGCACCTCATTTTCCGCTTCACGACCCTGCAGATTTCAGGACTCGATATCGAGTTCAATAATTTGAGGGTCTGTGCACCTTCCCCATGTCCTCTCCCACCCCTACAATCAATGAATCTAAATCAAGGGAACTGTGATTCAGCAATGAAGGATTAAAGAACATTACGAAAAGGACTGAGAGCGGTTAGGCAATATATATTTAAGGAGTGTATGCATGAATTACTACAATCATTCATTCCTATCTGGTGCAAAATTAAAAGAGGAAAGGTGGCTCAACCATGGCTTACAAAACAAATTAGGGCTGGCATTAGGTGTAAGAAGCAGAAGTATGAAATTGCCAGAAAAAGCATCAAGCATGAGGCCTGGGAGCACTTTAGAGTTCAGTAAAAAAGGCCAAAGGATTGACTGGTAGGGGAAATTAGTGTATGAAAGTAAGCTTGCAGGGAACATAAACAGTGACTGCAAAAGCTTTTATTAGTTTGTGAAGAGAAAAAGATGCATAAAGATAAAAGTAGGTTCCTTACAGTCAGAAGTTGGGGAAATGGTAATGGGGAACAAAGAAAAGGCAGAAGAATTGAACACAAAGCTGGTTCTGTTTTCAGAAATGAGAACACAAATAATGTGAGAGAACTAGCAGTCTAACAAGAGGGAGGAGTTGATGAAAGTCAGAATTCGCCAAAACAAAACAGGTGCTGGGGAAATTAATTGGGTTACTGGCTGACAAACCACATCCGAGGAAGTGGCTCTGGAGATATTGGATGCATTGATGGTCATCTTGCCAAATTGTATAGATTCTGGAGCAGTCCTATATATATTGAAGGCTGGAACATGTTACCCCTCTGTTTAAAAAGCAAGAGAGAGAAAGAAACCAGGTCGCCTAACATCACTGAGGAAAATTCCAGAGTATATTATAAAAGACATGGCAACAGAACACTTAGAAAGCATTAACAGGATAAGGCAAAGTCAGCATGGGTTTATGCAAGGGAAATCATGCTTAACTACCCCACTGAAGATTTTTGAGACTATAACTGGTAACATAGATAAGGAAGAATCAGTGAATGTGTTGTATTTGGATTTCAAGAAGATTTTTGAAAATTCCCACATAAAATCTGTTAAAATTAAAGCACATGGGATTCTGAGTAATATAGAACAAAAGAACAGAGAACATTACAGCACAGGAACAGTACTTTCGGCCCTCCAAGTCCATGCCAACCAGTTGCTCTATTTAAACCTGTCACCTGCTTTCCAAAGATCTGTATCCCTCTGCTCCCTGCCCATTCATGTATCTGTCTAGCTAAATCTTAAATGATGCTATCGTGCCCGCCCCTACCACCTCCACTGGCAAAGCATTCCAGGCACCCACCACCCTCTGCTCACCTTAAACTCATGACCCCAGTAATTGAGTCCCCCATTCTGGGAAAAAAGCTTCTTGCTATCTACCCTGTCTATACCTCTCGTGATCTTGTAGACCTCAATCAGGTCCCCTCTTAATTTCCATCTTTCTTGAAAATAATCCTAATCTACTCAACCTCTCTTCATAGCTATTGTCATCCATACCAGTCAACATCCTGGTGAACCTCCTCTGCACCCTCTGCAAAGCATCCACATCCTTTTGGTAATGTGGCAACCAGAACACTACATAGTATTCCAAAAGTGGTCAAACCAAAGTCCAATACAACTGTAACATGACCTGCCAACTCTTGTACTCAGTCCGATGAAGGAAAGCATGCCATATGCCTTCTTGACCACTCTATCGACCTAGGTTGCCACCTTCAGGATACAATGGACCTGAACACCTATATCTCTCTGTACATCAATACTCCCCAGGGATTTTCCATTTACTGTATAATTCGTTCTTGAATTGGTATTTGCCTGGTATCCATCTGTCATTTCTATGCCCAACTATATTCTGCCGCATTTTCTGACAGTCCCCTTCATTATCTCCTTCTCTGCCAATCTTAGTGTCACCTGCAAGCTTGCTAATCAGATCACCTATATGTTTCTCCAGATTGTTTATGTATATCACAAACAGAAGTGAATCCCTGTGGAACACCACTGGTCAGAGTTCATCACTTTGAGAAACTCCCTTCCACTACCACTTGTTTAAAAATATTCATTCACAGGATGAGGGCATTGCTGTCTAGGCCAGCATCTATTGTCCATCCCTAATTGCCCAGAGGGCAGCTGAGAGTCAACCACATTGCTGTGGGTGTGGAGTCACGTGTAGGTCAGACCACAGTATGATAGCAGTTTCCTTCCCTAAAGGACATTAGTGAACATGATCTTAATTTTTAAATTCCAGATCTTTTTATTGAATTCAAATTCCATTATCTGCCGTGGTGGGATTTGAACCAGGGACCCCAGATCATTATTTGGGTCTCTGAATGAACAGTTCAGCAATAAACTAGGCCATTGCATCCCCCTGCAACTTCACGGGCATAGATTGAGAATTGGCTGGCAGACAGGAAACAGAGTGGGAATGAATAGTCTGTTTCTGAGTGGCAGGCAGTGGCAGGAGGTGTATCTCAGAGATCAGTGCTTGGTTCCAGCTATTCATGAGATGCATAAATGACGAGGATGTAGGAATCACGTGGAATATTTCCAAATTTGTTGATGACAGAAAACTAGGTGGAATTATAAGTTGTGAGGCAGGTCAGGATTATCTAGACAACTTGTTTGAGCAGGCAAATACGTGGCAGATGCAGTACAATGTGGATAAATGTGAAATTATTAATTTTGATGTGAAAAACAAAAATGCAGAGTATTATTTAAATGATGATATATTGGGAAATGTGATGTATAAAGGGCCCTGGACATCCAGTCATGAAAATAAACAGGGATGTGCAGCAAGCAATTATGAAAGGAAATGACACATTGGGCTTCATTGCCAGAAGATTTGAGCTCCAAAGTAGGGATGTCTTCCTATAGTTCTACAGGGCTTGCTGAGGCTGCTCTCAAAGAATTGTGCGCTGTTTTGCTCTCTCTACCTAGGAAAGGGTAGAGTTACAATAGAGGGAGTACAGCAGATTCACTAGGCTGATATCAGGGGTGGCAAGACTATCATTTGCAAATAGATCGATTCTTCTAGGCTTGTATTCACTAGAGCTCAGAAGAATGAAAAGGACACAGATTTAAAATATATGAAATTCTAACATGGCTGGACAGACTAGATGCAAGGAGGATGTTTCCCCTTGTTGGGGACACTAGAATGATGGCTCTCCGTCTCAGGATCGGGGATAGGCCATTAGGACTGGATGAGATGAGGAAAATCTTTTTACTCACAGGGTGGTGAACCTGTAGAATTCTCTACTGTAGAAGGTTTCAGAGGTCAAACCATTGAACATAGTCAAGAAAGAGATTGATAATTATTTGGATTTTAAAGCCATCAAGGAGTATGGAGAGAAAGTAACAACACGGTAGAGAATCAGTCATGATCAAATTGAATGGTGGAACAGGCTAGAATTGCCTATTCTTGTTCCAAGTTTATATGTTTCTACAATACGTACATACATCTTACAGGGTGACAAGCAGCTAACACCCATCGAACACAGTAACAGTGAGATAACACACCACTACTACAGTTACAGTGAAATAACACAACACAAGCACAGTAACAGCGAAATAACACACTACTACCACAGTAAGTGAAATAACACAACGCTACCTCAATAACAGTGAAATAACATACCACTCCCACAGTAACAGTGAAATAACACACCACTCCCACAGTAAGTGAAATAACACACCTCTACCACAGTAACAGCGAAATAACACACCTCTACCACTGTAACAGTGAAATAACTCACCTCGACCACAGTAACAGTGAAATAACACACCTCTACCACAGTAACAGCGAAATAACACACCTCTACCACAGTAACAGCGAAATAACACACCTCTACCACAGTAACAATGAAATAACACACCTCTCCCACTGTAACAGTGAAATAACACACCTCTACCACAGTAACAGTGAAATAACACAACACTCCCACAGTAACATGTGAAATAACACACCTCGACCACAGTAACAATAAAATAACACACCTCTACCACAGTAACAATGAAATAACACACCTCTACCACAGTAACAGTGAAATAACACCCCTCTACCACAGTAACAGCAAAATAACACACCTCTACCACAGTAACAGCGAAATAACACACCTCTACCACAGTAACAGCGAAATAACACACCTCGACCACAGTAACAGTGAAATAACACACCTCGACCACAGTAACAGCAAAATAACAACCTCTACCACAGTAACAGCGAAATAACACACCTCTACCACAGTAACAGCGAAATAACAGACCTCTACTACAGTAACAGTGAAATAACACACCTCTACCACAGTAACAGTGAAATAACACACCTCTACCACAGTAACAGTGAAGTAACACACCTCGACCACAGTAACAGTGAAATAACACACCTCTACCATAGTAACAATGAAATAACACACCTCTACCATTGTAACAGTGAAATAACACACCTCGACCACAGTAACGGAGATATAACACACCTCTACCACTGTAACAGTGAAATAACACACCTCTACCACAGTAACAGTGAAATAACACACCTCTACAACTGTAACAGTGAAATAACACACCTCTACCACAGTAACAGTGAAATAACACACCTCTACCACAGTAACAGTGAAATAACACACCTCTACCACAGTAACAGCGAAATAACACACCTCTACCACAGTAACAGCGAAATAACACACCTCTACCACAGTAACAGCGAAATAACAGACCTCTACTACAGTAACAGTGAAATAACACACCTCTACCACAGTAACGGAGATATAACACACCTCTACCACTGTAACAGTGAAATAACACACCTCTACCACAGTAACAGTGAAATAACACACCTCTACAACTGTAACAGTGAAATAACACACCTCGACCACAGTAACGGAGATATAACACACCTCTACCACTGTAACAGTGAAATAACACACCTCTACCACAGTAACAGTGAAATAACACACCTCTACAACTGTAACAGTGAAATAACACACCTCTACCACAGTAACAGTGAAATAACACACCTCGATCACAGTAACAGTGAAATAACACACCTCTACCACAGTGACAATGAAATAACACACCTCGACCACTGTAATAGCGAAATAACACACCTCGACCACAGTAACAGTGAAATAACACACCTCTACCACAGTAACAGCGAAATAACACACCTCTACCACAGTAACAATGAAATAACACACCTCTACCTCAGTAACAGTGAAATAACACACCTTGACCCCAGTAACAATGAAATAACACACCTCTCCCACAGTAACAGAAAAATAATACATCTCTCTCACATTAACAATGAAATAACACACCTCTACCACAGTCACAGTGAAATAACACACTTCTACCACAGCAGTTAGATTACATTTTATTAACTTCACTGTAAGAATTATTCCACTTATGATCTTGTTTCCCTGGTTTTCTGATCACCTTTAGTAAAACATTTCGCGGAAGGACAGGTTCACATGACACAACTGTTTAACGTCATGCACTAGAGAGAAGGTCGGTCTGTACTCATCCTTGACCCTTGCTGCTCTTCAGCTTCTGTTGTAAATAATCCTCATAAACTGTCTGATAAGCATTGGATTGTGATCCATCATTCAGCCTCATTATCTGTCTTTTTTGTTTGTGCTTCTTCACTGTAAACATCCCAAAACTGAACTAAGACATTGTAACTCTTGCTGTGCTAGCTCATAGTTGCTGTTATTTATTTATCTAGAGGCCATGTTAGGTTTGGCATAACTCTGTCCTCACTGAATTCTCTTTACTCCGTCTTTACTGGTTTTTGCTTCAACTTCCATCTGAACATTTCCCATTAAACCTGAGAGAATGTAGGACTCTCTCCAGCCATTATTAATTATATCTTTTCCATGGAATCTAAAGTCAAGATTTGTCTAGGTTTCTACAAGCTCAAATCCACAAATTCTACCCAAAATCTGTTGCTGATTTGTTGTGCAGACAATATGATAGGGACAGTGGTTGCAGCAAATGAGACGTTATTTAGCTAATCCAAAACTCCTTCAACAATTTGTTATGTTGTTGGTATTGGAACCAAGACAAATGATTCTTTTATACCAAAAGACTTGCTCTGATTTTACTCTCCTTGTTGCCCTTTGCAGTGGTTTACTCCTTCCAGTGGTTGCCTGGTCAAATCCTCACAACATCAAAGACCTCGGGGGGAATTTCAAGCTGTGGTTGGGAATCTTCCTGTCAGATTGCTTTCTAGTTCACATGCTGTGTTGTGCCAATGTTATCATGTGATTCAGGAGCAGTCTGGGTGCAGGGTCTAGAGCACCCTTGGAAAGGCAGACAGCATTTTGCTATTTTCTGAGGACATGTGGCAAAGTATCAACAGGGAGGAAGTATGTCCAACAAGGGATTCAACGACTTCTGAAAATACTGACAAAGGAACTGAGGGTATTTTTGCTAAGTTTTCAGATGACACAAAGTTAGGTGGAGGGACAGATAGTGTTGAGGCTGTGGGGAGGCTGCAGAAGGACTTGGACAGTCTAGGAGTGTGGGCATAGAAGTGGCAGATGGAATACAATGTGGGAAAGTATGAGGTTATGCACTTTGGTAGGGAGAAAAGAGGTGCAGACTATTTTATAAATGGGAGAGGCTTTAGGTACTTGAGGTACAAAGAGGCTTGGGAGTCTTAGTTCAGGACTCTCTTCGGTTAACATAAGGGTTAGATAGAAGGCAAATGCAATTTAAGTACTCATTTCAAAAGTGCTCGAATGTAAGAGCAGGGATGTACTGCTGAGGATGTATACAATTCATTGGAATATTGAGAGCAGTTTTGGGCCCTCTATCTAAGGGAAGGATGTGCTGGCGTTGGAGGGAGTCTAGAGGAGATTCACAAGAATGATCCTGGGAAAGAAGGGCTTGTCATAAGGAAATGAGGAGGGGTTGAGGACTCTGGTTCTCTACTTGATGGAGTTTTTAAGAATGAGGGGAATCTGATTGAAACTTACAGAATACTAAGAGGCCTGGATAGAGTGGACATGGAGAAGGTGTTTCCATGAAAAAGAGAGACTAGGACCCTTGGGCAAAGCCTCAGAGAGAGGCAATGACCCTTTAGAACTGATATGAGGAGGAATGTCTTCATCCAGTTGATGGTTAATCTGTGGTATGCATTGCTCCAGAAGGTTATGGAGGCCAAGTCATTGAGTGTATTTAAGATGGAGATAGATAGGTTTTTGATGAAGAAGGGGATCAAAGGCTACAGGGAGAAGGCAGGATAATGGGGTTGAGAGACACACCAACCATGTTTGAATGGTGGAGCAGATTCGATGGGCTGAATGGCCCAATTCTACTGTTATATCTTATGGTCCTATGATCTAAGGGTAGGTGGCAAAAGTCACCCTTGTGTCAGGTCTCATGTCTGTCACACAGCGGCAGACCCATGAGCTGAGCAGACTGTATGCCTGGAGTTCTCTCTACTGTCATCAAAGTATGTGTCCAGACATATCACTGAGACCTCAACCAGCCTCACTGAGAAGTAGCCTTCACTTGATGAGCTGAAATAGGTAAGGGAGAGTGGTCTGCTCTCATCCATCTCTGATCATCCCCACAGAAAAAAAACAAATGCACAACGTGTGGGAGCTAGCTCGAATTGGTGATAGTGGCCCTGATCTTTATGACCTGAGATCGATGAAGAGGAAGGGGCTTGATTTTATGAAGAGCAGTTGTGGCAAATGATTGGGAATGGTGAGTCTGATACTTTGGAACTGAGGTAAAGAGGAAGGAGCAGGGTCAATAAACACCCTAAACTGAGGTGAGAAGGATTGGAGAAATATTTGCTGATATGCGTTGTGTCATCCATTGTGTTGATTATGTAGCAACACAAATGGAGTTGCCTGAGATCCCACAGGCTCTGTAATGGAAAGGTGTAAAGTGATCTTGCACACATAGCCCTGTCTCCTCAGCAAGGGGAGGGGATGACAAAGGCTCTCCATGACTTCAGATTGTAAGCATCACCCCTTGGTTGGGTTTAGACTTGAGTATTGATCAGAACAGGGAGCAGAAAGTGAATGGTGCCCTACTAGTGAGCAGGAGGAGAGGGTGCAGCAGAGGACAGGTGTATCTGAGCCCTGCCAAGCCTTGGGCGTCCAACACAAGGAAGGTCTTTCTGGGAGAGGTGAATTCCTGAATGTAGGAGATTTCAGAGATATTGTGGAACTGAATGGAGAAACTGTACAGTGTTTATGCTCTGTTATACCTCAGAAATGTTAACAGGAGAGTGCAACCATCCTTTCAGACAGCCCAATGCAGCATTGCTCTGAATTGATGCAGAAGCGCTTGTTGGGTCATCTGGGAGTGTTTGCTACAATTGTTTAGTCATTGATCTATTTTGTCATATAATAATTTATGATGAATTTGATTGTTTTTACAGCTTATTGAGAAAAGTGAAATGGAGATTCTGGATTGGCCATGGCTGTATGCTCTGAGATATGAAGGAATGGTGGCACATTCTGAATGGTATTTGTTGACATTAGGATGACCCAAACATGTGAACTACAAAATCTCTGTCTCTCTCTTTCTCTCTCTCTCTCTCTCTGATGGAAGTGAGTTGCAGGGTCATGAGATATTAAGGAGTAGTTCCGTTCATGGCTTTACTGAGTGTCTCTGTATCAATTTCTCAACACCAGCATGGAGGTCTCATTACTGACTGGCCATTTCAGCTTCAAATTTTGGGAAGGACCCTCCTGCCTGTTCTGCAGCAATCTCCAAGGTCCCATGCTCTACATGTGCGATCACTGTGAGAGATCCACTCCTCCTCCTGTGCTGGCTCACTTCCTTGCCCATAAACAGGTGACATTTTGAGATCCAGAGCTATTTTCCAGATGTTTCCATCCAAGATTGTATGGCATCTTCAGATTGGATGGAGTACAATGGAGTGTTCAATATTAACCCCTTCAGAATCATTACCCTATGTAACAGCTTACATTGCAAAGATGGTTAACACAGGAAGTCACCAGGGATCAGAGACCTGGGCCCAAGGCCAACAGGTTGATATGATTCCATCTTCCCTTCAGTGACTGCCCCAAGCCAGTCTAGTCAGGGTGAAATGGTCAATCTTCAGCTGCCAAATTTAATAAGAGAGAGAACCTGTCACCTTTGTAGACAGTGGGTGGACAGGCTTCTCTGCACTGCACATTGGGAAATCTCTCTCACTCTCTCTCTGTCAGGGACATGGGTGTGTGGGGTGCGTGTTCACTTGCTCTCTCTCTCTCTCAGGGACATTGCGGCTGTCTGTTTGTCTCTCTCTCATTCAGGGCCATTAGAGGCTTCAAAATTCTGCTCCTAAATTCCATAGAGCAGGTGATGTGTTTCAGCAATTACCCCAACATTTTTGTGTTATGCTCCTCAAAAATCAAACATCTCAAATGAACCTGCTGTTCTCGGTAATACTCATCGATGTACCTGCTCCTCTTGGTGCTGCATATTCACTAGAACAGAACCCCAAGTGGACCTGTTCCTTTGAATGGCATGAAATTCTTTGTAATATACATGGTTGGGTTTTGGGAAAGAAGACATATTCAGCAAAGTTAAAGAAGATGGGAACATTGCTAGGAAAGATACGAAGTTGGTTGAGTAAACATTTAGTAAGAATAGTTGTATATTATCCAGAGGTCAGCATTAACAACATGGTTTTTCTTGATATTTGTTGTGATCTGGGGCTAATTTGTTTTTCTGCTAGCCTGTTTTTCAGATTAATACTAACTGAGCAGGTTTGATAGCCAAGGAAGGCTTGGGACTATCTACTTGCTTTTGTCCTGAAAGCAAAAGGTAATGGCACACCACAACTAAGACCACAACAAATGGCACAGACTACTGCACAGACCATCACAAGATCACTACAAAGACCACCATAAGGATCACTGTAAATACTACTATAAAGATTATTGTAAAGACCATTGTGAAGATCATTGTAAAGATCACCGTAGGCTATTGCAAAAGCCACAACAAATCATTGCAAAGCAAGAATATTGTAAAGACCACTGTAAAGATTATTATAAAAACCACCATAAATATAATCGTAAAGATCATTGTAAAGACCATTGGAAAGACTATTGCAAAGATCACAACAAAACCATTACAAAGACCACCATAAAGATCATTGTAAAGACCACCAGAATGACTACAACCAAGACCATTGCAAAGCTCACTGCAGAAACAATCTCAAAGATGACATAAAGATCACCCAAAAACGGTTCCATTGCTGGATGGGTCAAGGGCCAGAGGATGCAGATTTAAGGAAATTTAAGATGAGGAAGAACTCTTTGTATATAGTGATCAGTTAGGAAGGGTTTTTGCCCAAAACATCGATTTTCCTGCTCCTCGGATACTGCCTGAACTGCTGTGCTTTTCCAGCACCACTCTAATCTAGAATCTGGAATGCACCAGCCAAGAGTGTGGTCAAGACTGAATCAATTATGGCTTTCAAAAGAGAATTGCACAAGCACCCAGAAGGAAAATATTTTAAGGATACGGGGACAGGATGGGGCAGTGGGAATAATTGAGTTCCATTGGTAGAGCATTAGCGTGCGCACAAGAGACTTCTTCTGTGTTGTCATGATTCTACGATTCACTGAGACAAGGAAATCCCCTTAATTCCCATATCGCAGCCTACGTCTGCAGTCCCTGTCTGTTTCTAGAATGTATACTTGCTGCAAAGTTCTTAGAAGCAGCATGACCAAGGTATGTGAAGTATAGCTTTGTGACTGTATTACGGTATATCTATTGTAAGGTAAGGTGAGTGTATTCCACGAGATATGGCTAATTGAAACTATGGAAGGTCTCAGCCCTGAATGACTTCAAGGCTTTCAAATATGATGCAAAACATATTTATTTCAAAAAGTTTCAAGTAGCACCCATCAGACTTTGAAAAGGACCGAGAATTTATTTTGTAGAACAAAAATCGCCCTTTAATTTATGAAAATGCAAGCTCAGAAGTGGTGCTTTCAGTGCCTGGTTTTCACAATCTGGATATTTGAAGAATCAGCCAAAAGAGTTTCAATTAACAACAGGATGTGGAGACACTTCTGCACTTCTCAAGGAGCAAGTCCTTGCTGACCTTCTGGAGAAGTGGATTTGAGTGCTTTCGAGCTTGTGCAGTTAGAGAAATAAGGTTACTTAGGTTAATGTGCTAATGCTTTTAATCCAAGTCAGTGCAGTTACTGCATCATGTCAAAAAGATTACAGCTTAGCAACTGAACACCAGAATTTGGCAGCTCTTGGTTGCAAAGGAAATTTTGCTTTAATACATTTTATTTGCTTCACCTGCATTTATTATGCAATGGCTAATCGTGTATGACCAGACCGAGAGGTTCCGTTTGTTATGAAATGGTATAGCATTATATATGATCAGAATGAAAGGCTCAGTTTGTTATTTAATGGTGTAACATTGTGTCTGAACCAATTGAAAGGCTCAGTTTGTTATATAAGTGTAGCGCAGTGTCTGATCAAACTAAAAGGCTCAGTTTATTAAGAGGGAGAGGGACCTTTGTGAGTGACCATTTGAATGCAATAATTGTCTACATAATGCACAGAAATTATTGTATAAAATGTGGCTGTTTGCGAATTGAGTCTTGTTGAAATGAGCTGATTCGTGTGCGTTGTTTAATGAGAATAAATTTGCTACAAAGAAGTCCCAAGTCCAGTGGGAGCCGGGGTTAAATTCTGGCCAACTAGGATCTATGACAATTCGTTTATGTTGGATCGCTAAACCATTTGAGAGAGGAGACTTCTACTCTGTTAGTTTGAGTTGGTTTCAAACATTGGAGGCGGAAGAAAATAAGTTTTAAATTGGGGATTAAATGTGTAAGCATATTGTAGATTAACAGCATACAAGGCAAACACCTTTAGAAACAGCACAGATCACAATTACCCAATGCATTAATTAGCCGCCACTCATATTTGGGCTAAGGTAACATGGAATTACGTTGCTGAGGGGTCTGTGGCAGCTGAGGGCTCCAGTTTTCAGAGGGAAGCAGGGAGGCAATTCCAAAATTGGAAATTCTGGAATCACGAATTCATGTCAATAACAGTTGGCAGTAAAGTCAATGAAGGAAGCCACAGATGAAATGCATCTGCAAATTGGGAGTTTGTAGCTCAATATTAGAGTTGGTGTGGGTGAGGGGGTAGCAACAAAACCAGCAAAGGATTTAGGATTTGCTCTCGGTGTGCTGGGCGTAGCAAGGAGAGCTCAAAACTCAATTGGAGGTTTGGGATTAGTGGTTTGGGTTTTTATCACTCATGAGGTGTGAGTCACTGGCTGGCCAGCATTAACTACCCATCCTGAGGTGCCCTTGAGATGGTGAGCTGCCTTCTTGAACTACTGTAGATCATGTGCTGTAGTTACACACACAATGCCCTTAGGAAGGCTTTTCGAGGATTTTGACCCAGTGACAGTGAAGGAATGGTGATATATTTCCAAGTCAGGGTGGGGGGGGGGGAGATGCTTGGAGAGGATCTGTCAGGTGATGGTGTTCCCATGTATGTGCTGCCCTTATCCTTCTAGCAGGGAGTGGTAATAGGTTTAAGGTACTGACTTTGGTAAATTTCTGAAGTGCATTTTGTAGATCATACTCCTTGCTGCTACTAAGTGTCAATGGTGGAGTGACTGGATGTTTGTGGATATGGAGCTGATCAAATGGGTTGCTTTATGTTGGATTGTGTCAAGTTTCTTGAACGCTGTTGGTGCTGCACTCATCCAGGCAATTGGGCAGCACTCCATCACACTCCTGACTTATGCTTTGTAAATTCTGGACAGGCTTTGGTAAGTCAGGAGGTGAGTTAATCCCAGCATGATTCCGACATGCTCTTGCAGCTACTATATTTACGTGGTGAGTAAAATTCAGTTTTTGGTCAATGTTATTCCCGGAATGTTGGTAGTAGGGGGATTCAGTGATGGTTACATCATTGAATATCGAGGGGCGGTGGTTAGATTGTCTCATTCAATATCGTCATTGCCTGGCATTTGTGTGGCGTGAATGTTACTTGCCACTTGTCAGCCCACTCCTGGATATTGTCCAGATCTTGTTGCATTTGAACATGGACTGCTTCAGTATCTGAGAAGTCATGAATTGTGCTGAACATTGTGCAATCATTGGTAAACATTCCCACTTCTGACCTTATGATGGAGGGAAGGTCATTGATGGAGCAGCTGAAGATGGTTGAGGTTGAGGAACATTTGCCTGAGGAACTCCTGCAGAGATGACTTGGAGCTGAGATGACTGACATCCAACAACCACTACCATCTTCCTACGTGTCAGGTATGACGCTAACCAGCAGAGAGTTGGACGCCTGCTACCCATTGGTTCAAATTGTACGTGGGCTCTTTGATGCCATACTTTATTGAATGCAGCCTTGACATCAAGGGTTGTCACTATCACCTCCCCGCCGGAATTCAGCTCTTTTGTCCATGTTTGAACCAAGGCTGCAATCATGTCAGGAACTGAGTGGCCATTGCAGAACCCAAACTAGGCGTCACTGAGCAGGTTATTGCTGAGTGGATATTGCTTGGTAGCACTGTCAATGACACCTTCCATCACTTCACTGATGTTTGAGAATAGACTGATGGGGTGGTGATTTCTTAGGTTGGATTTGTCCTACTTTTTGTGTACACAATAATATACACCAGATATCACAATGGGAACCTGATTTAAGTATGATAACGAGCCATCACCCCTCTTTAACATGATACCAGTATTGTATAGAATCAGGCTTAACAAGGCACAAAAATGAATAGAAAGATGGAGGAGCTCTAGAAACGACCACAAAGAACAAGATAAACAAAAAGATGCTATATTTCTGATCAGGTATTTTACAGTGATATAAGTCATGTTAAAATAACACATGATAAATGGAAAAAAGGAAAGTTTCTGGGAATTTAATGATTTTGGAAATTTTTCTTGAGTGTATAGTTGTAACCTACAAAGACCCCTGTGCCACAAATGTAAAATGGACTGTTGCTATCAGATGAGTGTAACCAGTTTTTCATTTTTTTTTTGCTTCTTCACTGGACTGCAAAAGGGTTTTAAATTTAAAGATATGATGATTGATTGCCAGTTTAGCTTGTACTTGTCTGTTTGCAGTCTGTACAAAGAAATAAGACAGATAGGTTTTGATGTATAGAAACATTGAAAATAGGAGTAGGAGGAGGCCATTCAACTCTTCAAGCCTGCTCCGCCATTCACCATGATCATGGCTGATCATTCCATTCAATAATCTGTTCCTTCACTTCCTTTACTTTAGCCCCAAATTCTATATCCAACTTCTTCTTGAAATTATACAATGTTCTGGGCTCTACTGCTTTGTCTGGGTGACGAATTTCACCTCTTCTCAGTCCCCGATAGTTTACTCCATGTCCTTAGACTGTGACACCTGGTTCTGAACTCCCTGGTCATCAGAAGCATCCTTCCGGCATTTGCTTATTTAGTCCTATTACAGTTTTATAGGTTACTACCAAACACCAGTGAATATAGTCCTAGCTGATCCAGTCTGTCTTTATTCATCGAGTCATTGAGAGGGACAGCATGGAACAGACCCTTCGGGCCAACTCGTCCATGGCAACCAAATATCATAAATGAATCTAGTCCCATTTGCGAGCATTTGGCCTATTTCCCTCTATGCCCTTCCTTTTCATAAACACATCCAGATGCTTTTTAAATGTTGTAATTGTACCAGCCTCCACCACTTCCTCTGGCAGCACACTCCATACGTGCACCACCCTTTGTGTGAAAAAGTTGGCCATAAAGTCCCTTTTAAATTTTTCCTCTCTCACCTTAAATCTAAGCAGTCAAGTTTTGGACTCCCATACCCCAGGGAAAAGACCTTGTCTATGTACCCTATCCATGCCCCTTCTGATTTTATAAACCTCTATAAGGTTATGCCCTCAGCCTCTGACACTCCAGGGAAAACAGCCCCAGTCTATTCAGCCTCTCCGTATAGCTCATATCCTCCAATCCTGGCAACATCCCTGTAAACCTTTTCTGAGCACTTTTAAGTTTCCCAACATCCTTCCTATATCAGGGAGACTAGAATTGAATGCAGTATTCCAAAAGTGGCCTTACCAATGTCTTGTACAGCCACAACATGACCTCCCAACTCCTATACTCAATGCACTGACCAATAAAGGAAAGCATACCAAACATTTTCTTCACTATTCTATCCACCTGCAACTCCACTTTCAAGGAACTATGAACCTGCACTTCAAGATCTCTTTGTTCACCAACACTCCCCAGGACCTTACCATTAACTGTCCTGATTTGTCTTACTAAAATGCAGCACCTCACATTTATCTAAATTAAGCTCCATCTGCCACTCCTTGGTCCATTGGCCTACCTGATTAAGGTCCCGTTGTACTCTGAGGTAACCTTTCGCTGTCCACTACACCTCCAATTTTGATGTAATTTGCTAATTTACTAACCATACCCACTATGCTTACATCCAAATCATTTATATCAATGATGAAAAGCAGTGCACCCAGCACTGATCCTTGTGGCACAGGCCTCCAGTTTGAAATAGAATCCTGCACTACTGTCTCCTCTGTCTCTCCTACCTTGGAGCCAGTTCTGTATCCAAATGGCTAGTTATCCCTGTATTTCATGAGATTTAAACTTGTTAACCAGTCTACATGAGAAACCTTGTCAAATGCCTTCCTGAAGTCCCTATAGATCACATCCATTGCTCTGCCCTCATCAATCATCTTTGCTACTTCTTCAAAAAAAACTCAATTAAATTAGTGAGACACAATTTCCAACAAACAGAGCTAAGTAAACTATCCCTAATCAGTCCTTGCTTTTCCAAATACATGTAAATCCAATCCCTCAGGATTCCCTCCAACAACTTGCCCAGCACTGATGTGAGGCTCGCTGGTCTATAGTTGCCTGGCTTTTCTTTACCATCTTTCTTAAAGGTGGTAAGCCAACTTTAGCCAATTTCCAGTCTTACGGCACCTCACCTGTGACTATCGATGATACAAATTTCTCAGCAAGAGGCCCAGCAATCACTTCCCTAGCTTCCCACAAAGTTCTAGGGTACACCTGATCAGATACTGGGAATGTATCCACATTTATGAGTTTTAAGCTGTCCAGCACTTCGTCCTCTGTGGTATGGACATTTTTCAACATATCACTATTTATTTCCCTACATTCTCTATCTTCCGTATCCTTCTCCACAGTAAACACTGATGCAAAATAGTCTTCAGTCCCGCCATCCCAGGAATCAGTTTGGTAATTCTTCACTGCACTCTCTCAATAGCCAGAACATCCATCATCAGTTAAGGAGACCAAAACTAAGCACAATATTCCTGGTGTGATCTTGCTAATGCCCAGTATTCAAATCCTCTTCCTATGATGGCCAATGTACCATTTGCCTTCTTCACCACTTGATGCTCCTGCACACTTGCTTTCAGTGACTTGTATTTGAGGATACCTGTATCTTCTTGCATTTCCCTCTCTCAATTTATAGCCATTCCGATAGTATGCTTTCCTGTTTTTGCTTCCAAAATGGATAACCTCACATTTATCCACATTATACTGCACCTACAATGCATTTGTCCACTCACTCAACTTGTCCAAATCACATTGGTGCATTTCTGCATCCTCCTCTCAGTCCACCCTTCCACTAACTTTCTGTCATCTGCATATTTGAAGATATTACAGTTAATTCGTCCATCAAAATCATGAATATATAGGGAATAGCTGGAGTCCTACGACTGATCACTATGATATTTCACTAGTCACTGGCTGTCAATCAAAATATTCCTACTCTTTGTTTCTGTCTATCCAGCACACCACACTATCCCCATACCATGCACTTTAATTTTACAGGCTAATCATTTATGTGGGACTTTCTCAAAAGCCTTTTGCAAGTCCAAAAAAAATCACATCCACGATCTCCCTGATCAACTGTACTAGTTATATCTTTGAAGAATTTGTCAAGGCACGATTTCCCTGTATTTGATGCGTTAGAAATTGTTCAAACTTTTTTAAAATCATTCATGGGATGTCGGCATTATTGGCCTGGGCCAGCATCTATAGCCCAGAGGGCATTAAAGAGCCAACCACATCACTCTGGGTCTGGAGTCACATGTAGACCAGGTAAGAATGGTAGTTTCCTTCCCTCAAGGACATTAGTGAACCACATAGGTCTTTCCCAACACTGCTTTCATGGTCATCATTAGACTTTTCATTCCAGAATTTTATTGAATTCAAATTTCATCACCTGCCATGCAGGATTCGAAGCTCTTCCTAGATGACTGTCTGGGTTCTGGTTAAGAGTCCAGCGATAAAACTACTAGGTCATCATTTCCCCATCTTCCCACCTCTTTGGGTGTGACCGCCTTTGGGCTTCTTGCTCCGTGAAGTGGAATCTGACTTCATAGGTACAAGCCAGCAGCTACTTCAGGTCAGTGTTCTTTGTTCAATAATTATTTTTAAACTGTATACAGGAATGGTGAAGAAATAATTAATATTCATGCGGGACATGCTTATAACAGTAAATTACAATTTCTGTCACAGATGTCAATTTGCTTCAAATTGTGCATTCATAACAATACAATAAATTATTATTTTCTAAACAAAAGTGAATGCATCACATAAACTGAAAACAGTGAAGAAATAAATGGACAAACATAACATAGAAAAAGGAAAGCTGCAAACATCATCCAGTGAGGTAGGTTGAGTCTGCCTTGGTACTATTGTACTACCTGTTCGACTACTAACTTATTCTGCTACAACAGAACCCAGCCCATAGCATCTCTCTGTATTTCAGCAGAACCCAGCCCGTAGCTGCAGCAAACCCCAACTATGGTGTCTGCTTGTATCATAGCAGAACCCAACTGTAATATTTGCCCATGTTTCAGTAGAACCTTGCTGTAGTATTTCCGTGTTTGCAGAATCTGGACTATAGCAATTGTAGTGGGATGGAATATGCCCAATGATATAACCGATGAACCTGCTCTGATCACTGCAGGGTAGAGTAGAATGGAACAGGAACAAGAATCTACCCAGAGAGCTGTATTCAGTAGCCTTATGTATAAATGTATGAATAAAGGAGATTACAGTATTTGCAAGAGTGAGAAAACCTTATTCTAGGATAAAGACAAACTACGATGGCAGAGACCAAGAAGGGTTGAAAATGTGTTGCTGGTTAAAGCACAGCAGGTTAGGCAGCATCCAAGGAATAGGAAATTCGACGTTTCGGGCACAAGCCCTTCATCAGGAATCCAAGAAGGGTGGCAGCCTAGTAAAAACAGAACAGACTCAGAAAGTGAAAGAGATCATGCAGTGAGCTCATAAAGTATTCACACACAGTTATCACATTTAAGTGTATTAGCAACGGCGTTGTGATAAAACACAATGTAAAAATGGTGACAGTGAGGAAGACTTCAAAACATTGAATTAAAGTCAGATCACAGTTCACAAGGCAAAAGAGGGAAGACTCTGACAGACAGAACATCACAAGACTATGAAGACAATGCAGCACAATGAGAAGGCTCCAGACAGCAAATACTTTGAGCAGTGAAAGGAAAAAGAATTAATGTACTTACCAAGGTCAGTGAGGTGTAGTCATCGATGGGGATGGCAGCTTTTCCTGAGACATTGCCACCGGAGTTAGAAAACACTGAGGGCCCACATCAAAGCCAGACATGGAATCTCTGGGAGTGGCAGTCCTAGAAATGCAGGTCTGCATCAGGGTTACATGAAGGCAACAAAGGCACCAGGTCAGTACTTTCCTGCCTGCAGTTGGACTTATGGCTGATAATGTCCTCAAGGGACCGGGGCTAGAAGAAAGTACTAACAACTTTGAAGGGTCAGTAAAGGTGTTTGACCCTTACTTTACACTATAGAAAAACTTAATGAAGAACCCAGTGATTAGGGGAATTGATTTGATGCATTTCTAATAGACACGGAGCGCTAAAATACAAATGAATAAGGGACTGCAACATCAGGGGGTGAAAAATTGTCTGACTTTTTTAGCAAAAAGAAAAGCTCACATTAGAGCAATTGCTTCAATTATCCGACTTAAAATGGAGATAAGGGCCAAGAATCTGTCTACTCTTTGAGAAACTCTGGAGATCCCCCTGTTATGATCAGGCAGGTAGGCCCAAAAGCATTGTCACATTCCCAAAAGCCTGTCTCAAGAGTGGGGCACTATGTCATTATCCATTTTAGGATGTAAAGGTATGAGTAAAGATAACACCATAAATTCAGTGAATTCCTGATAGGAGCAGTTGAGTGCTACTAATATAGAATAGTATGACAATTCAAAGCATGCAGCAGAGGAGGAACTCCTCCATCACCACTGAAATAGAGAAGAGTTCCCACTAATGGAGCAAAAGAGAAATCATTTGGAAAAGGAGACCCCACCCTCCCAGAGAAATTAAGGATGAAGATCAATAAAGTAAATTAACATTCCTCAGTGAAATCATACTATTATCTTACAAATGAAAGGGTTCTTCACTATAGAGGATATAAAAATATTCCAGTCACAACTGTAAGTCCTTCTTTTCTGCATTGTATCAATGAGTTAGATTAACACCTGCAGGAAAGATTTGAAAAGTCATTCACTTACAGAATGTGGATATTGCTGGCTAGAGTAGCACTTATTGCCCATCCCCAATTGCCCTGGAAATCTTGGCGCTGAGCTGTCTTCTTGAACTGGTACAACTCCTGGAGTGTAGGGACAAACACAACATAATTAGGGCAGGAGTTCCTGAACTTTGATGTAATGACTTTAAGGAACAGTGATGCATTTCCAAGTCAATATGGTGAATGGCTTGGAGGGGAACTTGCAGGAGTTGGTGTTCTTACATGTCTGCCGTCCTTGTCTTTTCAGGTGGTAGAGGTCATGGGTTCGAAAGGTGCTATCCAAGGAGCTTTGGTGAGTCATAGTGTGGTGCATACTGCTGCCACTGTTTATCAGGGATGGAGGGAGTGAATGTTGAAGGTGGTTGATGTGGCTCTGTCAAATGGGCTGTTTTGTATCAAGATCGTTAGGGCGGCACGGTGGCACAGTGGTTAGCACTGCTGCCTCACAGCGCCAGGGACCTGGGTTCAATTCCCGCCTCAGGCGACTGACTGTGTGGAGTTTGCACGTTCTCCCCGTGTCTACGTGGGTTTCCTCCGGGTGCTCCGGTTTCCTCCCACAGTCCAAAGATGTGCGGGTCACGTGAATTGGCCATGCTAAATTGCCCGTAGTGTTAGGTAAGGGGTATATGTAGGGGTATGGTTGAATTGCGCTTCGGCGGGTCGGTGTGGACTTGTTGGGCCGAAGGGCCTGTTTCCACACTGTAAGTAATCTAATCTAATGGCATCAAGCTGCTAGAGTGTTGTTGGAGCTACACTCATCCAGGCAACTGGGGAGTATTCCATGACACTATTGAATTCTGCCTTCTAGATTGTCAACAGGCTTTTGGGAGGCAAGAGGTGAGTTGCTCACTGCAGAATCACTTGTCTCTGATGTCCTCTTGCAGCCACAGTATTTTAATGGCTGATCCAGATCAGTTTCTGGACAATGGCAACACCCCAGGATGTTGATAGTGGGGATTAAGAACATAGAACATAGAACAGTTCAGCATCATAGAGGCCTCTTGGACCTCATTGTTGTGCTGACCGTTTATCCTTCTTTAAGATCAAACTCACCTACATACCCTTCATTTTACTACCATCCATGTGCCTATCCAAGAGTCACTTAAATGTCCCTAATGTCTCTGAATCTACTACCACAGCTGGTAGTGCATTCCACGCACCCACCACCCTCTGTGTAAAGAACCAACCTCTGACATCTTTCCTAAACCTTCCTCCAATCACCTTAAAATTATGCCCCCTTGTGATAGCCATTTCCATCCTGCGAAAAGGTGTCTGGCCATCCATTCTATCTATGTTTCTCATCATTTTGTACATCTTCTTCACTCCAATGTGAAAAGTCCTGGCTCACTCAATCTTTCTTCATAACACATGCCCTCCAGTCCAGGCAGCATCCCGGCAAGTCTTGTCTGTACCCTCTCTAAAGCTTCCACCTCCTTACTATAATGAGGAGAACAGAACGGAACACAATATTCCAAGTATGGTCTAACCAGGGCTCTATAGAGCAGCAGCATAACCTCATAGCTCTTAAACTCAATCCCCCCGCTAATGAAAGCCAACTCACCATATGCATCCTTAACAACCCTATCAACTTGGGTGCAAATTTGAGGGATCTATGGATGTGGACCCCAAGATTCTTCTGTTCTTCCATACTGCCAAGAATCCTGCTTTTAACCCTGTATTCTGCATTCAAATTCAACCTTCCAAAACGAATCACTTTGCACTTTTCCAGGTTGAACTCCATCTGCCACTTCTCTGCGCATATGCATCACATCCAGTGCTCTACCTTCATGAATGTGTTTTGTCACATCCTCAAAGCATTCCATTAAGCTTTAACTATACTAATGCCATTGAATGCCAAGAGAGGATTGTTAAGTTCTCTCTTGAGGAAAAATTATATTGTCTGGCATTTGTATGGCATAGATGTTACTTATCACATATTAGCTCAAGCTTAGATTTGGTTCACTCCTTTCTATATTTGGACTTCAGTGTCTGAGGAGTCGTGAATGGTGCTGAACATTCTGCAATCATTGGCAAACATCCCCACTGCTGACCTTATGATGAAGAGAAGGTCATTGATGAAGCAGCTAAAGATATTTGGGCTAGGACACTACCCTAAGAAACTCCTGCAAAGATGTCCTGGAGCTGAGATGACTGACCGCCAATCACTACAATCATCTTCCTATGTGTCAGATGTGACTACAAATAGTAGAGATTTTCCCCTGATTCCCATCGATTCTTGTTTTATTAGGGCCTTGATGCTGACAACAGACACTGTCACCTCACCAAATTACTTCAGATCTTTTGTCCATATTTACACAAAGGCAGTAATGAAGTCAGGAGCTGGGTGACTCTGGCGGAACCCAAACTGAACTGTTCTTCCTTTGCAAGTGTCACATGATTGCATTGTTGATGACACCTTCCATACTTTACTGATGATTAAGAATAGACTGATGGGGTGGTAATTGTCCAACTTGGAGTTGCTTTGCTTCTTGCATACAGCATGTATCTGGTCAATTTTCCACATTGTCAAATAGCTGTTAATTTGTTACTGTACTGGAACAACTTCATTAAGGGTACAGTTAGATTTGGAGCACATTTTCATTACTATTGCAGGAATGTTGTCAGGGTCCACAACCTTTGCTGTGTGTAATATCTTCAGTCATTTCTTGATCTCATGTGGAATGAATCCAGTTGGATGAAGTTGGGCAACTGTAATGCTGGGAAACTCAGGAAGGTGCCATAATGGATCATCTACTTGGCATTTCTGGCTAAGGACGATGCAAATATTTTTGCCTTATGGATCGTTGACAGCAAAGCTATATGAAACTTGTCCATCCCATTTTAATAAGAACCAACATCTATCCTCAGCGATTCAGTTTCACTGTTTGAAGGCTTCCCAGGCTGTCAGTGACACTGAACAAACACTCTCCACTGAACTCTTGCTGAGTGATATTGGTGAGTTCCACATAATTCGAAGCTAGTGTGTTGGTTCTTAAGGCCAGAATGCTGGGTTCAATTATTAATTAATCATCTCTTCGAACATTTTAATTACATGCTTGACAGCTCCACATGTGTGTGACATATTACAACACACATCCAGTGTAGGTGGGACTTGAACCAAGTCTTTCTGGCCACAGACGTAGGGATTCCAGCATTGTTCAATCAACCATAACTTGATTGAATGACAGAATATGCTTGAAGGACTGATTGGTCTCTTGCTGATCTTGTAAATCTATTCGGCAGCATTGGAGGTTCATGACAGCTATTTGTATTAACCTGTTCAGAGATGTTACACATCTCTGGGTTAGGTGGGACTTGAACCCAAGTCTCCCGGCTCAGAGTTGGGGACACTACCATGGCACCACAAGAACCTTATTGCTCACCTGTTTGTCCACCTGAATTAAACCCAAAATTGGCTAGGATCATGTCATGCTCCTGACCCAATGATGCTGTTGTGGGCTTTAATCCCACTCCTACTCACTTCTCCTCCGCTCACCCCACTGTCATATCCACTTTAACCTGCCCAATCCATGGCACTTCAAATATCAGCACAATGAGTGACATAGAGTATTACAGCATGGAAAGAAACCCTTCGGCCCATCATATCCACTTTAGTCAACAAGTACCTATTTACTCTAATCCCATTTCCCATTTGCCACCTAGACTTGCATGCTATGATATTTCAAGTGCTCATCCAAATACTTCTAGTCAGTCTCTAAGATAATCAGATACTCACCATCCTCTCACAGAAAACATTTCTCCTTAAATCTCTTCTAAATCTCACATCTTTGCTTTAGATCTATGCCTCCAGACAATTGACCCGTCTACTCAGGGGAAAAGCTTATCACTATTGTAAAGACTACTTTTGCTGTAATTTTCTGTATTTTTACTTGAGGAGCGATTGTTGTCCACCTTCCCAAAACTCTTTACAACCTCTTTGTGTCTTGCTCATAATTTACTTTCCCACTTAGCTTTATATCATCAGCAAATTTTCTGCCTCTAAAATATAGATCCCTTTAGCCACAAGAGTTATATCCACCTCCTTCTTGAAAACACATGATGTTTTGGCGTCAAACAGTTCCTATGATAGTGAATTCCACAGGCCTACCACATGCTGGGTGAAGTAACTTACCCTTTTAACTATCACCCCTCTTTCTGGACTTTCCCACCATCAAGAATAACTTTCCTACATCTAGCCTGTCTTAATCCTGTTAGAATTTTGTAGGTTTCTATGAGATCCTTCTTTGTTCTTCTAAGCTCCAGTGAAATAACAATAACTGACTCAATCTCTCCTCATATGTCATCTCTACTATTTCAGGAATCAATTTGGTAAGGCCCCGTGTCATTAATATTTACTGTAAATAGCCAAGGCCACTGCCCTCTGACACTTCACTAGTTACAGCTTGCCAACCTGAGAGTGGGCCAAATATCTGTAGTCTCTGCTTCCTGTCCAATAATTAATCCTCTATCCATGCTAATACATCATTTCCAACTCCTTGCTTCTATATCTTACATTTAACGTTTGTGGGACAGTTCATCAAATGTTTGACAGTAGTCTGGTTACCTCACATTACCTGGGATTCCCATTTATCTACTCTATTAGTTACACGTTCAAAAATTCTAGCAAATTTGTTAAACTGTGGTTTGTTTGAATATTGTTAAATCTTATCAAGCCTCATTGTGAGCCTTGTAGAGTGTATTGTTAAGAGTAATAGATTCCAGCATTTTCCTGATGTCTGATATTCAGCTAACTGGGCCTGTGGTTCCCTGCTTTCTCTCTCCCTTTTATTCTGAACAGTCTTCTTCAGGTAGCTCTGTCTTAGGAGATGCAGTGTTGAGAATTTGGCCCTCTGTCACTGTCGTACCCCTCTTTCCTCTGCTCTTCCCTCCCGGTGCCTGAGATTCTGTCCTTGACCCAATAACTGGAAATTGGTTTCTGTTGTTAGTGGAATCTTTATTCTGGGCAGCACCCTTTCAGCTGTCCTTGGAAGCTTTGCACCCTGCTGTTCTGCCTCTGTAATGACAGGGTGCTGTGGATCCCCTTTAAATCCTGGGTGCTGACTGCCTACTCTTCCCGCCTCTTGGACAGCATCTGGGAAACTCCCTTTGCAATGCAATGTGTTGCTTTGCCTTGCTGACCCTCTCATTAATGCTAGGCTAATGCCCTGAGGCCACCACAACTCCCCATCACGCTATACCCTCCAAATGGTCTGACGGTGAATGTAACTTGTCTGTGCCTTTAAAAAAAAATCTCAAACCTTGAGAAACTCTTAACTAGCTTTTAACCAGCTTCAATTGGCCTCAGTTCCTGACCCATCCCCTCCCCCACTCTGACAATTATTGCTGGTGCCATTTCAGCTTTGGGAAATTGACGTGGTGCCCATAATGGGTATATTTGAGGTCACCTTCTCTCTTTCAGTTTGCCTCAGGTGTTCCAGAGCAGTCTGCTTGCAGTCTCTAAGAGACCGTAATGACTACAGATGCTGGAAGTCAGAGACAGTGGATGTGAAGCTGGAAGAGCACAGCAGGTTAGACAGCATCTGAGGAGCAGGAAGATCGATGTTTCAGGCCTAAAACTCTTTGTCAGGACTACAGAGGGAGAGAGGAGCCTAGAAACAAATAGAGGGAGGGGGATTGGGCTGGAGGAAGGGTAGGTGGGAAGGTGATATGTGGAAACAGGTAGGGGGTAGTCATGGTTGGTCAGCAGGAAGGGTGGAGTGGATTAGTGAATAAAACGATGAACAGAGAAGGTCAGGTCAGGGAGGTGAGGAGGGGTGTAGGGCTAGACATGGGATAAGGCCAGGGAAGAGGGATCTTGAAGCTGGTAAGGTCAATGTTGAGGCCATTGGCCTCTGAGCTTCTCAGGTGATATATAAGGTGTTGTTCCTCCAGCTCCTGTTTGGCCTCACTCTGACAGTGGAGGCGGCCAAAGATGGACTTGTCACCAGAGGGTGGGAGGGGGAATTAAAGTAGATGGCAACTGGAAGGTCAGGTTGGTTAGTTTGTGCAGAGAATAGCAGATGCTCGGTGAACTAATCCCCGAGCATTTACTTCTGGCACTACACACATCCACATACATGCACATCACCCAGTCCTGATGAAAGGGTTCTGTCCACAAAGTCTATCTTCCTGCTCCTTGGATGCTGACTGACCTGCTGTGCTCTTCCAGCTCCACATCTG
Organism: Hemiscyllium ocellatum; assembly: GCF_020745735.1. Classification (NCBI taxonomy): domain Eukaryota; kingdom Metazoa; phylum Chordata; class Chondrichthyes; order Orectolobiformes; family Hemiscylliidae; genus Hemiscyllium; species Hemiscyllium ocellatum. Next base: position 48,023,283 of record NC_083426.1, read on the forward strand.
CCGACTCTGCCTACAGTCTCACTGGGTTCGGTTAGATTAGCACTAGAGTTTAGTGGTCTATGGAAAGCGTCAAAAAGTGTGGTGCTGGAAAAGCACAGCCAGCCAGGCAACATCTGAGGAGCAGGAGAGTCAACATTTTGAGCATAAGCTTTTCATCAGGAATGTGATCTTATGCTTGAAATGTCGACTTTCCTGCTCCTCGGATGTTGCCTGACCTGCTGTGTTTTTCCAGCACCACTCTAATCTTGACTTTGATTTCCAACATCTGCAGTCCTCACTTTCTCCCTGATCTATAACAGCCCAAGCTGGCAGTAACTGTCGTGCTGATAAACTGTAAGGCCATCGTGGGATTAGGAATGAACCAAAGGATGCCTTGATCCTGCTTTGCCATTAAACAACATCAGGGTTGATCTGCCACTGAATCTCATTTACTCACCTTTCCCACCATATCCTGGAACACCTTTCGACAACAAAACCCTATCTACTTCAGATTTAAAATTAACATTTGATCCAATGTCAATTTCCATTTGTGAAAGAAAGCTCAAGCCAACAATTTGTGTGTAAAAAGGTGGTTCTTAATTTCATTCCTAAGGGTCTGACTGTTTTTTTTAAAATAATGGTCTTAGTCCTAAAGTTCCCATCAATGAAAATTGTTCCTCTCAATCTACCCTGTCAGTTTGCCTTAATATTTTCATCAAAGTCCTCCTCAACCTTCTACATTCCAGTGAATACAATCCAAATATGTGTAATGTTCTCTTGTAACTTAGCCCAAGAATGTAATAGAACTATACACCATGAAGGAACCAATCCAGCCTGAGTCCTTGAACAAATCAGTGTCCTGGGAACTGTAAGTGTTTATGTGTCTATATAAATAAACAATGAACTGCCAGCATACAATGGGGACGAGAGAATCTCTTTGCGCTCTTATGACTCCCACAAGTCCTGACTGACTACAATTTATGGTTCAATAATTTGAACTATTTACAAAGTTCAATTGAAGTTTAAAATTTGTCAAAGAAAATGTATTTTGCGAATGAGTGTAAACAAGTTTCTTTTGTAATAAATTTGGAAATTTGTATTTCCTTTGTTTGCATTGCTTCCAAATTTTAGACTGATGATTATTTTTTTAAAAATGAATAGATATGGTTAACCATAGAAATGTAAATTTCAAATAAAGTGAGTTCCGTGCTGTTTAGGATCAAATATTATACCAGCATCTGTGATTTAACTGTCTCATGGTTTGGAGAACAGGTGAGCAACTTGCTCAGGAGACACTGTTTATATTTGTTCATGAGCTGTGAACATTACTGGCTAGGCCAGCATTTATTAGCCATCCCTAACTGCCCTGGAGAAAGTGATGGTGAGCCACCTTCTTGAACCACTGCAGTCTGTCTCGTGCAGGTACAGTTGTTGAGCATTCGGGGAGGGAGTTGCAGGAATTTGACCAAATGACACTGAAGCTCAGATGTATCTTGAATTGGGAAAAGCAGACCCTGGGATAAACTCAAACAAACTGCAATTCACTGTATTTTTATTTGTAGTGAGCAGACCCACTTGAATATATTGCATACACATGTACTGCCTAGCAGTGATGCCAATGCCGGTGAAAGAGTTTATAAACAATGAGTACAATTTTTGCTCCCATCGGAGGTGAAACTGAGGCCAGTTCCCAGGACGCTGATTTGCTAAAGGACCCAGGCTGGATTGGTTCCTCGATGGTGTATGGCCAGCTCCCTCTGACAGACTGGGAGAGGGGCCAGTGCTCCATATTGCAGGGGCCTCTCCCTTTCAATGCCATGACTACCAGGCCATAGCTGAAGTTGTTGCCTGTCCAGTTGATGAGCTCCCTGTTGATATTGACAGTCTGGCTGCTTTGACCTTTTGAAAATGTAACCTTTTTGAAGATGAGATATTTTCTGCTCAGATGGTGCCTCCATTGTGAGGATCCTACCTCTCTTTTTTGCAGTCTCATATGGGTGGTGAGCTGCTGATGTGACATTTCTGGAGAGCCACCCATTGGCTCTCTGGTTTCAGGAGTTCACACGCCATCCTTAACTAGAATGCAAGCTCATCCTAAACGTTGCTAAGATTACCTTGAGTGTTTGGCATGAACAGGATGTGGGCTTGGGACCCAGAAATTCTCCCAATGTTGGAGTCCAGACCTCAAAGCAAAAGACCCTGTGGCAGATTTCTGCAAATGCTTTGAAAGAAATAGCACAGGGAATTCTTTGGCTGTCCTTTTGTTTCTTTGTCATGGACAGATGCTTCATGAATGAGTCTATCTACTTTATGGCTTCACTGTGATGGGATGTGTTGAAGTTTGTACTGTATTATTGTTTGAGAACCTGAAGAATGATCCACCACTTCAAATTTCATTTGGATTTCTATATAGGATGCATTAAGAAGGGAAGGAATAGGGTAGAATTTTCCTCTTCCTAATATAATGTGAATAATCGTGAACAAGTTGGGAAAATGTAGAGAGAATGAAAAAATCTGATTCCTAGGAAAGAATATTCCCAATTTTACCCAAAGCCTTAAACAGTGACTTGAGAATCTCAACATTGACTACCTAATTTCCATGTATTTGCATCTTTTAAAGGCCCAACTTGTTTCATTTGCATATCACTTCAAATTCCCCTCTCCTTCATGTTAATCAGAGCAGGTACCTAGTGGCTGGAGCTCAGCGATTGCTTCTCCTGGCTATTGTGTCACTATTTCTTCAGAACAACATACCTATGTTATTAACAATTAACAAGACAGACATCCAAAGAATGAAACCTGAAGGATCCAACATATACCGTTTCGATGGATTACCAAAGGTACATAAACAAGGGGCCTCCCTCAGACCCATAGTCTCACTTCCTGGTACACGACATACAGACTAGCAAAGGAACTGCTACACAACTGAAATACCTGGTAGAAGACTCAACCCAATCCATCCACTCCAACCAGGAATTCCTTAACATCATTAAAGACATTAAGGTAGAGAACGACGAGGTAATGTTTCCTTCGATGTGATGACCCTATTCACATGAATAAACATCACCCTAGCCAAAGAAACACTGGCCTCACTGCTAGACAAACCAAGGACACAAATACCTGACAGCACAAACTCCATCAGCAAGGACAGTATCCTCAAACTAGTAGACCTGAGCCTCACAACCCACTTCCCCTTCAAAGACAAGATCTACAAACAAATCAATGGGATGTCTATGGGATCATCAATATCAGGACTCTTAGCAGAAGCAGTTATGCAGGGGTTAGAATGAACCTTCCCATGATCCAACCCAACCTTTGGATCTGCTATATGGATGACACCTTTGTCATCACAGAATGCAGCAAATTAGAAGAAACCCACAACATCCTTCCTCATATAAAGTTCATGAAAGAGGAAGAGAACAACAACAGACTCCTTCCTAGATGTCACAGTAGTACAAAAAGACAACACAGAACTGCAAACCAGCGTCTAGAGGAAAGCCACACACACTGACTGACCAGATACTCAGCTACAAAAGCAATTATCCCAAAACCCATAAACAGAGCTGCATCATGACATTATTTAAATGAACCAAATCACACTGCAGCACCCAGGAACTATGTGAAACCAAGGCAAAACATTGATACAAACGTACTCAAGAACAACGGGTACCCGATAGAGAGTCTGTCAGGAAGGATACACAGTTGATAGAGCAAAGGGATGGGTTAATGAGTGTCTGTTTCAAAGCAAGGAATGTCAGGAATAAGAGTGATGAAATAAGGGCATGGTTCAGTACTTGGAACGACAAAGTTGTGGCCATCACAAAGACATGGATTTCACAGGGGCAGGAATGGTTGCTGGATGTTCCAGGGTTTAGATCTTTAAAAAGAAAAGGGAGGGGAGTAAAAGAGGAGGGGGAATAGCATTGTCAATTAGAGAGTGCATCACCGCTGCTGAAAAGAAGGTTGTTGAGAGGGTTTGTCCACGGATTCAGTTTGGGTGGAAATCAGTAACAAGAAAGGAGCCGTCACTTTATTGGGTATTTTCTAGAGATGCCCCCAATAGCAGCAGAGAGATGGAAGAACAGATTGGACAGCAGATCTTGGAAAGGTGCAGATGTGACAGAGTTGTTGTTATGGGTGTCTTCATCTTCCCCAACATTGATTGGAATCTTCTTAGTGCAGATGGTCTGAATGGAGCAAATTTTGTCAAGTGTGTGCAGGAAGGATTCCTGATTCAATGCATAGAAAGGCTGACATGGGGGGAGGCCATATTGGATTTGGTGCCAGGCAATGAGCCAGGCCAGGTGTCAGATCTCTTGGTGGGAGAGCATTTTAGTGACAGTGACCACAACTGCCTCACCTTTACCATAGCCATGGAGAGGGATAGGAACAGACAGTTTGGGAAAGAATTTAATTGGGGGAGGGAAAATTATAATGCCATGAGACAGGAGCTGTGGAATATAAATTGGGAACAATTGTTCAATGGAAAATGCACAACAGAATTGCAGTGGCTGTTTAAGGAGTACTTTTTGCAAGTGTTGGATAACTTTGTCCCACTGAGACAGGGAAAGAATGGTCAGGTAAAAGAGCCTTGGAAGACAAGAGAAGAGGAATTTCTCGTCAAGAGGAAGAAGGAAGCTTACTCAATGTTGAGGAAGCAAGGATCTGGCACTGTTTTAGAGGATTACAGGGTACGTAGGAAAGAACTCAAAAAATGGATTGAGGAGAGCTAGGAGGGAGCAGGAGAAGCCTTGGCGGGAAGGATTAGGAAAAACCCAAAGGCGTTCTACACTCATGTGAGGAATAAGAGATCAGAGAGAGGGTAGAGCTGATCAGGGATAGTGGAGGGAACTTGTGCCTGGAGTCTGAAGAGGTAGGGGAGGCTCTAAATGAGTTTTTTGCTTCAGTATTCACTACAGAGAGGGACCTTGTTGATAGTGAGAACACCATGGACCAGGTTAATAGGCTTGAACAGATTAATATTAAGAAAGTGGATGTACTGGAAGTTGTGGGAAGCATCAAGATAGATAAATCCCCAGCGTCAGACCAGATATATCCAAGGTTACCACAGAAAGTGAGGAATGAGATTGCTGCACTCTGGCGATGATCTTTGCATCATCACTCTCTATGGGAGTATTACCAGATGATTGGAGGGAGGCAAAGATTGTTCCTCTGTTCAAGACAGGGAATAGGGAAATTCCTGGGAATTACAGACCAGTCAGTCTTGCGTCCATGGTAAACACAAAGGATTCTGAGAGATAGGATTTATGACTATTTGGAAAAACACAATTTGTTTAAAGATAGTCAGCGTTGCTTTGTGAGAACAGGGTGTGCCTCACAATTCTTATTGAGTTCTTTGAAGATGTGACGAGACAAGTTCGCAAAGGTCGAGCAGTGGATGTGCTATATATGGATTTCAGTAAGGCATTTAATAAGGTTCCCATGGTAGGCTCATTCAGAAGGTTAAGAGATATGGGATACAGGGAAACGTGGCTGTCTGAATACAGAATTGGCTGGCCGAAAGAAGACAGTGAGTGGTGGTAATTGGAAAGTATTCCACCTGGAAATCGGTAACCAGTGGTGTCCTGCAGGGATCTGTTCTTGGGCCTCTGCTCTTCATAGTTTTTATAAATGACTTGGATGCAGAAGTGGAAGGGTGGGTTAGTAAGTTTGCTGATGACACAAAGGTCGGTGGTGTAGTAGATAGTGTTGAGGCTGTTGCAGGCTACAACCTGACATTGACAGAATGCAGAGCTGGGCTGAGAAGTGGCAGATAGAGTTCAACCTGGATAAATGTGAAGTGATTCATTTTGGAAGGTCGAATTTGAATGCTGAATACAGGGTTAAAGACAGGATTCTTGGCTGTGTGCAGGAACAGCAGAATCTTGGGGTCAATGTATATAGATCCCTCAAAGTTACCACCCAACTTGATTGAGTCGTTAAGGAGGCTTATGGTGTTTTGGCTTTCATTAACAGGGAGATTGAATTTAAGAGCCATGAGGTTTAGCTGCAGCTCTGTAAAACCCTGATCAGACCACATTTGGAACATTGTGTCTAGTTCTGGTCACCTCATTATAGGAACGGTGTAGATACTTTAGAGAGTTGCAGAGAGTCCAAGCTAGCCTTACCTGATCTGGCATACGTGTGACTCCAGACCTAGAAGTGGCTGAGCAAGCCATTCAGTTGAATGTTAATTGCAGGGAAATGCTGACCTTGCATTCCATATCCCAAGAGAGAATTAAAAATAGAGGAGAGATTCCAGATATTTTCCACAAGGAGACACACCCAACGTCACTTATTGAGTGCTGGAGTAGCATCATCAAGTCCTACTGATATTTGGCAAAATATAAAAAAGCCACTAGAGAGTTTTGAGAAGATGAGTAGCTCAGGTTGAGTTCTGGATGTAGGTTTGCTCACTGAGCTGGAAGGTTCGTTTTCAGACGTTTTGTCACCGTACTAGGTAACATCATCCGTGAGCCTCCGGGCGAAGCAATGGTGGCATGGCCCGCTTTCTATTTATGTGTTTAGGTTTCTTTGGGTTGTTGATGTCATCCTGTCACCACAACCAGAGCCGCTAGATTTTAAGCAGAAGGTAAGCAGGTCAGCGGACTGAAATATTCCCCTTTCCTCCAGGACACCAATCTGTCATCCTGAAGGAGCTCAGTTAATCAGTCCAGACTGGGTTTGTCTTGGGATCTACTTGCTCTGTATGACTCATGACTCAATAATCTCCTCTGAGAATGGTCGAAATTCTGAAATCCTTGATGTTGAAGATGGTTGGGCTGTGCCTGGGGTGAGGAATATGCTCATAAAGGGAATTGAGAGAACATGCTGAAAGTGTGATGACAAGTTGAATCCTTGCTGCCTTCATTCTGGAATAAGCTTCATTATGTTGACAGAGTCACAGTGAATTCTAGAGACTCCCTAGGGTAATTCCCCAGAACTGGAACAGGAATTTATATTGAAAATTTTTGCTGCCTGGATTGGAGGGCAAGTCTTATGAAGAGAAATTGAGTGAGCTAGGGCTTTTCACACTGGAGAGGAGAAGGAAGAGAGGTGCGTTGAGAGAGGTGCACGGTAATGAGAGGCATGGATAGATCAATTAGCCGGGGACTTCTCCCCGGGACAGAAGTGGCTGTCATGAGGGGTCATAATTTAAAGGTGATGAAAGAAGATTTATGGGAGATGTCAGAGGTGGGTTATTTATGTAGAGAGTGGTGGTTGCATGGAATGCACACCAGCAGTGGTAGTAGAGTCAGAGACATTAGGGACATTTAAGCAACTGCAGGACTAGCACATGGATGGCAGTAAATTGAGGGGCGTGAAGGTTAGGTTGATCTTAGATTAAGATAAATAATTGACTCAACATTGAGGGCCAAAGGGCCCATACTGTGCTGTACTGTTCTATGTTCTATGACAAACGCAGTCCACCAATTCCTGCACAACAGATCTAAACAAGAAGACACAACACTCCCAGAGACTCTAGCCACTCTGCCATACATCAAAGACATCTCGGAGATAATGACCAGACTACTCTGGCCCCTAGGCATTATGGTAGCCCACAAACCTACCTCTAGATTGAAACCTACTACCACAAAGTTTGTGAGAAGATTTGTAAGCTCGGGTGCTTGTTGTTGTGGTTCTGTTCGCCGAGCTGGGAGTTTTTGTTGCAAATGTTTCATCCCCTTTCTATTCGATTGGGACAACACCACTATTATAGGGCAGGCCAAACAGAGAACAGCCAGGGAATTTCTAGAGGCATGGCACTCATCCACAAATTCTATCAACAGACACATTGACCTAGACCCTATATACCGGCCACTGCAGCAGACAGCAACTGACAACCGGAAGCGGCAGATTCAAACCACTATAATTGCCAGAGGAATCAGCACAGAAGCGCTTCACAGGAGACTCCAAGCACTGAGGATGTCACCTAGAAAGGGGACAAAACGTTTGCAACAAAAACTCCCAGCTTGGCGAACAGAACCACAACAACCTACTACCACACTTAAATTCCTGATGAATTTAAAGGACCACTTGCCAACAACCAACAGAATGAATATCATATACAAAATACCCTGTAAGGATTGCAATAAACATTACATTGGATAAATGAGTAGGAAACTAGCTACCAGGATACATGAGCATCAACTAGCCACCAAAAGACATGACTAATTATCACTGGTATCCATACACGCAGACAAAGACAGACACCGTGGGCGGAACGGTGGCACAGTGGTTAGCACTGTTGCCTCACAGCGCCTGAGACCCGGGTTCAATTCCCGACTCAGGCAACTGACTGTATGGAGTTTGCACGTTCTCCCCGTGTCTGCGTGGGTTTCCTCCGGGTGCTCCGGTTTCCTCCCACAGTCCAAAGATGTGCGGGTTAGGTGAATTGGCCATGCTAAATTGTCCGTAGTGTTAGGTAAGGGGTAAATGTAGGGGTATGGGTGGGTTGCGCTTCGGCGGGTTGGTGTGGACTTGTTGGGCCTAAGGGCCTGTTTCCACACTGTAAGTAATCTAATCTAATCTAAACCAGTTCGACTGGGACAATACATCCATCCTGGGACAGGTTAAAAAAGACACGAGCAGGAATTCCTAGAGGTCTGGCATTCAAACCAGAACTCCATTAACAAACATATAGATTTGGACCCCATTTATCAACCTCTCAGAAACAGAATCGGAAATGATACAACCCACCACAACAAACCAAGACAGATAAATAGCAAGTGGGACAGAATACCAGGGCTTCACCGGAGGCTCACTAATGATGTTACCTAGCATGGTGAGGAAATGTCTGAGAACAATCTACCAGTTTCCTTATCTCATAAAGATATTATTGCCAATCGTCTAAAGGGTAATGGGGATAATGTGGGTAAAGAGTTAAAAACCACACAACACCAAGTTATAATCCAACAGGTTTATTCGGAAGAATTAGCTTTTGGAGCACCGCTCCTTCATCCAGTGCTCCGAAACCTAGCGCTTCCATGTAAACCTGTTGGACTATAACCTGGTGTTGTGTGATTTTTAATTTTGTACACTCCAGTCCAACACTGGCACCTCCAAATCTGGGTAAAGGCATTGCAGTTTCTGATCAGGTATAATCAGGTTAAATAGTGAAGCAGGCTCGATTGGCTGAATGGCCTACTCCTGTTCCTATTTTCCTTGGCTTCTACCTTGACAGGATACAGCTCATGGCACTTAGCTTACTTTTTCAGAACTCACTCACTTTACTGCTGACTTGGAAGCTGCCAGCCTCTGTATACTTCACATTGTTCCTTTAGTGTTCACTGAATTCTGCGTTGATGAATATGCTGCTAGACTCAGAGTGGCTTGCATTGCTTTCTTAATGGACTGGATTGTCAATGCTCAGTTACAGGCCTCCTGGCTTGTTGTATTGCTCTCCAGCACAGATGGTGAGGAGGTTCATGGCAGTGGCTTATGATTAGTTAAATAGAGAATGACATGTCACTGTGAGGCATTGTGCTACATTACCGTCACCATGCAGCATGCATCAGCAGTTTACTTGACAAACACACCAGATGCACTTCAAGTCAATGTGCGAAAGGCAAAGGAGAGCAGTCCTTAGAGGGATGAAAAGGGACTGCAGTCAGTTAAGGAACTTGTGCTATTTGAGTTAAGGAAGCTGGCACCAGTCAGTCAGGTCATGGTCCTACTAGATTCTTGTGATCTGTGTCCTTGTAGTCCAGGGATTGGCCACGACCTAATTCCTGAAGGTCTAGTTCAAGCAATCTGAAGATTACAGGTTAGTCAGGCGGAATGCTGGGACACATCTTTCAGGGGGAATGAGAAAATATTTCCTGCAATGAGACAAAGGGAGGGACTGAATATGATGGAAGTGAATGGGCAGGAGAGGTGGTGTGGTATCTCCAGTGAGTGAGTAGGAGTTGCAGAGGACCAGAAGAGTTAGTTGGTGGAGCAATTGAGGAAAATGATGATTGCAACACTGAGAGCTGTCCATGCCCCATGGTGAGATGCATGTATGTGGCGGAGTTAGAATGAGTGTTGGGCTTTGAGCATGAAGTACCCTTGCAGAGTGTAGTAGATCACTGACCGTCGTTCTACACTGAAAAGCAGCCCTCTTCCCCCAGACCATAGCTCTGACCTGGGCAGCAATTTGAAGTCAGGCTGGCTGTGTCTGGAGATAGTGGTCGAATGGAAAATGGACTTCCGCCTTCTCTACCACTCCTGGCACAGACCTCTAGGTCACTGACCATGAAGTAGAGAGTCATCTTTCCCTTACTCAGGGACATGTCCTTGGTGCTAATGGTCTAGCACTACATTGTGAGGACCAGTTCCGGCCTTCTATTGGTTGATGTGGTATAGGTTGATATGGTCTGTCTTGTTCAATGTTGCTATCATAACAGGAGTCACTTCACAAATAAAGGGTAACCATTCAAGGAGAACCAAGAGGAGCTGTAGTGGGACTCTTTCAATGGGTCCTACATTAAAGGCAGTGAGGAACATTAAAGGGGCTGAGAAGGAGTGAGACCTGGACCACAACTATGAAGATATCAGATAAACTGTAGGCAGAAAAGGGTTTCCATTGGGCTAATTCCAATCAGCCAGTCAGATGATTGGTTTGAAACTTGCTAAAATTCGTCTTAGCTCACTGGCCAAACAGATGGCAATCACAGTTAAAGCAATAGGTTGTGATAGGACTGAGGCACAGTCCATTGACTTTTAGGGTCTTTTGAAGATGATGCTTTTGAATTGAAGGTGGATTTAACAGTGAGGTCCTGGAAGGATTAATGGGAGTGAGGGATGGGATCACCAACAGCCCTGAGAAATATATCCAATGACTGATATAAATTTTGTAGTATATTTCCCTGCAACAGTTAATGGCATAATTAAGCTTCTGCTTGCTCGGCAAAATATTGTCTGTTAGGACCATTTTCCATGGGATTTCAACCAGGTTCACCATGTCACCCACATCCACATTGTCAAAACCAGCCTGTCCCACCATGAACCTGAGAGATAATGCCATGAGATTCTTTTTGACCACTGATATACACGAACCACAATCTCCATCAAATACTGTTCAGACATTCAACAGCACTTCATCCCATGTTGATATTATCAATGCCCTTGAGGATGGTGTAGCCAAGCTACAATTCCCTGTCTGATGGTGCATTATCACCATCTCTTGCATTGATGATTTCACTGTAAGTACGAAGAAAACTAAGGGCCTTGAATATTGCTGTTGGTCCCTGATCCATAGGCTGCATCAATGAAATCATGTTGGATATCAGGAAAGGCACCTTCACATTGGCAGGAAGTTCATTAAGACAGATCAGACCAGTCTAGACTGGATTGTTATATTAAGGTTCTCCAGTAATCCTGCACTTAATGTGCTTAATATGTGACTGGACAGCATCCACTGAACAATCCTGAGTATGCTAAGAATTATACCAACAAGCAATTTAGGATTATCAGTCAGGTATGCAATGTTACTTGCTCCAGAAGCTACATGTTCAGGGACATGTCCTTAGTAGAAAAAAGGAACATTTATAACTCTTGCACCTTTTGAGTTAAACAAAAGCCCGGTAGATAATAGTTTCCAGGTACAGTCTCTAAAGCCATATTTTGACCAACCAGATTTGATTGACAATCAACAATCATTTCTCATTTATTTTCCCTTTGAAATTTAGCATTCTTGCATCGGTTCTGATAATTGCAAGATGAAAAGCTTTGATCGCATGTTTCTTATTACAGCATAACTGTGAATTTACTACATCTGCAGCACTACTGCACACTTAACCTGTTCCCTGTAGCCTAACACTGGCCCACTGTCTGGGTTGAACATATTCTGGATGGGCACAAGTGTTGAGCAGAAAATGTGTTGCTGGTTAAAGCGCAGCAGGTCAGGCAGCATCCAAGGAACAGGAAATTCGACGTTTTGGGCAAAAGCCCTTCATCAGGAATCTTTGAAGGAGGTCAAGGTGAGGGTGATAGGCCAGAGTGGGGTGGGGGCGGAGAGGTCAGGAAGAAGATTGCAGGTTAGGAGGGCGGTGCTGAGTTCGAGGGAATCGACTGAGATAAGGTGGGGGGAGGGGAAAGGAGGAAACTGGAGAAATCTGAGTTCATCCCTTGTGGTTGGAGGGTTCCTAGGCGGAAGATGAGGCGCTCTTCCTCCAACCGTCATGTTGTTATGTTCTGGCGATGGAGGAGTCCAAGGACCTGCATGTCCTTGGTGGAGTGGGAGGGGCAGTTAAAGTGTTGAGCCACGGGGTGGTTGGGTTGATTGGCCCGGGCGTCCCAGAGGTTTTCCCTGAAGCATTCCGCAAGTAGGCGGCCCGTCTCCCCAATATAGAGGAGGCCACATCGGGTGCAGCAGATGCAATAGATGATGTGTGTGGAGGTGCAGGTGAATTTGTGGCGGATATGGAAGCATCCCTTGGGGCCTTGGAGAGAGGTAAGGGAGGAGGTGTGGGCGCAAGTTTTGCATTTCCTGCGGTTGCAGGGGAAGGTGCCAGGAGTGGAGGTTGGGGTGGTAGGGGGTGTGGACCTGACGAGGGAGTCACGAAGGGAGTGGTCTTTGTGGAACGCTGATAGGGGAGGGGAGGGAAATATATCCCTGGTGGTGGGGTCCGTTTGGAGGTGGCGGAAATGACGGTGGATGATACGCTGTATACAGAGGTTGGTGGGGTGATAGGTGAGAACCAGTGGGGTTCTGTCCTGGTGGCGGTTGGAGGGGCGGGGCTCAACGACAGAGGAGCGGGAAGTGGAAGAGATGCGGTGGAGGACATCGTCGATCACGTCTGGGGGGAATCTGCGGTCTTTGAAGAAGGAGGCCATCTGGGCTGTACGGTATTGGAACTGGTCCTCCTGGGAGCAGATGCGGCGGAGACAAAGGAATTGGGAATATGGGATGGCGTTTTTACAGGGGGCAGGGTGGGAGGAGGTGTAGTCAAGGTAGCTGTGGGAGTCAGTCGGTTTATAGTAGATGTCTGTGTTGATTTGGTCGCCCGAGATAGAAATGGAAAGGTCTAGGAAGGGGAGGGAGGAGTCTGAGACGGTCCAGGTGAATTGGAGGTCGGGGTGGAAGGTGTTGGTAAATTTTGATTTTTCAAGTGTTGAGCAGCTTGCCTCAGGCAGAGAGGACAAGTCACTGCTCCATCTTGCTGCAGGAGAACTGAGAAGATGGATATAAAGGAGCTGATTTACTCCAGTTCTGTCTGTCCTGATTTAGGCAATTCTACTTAATTCTAGGATAGCTAATGTATGACTGATTTTTCCATGCAGGTACATGTCCCAGGTATGTAATGAGGTCATTGAGTCATAGGAATAATTCTTTATTGAACAAATAGCCAGACACCAGAAAATCTTCGGAAATGGGTTCTGAGAAAAGCTGGCACTGTGCCAGGAAGAAATCCTCAACAAACGTTGACAGCTATGAAAGAGGAGAGATGGGAAGTGTACGTGAGTGAGGAAGTGAGACCTAAACAGTGTTAGATTTACAATGGGAAACCAGATTTCCTGTGACAGGCATTTTGTAAACAATCTGTAATAAAGCATCAAAACCAGAAAGACAGAATCACCATCCAACAGCCAACCAGAATAAACAAAATCTTTAAATAGCAAATTCCCTGCCCAAATAGAATCTCATTCGACTAGGAGAAAGTGAGGACTGCAGGTGCTGGAGATCAGGGTCAAGAGTGTGGTGCTGGAAAAGCACAGCAGATCAAGCAGCATTCGAGGAGGAGGTGAATCGACATTTTGGGCACAAGCCCTTCATCAGGAATCCCAATGAAGGGTTTATGCCCGAAACATCGATTCTCCTGCTCCTCGGATGCTGCCTGACCTGCTATGCTTTTCCAGCACCACCCTCTCGATTCAGTATCTTACTCAAGGTGAACTTCTGCCATAATTCTCAACACTCCTTCTCATTTCCAGGATGTGAGCATGTCTGTGAGGCTGGTATTTATTTTCCACCATCACTCACTGAGATGAAATACCTCCTGGAATCATGACAGTCAATGTGGTGTTTGCAGTGGCCTGGTCCTCATCTTCACTGCCTTAAGCCCAAGGACAATGTTTGAAATCATGTTGTGGATAGTTGGTTTAGCCATTCACAACCAGATCAGGTTTGACCACATGAACCACCTTCAGGGTCATGTCACTCTCTAGTAGCCTACCTGACCATGCATTTCCCTACCCTGACCCTGAATTTGCATTTTCTCTCCCTGCTCTCCATTCTCTCATCTGAACTCACCTTGTCTGTTAGACCCAACTCCCACTCCCTCAATTTGATCCCCACAACATAGCCCCCTGATGATCCCAAATATACATTCCACTGTTGTTCAGGACTGACCCTGACTGAGCTGGACAGACAGACCCAACTGATGACTGGCTGGACCCCTGAGTGCTCTCTGTGTAGGTCCCCGACTGCTGTACAGCAACATGTCGAAGTCCTTGACCAGTGGCTGCTATTCAGCAAGACCAGGTGCCTGGCTTTGAGTCTAAGCTTAACAGCAAGATAAGACAGAAGTAGTTTGTGTATTTAAAATACAGGTGAGGGGGCAAATAGCAAAACTACAAGTCAAGGCAGAGGTGCAGGAGCATCGAGGTAGGTGCAAAGTGAGTGAAAGTGAGGGAAGTGAGTGAGCAGCCCTCAGATGCAGGCAATCTGTGAGCTGGGTGTCTATCCAATTGCACAAAGCTTCATTGCAGCAACATGCTAACATCTGTGGATGTGGGGTGTCTGGGCTCACCGATCATGGAGTCTTCACAGACGCTGGTAACCAGTCTCCAACACTCAGCTCTGGAGGACAAAATATGCCCCGGAGACACAAGGTAACTGCACTGACTTTCATATCAGGAATTGTCAGCGTCTATTTGCTACCCAGTGGGTGGGAGAATGGAAGATGCATACTAATGAAGCGAGACAAAGTAATAATGAGATGGTAATGAGTTATAATTCATTTTAATAGGCACACTCATGAGCGAGAAACTCAGCTTGCAAGCAACACGTGATTGGAAAATGCAACTTTTTAGTCTTGTTGTTGAGGAGGGACATTTCACTTGATTTTCCCAACTTTTACTCGATTGTTCATATCGTTCAAGGCCTGAGAGGATTTGCCGCTTTGGGCAGATTTTTTTTCATCTAAATATCTGCATCAGGCAGGTTTTCACTATCCAGGGAACCATAGACCAGTTGTAGACCTTGGAAGCACACTCTTCATTTTGATTCTAGACTACTTTGTGAATAAATGCTCTAACAATAAGAGTGGTCCTACCTTGATAAACATAGGGAATTTACTGATGCTCTTTCCTAATGATGCATGCAGTTTTAGTTGGATAATTTTCCATTGGTATCTTTGCATATCTTGGGTTGCATACACCATGGAAATGAAGTTCAAATTGGACACATGTTAATAATGCAATAATAGCTCAGCAATGATGAATTTATGCTTGAGGAACGGTTTTTGACAATTATGTTGAAATTAGCTTGATGTTAAAAAAATGAAACTGCACAGAATTGATTTAGCATTGAAAGCACTATGTGGAAACATTTCGGTTCGTTATCCCAGGCTCAGTAGGATCAGATACCTACCTAGAAATGGACTCAGTGGAGATACTTTTGCAATCTTGAAAGTGGAAATTTATCTATGAGAGAAATGCAAAGTGTAAAAGTGGGAATATATTGTATAAGAATAGCAAAACAAAGCCACAAAAAGAACGTACACTATTTCTCATTTACTTCTACTGTATATATACCACTGAATCAGATTATTTCTATTCAAAATCATCTTAAATTTCAAGTTAGCAAACTGATCATGTTGGTTCTTTCTGCATAATATTCTTGGAAGTCATATTTTCATTTTAAAAATTAGTAAACAAAGTCAACCTGATTTGTTCCACAATTTCTATCATTGAATCTAGCACATCTATTTGATTTGAGAAATAGTCTTACATAAATATTCCTTAATCCTAAGTGTGATCACACAAAACTATTACTTCTATCCATTATCCACCCATGGTGCACTAACTTCCCTCAAAATTCCCTATCCTACCTTCCAGCAAGTTAAACATAATCTCACCCTAAACTTATCCTTATAACTTCAAACTCATTCAAAAGCAGACATGAAGCCAACTTTTTGAGGAAGTTCATCAACAACTACAACTGATTTTGCAGTTTGGCAGGTCCAGAAATCTTTCAATTTCAATTTTGTTGCAATCATTATCTACATTTAAATCTTTGATAAACCATTGTTTAAATATTGATCTACTGTTTATCTCTGCTGTTGTAAGATCCAAAGCATGGTCTCATTTATTTTCATTCGTTAAATACATACCTTCACTCTCACATTTCTCCCGATAACTAGGGATCGTTAGCCATGAAATCACTATTGTAACCCAACAAAACCTTCTTCCAATCGATGTTGTTTCATCTAAAAAATTGGGAATATAACCCATACCAGTGACCTCAACCATTCCCTTATAGTCAGCTACACATGAGATGTATCATGATAATTGTATAGTTTTATTGATTGCATCTAACTGGAAACTTTCAGTGACTGATTAATGAACATCTACATACAGTCAGTTGCTAACACAGAACTTAGATGTTGCTAAAAAGGGAGCTATGTTGGCAAAGCTATCCTTCATGAAATGTTTCTCTTTACAAAGTAATGGATTCATTTATAACATTCACTTTCATCATTTTAAAAAAAATTGTTGTCTATCCAGATCAAATTTGATCATTTTTGCCTAAATGTGTTTGATGGATTGATTCAAATATCCCCGACTGTAGTTTTGCAGCTTCTTGTGTGGCATCTTGTCAAAGTCTTTCTGGAAACCCAAGTTAATCACATTCACTGGCTTTCCTTTATCTAACTTTCTTGTTACCTTGTCACCGAATTTTAACAGATTTGTCAGGCATGACCTCCTCTTGATGAAGCCTTGCTGACTCAACCCATTTTACCGTGCTCATTTTGCCATGTTCATGCAAAATCAGGTAATCATGTTCATTACCTTATCTGGAGGGTACATTCTCTTGAATTGCCTTCACAGTTGTGGAGGATCCAGTGCTGGAGTGGGGTGGACAAAGTTAAAAATCAGGTAGGTAAAAAACAATGACTGCAGATGCTGGAAACCAGATTCTGGATTAGTGGTGCTAGAAGAGCACAGCAGTTCAGGCAGCATCCAAGGGGCAGTGAAATCGACGTTTCGGGCAAAAGCCCTTCATCAGGAATAAAGGCAGAGAGCCTGAAGCGTGGAGAGATAAGCTAGAGGAGGGTGGGGGAGGGGAGAGAGTAGCATAGAGTACAAGGGTGAGTGGGGGAGGGGATGAAGGTGATAGGTCAGGGAGGAGAGGGTGGAGTGGATAGGTGGAAAAGGAGATAGGCAGGTAGGACAAGTCTGGACAAGTCATGGGGACAGTGCTGAGCTGGAAGTTTGGAACTAGGGTGAGGTGGGGGAAGGGGAAATGAGGAAACTGTTGAAGTCCACATTGATGACCTGGGGTTGAAGTGTTCCGAGGCGGAAGATGGGGCGTTCTTCCTCCAGGCGTCTGGTGGTGAGGAAGCGGCGGTGAAGGAGGCCCAGAACCTCCATGTCCTTGGCAGAGTGGGAGGAGGAGTTGAAATGTTGGGCCATGGGGCAGTGTGGTTGATTGATGTGGGTGTCCCTGAGATGTTCCCTAAAGCGCTCTGCTAGGAGGCGCCCAGTCTCCCCAATGTAGAGGAGACCGCATCGGGAGCAATGGATACAATAAATGATATTAGTGGATGTGTAGGTAAAACTTTGATGGATGTGGAAGGCTCCTTTAGGGCCTTGGATAGAGGTGAGGGAAGAGGTTTTACAGTTCCTGCGGTGGCAGGGGAAAGTGCCAGGATGGGAAGGTGGGGTGTAGGGGGGGCGTGGACCTGACCAGGTAGTCACGGAGGGAAAGGTCTTTGTGGAAGGTGGCAAGGGGTGGGGAGGGAAATATATCCTTGGTGGTGGGATCTTTTTGGAGGTGACGGAAATGTCGGCGGATGATTTGGTTTATGCGAAGGTTTGTAGGGTGGAAGGTGGGCACCTGTCCTTGTTACGGTTGGAAGGGTGGGGTCTGAGGGCGGAGGTACGGGATGTGGACGAGATGCGTTGGAGGGCATCTTTAACCATGTGGGAAGGGAAATTGTGGTCTCTAAAGAAGGAGGCCATCTGGTGTGTTTTGTGGTGGAACTGGTCCTCCTGGCTGCAGATATGGCGGAGGCGGAGGAATTGGGAATACGGGATGGCATTTTTGCAAGAGGTAGGGTGGGAAGAGGTGTAATCTAGGTAGCTGTGGGAGTCGGTGGGTGTTTAAAAAAATGTCAGTGTCAAGTTGGTCGTCATTAATGGAGATGGAGAGGTCCAGGAAGGGGAGGGAGGTGTCAGAGATGGTTCAGGTAAATTTAAGGTCAGGGTGGAATGTGTTGAAGAAGTTGATGAATTGCTCAACCTCCTCACGGGAGCACGAGGTGGTGCCAATGCAGTCATCAATGTAGCGGAGGAAGAGGTGAGGAGTGGTGCCGGTGTAATTATGAAAGATCAACTGTTCTACATAGCCAACAAAGAGACAGGCATAGCTGGGGCCCATACGTGTGCCCATGGCTACCCCTTTGGTCTGGAGGAAGTGGGAGGATTCAAAGGAGAAACTGTTAAGGGTGAGGACCAGTTCAGCCAAACAAATGAGAGTGTCGGTGGAAGGGTACTGTTGGGGACGTCTGGAGAGGAAAAAACGGAGGGCTTGGAGGCCTTGGTCATGGCAGATGGAGGTGTAGAGGGATTGGATATCCATGGTGGAGATGGGGCATTGGGGGCCGGGGAAATGGAAATCTTGGAGGAGGTGGAGGGTGTGGGTGGTGTCTCGAACGTATGTGGGGAGTTCCTGGACTGGGGGGGGATCAACAGGTTTAACTGGAAGCACTAGCTTTTGGCGCACTGCTTCTACCTGAAGGGTATTGCTCTGAAAGCTAGTGCTTCCAAATAAACCTGGTGTTGACTGCTTTCACAGAGGAGCTCTTCTCTGATGAATCAGGTAGTTGTCCCATAGTGTCGGGGGATACTCTGCCTGTGTCTGTATGAGTTTCCTCCAGGTGCTCTGGTTCCTCCCACAGTCCAAAACTGTACAGGTTAGGTGGATTGGTCATGGGAAATGCAGGGTTACAGCAATAGAGTAGGCTGGTGGGATGCTCTTCAGAGAGTCGGCGTAGACTTGATGGGTCAAATGGCTTGCTTCCACGTTGTAGGGATTCTATCATCTTAGCATAAAAATTTATTCATGGAAAATATTTGTTCTGTTGAACCTGATGTATCTTATTTGATTGACTGATTGATTTGAGTTATTGTCACATGTAGCTAAGTATGGTGAAAAGCTTTGTTTATGAGCAGTACAGGCAGATCACAGTAAGCAAGGACATACAGATCATAGGGGGACAGAGTAAGACATACAGGTTACGTGCGCACAGATCAACCTTAACAAGATCAGCATTATTTGAATTGCTGAGTCCATTCATCAGTCTAATAACGGCAGGGAAGAAGTTATTCTTGAACCTGCTGGTGCATGTTATCACGTTTCTGTGTCTTCCGCCTGACAGAAGAGGTTGTAGGAATCATTACCAGGGTGGCATGGGCATTTGATGATGTTGACAGCCTTTCCATGACAACGAGATGTATAAATGGAGTCATAGATGGGAGGTTGGCTTCCGTGATGGTCTGGGCTGTGCATACAATCTTCTGTAGTTTCATTGTGGTCCTGAGCCGAGCAGTAGCCGAACCAGGCCATTATGCACCCAGACAGTATGCTTTCAATGGTACACCTGTAAAAGTTGGAGAGCATCCTTATGAACATGCCAAATATCCTGAACCACCCAAGGAAGAAGAAGTGTTGTTGTGCCTCCCTGACCATTGCATCTATGTGGGAAATCCAGGACAGGTTGCCACTCCGAGGAACTTGATGCTGTCAACTGTCTCAACCTCTGCTCCTTTGATGTATCTGGGGGCATGTTCCCCTCCTTTCTACCTGAAGTCATTGATCAGTTCTCTAGTTTTGCCAGTATTGAGAGAGAGGTTGTTATCATTGCATCACATCACCAATCCCTCTATTTCGTTTCCATATTCTGATCCATCATTATATGATATCTGTCCTACCATGGTGGTATCATCAGCAACTTACAAATGTGTTTGTTTGGAATTTGACATAGTATAGTAGAGGGCTGAGCACACATCTTTGCAGGAGTCCTGAAGGGGAGTTATTTTATTGTTTGCACTATCCTGCATTTTTGGATCAGCCAATTTCTTCTTGAGTGTGATTAGAATCTATGGCGATTGGTCCAACCCAGAGTTAGTTCTCATGGAGTTAAATGCAGTCTGTGTGAGCAACTCTTTATTCTCAATTTTCTGACACATCTGTCTTCAATGAAGCATCTGTAAATGCTTCACTTCAATTTTTGAATTAAGTTGAAAATCTTCATTCTCCCTCTATAGTTTTCTTACTAGTGAACCCAACATATTCACATCTTCAATCGTGTTATTTGAGGATTGTTGCTGATTTAGCTCTGACACTGATCCTGATGAATCATCTCTTGAAGAATTGAAATGTTCCTCTTGAATTTGTGCTATTTCATCATCTGACAATCAATTTCAGTTTGTTATTTGTTCACCGAGCTTTGTTGGTACCTGAACAATTGCAGTTGAAGGTTGATCAATGTGTTCAATGGGTTGGATGCTCAGTCTTTTTCTCCTTATCTGTATATTTTTGCAAACTTTGCTGATTTCTGACACCTGAATATTCTTCAATGGTGACAGGATTGCTTTCTGACAAACTTGTGTAATCGCAAATTTCACAATGAGTTATGAGATGTTCAATCTCTTCTGAGATCTCTGACCACCACACCACAGATTAGGCCTTAATTGTACACCTACTAATCCCCAAGTATCCCAATATAAAACTTTGCAAACATCTTCCTAAAGGGAGGCTGTCATAGACTAGTCATGTATGATTGTGAAATGCTGTTAGTACTTACAGCATAATCTTGGAAATTCACTGGGTTTTTGGTTGAAACAATCTTTAATGCCACTTAGAAACATAGAAACTCAGAACAGGAGTAGGCCATTCAGCCCTTTAAGCCTACTCCACTATTACTTTGATCATCTATTTTAATACCATAGTCTCACTTTCTCGCCAGACTCTTTGATGCCTTCCTTTCAACATTTATTAGTCTCTTTATTAAATATACTTTGTGACTTGCCTCCGCAGCTTTCTGTGGCAGTAAATTCCACAGGTGGACCCACCTTTGAGTGAAGAAATGTTTTCTCATCGTAGTCCGAAATGACCTAACCTGTATTCTGAGACTGCGACCTCTGCTTCTAATTTCCCCAACCGCAGGACAAACATCCTCCCTGTGTCTGGACTGTCCAGCCCTGTTAGAATTTGATATTTTTCCATCAGATTTCCTGTCGCTTTCTAAATTCCAATTAATACAGGCCCAGTCAAAACAAACACTCCTTTTAGGACAGTCCTGTCATCTCTGGTATCAGCCAAGTGAACCTATGCTGCACTCCCTCTGCGAAATATATATCTGATCTTCAATAGGGAGACCAAAAGTACACACGATAATTGAGGAGTGGTCTTACCAAGGCCTTGTATAACTGCAGCAAGATATCTCTATTCTGAATTCAAATTCTATGCAATGAAGACCAATGTATCATTTATCTTCCTAACTGTTTGCTGCACCTACCTGACTACTCCCATTCACTGCTGTACAAGGATATTTCCCAATATATCACCATTTAAATAATACTTTGCCTTTTGGTTTTTCACATTGAAATATATAACTTCACATTTATCCATGTGGTATGGCATCTACCGTGTGGTTCCCACATATTCAACTTGACTAAATCACCTTGAAGTCTCCGTGTATGCACCTCACAGTTCACAGTCCCCCCCAGTTTTGTGCCTTCAGCAAACTTGAAAATGTTCCCTTGTCTAAGTAATTTATATATGTCGTGAATAGCTGAGCCCAAGCACTAATCCACTAGTCACAGCCTGCCACTTGGGAGATGATCCATTTATTTCCACTTACTGTTTCTGGTTTGTCAATTAGTTCTCAATCTATGTTGGCATATTATTCCCAAACCTGCATGCATAAATTTTGCCCACTAGCCTTTTGTTTTGAATCTTATCAAAAGCCTCTTGAAGTTCAAATACATCGGATACACTGGTTCTCACCTAACTTTTGTACTGGTTACATCCTCAAAAACTTTCCAGTAAGATTAGTTCCATTAATTCCATGTGATTTCCCTTACATTGTGAAAAAAAAATCTAGGTTTAAGAATCTAATGATGACCATGAAACCGTTGCTGATTGTTGGGAAAACCCATTTGGTTCACTAATGTCCTTTAGAGAAGAAAACTGCCATCCTTAGCTAGTCTGGCCTACATGTGACTCCAGACCCATAGCAATTGATTGACTCTCAACTGCCCTCTGGGCAAATAGGGATGGGAAGTAAATACTGGCCAGGCCAGTGATGTCCACATCTCATGAATGGATTAAGGAAAAAATAAATCCACCTGACTTTGTCTAATCCTGTTACTGCTCTCCAGTTTTCTGTCATCCTACCTTTTATAACATACTCCAGCATTTTTCTCACTATACCAATGAATTGTATATTCTTGGTCAGTCTTTTAATTCTCTCACCTTTACTCGAGCCTTTTTGGCTCGTTGACCCCAATTCTGAGTACTGTAGAACCACACAAGCAATAACATTGTAAGCATTGATCCTGAGGTTAGGAGCTGCCAAATGACCTCATCATAAATGTTTGGTGGAACTCCAAAATCACAAACAGATCAATTAACACAAGCTGAAGCGGTTTGTCAGTTTTGTGTGATTAACATTTTTGAATTTATAATAAGTTCTTATTCCTTTGATTTTTTTTCCAATGTTTCTGTGTTGCTAAAGGTTAAGGGACATGAAGTAAGCTAGAGCTTCTGTTTTTGAAATTAACTTATTGCTTCTGACATTTTGATAACGTTGTAAGAACATCATTTTCACAGCAGATCTCTGAATGGATGTTTTTTCATGAGCATCTCAAGTTTAACCAATGTTATTATATGCTTTGTTAGTTCTGAACACCATGTCTGCTGAGTGAGTGCGCATGAAGCATGTTGACAGCATGGAATGGCCTTAATAAAAGCTTCTAACCCTACCTATCCTAAATCCAGACTCACAGTTCACAAATTCTCTGAGAGGCTAAGAACTAGAGCTCATGGAGATATTGGCCTGATTTCCCATGAAAAGTATGGGAGAGGGGTTAGGCTATTTACTGTGGAAAAGGATATGGAAGATATAAGACTGTAGGGAAATAGATGGTGACATCTTGCAAAATGTCCAGATTACAGTGGAGGAAGTGCTGGATGTCTTGGAACAGGTAAAGGTAGATAAATCCCCAGGATCTGATCAGGTGTACCCGAGAACTCTGTGGGAAGCTAGAGAAATTATTGCTGGGCCTCTTGATGGGGTTTTTGTATCATTGATAGTCACAGGTGAGGTGCCAGAAGACTGGAGGTTGGCAAACATGGTGCCACTGTTTAAGAAGGGTGGTAAGGACAAGCCAGAGAACTATAGACCAGTGAGCCTTGGTAGCAGGCACGTTGTTGGAGGGAATCCTGAGGGACAGGATGTACATGCATTTGGAAAGGCAAGGAATGATTAGGGATATTTAACATGGCTTTGTACATGGGAAATCATGTCTCACAAACTTGATTGAGGTTTTTGAAGAAGCAACAAAAGAGGATTGATGTGGCAGAGCGGTAGATATGATCTATATGGACTTCAGTAAGGTGTTCAACAAGGTTCCCCATGGGAGACTGATTAGCAAGGTGAGATTCACGGAATACAGGGAGAACTAGCGATTTGGATACAGAACTGGCTCAAAGGTAGAAGACAGAGAGTGGTGGTGGAGGGTTGTTTTTCAGACTGGAGGCCTTTGACCAGTGAAGTGCCACAAGGATCGGTGCTGGGTCCTCTACTTTTTGTCATTTTCATAAATGATTTGGAGGTGAGCATAAGAGGTACAGTTAGTAAGCTTGCAGATGACACCAAAATTGGTGGTGTAGTGGACAGCGAAGAGGTTTCCTCAGATTACAACAGGATCTGGACCAGATGAGCCAATGGATTGAGAAGTGGCAGATGGAGTTTAATTCAGATTAATACGAGGTGCTGCATTTTGGGAAAGCAAATCTTAGCAGGACTTATACACTTAATAGTAAGGTCCTAGGAAGTGTTGCT
This sequence comes from Hemiscyllium ocellatum, assembly GCF_020745735.1. Classification (NCBI taxonomy): domain Eukaryota; kingdom Metazoa; phylum Chordata; class Chondrichthyes; order Orectolobiformes; family Hemiscylliidae; genus Hemiscyllium; species Hemiscyllium ocellatum. The sequence continues at coordinate 48,047,543 of NC_083426.1, forward strand.
GAACAAAGAGACCTTGGAGTGCAGGTTCATAGCTCCTTGAAAGTGGAGTTGCAGTTAGATAGGATAGTGAAGAAGGCGTTTGGTATGCTTTCCTTTATTGGTCAGAATATTGAGTACAGGAGTTGGGAGGTCATGTTGCAGCTGTACAGGACATTGGTTAGGCCACTGTTGGAATATTGCATGCAATTCTGGTCTCTTTCCTATAGGAAATGTGTTGTGAAACTTGAAAGGGTTCAGAAAAGATTTACAAGGATGTTGCCAGGGTTGGAGGATTTGAGCTATAGGGAGAGGCTGAACAGGCTGGGATTGTTTTCCCTGGAGCGTCGAAAGTTGAGGGGTGACCTTATAGAGGTTTACAAAATAATGAGGGGCATGGATTGGGGTAAATAGGCAAAGTCTTTTTCCTGGTGTCAGGGAGTCCAGAACTAGAGGGCATAGGTTTATGGTGAGATGGGAAAGATATAAAAGAGACCTAAGGGGCAACTTTTTCACACAGAGGATGGTACGTGTATGGAATGAGTTGTCAGAGCAAGTGGTGGAGGCTGGTACAATTGCAGAATTTAAAAGGCATTTGGATGGGTATATGAATAGGAAGGTTTGGAGAGATATAGGCTGGGTGCTGGCAGGTGGGACTAGATTAGGTCGGGATATCTGGTCAGCATGGACGGTTTGGACTGAAGGGTCTGTTTCCATGCTGTACATCTCAATGATTCTATGATTCCTCACATGGAAGCAGCCAGGTCAGGAAAGTAGGTTGTGGGCTCTCAGTCTGGTGAAAAATCAGTAACACACCATTTTAAAAATCTCTGAGTTGTCCTGACTCTGGAAAAATCCAGGCCAAAGAGTCATTATTGCAGACTCTGTGTTTTCCTGAATAAATTAAAAATTCCGTGTTCTTTGACACTGAATTTATCTAAGTAATTGTTAGAGTAGTTGAAATTCCTTACCAATTAATGCCTTATTAATAAGATCATAAGAAATAGAAACAGGAATAGGCCATTTAGCCCCTCAACCCTGCTCCACCGTTCAATGATCATGGCTGATCTGACAATCTTCACATTCACTTTTTCCTGCCTTAATTCCCCAACTGATCAAGAATCCATCTATCTTAACCCTAAATATGCACAAGGACTCTGCACTCACAGCTCTCTGTGGCAGAGAGTTCCAAAGATTCAAACCCTCTGATGGAAGAAATTCCTCCTCAACTCAGTCTTTACTCTGAGACTATGCCCTCTGGCCTTTTTTCGCTGCCTTTAACATTAAGTTTCCTACATATTAGTTTGTCTATCACCGACTGTTTAAGGATTTATAACATATATCCAACAATAGGGTTGCTCCTTTTTTGTCGTTCAGTTTGACTGTAACATAATTCCGAGTAAAATCCTGCACAATCCTGCTTTATGTTTTATATTACTTCTAGATCTCTTCCAAACTGGAGCACCAGATTTATACAAAAAAAACCACTCAATTTGAACTTAACCAACACCTTGCACAAGTTTTACAAGTCTATGTTAGACCTAATATCATACAATGAGAAAGGGCTAATTAATACTTTTGTTATAAAATTACCTTTGAGGAATGGTGACCAGAGTGTGATGGTGTGTTGGTCACTTTTGTTGCTTTCTTAAGAGGCTTGGTCATGTTTGTGGGACAAGACCTCCCCCTGAATTACACTTCCTGAAAGTGGCAACTGAAGTGGATAAGTTTGTATACCAGTGTCATATGGAATACTTGTATTCATCCATTGGGGCATCGAGTATAAAAGGTGGCAAGTCATGTTGCAGTTGTATAAAATTTTAGTTAGGCCATATTTGGAGTATTGTGTGTAGTTCAGGTTGCCACAAGATAGGAAGGATTGACTCTGGAAAAGGTGCAAAAGAGATTTACCAGGACGTTGCTTGTATTGCAATTTATTAGCTTTAAGGAGAGGTTGGACAAATTTTGATCATTTTCACCAGAGCAATGGAAGCTGAGAGGGAAGACCTGATGAAAGTATACGACATTATGAGGCAGGATTAGGGTGGATAGTTAGAATCTCTTTCCCAGAGTGGCAGCATCAAATACTAGGGGGCATAGGTTTAAGGTGAGAGGGGAAATGTTTAAAGTAGATGTGAGGAAAGTTTTTTTTTTACACAGAGGGTGGTAAGTGCCTGAAATATGCTGCCGGGGGAAGTGATAGCAACATTTAAGAGATATGTATACAGATACATGAACAGGCAGGGTATAGAGGGATACAGATGGTGAGCAAATAGAAGGAATTAATTAAAAATGGCATAATGGTTAGCACAGATATGGTGGATCGAATGCCTGTTCCTGTGCCATATTGTTCTATTTTCTTCAAAAGTAACAAATAACTGTAAGAGAGTTGGCTATCCTCACTCACCACTTGCCTATGCATTGCTGCTTCTAATGAGTGACCGAGAGACTGAACAATTAGTGTGTCTGCAGTAAAGAACTGAAAGGACTTAGAGTCACAGAGATAGACAGCATGGAAATAGACCCTTCGGTCCAACTCATCCATGCTGACCAGATACCCTAAATTAATCTAGCCCCATTTGCCAGCATTTGGCCTATATCACTCTAAAACCTTCCCTATTCATATACCCAGCTAGAAGCCATTTGAATGTTTTAATTGTTTCAGTCTCAACCATTTCTTCTGGATGATCACTCCATACACGCACCACCCTCTATATGAAAAAGTTGTCCCTTAGGTCCCTTTTAAATCTTTCCCCTCTTACCTTAAACCTATGCCCTCTAGTTTTGGACTCCCCCACCCTTGACTATTCACCCTATCATGCCCCTCATGATTTTATAAACTTCTATAAGGTCACCCTTCAACTTCTTGACACTCCCGCAAAAATATCCCCAGCCCTACAGTTCAAACCCTTCAAACATGGCAACATCCTTGTAAATCTTTTCTGAACCCTTTCAAGTTTCACAACATCCTTCCTACAGCAGGGAGACCAGAATTTCATGCAGTATTCCAAAGTTGCCTAACCAATATCCTGTATAGCTGCTACATGACCTCCCAAATGCTTTGACCAATAAAGGAAAGCAAACCAAACGTCTTCTTCACTATCCTGTCTACATGTGAGTCCACTTTCAAGGAACTATGAATCTGCACTACAAAGGTCTCTATATTCAGCAGTACTCCTCAGGACCTTACCATTAAGTGCATACATCCTGCCCTGATTTATCTTTCTATTTATCTAAATTAAACTCCATCTGCCACTCCTCGGCCATTGGCACATCTCATCAAGATCCCGTTGTACTCCGAGGTAACCTAGCTTGTTCCTGATGAAGGGCTTATGCTCGAAACGTCGAATTCTCTATTCCTGAGATGCTGCCTGGCCTGCTGTGCTTTGACCAGCAACACATTTGCAGCTTCTTTGCTATCCACTTCATCTCCAATTTCGGTGTCATCTGCAAACTTACCAAACAAACCTCCTATGTTCACATCCAAATCATTTATATAAATGACAAAAAGCAGCAGACCCAGCACTGATCCTTGTGACACACCACTGGTCACACACCTCCAGTATGAAAAGCAACCTTCTACCACTACCCTCTACCTTTGAACCAGTTGTGTATCCAAATGGCTTGTTCTCCCTGTATTGTTAACCAGTCTATGAGGAACCTTATTGATTACCTTACTGAAGTCCACATAGATCAGGTCCATCACTCCACCCTCCTCAAGTTAGTAAGACATAATTTCCCATGCACAAAGCCATGTTGACTATCCCTAATCAGTCCTTGCCTTTCCAAATTACATCTAAACCCTGTCCCTCAGGATTCGCTCCAACAAGTTACCATCACTGATGTCAGGCTCACTGCTCTATAGTTCCCTGGTTTTTCCTTACCACCTTTCTTAAATAGTGGCACCGTGTTAGCCAACCTCCAATCTTCCTGCATCTCACCTGTGGTTATCGATGGTATAATGATGGTGACTTGAAGGAAGGAAAAGGACACCTCAAAGAATGCTGAGGGGGACTGGTGCTATTAAACTGCAATCCCTAAATATTTTTTATCTATCCATATCATCTGCTTTTTCTGTTTGTCTGTGTCTGCCTGCACGTATGTATAGGTAGCTAAGAAGATATAAAAAAGGGTTGAAGAAAGGGTTTATGTTAAAGAGTTATGTTATATTTTGTTTACCTGTGGTTAGAACTGATTTATTTGTAACAGCATGTTATTTATTCTTCAGCACAAAAATCTGGTCAATGTATTCTATGAATCAGAATTGTAAGGCAAGTTAATTGGGGATTTTAAGTAAATCATAATTTCTGTGACAACTCTGGGAGTAGTGGGACTCCACCATCAGTGCAGTTTCCCAAGTGGATTGTGAGATCATATCCTCTAGGAAAGAAAATCTGTCATCCTTACCTGGTATGGCCTACTTGTGACTCCAGACAGCGAAGTAGTTAACTCTCAATGACCCTCTGAAATGGCTGAGCAAACCATTTAGAGATGGGAAGCAAATGCTGGCCAACTTGCGAGCAATGCCCACATCCTGTGAATGAATAAGAAAAAAATCTCCGCTGCTGTTTTATACCTTTTCAAAATTTTACTGCTTCTCCCAAATCCTTATCTTCAACATGAAGTATACATGGAATTATATTTGCCACCTTCCTGATGGTCCCGCAGTCACTCTAAATTTCAGCTATGGAGTTGAACTCATCTGTTCATGTTGTAAATATTTAATGTTATACTTTACCTTTGAATAATTACCATGTGAGTGAGGAGATAAAGGCTGGCCAGTAAGAAGTCAACATGGTCAGCCAGGAGAATGGAAAATTGGTAGTGAAAATAAATCAGAGATGCAAATTCTGTGATCCTGACAGAATATTCCCATATAACACAAAACGGCCGAGACTTGAATCCACTTAGTCCATGCCTCTCTTGCTATTTTCAAGCAGATCTTATCTGGCAATGCTTTCACCAATACCAATTAAGGGGTATAATAGGAAGCATGCCAGGGATGGGGTTACCCAGACAAGGGCATGACAGGAACTCTCATTGTTGGAGCAGAAGAAGGTTGGTCCTCTCGACCTGCCAAACCCTATAGAGACTGATCACTTAAAAAGATACTTGCACTTCCAGTGAATAATTGGAAGAATTACATGAGAAGTCTTCAAATTTTGTGGTGAATACTAAACTAAAAGAAACATTGCCTTAACACTATTCAGTGGGCAAATTATACTTAAATTATGCAAAAGTTTCCCCATTTAACTTTTAAATTAACCAAGACACCTCCTCTATGGTTATACTTTACTTCATCCTTTAAATATACAATTTATTTTCTAAAACCGATTCAAAGTTTCTTTTCCCCACTAGGCAATTTCTAATTCTGGACACTTACCCAGGAGATTGCTCTCTCCAGCTAAAACCGGGTGGATCTTCCAGCATTGTTTAAATTCTCATGAACTTAGTCTTTTCAATAAGAGTGGAAGCTATCCAGTCTGCCATTACACTGTGAATAATGTAAAATGGCTGCCTTTTTTTCTGTTCTATCTCTCTCAAATTCTTAGAGGCTGACTATATTTATCCGGTTCAGTGTGGCGGAGTGAAAAAAATCACTGGTGAGGTTTAAACAAAAGAGGCACTTGTCTAACTTAACAAGATGTTTTATTGTATTTATATCATCAATCTATTCAGATATCTTATGACACAGCTCTGGAGCAGCTGGGCTTGAAACTGGGTTCCCATCTCTGAGGTATTGACATTACCACTGCATCACAGTATGCGTAAAATGTATATCTTTTAATGTGATGTTTAATGGATAATAACAATATTTACATTGTACGTTACTGGTCCAGTACTTTTTCTCAAGTTCTCGTGCAGAATTCAACTACTTCAACCAAAAACTATGACAACATCAGATTGTTAGGGCTCAATACAGCTCAACTTTAACTGTTTTAAAACAACAAGGGATGTGTTAGAAACCTTGCAACGTAATCCTATGGATTAATTCCCTCTCAAAGCCCATCTATATGGCAATGTGAATCAAATGGATCTTATATTCAGGCAGAAATGCTGATTAGCTATCCTTTTGGCTCCAGATCTATTCTATTTTGAAATTAAATACACTTTTATCATACACCCATTTATAAACCCTGATATCTTCCTATGAGATTTGGAGACTAACAAATTACTGATAGTCAGCACAAAGCCTCCAGCCATTATCTTTAGATGATAACATCTTGTAGCTTCCTCCCAGTAGGACAACCTGAACTTTCCCTTGACAAACAAGCCACCCAAGCTTCTTGCCAGGCAGGATTGAGGATAGCTCACATACCCCCTTCATTTGACCCTAAATTAAAGGAGAAGAGTCCCAAAACTTAAAAAATTTTATATTAGAAATACAATGAAGAATTGTGCGACCTACTTGCAAGTCCTACTTTTTGGTATAGCTTAAACTTCTAAAAAAACTTCCTTAAAATTCATTTTTGGTCCTATTTTAAAGGTAGCAACATGAAGTAACAAAAAGGTGGGTGGGAGATCTTCCATTGCCTTTATAGCTTGAAAGTAATTTTCCCTCAACCGATACCACAATGCGCTTGCCCACAAAAAGAGCCAAAGCCTTTTTTCTGTGGCAGACACTTTCAGTGATATAAACACTCTGCAACATTGCATTCCCATTTACTGTTTACTGTTATTTATGTAAACTTCCCCAGTCTGTACTCTAAGGTTTAACACCATGTTACACATAGCTTTGATTTTGATGCACCCCATTCAGCTCAGGGTTGAATATTTAGAGCAGAAGTATGCCCGACCCAACAGAATTGCATGCAGTGGGAATGAAATGTTTTGCTTCATGGTGTTATGTCACAGTCACACCTCCTGAATATTGTTTTCTAATATTAAAGATTGACAGAGATGTGTTTGAGTCATCATATGGTCCTCGATCATTCGTAAGCCTGATCTCGAATTACAATCATAAATAAGTGAGCATTAAAACACATGCCATAATAACACCCATGTTTGAAATAATAATTTGTGTTTTGCAAAACTATCCTTTCTAACAGGGAACTGAAGTGGTTAATTTGACGGCACTATAGAATGGGTTACCAGTGAGCCATCTATTACTGAGACAGAAGGATGTTGCTTTGGATCCAGATGGTTCTTCTCCTGATAATTGACTGTTGCTGGTCTTGATCTGGTTTCCAATTGTTTACAATGCTGCTGTAATTAGCTGCTATCTCCCTCATTAATGGAATGTAAACCACCTAGTTTGCTCATTTATAAAAAAAATCACATCAAGGAAAGTTTATGGAAAAGAATAGTTTCTGTCTAAACCCAAGACCTCCGGAAACTGCAGGGGGTTCTGTTTGAGGCAGCTTATAAATCACGCTAAAGATAGCTTCTGTATTTCCAGAACTACCTCACACGGTGTTTTACCCAACTCTGAGTGTACAGAAATTCAGTTGAAGAATTAGCCCCAGCTTGGAGACCTGCCTGAGATATGTCCCCTGATTTGATTAAGATATTCCACCATTAAATATTGCCAATGTGAAAAGTGACTGATTACAAGAATGCACAACCAATAATATCATCCAAAGGTTCTAAAATCTGCCTTTCTAGGTCAATCTCCATTCTTCCACAAGATACAGGTTTGGAGCTCTATCCCTCATTGAGGTGGATTCAACTTGGATTTGGAAAAATCTATTTGAGATTATTGAAAACTCAACCATATTGCTACCAGCTTGAGTTATCAACTTAATTGTATTTGCCACTGTGAATTGTTTAAGGTACATTCTGCAACCGAACCCACATGAGCATTATTCAGCATTTCAAAGCAGCATTTAATACCGAATATAAACTGTCTCACGCCAGAATGATTAGACAAAAGTATGCTATGGCTGAACCTTAACTCCAAAATGGGTAACTGGGATTGGCTCAGATATTAAAGCTTTAATAGTTTCAAACCAGACCTCAAGGAGCTAATTTCTGACATTAACACTTGCAGCCAGGCTAACCAGCTCTTAGGAATTTTTTTCATTTTTTGTTAGTGATATAACCTGTTTAACAGATTTAATCCTACGCTAGGTGCAGGGAACATGCCAAATAAAGTGAGACGGGCACAGCTTTGTGGAAGGGATGTGTAACATACAGCACTGCTTGTGGGCTAACAAGATCAGGTATACATCCCCATAGTCCTCCATAAGTTCCCTGCCATTACACTCAGCTGAACCATCTATTACTGGCAGTGGGATTTGAACCCATTATGTGATTGGACAATATTGTACAGATTCCTCCTGCCTCTCCATACCACCTGCTCTGAGGTGCTTCCCACTCAACTTGGAGTCAAGGTTATCAACCAGGCAGAAAGACATTTTGATAATCTGTGAGGTCGAACTCCAGCTTAAACTTCCAGAGTTCCTAACAGAAATCCACTCCCCCTCCTCGCTTGCACCCCCCCACCCCCGAACACACACACAGCCCAAGAGGCTGCGACCAGCACCCAGATGCACTTTCACACAGAGGGTTGAGACAGGTTGGAGAGGAAGTCGCTGTGACTTTCTTGCTAAGACTTACAAAAAGTTGTTGGGGCTAGAAATCATGAAAAGCCATGTGTTTTTCATTGGTGATTTTTTAAAATGGGATCAAAAGGGAATAAAAATCTGCTATCCTTACCTGGTCTGGCATACATGCGACTCCAGACCTAGACGTGGCTGAGCAAGCCATTCAGTTGAAGGTCAATTGCAGGGAAATGCTGACCTTGCCAATGTAGCCCATATCCCAAGAGAGAATTAAAAATAGAGGAGAGATTCCAGATATTTTCCACAAGGAGACACACTCAACGTCACTTATTGAGTGCTGGAGTAGCATCATCAAGTCCTACTGATATTTGGCAAAATATAAAAAAGGCACAAGAGAGTTTTGAGAAGATGTGTAGCTCAGGTTGAGTTCTGGATGTAGGTTTGCTCACTGAGCTGGAAGGTTCGTTTTCAGATGTTTTGTCACCGTACTAGGTAACATCATCCGTGAGCCTCTGGATGAAGCAATGGTGGCATGGCCCGCTTTCTATTTATGTGTTTAGGTTTCTTTGGGTTGTTGATGTCATCCTGTCACCACATCCAGAGCCGCTAGATTTTAAGCAGAAGGTAAGCAGTTCAGCGGACTGAAATATTCCCCTTTCCTCCAGGACACCAATCTGTCATCCTGAAGGAGCTCAGTTAATCAGTCCAGGCTGGGTTTGTCTTGGGATCTACTTGCTCTGTATGACTCATGACTCAATAATCTCCTCTGAGGATGGGCGAAATTCTGAAATCCTTGATGCTGAAGATGGTTGGCTGTGCCTGGGGTGAGGGATATGCTCATAAGGGAATTGAGAGAACATGCTGAAAGTGTGATGCCACATTGAGTCTTTGCTGCCTTCATTCTGGAATAAGCTTCATTATGTTGACAGAGTCACAGTGAATTCTAGAGACTCCCTAGGGTAATTCCCCAGAACTGGAACAGGAATTTATATTGAAAATTTTTGAAATATATTTTGTGACTTTTGAAGTTCTCAAAATACAAGGAATAAAGAATGTGTTACACCACTTAGAACATCATCCTAGGATTTCCTTATCCAGTTTTGAAAGCAGTAAGTGTAACAATTTATAAGAAAAATGTTCTTAAATCTTCCATTCATTCCTCACTCCTATTATTTACATGTCCAAAATTGGCAAACAATTGGATATTAATTCTCCCCAGAAACAATGAGACTGATTTTTTTCTACGTGAAAAATAACCGAATGAAACACTTACAATTTACAATATCCTCAATGAGTGAGGATGGGTCAATTTGAAACTTGATTCTTGAGAAAAAAATTCTGAGAGAGGGCAGAAGTAATCAACATACAAATCACAACCTCTGTTTATGAACAAGCAGTTATGAAATCATTTACTTCATGTAAATCCCATAGATTTCATTATTCTAGCCACAGAGTATGTCATTTATTATGCTTCTGTTTCAATTTTAAAAAGTTTGTTAATAATCAGGCTTGGCTGACTAACCAGCTATGAAATAATATCATACACTTTGGTTAATCTCATTAAAAGGGAATCTTTTTTTGACTATGTATCAGTAGTGCAGAGTTTTTTGCAGGGTTTTCACCATGAAGCCTAGCAAGATTTGATATCTTATTAACTGCTTTTCTCACTTGACTTTAGCTCTATCCCATGTGCTGTTCCCAGAACAACTCACTACTGTCAGGATATCTAGGAATTGACACCAGTGCCATCTTTAAAATCTAGCTATGCGTCCAGATAAGCACTGCCACTCCTGACATTTGCCCCAGATATGGTAGACAAGGGCAAGTTGGTGCCCTGCTTTGCAGACAGGGACTTGGAGGTGATGCTGAACAGGGTAATGTAGAAACAAGAAGTTCTCTTCCCATAGGACTGGCAATAGCAACCACAGCATCAGACCTTGCCAGCCTGATTTGTGGTTGCCATCTGGGACAGTACAGTTGCAGCTGACTTTAGTAATGGCCAACACTGTAATAAGAAGGTCAATGACCTTTTCCCTTCCTCCAGGCTAAATGCCACCATTCTCTCTCTGTTACCTCATACTCTATCTCTGTTCCTGCATCCACCTCTTGCCAAGGCTCATACTCTATCACAGTCACGATTACCTCCAACGCTTTCCCTCACTCACTGCCCAGCCATCATTAACCCCATAGCCTTCTGCACTGTTCATTCACTCACCCCAGGCATCTCCCCACCTGGACCAATAGTGACACTGTACCACACACTTTCATCTCCCATCTCTCTCTTTCTCTCATTTCAAGAGGAAATAAAAACTCCAGTAGGATGGAAATAATCAAGACAGGCAGTGGGCTGCCTGACATACAGCTTCTCGCCCCCAAATGAGGAGAGCATTCTGTTCCTGTCTGACCCAGGATCCTGGACCGGAATAGGAGGCTGACTTTGATTACTGTGCTGGGACCCTCCTGACTAAAGAAAATCCCCCTTGACTAACTGAGGACTGCTGACAGCCATGACAAACATCCTGGCTTTGTGTTTGTGCTAAAGGACACATTAATTCAACAGTACTGTGAGCCTGATACATCTCGCTGAGGGAACAAAGAGCAAAAAGTCAAGACAATGTAAGCCAAGGATGCTGTTAGCATCCATGTAGTTTCAGAGTGATTGACCACAATGACACAAGAGAACAGTCCAGAGATTTGCTCTGGTCTGGTCTGATCTGTGAGCTGTGTGCATGCCTCTGAGTGTGTGTGGTCTTGGTGCAGTATTACAATGATAGTTGCTGGAACAGTCAGGGATGCTGCATTGAAGAGCAGAAGTGTACTGTAAATGAACCTGAGATGTGCCATTAGGTTTATTAGAGACTGACATTTGACAGATGCCAATGTCAGTGGATATTGGCTGCATGTGACCTGTGCCCATAGTATGTGCCCAAGATGTTGGTGTCTGTTATTCAACATGGAGGTCCTTTGAAGCAAGTGACAAAATGAAGTCACCAGGAACCTGCTCTAACCTTTGTTTAGAGAATTCTCGGTGTCCATTTTGCTTAGTAATTTGATAAGACAGGAAGATGCATATTAGTGAGTTAAGACGTGCCATTAATAAGTTCATTAACAATCAATAATCTCTCTTAACATGCAACCCATCATTGCAGAGTGAGAATCTTGACAGATGCATAAAAGATGTAGAAGGATCGTCCTGACGTTGAGATAAGCCTTGCCAAATTTCTCACAAATCTTTTCACGGCCCATGTTGCTCAGACCTGTCGAAGACACTTCCCTCCATTGGAGGAGAAATGGTGTCAATATATGATCCCAAATGAGGACCTCCTTATCAAGGTTTGGATCATTATTATTTGGAGCCTAGGGCATCATTACATATTTAATGATATTTTTCCAAGCTAATGGTGTCATAGTGTTCACAATTTTTAAAGTGCTCAAAAAATGTTGAGAGAAGATTCAACTATATCTTGCAGGGCTAGGAGGAGAACTAGCTACTCTGCAAGTCTTCAAGAGTGCCATTTTACCCCGTTAAAGTTACCTATATCAGTTTTAGATTTTTTTTTAGATTGCTTACAGTGTGGAAACAGGCCCTTCAGCCCAACAAGTCCACACCGACCCGCCGAAGCACAACCCACCCAGTCCCATTCCCCTACACCTAACACAACGGGCAATTTAGCATGACCAATTCACCTAACCTGCACATTTTTGGACTGTGGGAGGAAACCGGAGCACCTGGAGGAAACCCATGCAGACATGGGGAGAATGTGCAAACTCCACACAGACAGTCGCCTGAGGTGGGAATTGAACCCGGGTCTCTGGCGCCGTGAGCAGCAGTGCTAACCACTGTGCCACCATGCTGCCCACCTTGAAGCGTGAAACCCTGTATTTCCTGCCAGCATTCCTAAAATGCTACTTGTTTTCCAAAAGTATACTCATGAGGTCCAATCATGCCTGATTGACAGAAACAAAACACTTCATTGGGTAGATGATAGCTTTGTTCCAACTGTGTTCTGTCTGATAGAAGAAGCTATTGAAAAATTAACTCTCTGCAAATTACTCAAATAACCAAACAGGAAGGTCTGAATAATGTAGGAAGAAAGAGATTTCATTTATATATCACCTTCCACAACCTCAGGATGTTCCTCATTGCTTTACAGCCAATAAATTACTTTTGAAGTGTAATCATTGTAATGTAAGAAACACAACAGCCAATTTATATACTGCAAGGTCCAACAAACAGCAAGGTGATAATATTATTCTGTTTTTAGATACATATAGACATGAATATCAGTGAGAACTCCCACACTCTTAGAGTCATAGATCTGTACAGCACAGAAACAGACCCTTCGATCCAACTCATCCATGTCAACCAGATATCCTAAAATAATCTAGACCCATTTGCCAGCATTTGGCTCATATCCCTCTAAACTCTTCTATTCATGTACCCATCCAGATGCCTTTTACATGTTGTAATTGTACCAGCCTCCACCACTTCCTCTGGCAGCTCAATGCATGCAAGCACCACCCTCTGCATGAAAAATTTGTCCCTTTTAAATCTTTCCCTTCTCACCTTAAACCTATGCCTTCTAGTTCTGGACTCCCCTACCCCAAGCAAAAGACCTTGTCCATATACTCTCCAACCCTGGCAACATCTTGTAAATCTTTTCTGAACCTTTCCAAGTTTCACAACATCCTTCTAATAGGAGGAAGACCAGAATTGCACACAATATTCCAAAAGTGGCCGATGACCTCCCACATCCTACGTGCAATGTTCTGACCAATAACGGCAAGCATATCAAATGCTGTCCTCACTGTCCTATCTACTTTAACTCTACTTTCATGGAACTATGAACCTGCACTTCAAGGTCTATTTGTTCAGCAACATTCCCCAGGACTTTGCCATTAAGTATGTACATCCTGCTCTGATTTGCCTTTCCAAAATGCAGCATCACACATTTATCAAAATTAAACTCCATTTGCCACTCCTTGTCCCATTGGCCCATCTGATCAAGGTCCTGTTGTACTTTGAGGTAACTTTCTTCACTATCCACTACACCTCCAATTTTGGTGTCATTTGCAAACTTACTAAACTATGCATCCTATGTTCACATCCAAATCATTTATATAAATGATGAAAAGCAGTGGACCCAGCACTGATCCTTGTTACACAACACTGGTCACAAGCCTCCAGTCTGAAAAACCAAACCTCCATGACCACCCTCTGTCTTCTGCCTTTGAGACAGTTCTGTATCCAAATGGCTAGTTCTCCCTGTATTCCTTATGATCTAATCTTGCTAACCGGACTACCATAAGAAACGTTGTTGGACACCTTTGAAGTCCATATAGATCACATCTGCTGCTCTGCCCTCATCAATACTCTTTGTTGCTTTTTCAAAAAAACTCAGTCAAGTTCATGAGATATGATATGATTTCTCACACTCAAAGTTGTGTTGACTATCCCTAATCAGTCCTTGCCTTTCTAAATACATGTAAATCCTATCCCTCGGAATTCCCCCCAACAACTTGCCCACCACTGATGTCGGGCTCACTGGTCTATAGTTCCATGGCTTGTCCTTACCGCCTTTCTTAAATAGTGGCGACACATTAGCCAGTCTCCAGTGTTCCAGCACCTCACCTGTGACTATCAATGGTTCAAATATCTCAGCAAGGGGCCCAGCAATCACTTCCCAAGTTTCCCACAGAGCTCTAGGGTACACCTGATCATGTCCAAGGGACTTATCCACCTTTATGCATTTTAAGACGTCTAGCACCACCTCCTGTGTAATATGGACAGTTTTCAAGGTGTCCCTATTTACGTCCCCATGTTCTTTATCTTCTACGTCCTTCTCCACAGTAAAACTGATGCAAAATACTCACTTAGTTTTTAACCCCATCTCCTGTGGTTCCACACACATAGGCTGCCTTGCTGAACTTTGAGGGGTCCTATTCTCTTCCTAGTTACACTTTTGTCCTTAATGTATTTACAGAACCCCTTTGGATACTCCTTAACCCTATTTTCCAAAGCTATCTCATGTCCCCTTTTTGCCTTCCTGATTTCCCTCTTAAATATATTCCAACTGCCTTTATACTCTAAAGATTCAGTCGATCTCTGCTGTCCACACCTGACATATGCTTCTTTCTTTTTCTTGAATAAAACTTCAACTTCTCTAGTCATCCAGTATTCCCTATACCTACCAGCCTTTCCTTTCACTTTAACAGGAACATACTCTCTCTCAATTCTCGTTATCTCATTTTTGAAGGCTTCCCATTTTCCAGCTGTCCTTTACCTGCAAACATCTGCTTCCAATCAACTTTTGAAAGTTCTTGCCTAATATCGTCAAAATTAGCCTTCCTCCAGTTTAGAACTTTAGCTTTTAGATCCGGTCTATCCTTTTCCATCACTATTTTAAAACTAATAGAATTATGGTCGCTGGCCCCAAAGTGCTCCCCCACTGACACCTCAGTCACCTCCCTGCCTTATTTCCCAAGAGTAGGTCAGGTTTTGCACCTTCTCTAGTGGGTACATCCACATACTGAATCAGAAAATTTTCTTGTACACACTTAACAAATTCCTCTCCATCTAAACCCTTAACACTATGGCAGTCCCAGCCTATGTTTGGAAAGTTAAAATCCTCTACTATAACCATCCTATTATTATTATAGATAACTGAGATCTCCTTACAAATTTGTTTCTCAATTTCCTGCTGACAATTGGGGGGAATCTATAGAACAATCCCAGTAAGCTGATCATTCCTTTCTTATTTCTCAAGTTCCACCAAAATAACTTCCCTGGATGTATTTCCGGGAATATCCTCCCTTAGTACAGCTGTAATGTTATCCCTTATCAAAAATGCCACTTCTCTTTTGTACTCCCTACCCCCACCCCCTTTTCTGTCCTTCCTGTAGCATTTGTATCCTGGAACATTAAGCTGCCAGTTCTGTCCATCCCTGAGCCACGATTCTGTAATCACTATGACATCCCAGTCCCATGTTTCTAACCATGCCCTGAGTTCATCTGCCTTCCCTGTTAGGCCTCCTGCACTGAAATAAATGCGGCATAATTAATCAGTCCTACCTTGTTCTCTGCTTTGTCCCTGCCAGCCCTGACTGTTTGACTTGCTCCTTCAACCAAGTGTACCAGTCTCTGACTGTCTCCCTTGGTCCCGCCCCCACCTTACTAATTTAAATTCTCTTGAGCAGCTCTTGCAAATCTCCCTGCTAGTACATTAGTCCCTTCCAATTCAGGTGCAATGTGTCCTTTTTATACAGGGTTCTTCAAAATAATATGATCTTTCCCCTCCCCTCAATGTGCAAAGACTTTGATTGAACTGGTGAAGGAAGTCAGCATCAGGATTTATTCCTCCAAACTGGAGGCAGTGCCTGTAGAGCATCCAGGAAAGAGTGACAGAACATCAACATGTTTCTGAAGCACTTACCTGCCCAGCATTCTCCTGCACAGCATTCCTCAGAGAAACAGATCTTACAGCTCCACTCATTCCTCTCTGCGGGCATCTTGTATCTGAACAGCCATTATTCACACTCAACCTCATCCTATTGTCCCTTTGATGTAAGGTGCACATTGGGGAGACAGGATGAGCAAGTGAATTGAGTAAAGGGCAGTGTGAGGCTCATGCTGGGCATGGGGATAAGGATGGGAGTGGGATCAGCAGAAAGGGCAGCAAGATCAAAGGACATAGTGAAAAGACAGATACTTACAGGGGAAGATTGAAAGAAGATAGAGGGGAATCCAGAGAAAAGGGGAAAGCCTTATAGAGTGATGGGGAACTGTATAATGTAAAGGAGGGTAGAGAGTGAAAGAATCGAATGAAAAGTTGACAACAATCATCTCTCTCCTAAATCATCTCACAAAAGAAGGCCATGTAGAGAATGTGCAGTGCTAATAGCAGGGTCCTGAAGTCTGTTTGCACAGGTTCTTGCACAACACTAGCTGATGGGATTGAAACAGAAACTGGAAAGCATGATGATTGTTAACGTAATGCCTGCACATCGAAAAATACAGATTAGAAGCAGAGGTAGGCCACTTAATCCTTCGAGTCGGTTCTGCCATTCAATCAGATCTTAGCGGATGTATTTGTGCTCTGAATTTCACACTCCCATCTTTCCTTAGTTTTTTTTGTTTGGCAGAGAAATCAATCTCCCTCCACCTTAAAATATTCAAAGACAATTTTTTTCACCTTTTCTTTTATACCCAATTGAACATTTTTCTTCTTCTCACCCAAATCAGTCTTTTTTATCAAGTATTAACCAAGGTGAGGGAGAGCTCAGGAGAAGAGAGGATGACGGCTGAATCCTACTGCATTAAAAGGAGGAAGCAGAGATAAAGCTCTTGTTGTGCCAAAGTAAATTGTTAAACCTCAGCTAGACTGGGTACAGCTGTTGGCATCACATGACATCCTTTCACCAAAATTCTAGAACAGGAAGAGAATTCACTCCTTACAGTGTGGAAACAGGCCCTTCGGCCCAACAAGTCCACACCGACCCGCCGAAGCGCAACCCACCCATACCCCTACATTTACCCCTTACCTAACACTACGGGCAATTAATCCTGGTCAATTCACCTGACCCGCACATCTTTGGACTGTGGGAGGAAACCGGAGCACCCGGAGGAAACCCACGCAGACACGGGGAGAACGTGCAAACTCCACACAGTCAGTCGCCTGAGGCGGGAAGTGAACCCGGGTCTCAGGCGCTGTGAGGCAGCAGTGCTAACCACTGTGCCACCGTGCCACCTACATCTGCTCACTTTCCAAGGAACTATGAAGTCCTAACATTCTGCAAAGCTTCTAAGGTTCCTTGAATGTTCTCCCTCACCAGCCCATCAGTTCCATATCCCACATGTTGGTGATGATCAATGTTCCCTCTCAGCATCATGGGTATGTCAACCCACTCCAATGTCCCAAACACGATGCTCAATGTGCAGAAAAAGAAAGAGGGAACACTGATGGCAAGGTGTATCTTCAATACAATCCCAAATACAGCCAGGTTCAGGCTGGTATGACCGTTGTAGTCTCCTTACAAAAGGTAAAAAAGGGAGTTTGACAGAAATCCTGAGGAATCAATGAGGATGATGATGAGGATTGTAAAGAAGCTAGGGCAGTACTGAGACTAGAAGGACAGGCCCAAGAAAATGCAACAGTGGCTGGATTTGAGGATAAATGACTATGTTAACATGTGGAGACAATTAGAATGTCCAAGGGAATGCTAGCTGTATACCTTTAAACTGTGAAAATAAGGGGGATCCAAGATGGCGGCATTCTGAAAGGTCTGTCCCGCTGAACTGTGCACCACAACTCAAGCAAAATGGTGCTTTTGCCCTCCTCATCTAAGTTATTTCAGAAAAAATTGATTGTTAAGCACTCATGGAATCATTATAAATCCTTCTTTTAGCAAGTGAAGATGTTCAATTAAGTCCCAATACACAGGACATTCACTGGCAGCGTTGGGCATGCC
This sequence comes from Hemiscyllium ocellatum, assembly GCF_020745735.1. Lineage (NCBI taxonomy): Eukaryota > Metazoa > Chordata > Chondrichthyes > Orectolobiformes > Hemiscylliidae > Hemiscyllium > Hemiscyllium ocellatum. The sequence goes on from NC_083426.1 coordinate 48,065,491, forward strand.
CGCGACCACTACTGCGACCGCAGCTACAATCTGCTCTGCAACTTCATCAAAATCACTAACTCAACAGATCTTGGCTGCAGAGTTTGTGAAGCTCCAAGAGATGATCAAGGAGAGTCGCACCAGGCTGGAACTGATTGCGACCATGCTGCACGAGTGGGAGCTTGGAAAGCAAATGGAGGTGGTCACTGGAGCGTTGGAGAGTGTGATCGAGTCCTCGACGGAGCAGATCCAAGCCCTCGAGAAACAGGCTCAGGCTTTGACCGAGCAGATCAACGACCTCGAAATTAGAGGTTGAATGAAGAATATTTGGGTCGTCAGGTTGCTGGAGAGAATGGAGGTTGTGCAGCCAGCAAATGCTTTTGAAGACTGGCTGCTGTGATTTTTTTGGTTTGCGAAACAAAGATTGTTTAAGCATGTCAATAGGCTGGGCAAATATCTGGCATACCTGGCTCGGAAAAAGAATGCCCCCCCTCCCAATCTATTATCTCTATCAGGTAAGTGTCCAGAATTATGGGCGGCACGGTGGCACAGTGGTTAGCACTGCTGCCTCACAGCACCTGAGACCCGGGTTCAATTCCCGATTCAGGCGACTGACTGTGTGGAGTTTGCACATTCTCCCCGTGTCTGCGTGGGTTTCCTCCGGGTGCTCCGGTTTCCTCCCACAGTCCAAAGTTGTGCGGGTCAGGTGAATTGGCCATGCTAAATTGCCCGTAGTGTTAGGTAAGGGGTATGGGTGGGTTGCGCTTCGGCGGGTCGGTGTGGACTTGTTGGGCCGAAGGGCCTGTTTCCACACTGTAAGTGATCTAATATAATCTAAAAACTCTTTCAACCTGGGTGGCGACTTTCAAGGATCTATGCACATGGACACTGAGATCTCTCTTCTCATCTACACTACCAAGAATCTTACCATTAGCCCAGTACTCCTTTCAAAGTGAATCACCTCACACTTTTCCATATTAAACTCCATTTGCCACCTCTCAGCCTAGCTCTGCAGCTTATCTTGGTCTGTCTGTAACCTACAACATTCTTCATCACTATCCACAACTCTACCGACCTCAGTGTCATTCGTAAATTTACTAACCCATCCTTCTATGTCCTCATCCAGGTCATTTATAAAAATGACAAACAACACTGGACCATAAACAGATCCTTGTGATACCCTACTAGTAACTGAACTCCAGATGAATATTTCCCATCAATCACCACTCTGTTTTCTTACAACAGCCAATTTCTGATCCAAACTGCTAAATCACCCTCAAACTTGTTTGGAAGAATCTCCCATTAAAGTTACTAGACCGTTTTAAAGATGAGTATGGGTGGTTTGTAATCCCTAAAGCCTCAACATACAGTGAAGAGTGTGGTATTTTGAATGGAGTGGACTCGATGGGCCGAATGGCCTTACTTCCACTCCTATGTCTTATGGTCTTATAATGTGTGTAGTTTTTAGGCTCCATGGGTCTTTTTCCATTTAAACTCAGCAATTTGTAAGTCAAATTCTTCCTCTTGGGAGGTCATAGGTTGTTGTAGAAGATTATGGCTAATTGTGTACTCAAAATGGTGAAGCTGGAACATTAAAGGGAGTCACTCGCTGGTCAAGAAGAAAAGGGTACTTTCGAGTCTTAAACGGAAAAGGATTGATATTGCCCTATTGCTAGAAAATCACCTTGATGATAAGGAACATCCAAAATGACAGCAGGCTGGGTTTGATCAGGTGTTTTTTCATCCTTCAATACTAAGAACAGAGGAGAAATCCTCGGATGCTGCCTGAGCTGCTGTGCTTTTCCAGCATCACTCTAATCTAGACTCTGGTTTCCAGCATCTGCAGTCATTGTTTTTACCATATTTAGAACTTAGAACATAGAACATTACAGCACAGTACAGGCTCTTCGGCCTTCAATGTTGCGCCAACCTGTGAAACCAATCTGAAGCCCATCTAACCTACACTATTCCATTCGCCTATCTAATAACCATTTAAATGCTCTTAAAGTTGGCGGGTCTACTACTATTGCAGGCGGTGCATTCCATGCCCCTACTACTCTGAGTAAAGAAACTACCTCTGATATCTGACCTATACCTATCACTCCTCAGCTTAAAGCTATGTCCCTCGTGCTAGCGATCGCCATCTGAGAAAAAAGGCTCTCCCTGTCCACCCTATCTAACCCTCTGATTATCTTATATGTCTCAATTAAGTCACCCCTCAATCTTCTCTCAAACGAAAACTGCCTCAAGTCTCTCAGCCTTTCTTCATAAGACCTTCCCTCCATACCAGGCAACATCCTGGTTAATCTCCTTGGAACCCTTTCCAAAGCTTCCACTTCCTATGCGGTAACCAGAACTGTACACAATACTCCAAATGTGGCCGCACCAGAGTTTTGTACAGCCACAGCATAACCTCATGGCTCAAGCCCTCTGCCAATAAAAGCTAACATACCATATGCCTTCTTAAGACCTGGGTTCAATTCCCGCCTCACGCAACTGTCTCTATCAGGGAAGGGACTGGGATTCTTACTTGTGGTTCTAAAAAGTTCAATGCTGCATTTTGGAGACTTACTCTGAATTGTACCAGTTGGAATGCTGTGAGGATACATGGGCTAAGATGGAATCCTTTTTTAAGGAACCTGTATCTTCCAGGAGTGATCTTTGAATAGGCATCTCTACTTAATGCCCCCTTTGACAGTGCGAGAGGTACAGGAGGTGGTGAAGCAGCTCCAAAGTGGAAAGGCGTCCGGCCCTAATGGTGAACTCAACAAAGAATTTATAAATATATTGGCAGGGCCAATGCTGGATTGTACAACGACTCGTACAGTCAGGATTGCCTTCCACCATCCTTGAGAGGGGCTAATATCTCTCTCATCCTTAAGAAAGGGAAGACCCCAGAGTGTGTTTCTAATAGGCCCATCTTGCTTCTAAATTCTGATTTTAAAATTTTGTCTAAGACTATTGCATTAAGGCTGGACACAGTGTTGTCTTCTATTGTCAAAGAGGACCAGCTGGGTTTTAGAAGGGCCGCAGATCCTCCAACAATGTTAGAAGGTCACTTAAATGGTCCTAGAGTGTCAGCAGTAATTGGTTAGGGATTAGTGATCTGTTGAGATGCAGAAAAGGCATTGTCTTTGATAGTTTTCCTCAACTGTCCTTCATAGTGATCCTTTGGCTGTGGTTCTCACCAATGGTTTAAAGATCCAGTAATTTCAGTATCTATGGGGCAATCACATGGATGTCCCTTCTCACCCTTACTGTTTATGTTGGCGATTGAAATGCTGACAGAGGCTTAGGGATCCTAACATAGCTGCCCCAGAAGTGGGATTAAAGACACAAAAGATCACATTGTATGTGGATGATGTTCCCATCTTTTTGTCGAGCCAGGTACTTTCTGTACCCCATTTGATACCATGTGTTAATTTATTTGGCTCCTTCTCGGGCTATAAGATTAAGTTTTCAAAATCGGAGGCTACGCCTCTGAGGGTTCTTGGGGGAATACCTGACGTTAAGGGTGAGTCATGGTTTCTCTTAAAGTGATCACACGGGGATTTTCTGTATTTAAGTATTTTTGCTACTCCCACCTTCAATCAGTTATTTAAGGTTAATTTTATTCACTTGCTTGACAAGATTAAAACAAGATCTTCAAAGATGGGAGGCCCTTCCAATAACCTGGTTAGGTTGAGTAACCTTTATTAAAATGAATGTCCTTCCTCGTTTGTTATACCTTATGTGAATGCTTCCTTTAATTTTTCCTAGGCAAACATTTCAGAGACTTAATAGCTGGTTTACCTCTTATCTGGCATCATAGGCAGCCCCTTATTAAGCTCGCCAAATTGCAATTGCCTCAAGGGCTAGGGGGAGTGGACCTCCCGGATATTAAAGTTATCAATTAAACTCCCTTTTGTCTTTTGTGAGTGACTGGGCTTGTGAGGATCAGTGTCTATATGGTTGGATATGGACGCTTCCCATGCAAAGTGTCCTCTTATTATTTTGTTGTACTTCTACAAAAAAGACAGTTGAGGAATACTATCATAATCCAATAATTATTAATACTGTCAAAGTGTGGAGGGCAATGCAGCAGAGTGAGGGTAATTTATCTAAAACTTCTTTCCTTATCCTTATAGTTGGTATGTTGAGGTTCTAGCCAGGGATAATGGACCCTGGGTTTAAACTCTGGGCAGGTAGGGAATGTCCTACTTGGATGATTTATTTGAGGTTGATGTCCTTTGACCAAATAAACCACAAGTATGGATTATCTAGCAGAGACCTTATTTGTTTTTTCCAGATTAGGGATTTTATTCAAAAAGGAGCTATGCTTTTGACCAACTCCTACAGATCCGATACAGAGAAAAGGGTGCTTCATGCCAAGAGCGCTCTCTCAGTTAGTACTCTTCATTATCTGTTGGGGTGACTATGCGAGGGCTGAGAGAGAGTCGTTGGTGTGCCCCAAGTGTAAAATAAGTACAGTACTGGTACTCTCACTCACTGTCTGTGATCCTGCTACAGGCTTCGTACATACTGGAGTGTTGTGGCAAGAATAATAGGGAGGGTCTTGGGGACCGAAGTTAAGATGGAACTAATCTCTCTTCTCCTGGGCCTGCCCAACTTATCTTCTTTAGACACCCATGGGAGTGTCCTTACTTTCTGCACGAGGAAAAGCATTTTGATGTGTTGGGTGTATGAAAACTCCCTGGGCCAGACGGGTTGGCGTAAGCTAATCATGGAACATATCTCCCTGGACTTCCTCATAAATATGGCGCACCAAAAATCAGAAAATTTTTTATAAGACATGTCAGCCCTTCTTGGATTATCTAGATGCAGATTTGTCTGCCATTTTAGTTAGGGCTTTTGTGTAGCCATGACGATCTGATTTAGCGAACTTAGTTTCGCGAGAGGAAGAATTTCAAGTAAATGCAGGTGTAATATTCAATGCTCTCAAAGGCTGGGTGCTATTGTTTCATTGCGCTGAGTGGTGTTATTTATTTATTACTTCTATTGGGCTGTTTATCTGCCATGAGTATAGTTTTGTTTTGTGTTGTTGTCCTCTTTTTCTGTTTTTTTAAAATTTCTTTTTTAAATATATAGAGTAGTGATGTTGGTTTATTGGTGTAATTTTATAAAAAAATATTTTTTCTCAAGAAAATTTTTTTTAAAAATATGAAGATACCTTTAAAATATGAAGATACTTTGATTGTTATTAGTTGTAAGTTAATTTGTTCCCTTGGCACTAATAACCTCTTGTTCAGTTTCCTGGCCAAAGTATCAGTGTGGAGGTATGTAGAATTCAAAGCATGCTGTTTAAAATAAAGATGGCTAATAGACAAGTTTAGACATGATACAGTACAGAGGTTAATAATTAAAGCTGATAGAATTTCTATGTTTTGCTCTGAATGGTTTTTGGAGAAACTGTCAGTTCAGGGGGGGTCCAAACTATTTGTCAATGTCCAAGAGAGATTTTAAAGCCTTTATTAAAGGAAATGGTTCAAGGTTGGGAAAGGATTGTTGTTATTATTTGATGAACACCCCTTGAGTCAAAAGGTAAACATTTACCAATTTCTGTTTTTGTGTCTACTCATATCTGTCTCAGCATCAATTCTTATTCACATTCTCATGACAGTGATGGCCGAAGAATGTGCTGGAAATCAAGCTCCACTATTACATGATCCATTTCAACAAAGAAGTGAAACACGACAGATCACCCGAGGCACCAGTAAAGACAACAGAGATGGCTCTGTCGATCCTGCAAAATCCTCCTAATTAACATCTGGGGGCTCGTGCCAAAATTGGGAGAGTTGCCTCACAGATTACTCAATCAACTCCCTGACACAGTCATACTCATGGAACCATCCCTTACAGACAACGTCCCAGACACCACCATCACCATCCCTGGATATGTCCTGTCCCACTGGCAGGACAGACCCAGCAGAAGTGGTATATATTCAGGAGAGAGTTGCTCTGGGGTCCTCAACATTGACTCCAGACCCCATGATGTCCCATGGCATCAGGGTAAACATCAACAAGAAAACCTCCTGCTGAATACCATATGCCATCATCTCTTGGCTTATGAATCAGTACTCCATGTCAACAAACATGGATGAAGCACTGAGGCTGGCAAGGCAAAATGTACTCTGGGTGGGGGATTCCTAGGTCCACCACCAAGTGTGGCTTGGCAGCAGTATTACAGATTAAGCTGGTCAGGTCCTAAAGGAAGAAGCTGCTAGACTGGGTCTGCCGCAGGTGGTGAGAGAACCAGCAAGAGTCAACTTAAACATTTTTTTTTTAAGAATCCCAACAGTGTGGAAACAGGCCCTTCAGCCCAACAAGTCCACACCAACCCTCTGAAAAAAGTATCCACCTAAACCAATTTCCCTACCTTATTACTCCACATTTACCCCTGACTAATGCACCTAGCCTACATATCCCTCAATACAGTGGGCAATTTAGCATGGCTAATTCACCTGACCTGAACATCCCTGGATTGTGGGAGGAAACCAGCGCATCCAGAGGAAACCCATGCAGACCCAGGGAGAATGTGCAAACCCCACACAGATAGTCGCTCGGGGTTGGAACCGAACTCAGGTTCCTGGCACTAAGAGGCAGTAGTGCTAACCACTGAGCTACCCATGTGAAAGGCATACTTGACCTCAACCTCAATCTGCTTGCCAGCAATGCAACTATCCATGACAGATGCAATAAGAGTGACCACTGCATAGTTCTTGAGAAGACAAAGTCATGCCTTCACTTTGAGAGTAGCCTCCACTGAGATGTGTGGCACAATCATTGTACTACATGAGAAAGACATCAAATAGACCTACCTTCTCAAGACTGGGCATCAACAAACAGCAGAACTGTACTGCAGCATAATCTGCAACTTCATGGTCTGGCATATCCCTCAATCAACCATTACCATCAAGCCAGGAGGTCAACTCTGGCTCAATGGAGAGTGCAGAAGAGCATGCCAAGAGCAAACTAAAAAAAAAATTAGGTGTCAATCTGATGAAGTTACCAAACAGGACTACTGACATGACAAACAGCAAAATCAGCAAGTGATGGACAGAACTACATGATTTCACAACCAGCAAATCAGATCTAAGCTCTGCGGTCCTGCCAAATCCAATTGTGAATGGTGGTGGACAATTAAACAACTCACTAGAGGATGAGTCTCCACAAATATCCTTATCCTCAACGGTAGAAGAGCCAGGTTCATCAATGCAAAAGATAAAGCTGAAGCATTCTCAGCAATCCTTAACCAGAAGTGCCAAGTGAATGATCTAGCTTGGTCTCCTCCAAGTGCTCCCCAGCATGACAGATACCAGACTATAGCCAATTCAATTCACTCCATGTGATATCAAGAAACGGTTGGCGAAACTGGTTATTGCTAATGCTATGGGCCCTGACAACATTCCAGCAATAGTGCTGAAGACTTGTGTTCTCAAATAAACTGCACCACTAGCCCAGCTGTTCCAGTACAGTAACAACACTGGCATCTATGGGACAATGTGGAAATTGCCCAGGTGAGTCATGTGCATGAAAGTTAAAAATCATAGAACACCGGTTATAGTCCAACAAGTTCTTTTGGAGGTACAAGCTTTTGGCGTGGAGCTTCGATAGCTACCTGACAAAGGAAAGCTAGTGTGCTTCCAATTAAACCTGTTGGACTATAACCTGGTGTTGAGAGATTTTTAACTTTGTACACCCCAGTCCAACGCCGGCATCTCCAAATCATGACAAAGGGGCAGTGCTCCAAAAGCTTGTACTTCCAAAAGAACCTGTTGGACTATAACCTAGTGTTCTGTGATTTTTTTAAACTTTGTCCGCCCAGTCCGACACTGGCACCTCCACACCATGTACATAACAAGCAGGACAGATCTAACTGAGACAATTAGCACCCCATCAATTTACTCTCGATCATCAGTAAACTGATGGAAGATGTCATCAACAGTGGTACCAGGCAGCACCTGCTCAGCAATAGTGATGCCCAGTTTGGGTTCCACCAAGTCACTCCGTTCCTGACCTCATTACAGCCTTTGTTCAAACATGGACAAAAGAGTTGAATTCCAGAGGTGAAGTGAGAATGACAGGCCTTGATGTCAAGGATGCATGTGACGAGTGTGGCACCAAGGAGCCCTAGCAAAACTGGAATCAACTGGTATCGGGGGCAAACTCTCTAGTTGTTGGTGTCATAACTGACACATAGGAAAATGGTCATGGTTGTTGGAGGTCAGTCATCTCAGCTCCAGCACATTCCTGCAGGAGTTCCTCAGGGTAGAGTTCTAGGCCCAACCATCTTCAGCTGTGTCATCAGTGATCTTCCCTCTGTCATCAGGTCAGAAGTATTCATGGATGATTGCACAATGTTCAGCACCATTCACAACTCCTTAGATCCTGAAGCAGCAAATGCAACAAGATCTGGACAATATCCAGGCTTGGGCTAACAAGTGGCAAGTAACGTCTGTGCCACATAAATGCTAGGCCATGACCATTAACAACAAGTGACAACTTAACCACCACCCCTTGCATTCAATAATTTTACAATTACTGAATCTCCCCACTGTCAACATCCTGAGGATTATCATTGACCAGAAACTCACCTGGACTCACCACATAAACATGGTGGATACAAAAGCAGGTCAGAGGATAGAAATATTGCAGCTGTAACTCACCTCTTGACTCACCAAAGCCTTTCCATCATCTGCAAGACACAAGTCAGGGGTGTAATGGAATATTCCCCACTTACCTGGATGGGTGCAGCTCCAATAACACTCAAGAAGCATGACACCATCCAGGACAAAGCAGCCTGCTCGATTGGCACCACATCTACAAACATCCACTCCCTCCAGCACTAACACTCAGTAGCAGCAGTGTTTCTATCTACAGGATGCACTGCAGAAATTCACTAAAGATGCTCAGAGAGCACCTTTCAAATCCACAATCACTTCCATTTAGGACAAGGGCAGGAGATACACAGGAACACCACCATCTTCAAGTTCTCCTCCAAGCCACTCCCCATCCTGGCTTGGAAATATATCCCTGGTCCTTCACTGTCACTTGGTTTCAATCTTGGAATTCCCTCCTTAATGGCACTTTGGGTGAACCCACAGCAGGTGCAAAAAGATTCAAGAAGGCAACTCATTACCAGCTTATGGGCAACTAATGATGGACAATAAATATTGGCCCAGCCAGCGATGTTCAAATCCCACAGATTAATAAAAAAATTCCTACAGTGAGTGACTCACTCCTGATTCTCCAAAGTCTGTCTATCATCCAGAAGCACAAGTCAGAAATGTAACAGAGTGCAACTCCTGCCTGGACAAGGACAGCTCCAACAACACTCAATTAGCTTGACACCATCCAGGATAAATGCAGCTCATTTGATTGACACCATATCCACACCCTCCACCACAATACACAGTGCTGCAGTACGTATTATCTACAAGATTGACTGAAGATATTTGTTGAAGGTCATTAGACACCACCTTTAAAACCCATCTAAAAGGACGAGGCAGCCTGAAAGGTACTCTACAAGGCACTCACCATCCTGACTTGGAAATATAACGCTGTTCTTTCACTGTCACTGGGTTGAATTCCTGGAAGTCCCTCCCTAGGGCCATTGTGTGTTTGCACCACAGAGACTGCAGTGATTCAAGAAGGTAGCTCACCACCACCTTCTCAGGGGCAACAGGGGAGTCAATAAAACACTGGCCTAGTCAGTGATGATTAAATCCCATGATTAAATTTAAACTAGGTGGTGATGACCAGTTTATTCACTTAGATGGTTAATCATTAGGATGATTAATAACTAGGATGGTTAGTCACTGGGACAGTTAATCACTAGAATGGTTAATCACTAGAATAGTTAATTATGAGGATGTTTAGTCATTAGGACGGTTCATCACTAGGATGGTTAGTCACCAGGTTGATTAGTCACTCGGATGATTAATCACCAGGATGGTTCGTCACTAGGACAGTTAATCACTAGAATGGTTAGTCACTAGGATAGTAAATCATTTAGATGGTTAATCACCAGGATGGTTAGTCACAAGGATAGTTAATCACTAGGATAGTGAGTCACTAGGACAGTTAATCACTAGAATGGGTAATCACCAGAATAATTAATTATGAGGGTGGCTAGTTATTAGGACAGTTAGTCACTAAGACAGTTAATCACTAGGACATTTAGTCACTAGGATGGTTAATGACCAGGATGGTTAGTCACTGGGATGGTTGATCACTAGGATAGAGTTAAGATTAGAGTGGTGCTGGAAAAGCACAGCAGGTCAGGCAGCATTCGAGGAGCAGGGATATCGACGTTTCGGACAATCATTGGGATGGTTAATCGCAAAGATGGTTAGTCACTTGGATGGTTAGTCACTAGGATGGTTAATCCATGGCTGTGGTCATTGTCCAAGATAGAAAAGAAACTTGTAACAGGATTTTATTGATGAACAAGAAAACAAAGACATATTTGCTATAACAAATATCCCCTCTCACCTGACAAAGTAGATTATTAATTATTAATATGCAAACACAAACTATATCTCTTAAATCCAAGTACATGCACATTCATTCATAAATAAGATGGCAAAACCAAATGAGAAAACCACGTTTTCAGGAATACCATGGATAGACAATATGAGCAAAAAAGAATAGGAGTCAGCGTTAAAATAAAACAAAGGATGAATTGAGGTGACTTTCTCACAAAACTGTTTTGTTTCTTTGTGATGATATCACATTGATGCCATTTGTGGTCATCCCTACTTTGGCAGCCACTCTATTGGTCCTCAGTCTTGGCTTGAGTAAGAAGTTTTTTTTCTTTTTCGAGTCTTTGAGTCTTATTTCTAATCCACTCAGTTTGTCTCTCCTCTCAGTTCTGTGGGAAACTGTGACTTAAAGCCAAACCAAAATTGTATGTGCAAGTCTCACTGAAGGATACTATCCATAATTTAATGGAAGCAGGGGGGGGGGGGGGGGGGGGAGAGGGTGGCGAAGCTGGCAAGGTGTTTTAGAGAAATTGAGTTATGGTCATAATTCAGCACACGTGCACTTCGGGGATTGGTGGAATTTAATGTGAGGTCAACAAGCCAATTATATAATTGACATAAAATCTAATTTTATGGAAATCGACAGTGATGATATTTCAAAAGTCATATTTGGCTGTAAAGTACTTTGGATTATTCTGAAGCATGAATGATGCTATATAAATGCACACTCGTTCTTTCTTTGCTGCTGTTAGTATAAAGTGTGTGATGAAAGAGAGAACAATTCTGTGCTGACATGGATTAGGTTTTAAATGAAAACTAACAATTTTGAATTACTGTAAATTGAAAAAACAACTTCAAACACAGATTTTTGTTCCCCTGCTACAGCCTTTCAATCCTAATCACTGGTATACTCTGTGTTTGAAGTTGTTTTTTCAATTTACGGTAATTCAAAATTGTTAGTTTTCATTTAAAACATAATCCATGTCAGCACACTGTATTTTACCAATGTATTTGTGGATTTGGCAGAGGGCTTTAGTTGCTCCCATTGTAATTTGTGTTATTGGAAGTTATTTGCTGGAAGAAGAAAAAGAGGGAAAGAGAAATTCCTAGCAAGTGAGGATCCACTGGAGTTAAACTGCTAGGATCTGACATTATCCATAAACTTAGATGGGCAGATAGAGACATAGCTAACTCCACATAACCAAGGCAAATGGTCCTTCATAAACTGCACTTCACTTGAAAATGACCATACCTCCAAGGTCACTAGATTCTAATAGTGAGCTGGCACCCTCCACCTCAGTTACAGAACCTGGAACCCAGTAGGGAGGGAGAGGAAGAACGAGGACATTTTAGTGAAATGGGAGAAAATGCACTGCATGTTATTTGGTAAATTTCTATAAATTGACCTTATATCTGACCCTACATTTGTCTCTGTGTCACTGTTCCAGCATGAGGCAAGATTTCACAACCCCACAAGAAGCACATTGGATCAATGTCTGGGTTAAGAGCCAGCTCCAGCATCTGGAAACAAGAGGGACAAAGACCTGCTGGCACCAGTGTCTCCTCGTGGGGAAACATCCCTATCCTTTCGTCAGCCTCTGTGTTCAAAGGTGTTGGTGAGAATGAGGTGGTCAGTGATGTCTGCGGTAGGGAGGAATCTCGCACACTGGGAGCTGATGTATTAGGATGACAGGGGTTAGGAAGCACACAGGTTTGGTCTCACATTGACAGATGCTGTAGCCCTCTCCTTCACAGGTCCAGACAGATACACCAAGTGTGGTCTCAGCCCAGCTGTGTGACTCCATGATAAGACATGGATGCTGGATGCATGCAGGTAGGTAGGCAATCAGAGATCAAGCAAACAGCTCTGAGATGCAGCCAGTTCTCAGCTGTCAACTGGCTGCCTGTCCCTGGACACAAAATTCCCCTGCTACAGCCTTTCAATCCTAGTCACTGGTATACTCTGCAATGCGAATCTGTGCTTCTAGAATACCCTGTCAGGGAGGTGCCAGGATGGTTGCAAGGGCTTGGAAAATGTTGAATGTTAATTTCTGTGGGCGAGGTGTGTGTGTGTGTGTGTGTGTGTGTGTGTGTGTGTGTGTGTGTGTGTGTGTGTGTGTGTGTGTGTGTCTATTGCCCATGGACCATGCCTGAGGTGCTGAGCAACACGGAGTCTCTTCACAGTTAGTGGCGAGCTGGAGTGTCCTGGTTCCTGCTTTGACCTCCATCCCTGGTGTGTTGCTTGTTCAGAGCACTTGGTACAACATGAAGCTGAATATTACAAAACAACATCGTGCTCTTGACCCAATGATTAGATTAGGTTACTGACAGTGTGGAAACAGGCCCTTCGGCCCAACAAGTCCACACCGACCCTTTGAAGAGCAACCCACCCAGATCCATTCCCCTACGTTTACCCCTTCACCTAACACTACAGGCAATTTAGCATGGCCAATTCACCTAACCTTCACATCTTTGGACTGTGGGAGGAAACTGGAGCACCCAGAGGAAACCCACGCAGACACAGGGAGAATGTGCAAACTCCACGCAGACAATTGCCCGAGGCAGGAATTGAACCGGGTCTCTTGCGCTGTGAGGCAGCAGTGCTAACCACTGTGCCACCCTATATTAATTAAGTAGTAAACAAAGATTTATAATTCTCCTCAATTGTCAACTGTCTGCTGGCCACCAAGAAGCTCAGCATTTGCCAAAAATGTAAAAACCATAGCAAGGTGCTCCCAACAAGAAGTTCTCACTCGAGCCTCCCACAAATCTCATCATTGTCCAAGTCATTCAGATCCCCCCATGAGATTCCACTATGGTTCTGAAAAGATAGATCAAGATAATTATTATACTCATTTGTGGAAAAATAATCCATATTCCAAAAAAATTCAACTCTAAAAATAAGCACATATATATCTGAGCTGAAAATGTGTTGCTGGAAAAGTGCAGCAGGTCAGGCAGCATCCAAGGAGCAGGAGAATCAACATTTCGGGCATGAACCCTTCGTCAGGAATCCCGAAGAAGGGCTCATGCCCGAAATGTCGATTCTCCTGTTCCTTGGATGCTGCCTGACCTGCTGCGCTTTTCCAGCAACACACTTTCAGCTCTGATCTCCAGCATCTGCAATCCTCACTTTCTCCACATATATATCTGAGACACACATCGTTCATCACTATAGATAGATGCTTGAGCAAGAGGATGAAAGATTATCAGGGTCATTGGGAACGTGGCGTGACCAGATCAGCCATGACCATATTTCATGGCAGAGTAGAATCAATGTGCTGAATCATCTCTTTCTGTTCTTAGTGTTGATGTTTATGTGTATCGGTAAGGCATTCAGTTCAATGCTAAACCTACCTGTTGCATTAACAGATCTTTCCAGCTCTGCTCAATGTAGTAAACAAAGTATTTTGTATCAGTATTGCCTTACCTTCTGCACCTACCAAATCACATAGAGGTCTTTCTTTCATCTTTTAAAAGCTGCAATAACACTATCTCCTCAATATACCCACATAATTAAAACTTCCAATTGAACAAGTCCTCACAAATTAAATGTACCCTTTCATGTATGACTGTAAGTTTTCATCAGTTACAAAACATTATAGTAGTGTATTTTCTCCGTTGATAAAACAAACTCCGCAGTGAACACAATCAGCATGCTCTGTGTTTTCCCTTATCAACGAAAGAAGTCCTGTGGGGATCTGCCCAATATTACCAAGTTAACGTCTCACAAATCAGTCGATGCAATTTTTTTCTGTTTACATGATCAATTTCCCCATAGTTTTGAACACCACTACCATATCTTCTCTTACCTACTTCTACCAAATTATTCTGTGTCTGTACTTAAATGGCTTGACATCATGATAATTTTTGTTTTGATAATTTAAATGAAACTTGTCTGTTTCATTGGTATTGGCTGTCACTTAACATTTTTAATTTGTCTCTGATGCATTCAAATTGACGGGGGTTCAGCTGCACATTCGCATGCTGTTTGTGAGGAGGGCTGCCATTAACATATCTACAGCGATATTGCAAATTACATTAGCTTTAATGATGCATGTGTGACTTGTACAAACTTTCTGAAGCTTAACAGGGAAAACAAGAACAAAACAGCATCAGAGGGCTGATTGAAACTTATTAAATTACTGTACTAAATATTTCTAGGCACAACTTCCTTCTTACCTGAAAATGTGAAAGGCTTTGTTCAGAGCACAGTGTGTAAATAGTTCATTTTTTACACTTCAGTCAATGTTTTCTGAACCAGATCAGAACAGGTAGTGATTTGATTGGTTTATATTGGACCTTAGGATGAGAAACAGGAACAGGAATTTCAATCCCTGCTCTCAGTTTTTCAGATATGGGCAGCTGGATAATAAGGAGGCAACCAGCACTGACTGTAATACAGGGTGTACCAGCTGAGGAGTGTAGTCACAGGCAGCACTGACTGTAATACAGGGTGTACCAGCTGAGGAGTGTAGTCACAGGCAGCACTGATTGTAATACAGGGTGTACCAGCTGAGGAGTGTAGTCACAGGCAGCACTGACTGTAATACAGGGTGTACCAGCTGAGGAGTGTAGTCACAGGCAGCACTGACTGTATTACAGGGTGTACCAGCTGAGGAGTGTAGTCACAGGCAGCACTGATTGTAATACAGGGTGTACCAGCTGAGGAGTGTAGTCACAGGCAGCACTGATTGTAATACAGGGTGTACCAGCTGAGGAGTGTAGTCACAGGCAGCACTGACTGTAATACAGGGTGTACCAGCTGAGGAGTGTAGTCGCAGGCAGCACTGACTGTAATACAGGGTGTACCAGCTGAGGAGTGCAGTCACAGGCAGCACTGACTGTAATACAGGGTGTACCAGCCGAGGAGTGTAGCTCACAGGCAGCACTGACTGTGACACAGGGTGTACCACCTGAGGAATGCAGCTCACGGGCAGCACTGACTGTGACACAGAATGTACCAGCCGAGGAGTGTAGCTCACAGGCAGCACTGACTGGGTTACAGACAGTGGCTGAATTCCTGGGTTTATATTTCTGGGCAGGCATTCCAGAGGCTCAGATTCTTCAGCGTTATGGTTGAAGAGTCACTGTATGTCATCCCTGGTGATCACAAGCGAGCAGTAGTTTCCATCACAACACATACAACATGGTAACAACAGTGGCCATTGTGTTTAATACCTCAATTTAACAACACTGGAAAATCCAGTGGACCCAGTGATGGTATTAGATATTTACAACTTTACTGCTTTTAGAACACTCATACAGACAGTTGGCAAGTACAGCAGGTGAACAGTGAAATAACCCAGAGGCAATCGCATGGAAATATCAACAATTGAGAAACAACACTTCATGGTAAAGCCTTTCCAGTTCACATCCAGTAACAGAAGCCCAGCAGGAAGCATGAGCTTGAAGCTGGTCACATCTGGCAGTTATAGATCACATTGGGAAACAATCTTACTTAGATGCTCAGCAGGAAGTGAACAGGCACTGACGATTAGAGTACAATTAAAATCCCTGCTGAGCAAGAGGAAAACAAATTAGCAGTTAGCCTTCTAGTTACTGAGGTAGACTAGCAGGAGGCTGGAAGAACACTGCAAGTCAGGCAGCATCAGGAGGTGGAGAAGTCAATGTTTTGGGTATAACCCTTCTTCCTAGTTACTGAGGGTAGACACCTCAAGGTGTGGCTATAAGAGGGAAATCCAGATTAATAGAAATGATTTTAACCGAGGTCACAGCAGCAGTTATATTGTGAAGCCAGAATGAAGATTTCAAAGATGAATTTTAAAAGACTTGCACGGTCCAGATAGTAAGGAAGAGTAGTAAGAGTAAAATAAGAGCAGTCCATAAAATAAATGTTGAAAAGTGGAAAGAAATTACTAAGGCCACAAGCCCCAGACTGTATTTGTGAGGACAATGGAAAAGGAAAGTAATTGTGCAGGAAATCATTTATTTTTGCAACAGGAGGCTGGAAAACTACAATTTAGCCATGGACGTTATTGCAAAAATAAGGAAATCTTTTGTAAATAATATATAGATATATAACATTACTTGTATTACTTAATGCAAGAGTCTCTAAAATATGAAAAATAATACAGCATTGGTATAATGAAGAAACAAAAAATCTGTTTGGAAAATCAAATAAAGCAGCATTGAAGTATCAGAACTAAAAAAAAGTTAAAATGAAAAGAACGAATAATCGCATTAGGAAGAAATAGCAGCAGACCTAATACTGGCTGGCAAAGATGGGCTAAATTGAATGCCGAATCAGATCTCTTGAAGAGAAAAGTTCTGACGATGCAGAATTGCTTCCAATAAAGATATTATATCACAAGTTGGCCAAGTAAATGTCTATTGTATTCAGTAGAGCATATGGTTGATGATGTTATAGTAAGTAAAGGATGATAAAAGTCACCAATAATTCTAATGATATTTTACAATCTTTGACAGTTGCTTTATTCTGAAGACAAATAAAATTATAGAAATAGCAAGATTTAACAGGTACATTCAGCTTTCAGGGCAATCCATTGTTAGGTTTATTGATGATCTCTATAGACAAATACAAAATTATAACTTTGCAGTTTTGAAGTCAGAGTTCAGAAGAGACTGAATTGTGTTTTGGCATTATTCATGAGTCTTTGTCAGATTTATTACAGTCTAAAGAAGATTGGAGAAAGCTATTTAGATTGTGCTGGAAGCAGAAAGCAATAAGATTCACAGATATCTCAGAAGAGCAACAGAAACTATTGAGTTTATATGATATAAAAAAAACTGAAACTGTGACAAGTAGATAATCAGAATCAGTCTCAGGACTATGGAACAACAAAGTCTTGGAGGCTTAAGTAATGCCCAGATATGACAAAATCATACTAATCCTGTAAGAAAATTGTACACTTCCAAAACCTAAATGATCATTCACATAGAAATTTTATGGTGACAGAGCTACTGTCATTAGAAAAAGCATCTAATATATTCCAAGGGAAACTGGTCATCCAACAAACCTGAGTTTGATAGCACCTATTTTTGTCAGTGGTTATTTTATTAATTTTAAGCCTGGTAGAAGGATGAGTGTCACCGCCATTTATCACTGGTAAAGAAACAAATATTTCAGCCTCTAGAAATAAAACTGTATGTCCCACCTGGAACTGATTTCAAGATTAAAAGTAGACTGTAAATAATAATGCAACAGAAAAGAAAAAGCTACCTGGCTCAGAAATCTAGGAGGCTGAAAGAAAATAATTGTTTCAACAGAGCAGCAATCCTCCATTCAGCAGACAAGCATTCTACTATGAAAAGAATTCGGTAGATTAAGGGTCCTTCAGATAAAATAACAGACTATCTAGTTTAGCAGGAATAATGCTTTTAGTGAAGGACATCCAAGAGATAAAAATCCTCCAATCGAGAGATGGTCAAGAATAGAATCAATGTTGATAATCCTCAAACCAAAGGCCTCTCAATTTTCCAAATTTAAAGAGAATGTGGTCTGGAAGAACCTCCAGAACACCTGAATTTGTCAAGTTAAAGACTTGAGGAATATGATAGTGATACATGGATTTACATCCATTGCATACAAATACGTAATTGTTACCTTTTGGAGAGATATATAAAATAATGAATGACTAATGTTGGACGCTATATTAAGCTCTACCCAATCTGATGAAGCCATAAGGCGTTCATAAGGTCATCCATGCACCTTCTCACTCAGAACTTAATTAATGAGCTGACAAAAAAGTGATTTTCTCTCAAAGTTAGCAAGCTCAACTATTTTTTTACTTTTTACACCTTCTCAAGCCACATCCAGAGACAGAAAAGCATGCCAATTGTCACGAACACTACAAACAGACTGAGGATATGGGTCTTCAATCCACAATATCTTAAGGTGGAGGATGGTATCAAAAGGATGGTATACTAAACCCAGACCTCTGTGCTTGACTCTGACCTTTCCCCATGACCTCTCCAGTTCCTGGGATGCACACCCCGTGAGAAGAATATAAAAAGTATTTACTTTTTCCCAGCTGGATCCCCTGATGGGGGCCTCAAATGATGGAGATCAGAATTCAGAAGCTGTGGCTTCCGACTGGCAACACAGGTCACCAGAAACTGCTAGCCATGTCAAGGTCCATAATTCACCAAGAAGTCTCACCAATACTGCCCTGTCAGCTTTTAATGTGCTGATTGGCTTGCAGCAGCAGGTATTAGTTGTCACCTAATATACCACCCTCCCAGTTAAACAAGAAATGGGAAAATTCCATCCAACGACTATTATATCAATGTAGCGTGCATCTGACAGCCATCATGCAATAAATTACGTCTTGTTTAAGACAAGAGTCTGCCTCGTCTTATTAAGATTCACTATGTGGCAGTAAACTACTCCGACCTCAAATTTAGAATGGTTGCCATCACAATATATACAAATGGGGATACCTTTGTGGTTCAAGAGAGCTTCAGAAAACAATGTGAAGGGGTGAAGTGAAACACATAGCATGATGTAGGGACTAATTTACCTTTCTTGATCTGGTTATGGGGTG
The DNA here is from genome assembly GCF_020745735.1 of Hemiscyllium ocellatum. NCBI lineage: Eukaryota > Metazoa > Chordata > Chondrichthyes > Orectolobiformes > Hemiscylliidae > Hemiscyllium > Hemiscyllium ocellatum. The sequence continues at coordinate 48,084,482 of NC_083426.1, forward strand.
AAAATAGCATTAAAATTCTTATGAAATAGCCTTAAACCAATTATCTTAATATGTTGTTTATGTAATTGATCTTAAATGTGTTTCTGACAAGTCTTTTACAAATGTAGCTCCTCAATCCTTAGTATCTTGAATGATCAAACAGCATATAGTCTCCTTTTTGAGTAAAAGCTCGTGCACTGTTTTAAACTAAAAATATTTAAAAAAAGCTCTCACTTTGTTGTTCCCAGGATGGATTAGTCATATCTGAAATTCTGAATATTATGGCATCTTGTGCCTGAATTGGTGCCCACAGAATGTGTGCTACAGATAAAGTGACTGTATCGTAACTGAAAGGTATTGATATAAACCATTCATTACAGTGCGAAGGCCATCAACACATCAATAATGAAGTGAGGCCTGGATGTCTACAGTGAAATTCCTGACAAATATTTTTTGATTTAATCCTTTCTAGGCCATGGGAACATTTCTATTTCACAATAAAAATATTATAAAACAGAGTTTAGCCGATACTTGTATTTTTCTGTTGCAATAGTTAAATTCCATATAGTAGCTGAAAATGTTAATTCATACACTATGATACAACTGATATATGTATCAGTCAATGCCTGTTAATATCCAATATATACAATGAGATTAACAGCTAACAGTTCTGATAGTGAATGACTTTTGTTTGTGACAGTGTCAAATCCTGTATAATACACCCCAGTAAAAGCTATCAATTCACATGTTTCAGGTATTGTATGAACTGTTCACAGTTCAGAGTCAACATCTCCTGGTTTTAGTCTCTCTTTCTCTCTCTCTCTCTCTCTCTCTCTCTCTCATCCAACAATGTAGAGTTTCATGCAATTGATTCCATAATGTGTGTAATATAGGTCAATGAGGGTTATTAATTTCTCTGTGAGTATGTGCATGTTCCAGGGGTAATTCTTCAATAGCATTATGTGGGTCTTTTCAAGGTCAATTTTTGAGGTTAGGGGTCAGTTAGCTTGAATGGCTGGTTTGAAACACAGAGTAATGCCAGCAATATAGGTTCAATGCCCAGACTTTCAAGGCTCATCCCCACATTTTACATAGTGATCCTCAGGTCAAACTCTCTCTAATGAGAGAGCAGCTTATGGTCTTCTAGGATTATGAAGACTTTCACATCAACTCTTGAGCTATTAATGACACTCTAATTTAAATACTAAAATTTGTATTTATATCATTTTTAATTGTAGCAAATCATCCCACAGTATAGTTATCAAATAAAAATTGACCCTGAGCCACATAAGGAAATATTAGGGCCTTCGAGAGGACGGGGGGATCTAATTTAGATATAGCACCCAAATATATATTGTTGAATGATGATAAGGTTATTGTATATAATGTACAAGAATATTTTAAGACATCATAAAATCTCCTCATTACAGGCCTGGGAAAGGAGCAATCCTAGCAAAGTATTTCTGCAAAGTAAGCTCAAAATAATGGGAAGTACTGAGAATTTTGTGGGCTGTTGGAAGGCTACAGTGAAAGCTCATCATTATGCATTTTGTGAGGGTTCAAAAATGATAAAATGCAGAAAGTCAGATACATGTCCCCATTTAGGAGCAACAAAATATAAGAGACACAAGCTGAGGTGAGATTGGGGTTGAAGGGGTGTTAGGGGTTGGGGCAAATCAGGCTAACCAAAGGGGCAAATCCAGTTGAGCCCTGGCTAAGAGGGGAGTTGAGTCTGAAAGGGAAGTTGCCCATCCCACCCTCACTTTACCCAGGAGAAACTAAGCAATTTATCTGCCTATTATGACCAGCGCCTTCTGATTTCCATTGCTTTTTGAAAAGGTGAACAGGGCAGTACCAGAAGCAGTGGGCCCTGTGGAGTAAAGGGATAACTGTGTCTTTATTCTAAGAAGAGCTACTGAACACATACATAACTCTGATGTCAGCGTGTTGTCAGATCACAAGGATCTGAAACTGGAGTCCAGAAGATGTCCCCTTGTTATCCTAAATAAAACCTGATAATGTTTACCAACCTGAGTGTACACCTGATCTTAGTACATGGTGACAGTGCTAATGAGACACACAGAATCAGGAGCAAGTTGTGAGGAATACCTGAATTAAAGCCCAATGAAAGTATACAGTTATGGGTGAAGGACGAGATAAACTCAGCAATCTAATCCAGAAAGGGATAAAAACCTGAAGAAAAAAACTGGTAGCAACAGATTCCAGCAAGCAATGGATTTTAAGGTCTGTCAGGCACTGGACTGCACAAAGGGAAAGCCTCCTCAAAGCTGACAAACACTGGAAAGGTCTGAATAGATGTGGCAATCTGCAATAGAATTCAATTGAATCACAGTGAGTAAAATATTAGGAGGTCTTCACAGAGATGGGGAAGAAAAAGAGACTTGGGAAGCTGCTACCAAAAAGTGTGCAAAATGGCCAGGACATGTTTGACACTATAAAGGAATCTCATCAACAGGAGTTAGGCCTAGAAGTATGACAGAGGAAAGTGTCATGCATGCTGAGAGAGTGAAGTTAGTTCAGAGTTATAATGCCAGCACAGAAAAGAGAAAACAAATCACAGCAGTCAGCAAGTGTCCAGGCATTAGGAAAAGCTGAGGACTGAGAAGAATTCTTCTTGGGAAATTTAACAGGCCCACAGGAGCCTTTTCACTTCCGTGCAGATTCCCAAGACAAATTCTGGTGCATGAAAAAGCAAGAAAGCTAATTTTGATACCGGACAGATGTAGCTGTTCATTCAGATGATGCACCATAGTTGAAACAATAATTCTCAGGCTATCCTGCATTCAACTTTGAAATCCAGAAAGTATTAAAATTAGAGAAAAGGACTGCTGCATGTTACACTTCCCTAGAATGGAAAGAAAACATGAAAATCTCACAAGTCATCCCCAATTATTGCGCTTTTTTATTTTGTGGAAATATTTATGTAGCTCTGATGTTCTTCAGTTAGCAGATATTAAAGACTCTGCACTCGGAGCCATTCCCTACTACAGACACTCCAGCTACAGGACTGCAAAAGACAAGGCAGATTCTTCATTTCTCTTGGAAGAACGGCCAGAAATGGTTTTGGAGAAACAAGATGGGAAAGATGAAATCTGGCGAAAGAGATTTGTTCTTTTCTTCAACAAAAGCATGATACCCCTGAAAATAGACAGCAGAATTTTCATAAATAAAGTAACTAAATCCAAGAAAGCAGCAAAGTTGAGGATTTCAGCCTCCATCAATGAACAATGTGAGTGGTGAGTTCTCCTGGGGTTGCAGTATTGTCATTGCTATTACGGGAAGGAGACTCTTTGAAGACTGGAACACCTTGCAGAGACCTTGCAGAAACCCTAAAGAATTGCTTGATACCCAAATTTGAACAGAAGATGAGTTCTTATTTAAATAATTTCTTTTTATTCTTATTGTAACTCAAAATGGCACCAGATTGTGAAAACAAAACACTTTTCACTGTATCTTCAAGATATACACGATAATAAATAATTCATTCATTCATTCGTTCATTCTTATATGAGTAGGGACGCCTCCTGCCAATGATAAGGTGCTGGTGCGTCCTCATCAGGAGCACTGTGAGCAGATTCCTAACAATGCAGGTTCTGATCAACTCCCACTGACCCCGATTCCTATTGATGTTGACTCCCACTGACATCAACTCCCATTGACACTGATTCCCATGAACATTGATTCTCACTTGCATGGATTCACACTGACACCATTCCCACTGACATTGATTCTCATTGATACCGACTCTCACTGGCATCAATTCCCATCGATACCGATTCCCACTGACACTTATTTGCATTGATACCCATTCCCACTGACACCAATTCCCACTGACACCGATTCCCACTGACATCGATTCCCACTGACATTGTTTCCCATTGACACCGATTCCCATTGACACTGATTCCCATTGACACCAATTTCCACTGTCATCGATTCCCATTGACAAAGGTTCCCACTGACACCGATTCCATTGACGTCGATTCCCACTGACACTGATTCCCACTGACACTGATTCCCATTGACACTGATTCCCCCTGACACCGATTCCCACAGACACTGACTCTCATCAACACAGATTCATACTAACGCAGCTTCGTGGACATTGAAACTTCAGGTGGAATAGGATATGCCCCATCTGTATTGGCAGAAGTTAATTGTAATGGGCTTACCTTCACTATCATGTACAAGGAACATGAATGTGAAGTTAGCTGATCCATTTAGAGAAACCAACCTTGGAAACTAACCCGTCCAATGGAAGTTCTACAATTGCAGCAGCTAATAAAAAGCTATCATGGGAAGAAGATGTGCTTAAGTTTCAATTGGATCAGATCCTTGTTCCATGTTCAAAACTTATTAATCTCCATATATGGCAGTTGAACACCACAATAGAATTTGATTAGTGAGTCATTGGAGGAATTGGAGGAATTTTTAGTCAACAACTCCACAACAGAAGGAATTAAGGACTACGGAGAGAATGCGGGTAAGTGGAGTTGAAATACTAATCAGCCATGATTGAACGGCAGAGTGGACTCGATGAGCCAAATGGCCTTACTTCCACTCCTATGTCTTATGGTATTATGGTCTAACTTGAGAACCAAATTGTAAAGTTTCTTGAGATGAGCAATTTCTTTGAGAAGCTTAAGCTTGAAAATTAGGAGTAGTTGAAACTGATCACAGTTAACAAGATTGGAACAGGGAGTCTTCTTGTGATACAGCGATATAGACCCTATCCCTGGATTCAAGTCCCACTTGCTCCAAAAGTGTGTAATGACATCACTGAACAGGGTGATGAAAAAACAGGTTGGAGCAGCATGTGTTATTAGTGTCAACTGTAGTTGATTAATTGTTGAATTTTCTTTTGTTTATCTTTAAAACGTTTATCAAAGTGAGATGACCTGGAGCATAGCTGTTAGTACACATGCTAATTTCAGAGATTAAGAAAGGTAACAGAGTCTTTCTAAAAAGCAATGTAGGAAACAGCCAGTGTTCACATACAATTGACACGACAAAGAGATACCTTTATGGAGAAAAGGTTTCTCCTTTTTTGACATTTTCAGAAGTCGAAGATCACTGTGAACTTTTAGCTGAGGAAAACCTTCTGCTACAATGCGTGTATGTTGGTCTTATATTTGAAAGATAGGTAGAGAAGATAAATCCTTGTTAAACCTTGCAAAAGGCCATCATGGAAAAGAAAGCCTTTACTACCGATGGAGATCACCTGCAGAATTATGATAATCCTTTGAAAGAAAGACTTAGAAATACAGGGGGAAGTAAATGCAAACGTATGTTGTCAACATCCAATCAGTGTGAACATGTCATTGGCATTAAGAATAGTGGGCAGGCGACATGTTCTTCATTCACTGCAATTGTCTAATTTGTCATCCAGTTTGCAGACCATGATATGACACAAAAGCTTCTTACAGTCTAGAAGTCCTTATCGTTATGGATGATGATGCAAGTCTACTTTCTATAAGAGATCTGGAAATGTTCTTGGCTGCACAGGAGTAGGTTCATGCTGAAACAAGTGTAAAACTGTTTCTAGTACATTGAGAGAGTAACATTCCTATTTTCTAGAAATCCTCACTCACTTGTCTCCAGGCAACTCTTTTGTTTCCCTTTCATTCACCAGGTGTATAGTTGTCTCAGAGTGTGCCACTAATGGATGTGCAAGTGAAAAATGTTCATAGATTGACAGAGTGATGTTGTGATAGAGTCTTGCATCAAGGAGGCTTGAACAATACTCAAGTCAATGCAAGTCAAGGGGTGATGGGAGGATAATTCTCCATTGGTTGGAATCCTACCTTGCACATTGGAAAATGCAGGTCAATCAAATCAGCTTCAGGACATTTCTGCAGGAGTTTCTCAGGGTAGAGTCCTAGGCCCAATCATCTTCAGCTGCTTCATCAATAACCTTCCCTCCATCATAAAGTCAGAAGTGGAAATGTTCGTTGATGATTGCACAATGTTCAGCACCATTCACAACCCCTCAGATATTGAAGCTGTCCATGTTCAAATACAACAAGATCTGGGCAATATCCAGGCTTGGGGTGACAAGTGGCACATAGCATTCATGCCACACAAATTCCAGGCTATGACCATCTCCAATAAGAGAATCTAACCATTCAATAGCATTACCATCACTGAATCCCTCACTATCAACATCCTGGGGGTTACTATTGACGAGAAGCTCAATGACCTCATTATATGACTACAGTGCCTGCAAGAACAGACCAAAGTTGCGGAATCCCGTAATGAGTAGTTTTTGATACACGAAAGCCTGTCCACCATCTACAAGCCACATGTCAGGAGCGTGGTGGAATACTCCCCACTTGCCTCGATGAGTGCAGTTCCAACAACATTCAAGAAGCTTGACACCATCCAGGACAAAACAGTCTGCTCAATTGACACCACATCCACAAACATCCACTCCCTCCACTGCCGTAACTCAGTAGCAGCAGTGTGTAATATCTACAAGATGAACTACAGAAATTTACCAAAAATGCTCAGACAACATCTTCCAAACCTACAACTGCTTCCATTGAGAAGGACAAGGACAGCAGATACATGGGAATATCACCACTTGCAAGTTCCATTCCAAGCAACTCACTATCCTGAAATGAAAATATATCACGGTTCCTTTACTGTTGCTGGATCAAAATCCTAGAATTCCCTCCCTAATGGCATTGTGGGCCAACCCACAGTACAAGGACTGCAGCAATTTAAGAAGGCAGCTCACCATCACCTTCTCAAGGGTATTATGAATGGAGAATAGATGCTGGCCCAGTCAATGACACCTACATAATGTGCATGAATAAAAAATAGTTATAGGGCTGGAAGACTGCCTCTTCAATCAGCGTTTCCCTGATCGGTCTTCTTTGCTATCCAGCTTGGGAACCAGCTCAGGGAGTTCAAACCTGTTGGGCCTCTTGCTGCAGAGGACCCAATGGCTTCACCTCTGCTTCAGCTTTTTCACGTCCAAAACACTGCCTCACACACACACACATCAACCCTGCTGTCAGGTAGGGTGTTTGAGCCCTTCATTTTAAATGCAGTCTGGTGACAGTTGGTCCAAGGGACTTCATTTTAAAAAGAAGCAATCAGAAACCAATCCAGAACAATATTTGTGGGCTGGCTCCGTTCTGACAAAAAAAATTGTGATGCTTTTGAGAAATAGAGAAGTGAGTGGTTGGTGACTATCCCAATCATACAGTCATAAAGTCATAGAGATGTACAGCGTGGAAACAGACCCTTCGGTCCAACCCGTCCATGCTGACCAAATATCCCAACCTAAACTAGTCCCACCTGCCAGCACCCAGCCCATATCCCTCCAAACCCTTCCTATTCATATACCCATCCAAATTAAATGTTGCAATTGTACCAGTCTCCATCACATCCTCTGGCAGCTCATTCCATACATGTACCACCCTCTGCATGAAAAAGTTGCCTCTTAGGTCTCTTTTATATCTTTCCCTTCTCACCCTAAACCTATGCCCTCTAGTTCTGGACTCCCCAACCCCAGGGAAAAGACTTTGCCTATTTATCCTATCCATGCCCTTCATAATTTTGTAAACCTCTATAAGGTCACCCCTCAGCCTCTGATGCTCCAAGGAAAACAGCCCCAGCCTGTTCAGCCTCTCCCTGTAGCTCAGATTCTCCAACCCTGACAACATCCTTATCAATCTTTTCTGAACCCTTTCAAGTTTCACAACATCTTTCCGATAGGAAGGAAACCAGAATTGCTTGCAATATTCCAACAGTGGCCTAACCAATGTCCTGTACAGCCGCAACATGACATCCCAACTCCTGTACTCAATACTCTGACCAATAAAGGAAAGCATACCAAACGCCTTCTTCACTATCCTATCCACCTGCGACTCCACTTTCAAGGAGCTATGAACCTGCACTCCAGGGTCTCTTTCAGTGTTCAGCAACACTCCCTAGGACCTTACCATTAAGTGTATAAGTAATTTCACTGTTTGTTAATTTTCCCAGATGCACTCCGATGTCCAGCGATACACGAATTCAAACAGCAATGGTGGTAACTGTGCAGGATCTCTCTCTCTCTCTCTCTCTCCTGCACTGTCCTCACCATGTGCTTCCTTTGTCTGCTCTTCTCCCTTTTAAACAGCTGTTATTTTGACTGTTTTTCCAAAGTTCCAAAACAATGCAACAGCATCTAAAACAGTAATTGCTGCTCCTGGAATTCGAGGAAATCACCTCCATCACCTATGACACCTCAAAAAAAGGAGCAGCTCTTACAGCCAGAAATTTTTCCTGTCCTTCATCTTGGATTACCCAGAATCATTCTATGTAACTTTTGAGTAATAATGTTTTTGAATTTATATGGAGATATAAGAACAAAATGAAGTTTATTAGCTATACTAAGGTTTACTAACTGAAATAAATAAGCCAAAAAAGACATAATAATGATGGCAGGGCAGGTATGTGTTCTAGCTGTAGTATGTGGGAGATGATACATGCCAGTGAAACATTTGAAACAGAGAAGGTGCTGAGGAAAGCTGATGGGGCAGTTTTGTTTATTAAAGGTATCATTAAAGCAGTAGTGAGCAATGACCTTCATTTGAAGGAGCAAGATGTAGAATCAGGTTGAGTCGAGATAAGAAACAGGAAAGGTAAGAAATCACCTGTGGGAGAAGTGTAAACCGCCTAAGGATAAGAGCAAAGAACAAAGGACAAAGAAAATTACAGCTCAGGAACAGGCCATTCAGCCCTCCAGGCCTGTGCTGATCCAGATCCTCTATCTAAACCTGCTGTCTATTTTCCAAGAATCTGTATCACTCTGCTCCCTGCCCATTCCTGTACCTGTCTAGCTACATCTTAAATGACGCTACTGTGCCCACCTCTACCACCTCTGTTGGCAACGCGTTCCAGGCATCCACCACCCTCTGCATAAAGAACTTTCCAGGCATATCTCCTGAACTTTTTCCCTCTCACTTTGAACTCATGACCCCAAGCAATTGAGTCCCCACTCTGTGTCGTGATGCCACTAAACACAATGTAAGAAAGAAATAAATGGGATTGTAAGGAAAATGCTACAATAAATGTGAGTGAGTTGAATTTACATGTGGATTGAATGAGTCAGCTTGGTAAAGATAGCCTGGAAAATATCTTCATAGAATGTCTCCAGAACTCTTAGGAAGAGTTGGATGATTTCTGTTTGCAGGGTCTGGGTGCTTCTCATTGTTGCCCTGGCTTTTATAGTGTTTTCACACTCTACAGTTCACTAAAGGGAATGTTGTCAGGCAGAATTTCCTTAACTCAAAAGATTCATGATGCTGCTCACTCCAGACTTCTCATCCTCACTGCTCCCAAAAGCAACACTGTATTGCACTGCTCAAAATATGTAGCACTTCATTTGTAAGTTGCAAAACTCTCCTGGCATTTCAGCTACATAGCAGTCCAACTTCCATTTCACTTTATAGTTCCAAAAATATGTGGTCTGTTACAAAAGGTTACTACGCAGATAAGAAGACATTGTGTAAGGGGTAACATATTAACATGGACAAAGGATTAGTTAACAGAATCTTTTCTAGGTTAGCAAGCTGTAACTAGTGGAGTGTTATCAAGATTAATGCTGTGCCCTCAACTATTTACAATCTATATCAATGGCTTGGATAAAGGGACCAAGTGTGTAGCAGCTAAATTTGCTGGTGACAATAAGGTAGGTAGGAAAATAACATTTCATGAAAAGGTAGAGAAACCACAAAGAGAAATAATATAAAGTGAGTGAACAACAATTGTCAGAATAACTATGATGTGAGAAAATGCAAACTTGTCCATGCTGTTAGAAAGAATAGAAAAGTGATATGTGTTTAAATGATGGTACAGAGGGATCTGGGTGTCCAGGTGCATGGATCACAAAAAAAGTGGTATGCAGGTACAGCAAGTAATTATGAAGGCAAATGGAATTTGTGCAATTATTGCAAGGGGAATAGAACATAAACTTTGGAAAATTTTACTATACAGGGTCTTCATGAGATCACATGAATATTGTGACAATTTTGGTTCCCTTACTTGAAGTTGAAAAAACATGTAATTGAATGAGAAGCTTCTTGGTGAAAATACATTGGAATTACTCCTGGGGTGAAGGGCTTATCTTATGAAGCATTGTTGAACAGGTTTGGCTGTATCCTTGGAGGTCAGAAGAATGAATAATGCTCTAATTGAAACTCATAAGATACTGAAGGGACTTGATAGTATGGATATCCGGGAACATAGTGTAAGAACAAAAAGTCTTCCTTTTAAACTAGATAAGGGGGATTTCTTTTCTATCAGCTAGTTATTGTATGTCCAGTCATTGTCCACAGAAAGCAATGGAAGCTGGATCATTGAATTGATTCAAGGCAGATTTAGGTAGATTTTTGATGGACAAGGGTTAAGATTTGTTGGGCAGCTGGGAAGTGGAGCTAAGATCACAACCAGATCTTACCGAATAGTGGAATATGTTCAAAAAGCCAAATGAATCAATGCTGTTCCCAAATCCTATATTCATATACTCATGGCATTGTATGACACAGTATATTTTGTCTGATGTCAACAGCTCAGCTTCAGAATGTATTCATTAACCCACTTTTGTGTCTTCAGGGTTCATGAACAAGGAGCCAGGATGAAAAAAAACATATGGAAAAAAAGGAAATGTCATAAATGTAGGAAAATAAATTCAAATGCACCAGATTTCTTACCTCAGCTTAATGTTAATTCAAAGAATACAAACGTTTAAAGAAATTGTGGTGTACTACACTTTCTGCCACTAAACATTGTGAATCTTCATACCGCTCTGAATGAGATTATCTATCATGTAAATAGAACAGAGGTGTCTACAAATTACATTAACATGCTAATATTTTTGGATAGAAACTCTTCACGGTCTTTAGAGGGAATTCACAGTCTTGGAAAGTAGAAGACTTGAGTCCATGTGTTAGAAATGGAGGGACTATTCTGGAAATTGTTTCCAGTTGGGCAGTAAGTGGCTGACAATGAAGCAAAGTCTGTTGCTCCACTCCTGTACATTGATATTTTCCCACTCAAAGCTTTAGTCAGTTCATTTCCTGCAACTGCAACAAGAAAGTGTTGTGACAAGCTTCGAACCAGGCTCAGCACCATGTCAAAACTCCAGATTGGAGCACTGTGGTCAGAGATGTGGAAACACTGAGCTTTGACTGTGACCTCTGGATTGTGACATCTCCTAATGTCCTCTATCGTTCCGAGAATTACATCTTTTACTCAAACTTACCAATCTGGGATTTGCTCAAACTTTTGGCTGGGATTTCATGTTTGGCATTAACACTATTTGAAGAATATTGTTTAAAGTCTTCTATTGAACTGCTTGTTTGTCTTTACCTAAATGAACAGGTATTTTAAAAATGGAAATTAAAAATAGAGCAGTTGAAGATAAACATAATTTGGGGATCTCTGTGACCTAGCTATGGACAGCAATGATGAGCCAGTCTGTTTGATTTATTCTCTAGGGACTGCCCTTTCTTTGACCCAGGAGGGGGCTGTGTGGGAAGCTAGTTAGTGAGATAGGCCACTAGTGCTGTTCTGCAGAATGTCTGGAGCCAGAGTGTTTGCAAAGAGCCTCTGATAAATAGGCAAAACAGGCCTTGCTTGCTCCAGCTGGACTTCAGTGACGCTCAGAGATCATTGAATCCTCATGTAATAACTCAGCTAGAAGAGACTCCCTGTGCTTCACCAAATACTGGTAAGCAGAATTTAAAATCTATCCTTTTATTTTATTTCTGGTAACTTTTTTAAAAATACATTTACGCTGTTATAACTCCAAAAATATCCAACTTAGTTAACTCACTGAATTTCTGACATAAAAATAACTTTAACTAAAGATGTGAATATGAGCAAATAATTAACAGCAATGGAATGAATTGAAGTTGTATATTATTCAGCAAGTGACATGAGATAACAACAATCTGATATATAGAATTATCTCTGTAACAAAACTGTTAAGCATATTGGGTCTGCCTCTTCTTTATATTTTTTATATTTGATTACATGTCCGTTAGATTGAACAACATTCTCAACATTAGAGCAGTGACTATGATTCACGAAAAGTTCTTAATTGGTTATAAATGCTTTGGGACACTAAAGGGCACTAATTTAAATGCACGTTTGTTTAAAAATTGCATATTACCATAAACTTGTGCAGTTGTCATGATCTGTTAACAAATACTGGTGCAGTCTTCGATACGATATAACATGAAGTGTTGTCTTTGGAATTTGTCACCATGTTGAAATTATGATTGGTGACTACTAGGAGTCAAATGTTCATCAGATATTCAGTTGTCCTGTACATTGATGCAGAATATTAACTCAAACTGTGAAGTCTTACAAAGATATTAAATTTCTACTAACTCCTCAACAATCATACCTGTGGCTGTAAATTAATCAATAGTTTATTTTTCTGGTTGTAACCTAAATACAAATATTACTGGACAAAGTGTTTTGATGTAATGAGAATATGAGATATCTTGACTATGAGAGCTGCCATGTACACAAGAAGACTATAATGTAGTGTAAATATCTATTAATTATCCCACAATTGACATCAAACACATAGGATATCCAACAGTGAATTTAGAAACCATAATACAGTTCAAAGAATTATTTGTTATTAGAATACAAACTGTATCAGATTGTTGCTACTGTGCTGTTTTGTGAAATGTCACCATTGTTTATAATGTACTGGTGAAAAGACACGTAAACTGATAAAGTACCCTCAAAATCTCAAAGTTTCTTGTTCATTATAATGTGACTAAGTCCATAGGCACAGCAAAAAACCTTATCTAACTCAACAAGTGAAGCTTTGTTTAGTTATTGAGAAATCTTGATTATGGGCCAAAGCCTGTAACGCAGGACTCCACCAAGGTTGAAGCCAGTGGAACAAATAAATTGATAATTGATGACTTGGTGGCAATATGCTTGATTTTTTAAAAGCCTTCATTGAATACAAAAAGAAGAGACTGGGGTAGATTTCAGATGATTCAGAATTTTTTAGATCTTGAAAGATGCTCTAATTTCCTTGGTTTTAAAACAGTAAAAATGTCGTTTGAAAGCTGTACACTGAAATAACTCCAGATCCTGTTACCAAGTCACCTTTTATTTCCAGGTGCACAGTACTTGACATTGGTCCTCAGACCCAACTCTCAGAGTGAACAGAATGTCTGATACTTCTGTTTATACCTGTCAGCCAGGGCTCCCTAATTGGACCAGATTAACAACCCCAATGAGGCAACTCATATATTATGAGGTCTACCTAGCTGACCTCATTACAATCACCCCCTCTTAGTCTGGGGGTGTCGGCCAGTTCTTTGTCTTGTACCTTTTCTGGAGCATTTTTGCACTGGCTACGTTCCTCTGACTTTGCTTCGGAAACTGGTGGCATGTAATCAGACTGTAGCCTGGCTCTTGCTCCTGGAGCATCCCAGGAGAAGTTCATCTTCTTTCAGGCGGTAAAGGCATCAGGGTTCCAATATCTGCCATGTCCATCTCAGACTCTGAGATTTCTTTGATGAGAGACAGAGGGGAGAACCCAAAGTTTCCAACAGCCTTTCTGGCCATTCTGAGGGGCTGGGTACATTTCACTGCTGTTTCGTTTGCGAGTTTGCATCTTTCATGTGGTCCAGGTGCTTGTTCGGGTTCGCCTACCAACCCATACTTCATACATCAGAGGACCTGACTTTGCATCAACCGTGCCTCTTACCCATGCAGGGCCATTTCCATGCTTTCGGCACCAAGCTTTGTCCCCTCAAGTAATCAGTCTCTCTCACTTAGAGGAGTCTTGTGTCTGGCATTGGCATTCCAGATGCCATTTCACCTTCCCTCCCAAATCATGGGAAGACCCAATGCACAGACTTTTCTCCATAAGCAACTCTGCTGGAGCTATCCCTGTAGTAGCATGAGGGGTGATGCGAAATCAAATAGGAACTGAGACAGTCTGGTTTCAAGTGAAGCTATAGGCTGTTTCTATAATCCTGCCCTCAAAGTTTGGACTGCTGTTACTGCCAGACCATTGGATGGTAGGGAGCTGTCCTTGTATGTCAAATCTATTTGACTTTTGGAAATACACAAATTCCCTGCAGATAAACGATGGCCCATTGTCTGTGATCAACACTTACAGGAGCCTGTGTACTGCAAAAGATGCTCGTAATGTTTCTGTTGTTGTCCCTGTGTTTGACGAGTTAACACTATGTATGACCAACCACTTCGAGTGGGCATCACAATGACTATGGAAGAGCCTGCATAGTCGAGTCCAAGGCTTACCTTGCCATTCCCATGAATGTAGGGGAGCTGCCGGCAGTCATTTTTGTCTTTGTTGAGACTCTGGTCCCTGCCCCAGCAACATGGCTGCATCCAAATAAAACCTCTTGCCAACATCCTCATTTTGCACACCCCTGGACGACCCTGATGGAGTTTAGCCGGTATCCGGCAATGACTTTCACTCAGGACAATCACTCTTGCTCCCCATAATAATATGCTGTCCTCTACTGTGATCCAGTCACTCCGGGTCCAGAAAGGTTTCAGTTCTGTTTGTGATGGCCCTTTTGTTTCCACCATCACCACTAACTGTTTCAGTTTTGCCAGGCCAAGAGTTTTTTGTGTCCACGGTCTGATATTGTCAGTGGTGACAGGATGGGTGTCCAGAAAGTTTACAACCAGAACAGACTGTTCCAATGGCGGTACCACCAGTGGTGTATCTATGAGTGTGAGGTGGCTCAAGGCATCTGCATTTGTTATTGGCTTCCCAGACGGTGTTCCAACTTGTAATTGTACGCACATAGAATGAGAACCCATTGCTGAAGTATATCTGAAACTTAGGGGAGGGAGGAAGGGTTGGCAAGTCCTTATCCTCTTTGAATAGCCCTAGCAGGGGTTTGTGGTCTGGTGGCATGCCTGCAATATACATTTTTCCCTTCTAAGGTGTATGCCCACCTTGGAGAAATGTCTAAGGACTTTGTCCAAATTCTTTTTTGGTCTTCCCTGTCATTGGTGCGTCATTCAGATAAGTGGTGACCTGTAGTAGACCTTGTAAAATGTAGTCCATCATCCACTGAAAACTGGCACAGGCTGATGACACCCCAAGCGGCAGTCTTGAATATTGGTACAAATCCTGATGGGTATTAATTGCAGAATATTTTGAGGAACAATTACAGGTCCACCTCATATCCAGCTTCATGGAGGACAGCATGAAGGAAATTAAGGATATTTAAAGAAAAACATACAACATGACAAAGATTAGTGATAAATCAATTAGTGGGAAAGATTTTTAAAAAACAAATGACCAAAAAAAGGGAGAAAATAAAATTTGAAGGTAAGTCAACACGTAATATCAAGAAAGATAGCAAGAGTTTCTTTAAGTATATATAATGGAAGAGAGGAACTATAGTGAACATAGGTCCCATAGAGAATGAAGCTGGGGTAATCATAATGGGGAAACAGGAAGTGGCAGAGGAGCTGAATAAATATCTTGAATCAGTTTTCACATGGAAAGCATGGAGTCTATTCCAAAAATAATAAATAATCAAGAGAAATAATGGGGAGAGAATTTGGAAATCCTTGTGCAAGAAACACAAAAAGCTAGCATCATCAAGAAACAGGGAAGGTAAATGGAATTTTAGCCTTTATTTCAAATAGAATGAAGTATAAAAATAGGGAAGTCTTGTTAAAACTTGTTACAAGACATTTGTCAGACCATAGCTTGAATATTGTCAGCAGTTTTGGTTTGCTTATCGAAGGAAAGATATCCTGGCACTGGGGAGCAGTCCAGAGAAGACCATGTAGGCTGACCCTAGATATGGAGGGAATTTTCTCTTGAGAAGAGGTTGAGTACTTTGGAGTTTGAAAAAATGAGAGTTGATCTTATTGAAACATATAAGATTAGCCAGTTTTGCAAAGATTTGTAACTCAGGTTGAGGTTCTGGATGTAGGTTTGCTCACTGAGTATATTGAGAGCTGAGATAGATTGTTAGTCAGTAGGGGAATCAAGGATCAGGGGAAAAGGTAGGCAAGTGGACTTGAGGATTATCAGAATCAAAAAGAGTAGCACTGGAAAAGCACAGCGGCGCAGGACCCATCTGACAAGCAGGAGAGTCGATGTTTTGGACATAAATACTTCTTCAGGTTTAATTAATTCAAGGTTAATTAACATGATTAACTTCTTTGATGAAATAACAGAAAGGCTCCAATTATTGTTCCTGGGTTAGGGATACAGAAAGGGAGAATCTCAGCTTTAAGTTCCTGACCTTTAAATTGGCCACCTCCAGTTTGAAGTTTTCTTCCAGGGTGCTGAGTTGGACTGGGAGTTGGGTTGGACAAGGAATTGGGCTGGAATGGGAATTGGGCTGGAATGGGAGTAGGGTTGGAAAGGGATATGGGTTGGACTGGGATTTGGATTGAAATGCGATTTGGGTTGACTGGGATTTGGGCTGGACTGGGATTTGGACTGAACTGGGAATGGGTTGGACTGGAATTTGGACTGGACTGGAAGCTGAATTGGACTGGAATTTGGGCTGGATTAGGATTTGGGCTAGACTGGAAGCTTTGTCAGACTGGGACTTGGATTGGACTGGACTGGGAGCTGGGTTGGACTGGGAGCTGGGCTAGCCTAGGATTCATACTGGATTGGGATTTGGGCTGGACTGGGAGTTGGGTTGGACAATACCTGGGAATTTAGCCCTGCAACATTGTTCCACCATTTAATAGATCAGGCTAATCTGTCTCTGTTTCAAATTCCACAGTTCTGTCTACACTTCAATTCCCTTGCCCAAGGAAAGCTTATCATTTGACAAAATAACACACATTTGATTTGATGACAAAACTGAAGCTCGGACAGCAATAGGACATATACAACATTGGCTCGAGGATAAAATCCAGAGTCAAGGCTGACTGTTAGAACATAGAACATAGAACAATACAGCGCAGAACAGGCCCATCAGCTCTCGATGTTGCACCAACCTGTGAACTATTCTCAGCTCGACCCCCTACGCTATCCCAAAATCATCCATGTGTTTATCTTAGGATTGGTTAAATCTCCCTAATGTGACTGAGTTGACTACATTAGCAGGAAGGGCATTCCACGCCCTTACCACTCTCTACGTAAAGAACCTGCCTCTGACATCTGTCTTAAATCTATCCCCCCACAATTTGTAATTATGCCCCCTCATACACACTGACATCATCATCCTAGGAAAAAGACTTTCACTATCTACCCTACCTAATCCTCTGATCATCTTGTATGTCTCTACCAAATCCCCTCTTAGCTTCTTCTTGCCAATGAGAACAGGTTCAAGTCTCTCAGCCTTTCCTCATAAGACCTTCACTCCAGACCAGGCAACAGTCTGGAAAATCTCCTCTGCACCTTTTCCAATGCTTCCACATTCTTCCCGAAATATGGCGACCAGAAATCTACATAATATTCCAAGTGTGGCCACACCAGTGTTTTGTATAGTTGTGGCATGATATTGTGGCTCCGGAACTCAATCCTTCTATGAATGAAACCTAACACACCGTATGCCTTCTTAACAGCACTATCCACCTGGGTGGCAACTTTCAGGGATCTAGGTACATAGACTCCAAGATCCCTCTGCATCCACACTACCAAGAATCTTTCCATTGACCCAGTACTCTGCCTTCCTGTTATTCTTCCCAAAGTGCACCAGCTCACATTTAGCTTCATTGAACTCCATTTGCCACCTCTCAGCCCAATTCTGCATTTTATCCAATTCCCCCTGCATCCTGTAATATTCTTTCACACTGTCCACTGCTCCACCGACTTTAGTGTCATCTGCAAATTTACTAATCCATCCACCTTTGCCTGAGTCTAAGTCATTTATAAAAATGACAAACACCAGTGGTCCCAAAACAGATCCTTGTGGTACACCACTGTAACCGGACTCTAGGCTGAATATTTTTCATCAACCACCACTCACCGCCTTCTTTCAGAAAGCCAGTTTCTAATCCAAACTGCTAAATCACCCTCAATTCCATGCCTCTGCATTTTCTCCAACAGCTTACCACGTGGAACCTTATCAAAGGCTTTACTGAAGTCCATGTATACCATATCAACTGACCTACCCTCATCTACATGCTTTGTCACCTTCTCAAAAAACTCAATGAGGTTTGTGAGACATGACCTGCCCTTGACGAAATCATGTTGACTGTCTCCAATCAAATTGTTGTTTGCTGGATTATTATAAATCTTTTCTCTCATAAACCTTTCTAAAACCTTTCCTACAACAGAAGTAAGGCTCACTGGTCTATAATTACCTGGGTAATCTCTACTGTCCTTCTTGAACAAGGGCACAACATTTGCAATCCTTCAGTCCTCAGGTACCAAACTTGTAGACAATGATGACTCAAATATCAAAGCCAAAGGTTCTGCTATCTCCTCCCTCGCTTCCCAGAGAATCCTCAGATAATATCACATAGCTCATTCTTCTCCTCTACAATATTCTCCTTTTCCTGAGTGAAAACCAATGAGAAATGTTTGTTAGCACCTCTCCGATCTCCACAGGGTCCACACTCAACTTCCCACTTCCGTCTTTGATTGGCCCTATTTCTACCCTAGTCATCCTTTTATTCCTCACATAACTATAGAAAGCTTTAGGGTTCTCCTTTATTCTATTTGCTGAAGACTGCTCATGTCCTATCTTTGCTCTTCTTAACTCTCTCTTTAAATCCTTCCTAGCTGATCTGTAACTCTCCATCGCCTCATCTGAACCATCTTGCCTCATCAGCACATAAGCCTCCTTCTTCTGCTTAACAAGTGATTCAATTTCTGTACTAAACCACGGTTCCCTTACCTTATCACTTACTCCCTGACAGGGACATACCTATCAAGGACATGCATTATCTGTTGCTTAAACCAGCTCCACATTTCCATTGCCTTCATCCCCTTTATTTGCTACCCCATTCTATGCATCCTAATTCTTGCCTAATCGCATTATAATTGCTCTTGTCCTACCCATAACTCTTGGCCTGGGGCATGTACCCTTTCCACAGCTAAGCTAAACATAACTGAATTATGGTCACTCTCTCCAAACTGCTCACCTACAACTAAATCAAACATCTGGCCTGGTTCATCACCAAACACCAGATTCAGTGTGGCCTCCCCTCTTGTTGGCCCTTTGACATACTTTGTCAGGAACCCCTCCTGTACACATTGGACAAAAACTGATCCATCCAATGCACTGGAGTAATCGCATTTTCAGTCAATGTTTGGGAAGTTAAAGTCCCCCATAATGACCACCCTGTTCCTTTCACTCCTACCCAGAATAATGTTGCCAATCCTCTCTTCCACTTCCCTGGAATTCTGCGGAGGCCTATAAAAACTCCAAGCAGTGTGACCTTTCCTCTCCTGTTGCTAAACTCAGCCCACACTACCTCAGTAGACGAGTCCTTGTCAAAGGTTCCTGATGAAGGGCTTATGCCCGAAACGTTGAATTTCCTGTTCCTTGGATGCTGCCTGACCTGCTGCGCTTTTCCAGCAACACATTTTCAAATTCTTCCAGAAAGGTTCTTTCAACCACAGTTATACTATCCTTGACTAACAAGGCCACAGCTCTTTTACCGCCTTACTGTTCTTAATGAAAAATCTAAACCCTGAAATTTGCAACATCCATTCCTCACCCTGCTCTATCCATGTCTCCGAAATGGCCACAACATCGAAATCCCAGGTATCTATCCATGCTGCATGCTCATCTACTTTATTTCAGATATTTCTGGCGTTGAAGTAGACACACTTCAAACCAGCCTGCTGTCTGCCAGCACATTCCTGTGACTGTGAAATCCTGTCCCTGTCCTCCCTACTCTACTGTGCACTGCAACTACATCTCAAGTTCCCATCCCCTTGCTGAGCTAGTTTAAACCCACCTGGATAGCACCAGCAAATTTCCCACCAAGGATATTAGTCCCCCTCTCGTTCAAGTGAAGACTGTCCTGTTTGTACTGGTCCCACCTTCCCCAGAATGAACCCCAATTATCCAAGTACGTGAAACCCTCCCTCCTGCATCATAATCTCACTTAATTGAATAGCAGCATTGAAGAGTTGAGTGGCGGTTTGTATGTCTATATGCACTTGAATGGGTCACATTCATAGAAAAGAGCAAAGATTAATTGGAAAGCAAGCACAAGAACACAAAGATAAAAAGAAATCAAAACTAGAGTTATGTATAGGCCTCCAAACAGTTGTCAGGAGCTGGGTCACAAGATTCATCAGGAAATAGAAAAGATGTGTAGGAAAGGCAAAGTTACAGTGATCATGGGGGATTTCAGTATGCAGGTGGATTAGGAAAATCAGGTTGGTAGTGGATTCCAAGAAAAGGAATTTGTGGAACATTTGGAAGATGGCTTTTTGGAGCAGCTTGTGGTGAAGCCCACTAGGAAACAGGCAATACTGGATTTAGTGTGGTGCAATGAAGCAGACTTGATCAGGGAGCTTAAGATGAAAGAACCCTGAGGAGGCAGTGATCATAATATAATTGAATTTAATCTGCAATTTGAGAGGGAGAAGATAGAATCAGATGTAACGGTATTACAGCTGAATAAAAGCAACTACAAAGGCATGAGGGAGGAGTTGGGTAGAACTGACTGGGAGAGAAGCCTAGCAGGAAAGACAGTGGAACAGCAAACACAGGAGTTTCTGGGAGTAATTCAGGAGACACAGCATAGATTCATCTCAAGTAAAAAGAAGCATGGTACAGGGAGGATGAGGTAGCTATGGCAGACTAGGGAAGTTAGGAATAGTGTGAAAGCAAAAGAGAAAGGATATAATGTGGTGAAAGGTAGTTGGAACCCAGAGGATTGGGAAGCTTACAAAGACCAAAAGAGGGCAACTAAACAAGAAATAAGGAGGGAGGAAATTTAATGTGTGGGTAAGCTAGCCAGTAATATTCAGAAAGACTAAGAGTTTATTTAGATATGTAAAAGGCAAAAGAAAGGCAGAAGTGGACATTGGACCACTGGAAAATGACTCTACATTGATGGCAATGGGGAACAGGGAAATGGCTGAGGAAGTGAACAATTACTTCACGTAAGTCTTGATGGTGGAAGACACAAGTAATATTCCAACAATTCAAGAGAGTGATGGAGCAGAGCTGATACCGTGGCCATCACCAAAGAGAAGGTGCTAGAAAAACTGAATGGCCTGAAGGCTAATAAATCATCGGGACCAGATGGACTACACCCCAGACTTCTAAGGGAGATAGCTGAAGAGATAGTCGAGGCATTAGTTGATGATTTTTCAGTAATCACTAGAATCATGGAGGGTCCCAGAGGACTGGAAAATCGCTAAAGTAACACGCCTGTTTAAAAATGGAGTAAGGCAAAAGATGTAAAATTACAGACTGATTGGCCTAACCTTGGTTATGGGTAAGGTCCAGGAACCCCTCATGAAGGATGAGATTTCTGAATACTTGGAAGTGTATGGTAAAATAGGGCAAAGTCAGCATGGTTTCATCAAGGGAATGTCATGCCTGACAAATCTTCTAGAATTCTTTGAGGAAGTAATGGGCAGGTTAGATCAAGGAAAGAGCCAATGCATGTTATCTACCTGGATTTCAAGAAGGCCTTTGACAAAGTGCTGCACAGGATGCTACTGAGTAAGTTAAGAGCCAGTGATGTCAGAGATAACCTAGTGCTGTGAGGCAGCAGTGCTAACCACTGAGTCACCATGCCGCCCTTAATCTAGATGAAGGAACTGAGGGCATTCTGGCTAAGTTTGCAGACAATACAAAGGTAGAGGGACAGCTAATATCGAGGAAGCAGGGAGCCTGCACCTGGATTTGGACAGGTTAGGAGAGTGGGCAAAGAAGTGGGAGATGGAGTCCAGTGTGGAAAAGTGTGAGGTCAAGCACTTTGATAGGAAGAATAGAGGCATGAACTTTTTTCTAAATGGAGAGAAAATTCCAAAGTCTGAAGCGCCAAGAGAATTGGGAGTTCTAGTCCAGGATTCCCTCAAGGTAAATTTGCAGGATGAGTCAGTAGTTAGGAAGGCAAATGTAATGATGGCATTTATTTTGGGAGGACTTGAATATAAAAGTAGGCATGTATTTCCGAGGCACTATAAGGCTCTGGTCAGACCACATTTGGAGTATTGCGTACAGTTTTGGGCCCCATATCTCAGGAAGGATGTACCGACCCTGGAGCATGTTCAGAGGAGGTTCACGAGAATGGTTCCAGGGATTAAAAGCTTAACATATAAGGAACATTTGAGGATTCTGGGTCTATACTCGATGGAGTTTAGAAGGATGAGGGGGAATCTAATTGAAATATATAGAATACTGAATGGCTTGGACAGAGTGGATGATAGGAAGATGTTGCTATTGGTAGGAGAAACTAGGACCCGAATGTACAGCCTTAGATTAAAGGGAACACCTTTTAGAATAGTGATAAGGAGGAACTTCTTCAGCCAGAGAATGAGGAATTTATGGACTTCATTTCCACAGAAGGCTGTAGAGGCCAGGTTTTTGAGTATATTTAAGACTGAGTTGGATAGGTTCTTGAGTATCAAGGGGATAAAGGGTTATGGGGAGAAAATGGGAGAATGGGGTTGATAAACTTATTAGCCATGGCATAGCAGACTCAATTAGCTGAATGGCCTAAACCCTGCTCCTACATCTTATGGTCTTATGGTCATATGATCTGCTGAAAGGACGTCTACCATGTTGTATCATTCTAGGATTGAAATTACTTGATACCATAAGGAGTATGTTTTGTGTGATAGGTGGACAATCGTTTCACAGCTACAGCATAAAAGTGAACAACACAACATGTAATGTAAAAGATAGATGATGCAAAATAAGTAAGATGTAACAAAAGATGTAAAGCTCTGAGTTTCAGAATACATGGAGTATAGCAATTATTATTACAGCGTAAAGTGCATTATAACCTGTAGGAGAATTGAGCCCAATGGATCAGAGATCGCAAACGAAGATCGTAGTGAAATTAACAAGCGGTTTATTACACGAAGCGATATCACGGGAGAGAAATTAACCCAAGCTGACGCAGAACTGATTCTCTGCACAGATGACAAATTGCTCTTCCCTGAACAGAAAGTGGATGTATATTTTTATAAGGATACAACACAAAAGCGATAATTGTAAAGCAGTTACAATACAATGGTGAAAATTGTAAAGAGATTAAAACAAGAATAAACAAGATGGAAATCAATCAAGCGTCCAGCACTAGCAATTCATTTTTAATTGACACAAGAGATTCCAGCCATCTCTGTGAGTGGGTGAGAACGTCTTCTGGACAATTCTTTATTGTATTTCCAGTCCACACAGATATGTGCAAATGTTCCTTCTCCTGGCATCCAGGTGTGTCCATTGTGTTCCTCCTGTGAGCGAAATCTTCCAGGGCCTCTCAGTCTGCCTGTTTGTTTATGCTGTATGGGTTTCAATGGGAAATGAGCCTGCCCTTAGGGTATTGGGACTGCAGTTCTAATCGGGCTGGGAGCTGATTGTGAAAAGCTATTTTAGGGAGTGTATTCACTGCTCTAGGAATGGGCTTGGACATTCTGGTTTTTATGTTAGCCTGTTTGGTCAAGACTGGAGCACTCTGGGTAGTTTCTGTATATGTTGTCAGGCTTGATTTCTGTGTTTTTGCAGGCCAGCTTCTGTTTTTTTATGTTGCCATGCTGTGGGTGAGCAGGGTAGCAGATCTTTTTCCGACATAACCACAAACCAAATATATATTAATGCCAGTCTCAGTTAAGCCAGCATTAAATATGCACAAGCGAAAGTGAGGACTGCAGATGCTGGAGATCAGAGTCTAGATTAAAGTGGTGCTGGAAAAGCACAGCAGGTCGGGCAGCATCTGAGGAACAGGAAAATCAACGTTTCGAGCAAAAAACCTTCATCAGGAACTCTAATCATGAAATATGCCTAACCTGGGTGCTGCATTGTAAATTTGATAACTCAGCAGGTCGGAACCCTTTCATGTTATAATTCCCCCAATTGATATCTGCTATCTCCTTTCTACAGAGTCCAGGCCAAGTTCATAAGTTAGATCAGAGTTTAACGGAATATCTTTAACAAAAACATAAACATGCATTGATTTATCTAGTGAAATGGAAAAAGTTGTATTTACATAAAGTCTTTTACAAGGACTTCTGAAAGCATTTTACATTAAGTTCTGAGAAAGGGTCACCTAACCCATAATGTTAACTTTGATTTCTTTTCACAGATGCTGCCAGACCTGCTGAGTTTTTCCAGCAACTTCTGTTTTTGTACATGAAGTACTATTTGATTTGGGCTTACTGTTACAATGTAGGAAAGGTGGAAAGTCATTTTCTTGTGTGAAGGTCCCACAAACGACAATGTGATAACAAAACATTTTTTGAGTGAGGTATAGATATTGGGCAGCACACAGTGCACTGGTTCCTCTTCGTGCCAATGCTGTAAGATCCTTCATGTCCAGCCAAGAAGGTTTTCAGGACAACAGTTTATCATTTTGCCTGATAAACAGCACTACTCAGAATGCAGCATACCCCAGTGCTATACTGAACTGTTGTAGGCATCACTGAAATCAGAACTCCAAGTTGGTAGATGAGTTGACATGTTGGTAGATGAGGTTAAATGCAGAGAAGTGCAAGATTCTACACACATAATGAAGAATATTGAAAGACAACATAAAATAGGGAGTACAGTTCCAATGGGATGCAGGAGACAGTCATATGTGTGTATTTGTGCACAAATCATTAAAGACAAATTGAAAAAGCAGTTAATAAAGCATACAGTGTCTCAGCTTTATTAATAGCAGCACAGAATACAAAAGTGATGGAGTGATGTTGAACTTGTATAAAACACTTGTTAGACTTCAGCTGGAGTATTCTGTACAGGTTCCAAAGAACGGCTCCAGGAAGGAGACATTTCAGTTAGGGGACTGATTGAAGAAATTGGGACTTTGGAGTCTGGTCTTCTTCTTGCAGTGAAGAAGACTAAAAAGAGATTGGATAGAGATTTACAAAATCATGAGTGGGTTGGCTGGAGTAGACAGAGAGAAGCTGTTCTTGCTTGAAAGAACAAAATGTGAGGGTATAGATTTAAAGTGATGTGCAACAGACTTAAGGGTGAAATGAGAAAATGTTTTTTCATACAGCGAGGAGTTAACACATGGAATGCACTACCTGGAAATATGATGGAGGTAGCTTTAATTGAGGCATTAAAAGGGCATTAGATGATCATTTGGATAGAAATGGTTTGCATAG
Organism: Hemiscyllium ocellatum; assembly: GCF_020745735.1. Classification (NCBI taxonomy): domain Eukaryota; kingdom Metazoa; phylum Chordata; class Chondrichthyes; order Orectolobiformes; family Hemiscylliidae; genus Hemiscyllium; species Hemiscyllium ocellatum. The sequence goes on from NC_083426.1 coordinate 48,109,725, forward strand.
ATATTGGGGAAAAGCAGGACATTGGTGATTGGCACTGGTGCTCATTTAAACAGCTGATATAGGATCTGCAATGGGCTGAATGGCCTCCAGCTGTGCTGTAACAATTCTGTTGTTTTGTGATTCTGTAAAAAGAGTCTACATTGGTGGAGGTGACCAGGAATCGGTTAAATGGTGGTCTGCAGTGATTGTGCATTTAATGTGGAGTCTGGGAAAGACCCTAGCATCTCCCCACTTCACAACAATATAAGTAGGAAAATTCAAACTAATCTTTCTGGTTGCAGCCTCCAGCAATCTGCTACAAGGCAGCACACTAGATTGTTGAGTGTTAGAAGAAATAGATTTGCAATGTAAATGGTATATATATATATATATATATATATATATATATACTATATAATAGAATAGCCTTTATTGTTACGTGCACTCGAATGAGTGAAACAAGAAGTTTATAATGTCGCCTCTCAGCGTCAGCTAAGGTACAGAGTCCCCAGGTATAGGTACTTTATACCTGGGTTCGCAGCATTGAAATAGCATATGAGAATACAGAGTATAAAAATCCAGGATGAGAATAAAAATTGTCCAGGAGAAAGTGAGGACTACAGATGCTGGAGATCAGAGCTGAAAATGTGTTGCTGGAAAAGTGCAGCAGGTCAGGCAGCATCCAAGGAACAGGAGGATCAACGTTTCGGGCATGAGCCATTCTTCAGGAATTCCTGAAGAAGGGCTTATGCCCGAAATGTCAATTGTCCTGCTCCTTGCATGCTGCCTGACCTACTGCGCTTTTCCAGCAACACATTTTCAGCACCAAAAATTGTCCATAAAGTACTCAAGTTATAGTCCTTTTCCAACATGTGTCTGTGCCCCCAAGCTTCAGAACACAAGGCCACGCTGACCTCTATCCAGGACTAGCTCTGCTCCCTGCTCTGGGATTCAGCCCCCTCACGCTCTGCTTCTCACTCTGGGACTCTGCTCCCTCTCCCTCTGCTCCTCACTCTGGGATTCTGCCCACTCTCCCTCTGCTCCTCGGTCTGGGACTCAGCCCCCTCTCCCTCTCTCTCTGCTCCCCACTCCGGGACTCTGCCCCCTCTCCCTCTCCTTCTGCTCCCACTCTGGGACTCTGCCCCCTCTCCCTCTCCCTCTGCTCCCTACTCCGGGACTCTGCCCCCTCTCTCTCTCTGCTCCCCACTCCAGGACGCTGCCCCCTCTCCCTCTCTCTCTGCTCCCCACTCCAGGACGCTGCCCCCTCTCCCTCTCCCTCTGCTCCCCACTCCGGGACTCTGCCCTCTCTCCCTCTCCCTCTGCTCCTTGCTCCAGGACTCTGCCCCCTCTGCTCTCTGCTCCCCACTCCGGGACTCTGCCCCGTCTCCCCCTCCCTCTGCTCCCCACTCCGGGACTCTGCCCCCTCTCCCTCTGCTCCCCACTCCGGACTCTGCCCCCTCTCCCTCTGCTCCCCATTCCAGGACTCTGCCCTCTCTCCCTCTCCCTCTGTTCCCGCTCCAGGACTCTGCCCCCTCTCCCTCTGCTCCTCGCTCTGGGACTCTGCCCCCTCTGCTCTCTGCTCCCCGCTCCCCGCTCCGGGACTCTGCCCCCTCTCCCTCTTCTCCTCACTCCGGGACTCTGCCCCCTCTTCCTCTGCTCCTTGCTCCGGGACTCTGCCCCCTCTCACTCCACTCCCCACTCCAGGACTCAGCCCCCTCTTGCTCTGCTCCCCACTCGAGGAATCAGCTCCCCCTCACTCTGCTCCCTGCTCTGGAACCCACTGCTGCAGATCTACAGGATATTGTTGTTAATCTTAATGCCTGATCTCAAATTGGTTGAGCAATGAGCTTAGTTGGATAATATATTCAACGTATTTTCTGGCTGATACCAATTGTTACAGTTAACCTGAGAATGTAACTTTGAAAAGAAAAGTTTGTGATTTATATATGAAAGAAGTGAAACTATCATGGTCATTCTAACAGATGAAAGACTCAACAAATAGTCAAGGCATTTTTCAATGTATAATTTCAGTTACATCACACTGTAAATATTTGCTATAAATTCTGTGCCTTACAATTGTGTCCTCCACAATCACCTGAAGAAGGAGCGATGCTTCGAAAGCTAGTACTTCCAATTGAACCTGTTGGAATAGAACCTGGTGTTGTATGATTTTGAACTTTGTACACCCCAGTCCGGCATCTCCAAAGAGACATGGCACCTCCAACCTCAGAAAAAAAACTTTTCTTACTTAATTTGTTTATGGGATGTGGGAATCATTGTCAAGTCCAGTATTTGTTGCCCTTGAACTGCGTGACTTGCAACAGCAGATGCTGGAATCCAAAGTAGACAGGCATGAGGCTAGAAGAACACAGCAGTCCAGGCAGCGTCAGGAGGTGCAGAAGTCGATGTTTCAGGTGCAACCCTTCTTAAGGACTGAGGGTCGGTATGGGGGAGCTGCAGATAAAGGGGATGGTGGGGGCAGGATTGGAAAGTGGGGATAAGTGAACTCAGGTAGAGAGTACAATTTTGTTGGTCAAAGTTAAGAATGAATCTGGTTGGTGGAAGGGAGCAGTGCTGGAGGGTCGGGGCTGGGAAGGGAGTCAGTGATAGGGAGGGAGGTTATTTGAAATTGGAGAACTCAATGTTGAGTCCTCCAGGCTGAGAGCTTTTGGAAAGGGCAGGTAAGAATCAATTGAATTGCTGTGCATCTGGAGCCACATGTAGACTGGAATGGATTAAGATGGCAGATTTCCATCTTTAAAGCACGTCAGTGAAGCAGCAGGGTTTTTACAATACTTGCCACCATTAGATTAACTTTTAACTCTGGATGTTTTTATTAGGATTTGTGCCTGTGCCCTCAGAATATTTGGCTAGGGTTTTCGATGACTAACCCAGTAATATAACCATCGTGCAAGCACCTCCTCCTCCCACATACCTTTTACTGTGTTTGTTTGATCCTTTTCCATTTAGAACAACACCCATCAAACAACATTGTTACTTTAGTTCATGTTTGGTTCTGTGAACTGTGCAGACTAGTGAATGAATTGAGATGGCCAAACTCTTTATGGTGGATAGGCCACAAAGATCTTCAAGGTGGTAAAAACAATGACTGCAGATGCTGGAAACCAGATTCTGGATTAGTGGTGCTGGAAGAGCACAGCAGTTCAGGCAGCATCCAAGGAGCAGTGAAATCGACGTTTCGGGCAAAAGCCCTTCATCAGGAATAAAGGCCTGAAAGCGTGGAGAGATAAGCTAGGGGAGGGTGGGAGTGGGGAGAGAGTAGCATAGAGTACAATGGGTGAGTGGAGGAGGAGATGAAGGTGATAGGCCAGGGAGGAGAGGGTGGAGTGGATAGGTGGAAAAGGAGCTAGGCAGGTCGGACAAGCTCGGACAAGTCATGGGGACAGTGCTGAGCTGGAAGTTTGAAACTAGGATGAGGTGGGGGAAGGGGAAATGAGGAAGCTGTTGAAGTCCACATTGATGCCCTGGGGTTGAAGTGTTCCGAGGCGGAAAATGAGGCATTCTTCCTCCAGGCATCTGGTGGTGAGGGAGCGGCGGTGAAGGAGGCCCAGGACCTCCATGTCCTCGGCAGAGTGGGAGGGGGAGTTGAAATGTTGGGCCATGGGGCGGTGTGGTTGATTGGTGCTGTTTTGTAGTTTAATTTAAATCCCAAACCTGAGGTAAAAAAAACAATGTTTGTGTGCACTGTATCACCAACCTAATAAATATATGTATATAACATTACAAAATAAGTTGAACTAATCATCCAACTTCTGATTTGTGGGAGATCATGCTACAAGAATTCTGCACAGTGTGTTTCTTTATCCAACAGTCATTAGATTGTTAGCCAGTCAGTGTGAATACTGTGAGATTTATCTTTGTGTGGAAGAGATATCTGAATTGTTCAATAGAGAAAACTATGTTTGTTGCAATCACCATTGCTATGTAAGATAGTTCAATCCACTGTGTGGGACATTTTCACATTGTTCTATTTTTTCCTATTCTACAACAGCTTTGGTTTTTGCAGCATTTTGTCCATAGCTCTTTCATCACAGTGAATTATTCCACAAATATAGTCATAAATAACGAGAGCAAAGTGAAACAAAGGCTATTCGCTCCAACAGCTGCTTCATATCCTAAAGAAGTTTATAAGTATTAATAAAGTCTCCAGAGGATGGAGATGAGTCCCCAGAACAAAACTACTCTTTAGTTTGGCTCAATTCCCATTAATTAACTAAACTTGCACGCAGACCTAATACAGATAAATGGTGTGGGAAATGGAAGAGTCACACTTGTGTAGAGAATGAATGTGTGTGGTTCTACTCTGAGGTTGTAGATTGAATGCAGGCTGAGAGCTATTTAGAAGAACTCTGATCCCTGATAGTCCAGTAGGGAAAGAAGAATTTTGATCCAGTAAAAGATTGGGAAGACATGTGCATCAGCTCTTATGCTGAGTTTGGTGCAGGAGAAGGGGATATTAGGATTCCTTTACCTTCCCACCACTGCGCTAGTTACATCCACAGTAGGAAGCCTCATGGACAGCATTCCTGCCCCAGTGCTAACTGAAACCCTACCTTCAGTGGGAAATTGATGTCCAATTAATGGCCTTGACCTTTTATCACTGCTTATCAGTCTAGACCTAATGAGCCAGATGCCCTTCAGCCCCTTAACAAATCTGTAATGCTGTGATTTTGTGGTATTCAACTGTGCTGTCAAGTGACTTGCCATCTGGAAAACATGAAAACCAAACCCTATCAGAGTTGCTTATGGGCATCCAGAGTTGAGGTGGAGTGGAAGAGTTCCTGATTGAAGAATCCAGCATCAGGAAACAAGTGCTTAGATGCAGCTCCTGCCTTGCTGCTGACACCTTTCTCCTTTTGCTTGTGACCTACACACCATGTACATCCCATACCTTCCCACATCCTAATGACCCTGTGTCTGGATCCATTGCCAATCTTTAGCTTCAGATAGATATAGTTCTGACTACAGTCACCATTACCCCAGTGGTGGTGTGAAGCAATATGATTACTACAGTGCAGAAGAAGGCCATTTGACCCATTGTGTTTGTGCTTGCTGTCCAAATGAACAGCTCTCTTGCTGTCAATTTCCTGCATACTCGCTGTAAAACTGCACATTCTGTCTTTTCTGTTATGCCCTTTTGAAAGCCTCAATTGAACCATCTCTAATTGCCCAGAAGGCAATGCAATGTTGACCACATTGCTGTGGGCCGGAATCGCATGTAAGCCACACCATGTAATGACAACAAATTTCCTTCCCTAAAGGCCTTTGATGAACCAGGTAGGTTTTTACAACAACCAGCAATGGTTACATGGTCACCATTGGACCAGTCTTTTAGTTCAGAATTTTATTGAATTCAAATTTCTCCATCTGTCATGGTGAGATTTGAACCCAAGTCCCCAGAACATTGGCCTGGTCTTCTGGTTTGATAACCAATGGGTACTGTCCTTTTTATTCTATGAGCTCTAACTTTGCACACAGTCTATTGTGTGGCATTGTATGAACTGCCTTCTGGATATCTATGTACACCACATTAACAACAATGAAGAGTAATGACTTCTAACTGGACACACTCTTGGTGAGCTGGACTTCTTTTTCAAAGTTCTTGATCCTGGGGAAGGCTTATGGGTGCCCAGTGGGCAGTACATTCTGAGTTCCAACAATTCATTTCTATCAACTACCCAAATCCATGTATTCTGTTTACTGATTGCTTACTCATGGGGAAAAAAAATTCTTCCCCAGTTGCTTCAGAAAAAAACATACATGTTTTTTAATAGAACATCTCTATTAAATCTCAAAATAAATACCAAAAGAATTATAGATAATGTAAATTAGAAACAAGAACAGAAATTGCTGGAAAAGCTTAGCAGCATCTATGCAGAGAAATTAGAGTTCATGTTTTAACGTTTCAGGTTAAAGTGTTCTGAGGAAGGGTCACTCAACCCAAAATATTAACACTGCTCTCTCTCTACAGAAGCTGCCAGACCTGCTGAGCTTTTGCAGCAATTTCTGTTTTTGTTTCTCTTAAATCTTTCCATAACTTCCCCATCTCAAAGTGAACAACGTCAACGTCAACGTCTTTAACTGTAACAGACCTGCATAACTGAAGCCCTACTCATTTCCGTGACTGTTCTTGTAAATCTCCTCAGCACCCTGTGCAATACCTTTCCCAGAACTACTGTCGTTCAACGTTTTGAATTTTTCCAATAGATGCCCATTTCTGGCTCACATAGTTTTCCTGACTTATCACAAACATAATTTGTTTGCTTTCAAAAATGTAACATTTGGAAGGTCTATATAAGGAACTACTGCCTCTTTACGCACACTCCAACACCTATATGATACACATATAGCACGATGCAAAATTAGTTCTCTGAATAAAAGTTAAAGCTACTTTTTAAGTGGACTTTGATTGCTTTAGTTTTTCTCCAGTTGATAAGCAGTGTCTGATCTTTGCAGTGAGATTATGATGAGTCACTTTGCTATAAGACAAACATTTACCGTGATAGATAAGAACCTAGCTCTTCACAGACTGCACCTTGACACATTGCATTCTGTTTGTCAAATCAGAAATCCTGAATTTTAACCCCAAAGTCACTGCATACAACAGAAAAGAACAGAAGGGCTTTGAAATGTCATTAGTCCTGCAGTATATGTGGCCACTGTTTGTCTATTTTCTCTCTGACTTGCTGATTCAATGTTTGACATTATCCAGTTTTTGGTCACTTCTCATGAGCTCCTGATCTTCAAAAGGAGCTGTCCAAGATCCAAAAATTTGCAGTTTTTGGAAAGGATCAAAGAAAAGTGAATAGCATTAAGTACACAACTGAAATTCCAAACATCCAAACCCAAAATGTTTAATGATATTTGTATTTGGAGTAGATTAACAATGGGTAGCCCTGCTACTGCAGAGGTACAGGAGCAATTATACCTCTGCTGTTGTCATTATCTGTTCACAAGTCCTGGCGATGGAGTCATTTTAATGAATGGATATCTGCAACAAAGGAAATGCTCCTTCTGGGAAGGAGAGACAAAAGACCGAATCGGACTGAATGGACACTTAGCATCATTTACTTTCTTTCTTCTCAGAAAATGCTTTAAAAAGAGACAACATTTCCTTCCTGTGGAGGATCCTTCACTGGGAATATAGCAGGACCTATGTTTGTGTACAGTCTGGATAAGCCCAACTAGTAAATAAAAAAAAACCCAAAACACTATGGATGCTGGAAATCAGAGACAAAAACAGAAATTGCTGGGAAAACTTACCAGGTCTGGTAGCATCTGTGGAGAGAAAGCAGAGTTAACATTTCAGATCCAATGACTCTTTTTCAGAACTATTAATGTTCTATGGGTTCACGAGGGTGTACTGCCTGGGTAACCTCCCAGATAAGCCTCCAATGTGTAAAAGCAACATAAAGACAATTGTTGGTTCTCTGGCGTGTATTTTCTGGATGAATTCTCAGTGAGGTAGAAATCCAATGGATCTGGTCTCAACCATGAACAGTAGCTTCCCAAATAATGCAATTATGGACTTACTTTTCCATTCACCATACCTTTTTTCCCAAAGGCACTGGCTCATGCTGAAGTACAGTTCTAATGGAGATCTCTGTCATCACACCCATCATCTGTGAACTGAAACAATGAATCTCAGTGTGCAAACTGACTAACAGAGCAGATCCTAATCAAGCTTGTTTACCTCTTTATTCTACCTCAGCATATTTGCACTTTCTAGCTCCACCATCAGGAGTGATCAGGGTTGAGAACCTAGGCTGATTTATCCTCTTCCCTACTCCAGGCACTAATGTCCATTGTAGTATGCCAACTGTTACCCTGACTGAGAAATCATTTTATTAACCATGGGTTTGGATCAAGATTTTTAGACAACTCCAAAATAAAATGGAGAATTTACCATAAAAATCAAAAGCAAATCAAACTTGAATTTTGTGTTCAGCTTGGAACTTATCCACAATACCAACATCAATCCCCATTAACAGCAACTGCAAGCTCCTCATGGCACTTTACTTATTAAAGTACAGATTGGGGTGCACTACAAATAAACTTTCAAATATGACCTGCGGGGGGAAGTCTTAATTCACTACACACTGAAACAAAGATGTTTCCAGCTAGTCTGTTCGTAATTCTATTGGTAGATTAAATGAGCCAAGCAGTATATTGGGGAGTCAATGGCCTAGTGGTATTATTGCTGGACGATTAACAGAGAAACTCAGCTAATGTTCTGGGGTGAAAAATGTGTTGCTGGAAAAGCGCAGCAGGTCAGGCAGCATCTAAGGAGCAGGAGCGTTCCAAGGCGGAAGATGAGGCGCTCTTCCTCCAGGCGTCGTGTTGCCATGGTCTGGCGATGGAGGAGGCCATGGACCTGCATGGCCTTGGCAGAGTGGGATGGGGTGTTAAAGTGTTCAGCCATGGGGCAGTTGGGTTGGTTGGTGCGGATGTCCCAGAGGTATTCTCTGAAATGTTCTGCAAGTAGGCGGCCTGTCTCCCCAATATAGAGGAGGCCACATCGGGTGCAGTGGATGCAGTAAATGATGTGTGTGGAGGTGCAGGTGAATTTGTGATGGATATGGAAGGATCCCTTGGGGCCTTGCAGGGAAGTGAGGGGGGAGGTGTGGGCGCAGGTTTTGCATTTCTTGCGGTTGCAGGGGAAGGTGCCGGGAGTGGAGGTTGGGTTGATGGGGGGTGTGGACCTGATGAGGGAGTTGCAGAGGGAGTGGTCTTTTCGGAACGCTGATAGGGAAGGGGAGGGAAATATATCCTTGGCGGTGGGATCTGTTTGGAGGTGGCGGATATGACAAAGGATGATACGATGTATCTGGAGGTTGGTGGGGTGGTAGGTGAGGACCAGTGAGGTTCTGTTCTGGGGACCTGGGTTTGAATCCTGCCACAGCAGATGGTGGAATTTGAATGTAATTAGAAAGATTCTGGAATTCAGAATCAATTGACGACTGTGAAACCATTGTCGATTGTCAAAAAATGTTATTAGTGTCCTTCAAGGTCTGGCCTACATGTAACTCCAGGTCGACAGCAAAGTGGTTGACCCTCAACTGCCCTCTGAAATGGTTTAGCAAGCCATCTCTGGTATCAATCGCGATAAAGTCTCAACAAAGGAAGAAAACCAGACAGATTACCCAGCATCGACCTCAGCACCAGAAAAGACAACACCTGAAACAGCTCTGTTGACCCTGCAAAGTCCTCCTTACTAATATCTGGAGGCTCATGCCAGAATTGAAAGAGCTGTCCCACAGACTAGTCAAACAACAGTCGGACACAGTCATACTGACAGATTCATACTTGAATGACAATGTCCCAGATACCAGCATCACCACCTCTGGCTATGTTCTGTACCACTGGCAGACCAACCCAGCAGTGGTGGTGGCACAGTGGTATACAGTCAAGAGGGAGTTACCCTGGGAGTCCTCAACATTGACTTCGGACCCCATGAAGTGGCATAGCTTCAGGTTAAACATGGACAAGGAAACCTCCCATTGATTACCATATACCATCCTCCCTTGGCTGAACCTTGGAGGAAGCATCGAGGGTGGTAAGGGCACGAAATGTATACTGGGTGAGGGATTTCATTGACCCCACTAAGAATGGCTTAGCAGCAACACTACTGAATGAACTGGTCGGGTCCTAAAGGACATAGCTGTTAAATTGGGTCTGCAGCAGGTGGTGAAGGAATCAATAAGAGGGGAAAACATACTTGACCTCATCCTTACCAATCTGCTGCTGTATTTGCATCTGTCCATGACAGTACTGATAAGAGTGACCATCACACAGTTCTTGTGGAAACAAAGTTCTGCCTTCATCATGTTGTGTGCCACTATCTCTGTGCTAAATGGGACAGACATTAAATCAATGTAGTAATTTGAGAGCGGACATCCGTGAGGTAGTGTGAGCTATCAACAACAGCAGAATTGGACACCAGAACAATCACAGCCCGGCATATCCCCCACTCAACCATTAGCACCAAGCAAATCTTTGCAGGACTCATACACTTAATGACACTTTCCTCATTCCTGAAGAAGGGCTCATGCCTGAAACATCGACTTTCCTGCTCCTTGGATGCTGCCTGACCTGCTGTACTTTTCCAGCAACACATTTTCAACTCTTATATACTTAATGGTAAGGTCCTAGGGAGTGTTGCTGAACAAAGAGACCTTGGAGTACAGGTTCATAGCTCCTTGAAAGTGGAGTCGCAGGTAGATAGGATAGTGAAGAAGGCTTTTGGTATGCTTTCCTTTATTGGTCAGAGTATTGAGTACAGGAGTTGGGAGGTCATGTTGCAGCTGTACAGGACATTGGTTAGGCCACCGTTGGAATATTGCGAGCAATTCTGGTCTCCTTCCTATTGGAAAGATGTTGTGAAACTTGAAAGGGTTCAGAAAAGGTTTACAAGGATGTTGCCAGGGTTGGAGGATCTGAGCTACAGGGAGAGGCTGAACAGGCTGGGACTGTTTTCCCTGGAGCGTTGGAGGCTGAGAGGTGACCTTATAGAGGTTTACAAAATTATGAAGGGCATGGATTGGATAAATATGCAAAGTCTTTTCCCTGGGGTTGGGGAGTCCAGAACTAGAGGGCATAGGTTTATGGTGAGAGGGGAAAGATATAAAAGAGACCTAAGGGGCAACTTTTTCACGCAGAGGGTGAAATGAGCTGCCAGAGGAAGTGGTGGAGGCTGGTACAATTGCAACATTTAAGAGGCATTTGGATGGGTATATGAATAGGAAGGGTTTGGAGGGATATGGGCCGGGTGCTGGCAGGTGAACTAGATTGGGTTGGGATATCTGGTCGGCACGGATGGGTTGGACCGAAGGGTCTGTTTCCATGCTGTACATCTCTATGACTCTATGACTGTATAAGTCAAGGGATCAACCTTGGTTCAATGGAGGAACAGCACCTGGTAAACCTAAACCTGGCGAAGGCACCAAACAGAACTACTTGTGTGCCAAACAATTTAAGTAAAAAGTGACAGATGGAGCGAAGCGATCCCACAACCAACAGATTGCCTCTAAGCTCTGCAGTCCTGCCACATCCAACTGTGAATGGTGGTGGACAATTAAATAACTTACTGGAGGAGGAAGAGGCTCCCCAAATATCCCCAGTCTCAATGATGGAACAGTCCAGCAAATCAATGCAAAAAATAAGGCTGAAGGTTTTGCAGCAATCTTCAGCCAGAAGTGCTGTGTGGATGATACATCTCAACCTCTTCCTGTGGTCCCCTGCTTTACAGATACCAGTCTTCAGTCAATTCCATTCACTCCACATGATATCAAGAAACAGCTGGAGGCACTGGATACAGTACAGGCCATGTACCCTGACAACATTCTGGCAATAGTACTGAAGACTTGTGCTTCTGAACTTGTTGCTCCCATAGCCAAGCTGTTGTAGTACAACAAAGGGATTTACCCAACAATGTAGAAAATTTTCAGGTAAACACAAAAGCAGGATAAATCCGACCTGGCCAGTTACTGCCCTATCAATCTACTCTCAATCATCAATAAAGTTTTAGAAGGTGTCATTGATAGTGCTATCAAGCAGCAGCTGCTCAGCAATAACCTGCTCAGTGACGCCTGTTTGGACTCTAATAGGGCCACTCAGCTCCTGACCTCATTACGGTCGTAATTCGAACATGGTCAAAAGAGCTGAATTCCAGAGGTAGGATGCGAGTGACAGCTCTTGGAATCAAGGCTGCATTTGGCCGAGTGTGACATCAAGAAGTCCCAGTAAAGTTGGAATCAATGGAAATCAGGGGCAAACTCTCCGCTGGTTGGAGTCATACCTGGCACTTGGAAGATGGCTGTGTTCGTTGGAGGTCAGTTACCTCAGCTCCAGGATATCTCTGCAGAAGTTCCTCAGAATAGTATCCTCGGCCCAACCATCTTCAGCTGCTTCATCAATTACCTTTCCTCCAGCATAAAGTCAGATGTGGAGATGTTTGCCAATGATTGCATAATGTTCAGTATCATTCGTGACTCTCCAGATACTGAAACAGTCCATGTTCAAATGCAACAAAATCTGAATAATATTCACACCACTACACATGCCAAGCAATGACCATCTCCAATAAGAGGTAATCTAACCACTGTCCCTTGCCATTCAATGGTGTTATGATTACTGAATGCCCCACAATCAACATCATTTAGTTAACCATTGACCAGAAACTCAACTGGACTCACCACATTAACGCAGAGGCTACAAGAGCAGGTCAGAGGCTTCGGAATTCTGCAGCTAATAACTCACCTCCTGACTCCCCAACGCCTCTCCACCATTTACAAGACACAGGCCAGGCTATGATGGAATACTCCATACTTGCCTGGATGAGTGCAGCTTCAACAACAATCAAGAAGCTTGACACAATGCAGGAGAAAACAGTCTGATTGTTTGGCATCACATTCGCAAACATCCACTCTGTCCACCATCACAGAGTCATAGTCATACAGCACGGAAGCAGACCCTTCGAATCAATGAATCAATCAATGCTGAACATAATCACAAATTAAACCAGTCTCACTTGCCTGCTCTTGGCCCATATCCTTCGAAACCTTTCCTATTCATGTACTTATCCAAATGTCTTTTAAATATTGTAATTGTATCCACATCCAGCACTTCCTCAGAAAGTTCATTCCACATGAGAAGCACCCTCTGTTCTGTATAAAAAATTTGTCCCTCATGACATTTTAAAATCTTTCCCCGCTCACCTTAAAAATGTATACCCTCGTCTTGAAATTCCCCCATCCTAGGGAAAAGGCAACTACCATTAACTCTATCTATTTCCCTCATTATTTTATAAACTTCTATAAGGTTACCTCTCAATCTCCTAGGCTCCAGTAAAAAAAGTCCCAGCTTATCCAGCCTTTCTTTACAACTCAAACCTTCCATATCCAGCAAGATCCTGGTAAACCTCTTCTGAGCCCTCTCCAGCTTAATTATGTCCTTGCAGCAGTGTATACGATTTACACGATGCACTGCAGAAATTCACCAAAGCTCCGTAGTTAGCACCTTCCAAACCCACATTGATTTCCATCTGGAAGTACAAGGGCAGCAGTTACATGGGAACACCAGCACCTGCAAGTGCCCACTCACCATCTTGACTTGGAAATATATTGCCGTTCCTTCACTGTCGTTGGGCCAAAACCTTGGAATTCCCTCACTAAGGGCATTGTGGGACTACCTGCAGTTCATGGATTGCAGTAGTTCAAGAAGGCAGCTCACCACCAATTTCTCCAGGGTAACCAGGCATGGGCAAGTGCCTGTGACACCCACATTCCATGAGGGGATTTAAAGGTTTCAATCCTACCGTGGGAAGTTGTGAGTTTGAATTGATGAATTGTCATTCACATTCAATTTCCAACAAAAGAATCTGTCATCACATTGCTTCCTGGCTATAACATTCCTACACACCATTAAAGAAAGAAAACTAATTTCCCTGGACAATGAAGATCATAATTAAATGCCATTGCCTGTGCTAACCTAGTCCTCAGTTCAAATGAAATAACTTGAGCTATTCTGTATCTTTCCACCAAATAAAATTTATTTTAGAACATAGAACATAGAAAAATACGGCACAGTACAGGACCTTTGGCCCTCGATGTTGCGCCAATCCAAGCCCACCTAACCTACGCTAGCCCACTATCCTCCATATGTCTATCCAATGCCCGTTTAAATGCCCATAAAGAGGGAGAGTCCACCACTGCTACTGGCAGGGCATTCCATGAACTCACGACTCGCTGAGTAAAGAATCTACCCCTAACATCTGTCCTACACCTACCACCCCTTAATTTAAAGCTATGCCCCCTCGTAATAGCTGACTCCATACATGGAAAAAGGTTCTCATGGTCAACCCTATCTAAACTCCTAATCATCTTGTACACCTCTATCAAGTCACCCCTAAACCTTCTTTTCTCCAATGAAAATAGCCCCAAGTGCCTCAGCCTTTCCTCATACGATCTTCCTACCATTCCAGGCAACATCCTGGTAAACCTCCTCTGCACCCGTTCCAGTGCCTCCACATCCTTCCTATAGTATGGCGACCAAAACTGCACACAATACTCCAGATGCAGCTGCACCAGAGTCTTATACAACTGCAACATGACCTCAGGACTTCAGAACTCAATTCCTCTACCAATAAAAGCCAGTACGCCATATGCCTTCTTCACAGCACTATTTACCTGGGTGGCAACTTTCAGAGATCTGTGCACATGGACACCAAGATCCCTCTGCTCATCCACACTCCCAAGTATCCAACCATTAGCACAGTACCCCATCTTCTTGTTACTCTTACCAAAGTGAATCACTTCACACTTAGCTACATTGAACTCTATTTGCTACCTTTCTGCCCAGCTCTGCAGCTTATCTGTATCCCGCTGTAACCTGCCACATCCTTCCTCATTGTCAACAATTCCACCTACTTTCGTATCATCCGCAAACTTGCTCACCCAACCTTCTAGCCCCTCCTCCAGGTCATTTATAAAAATGACAAACAGCAATGGTCCCAAAACAGATCCTTGCGGAACACCGCTAGTAACTGCACTCCAAGATGAACCTTTACCATCAACTACTACCCTCTGTCTTCTTCCAGCCAGCCAATTCTTAATCCAAACCTCCAACTCACCCTCAATGCCATACCTCCATAGTTTTTGCAGTAGCTTACCATGGGGAACCTTATCAAATGCCTCACTAAAATCCATATACACCACATCTACCGCTTTACCCTCGTCCACCTCCTTAGTCACCTTCTCAAAGAATTCAATAAGGTTTGTGAGGCATGACCTGCCCTTCACAAAACCATGCTGACTATCCTTGATCACATTATTCCTATCCAGATGTTCATAAATCCTAACCCTTACAATTCTCTCTAAGACTTTGCCCACAACAGAAGTGACACTCACCGGCCTATAATTACTAAGGTTATCCCTACTCCCTTTCTTGAACAAGAGAACCACATTTGCTATCCTCCAGTCTTCTGGCACTATTCCTGTAGACAACGAGGACATAAAAATCAAGGCCAATGGCTCTGCAATCTCCTCCCTTGCTTCCCAGAGAATCCTAGAATAAATGCCATCAGGCCTAGGGGACTTATCTATTTTCACCCTTTCCAGAACTTCCAACACCTCTTCCCTACATATCTCAAAGCCATTTTACAGTTCTCCTGCCAGTATGTTTAAAACTGGAGGTGTTTGTAAAATGCAGTGTGCAGCTTGCTATCCTAATGTTTCCTAATTTTTAGTGAAGGAATCAGGCAGTGTACCTGTCTTTAACTGGTTAATTAATGGCTGATATTTTACTCACAGTAAGGAGAGCCCCGTGTTAAAAACATAGTCAAGAAGCTTTTATTGGGAGAGTGTCAGGAAACAAGGAGGGCACACTTCCTGAAGGAATTACACATGCCCTCTGGAGGCACCCTTTACCAAAACAATGCTCACCTTTTAATACCCCCCAAAGCTTCTCAAATCCGGCTTTCCCACTCCTGACATCCCAGACTTGTGTTCAGCTTGGTCTCTATCACCTTCTCTTCTTTGGGGACTAGCTGCAGTCCCAGCGGTGACCACTACTTGAAACTGGCATTATAGAATTGCCGGCCATCAGATTGGCTGTTTCAGTGAGATCCCTTCAGTTAATAGTGGAAATCTCACTCTGAGCAAGTTCCTTGTCAATCAAGCACAAAATGGTTGCAGGTGTTTAATGAGCGGCTGAGCAACTGACCTTTTAGCAAGTAGGGAGGCAGAAAGCACGGCACCCCAAATCAGTCCATGGCACAGCCTCAGGAAGGCTAAACATGCTTTACAGAGATTAAGTAATTTTGAATTGTAGTCACTGTTGTAATTTAGTAAAAATAGTGAACAATTTGCACACAGCAAGTATCCACGGGTAGCAATGGGGCTTGACTAGTGGTTTTGAGAAAGGAATCTTGGCCACACAAGAGCGAACTCCCCAGTTCTTCTTTATTTCAGTACTAAAGAAACTTTTACATCCACCCGACTGGTCAGATGGGACTTCAGGTAACCTCTCACCTGGAAGTATCTTCAAAAGTACAGCTCTCCTTTCAGTTCTACATTAGCTATTTACATATTTACATATGGAGGACTTGAACATTTAACTCCTGAAGGCCAGAGGTGGGGACTGCTGATTTATTAAGTATCTACTGAGCCCTGACTAATTGCTCAATCTGTTGACATTGGTGCTAGGACTACCACCATCCACATCCATATTTCAAATTAAGAGAAAAGATAACAGGCAATGTAAAGCTGTCACAGATGGATCCTGGGCCTGGCAACTCTGAGATTCTGGATTAGAGTGGTGCTGGAAAAGCACAGCAGGTCAGGCAGCATCTGAAGAGAGGAAATCGACATTTTGGGCAAAAGCCCTTCATCAGGCATTTCCTGATGAAGGGCTTTTGCCTGAAATGTCGATTTTTCCTGCTCCTCAGATGCTGCCTGACCTGCTGTGCTTTTCCAGCACCACTCCAATCTTGACTCTGATCTCCAGCATCTGCAGTCCTCACTCTTGGATACTGTACATTGGACCCTGACATAGCATTCTGTTTTTCTAAAGGCTTTATTGTAAATTCAGGAAAACAGCAAGCATCTCAAGATTGAGTGAGAATGCCTTCAACATAAATGGTAACCAGAACAAGAACATATTTCCAACATACTGAGAATTATTGTTGCAGCTTCTGCTCTTCGCCAATAAAAATAATATTGAATGCAATTCATAACCAAGATGTTAACTGATGCAGCAATTGTACAGTATGGGAAAACAACTGAGCAAAATGTTTTCAAAAAGTCACTATAAAAAGCCCACAGTGAACTGTGCTGGAAATTGTTACCCTTGAAGGAAAAGTGGAATTTGATCCAAAGCATGATAAAAAAATTAAAGAGTAACAACATCAGTAAACATTTCAAATGCAATAGGTCAGAAGTTCTGAAGAAAGCTAGTTTAACAAAATGTGGTATACACAGCATGGTTCATCTTAGACCGAATTAATTCTTTGTTCCACTTCACCTTTTGAACAGTACACACTGGACAATGATTGCCTTGGCATAACTCTTCACAATTCCTTCACATGAACAACAGACACTGGATAAAAGCTGTCAATATCTTCATTGTTGCTGACTCCTACACATGGCCCCCACACACTGGACCACAACTCATAGTAAAGTAAAATCCTGCAGCTGGTTAAAAACCTAAAATACAACTGATCTTGGAGGAACTGTTGGGCGAAGTTCACAGCACAGAATCAGATAAGTTAACTGTTGTTTTAAGTCTGTCCAAGAGAAAGGCTGCAGCAGTGAGTATTGTGGATTCTTTATTAATTATATGCTTTTGGAGATAAGTCTCTTGATTAAACTTAAAATATAAGACATAGCTATTAATTTAACCTGGGGCAGTGTTTGTAGAGGAACAAGACAGTGTTATTTTCTGGGTCTGTAGGTTGTGAAGGAGCAAAAAATGGCCTTTGCAGTGATATGTACTTCTTGTCAGATGTGGGAGTTTAAAGAGAGTTTAAGGGATACTGCGGATTATATCTGCCATAAATGCTGTTGGATGCGAATCTTATCAGATCGAGTGGATCGGTTGGAAAGACAGATAGAAGCAATGAGGAATTTGCAACAGCAACAGTATGTGATGGATGGCAGTTATAGGAAGGGAGGAATGTCTCAGATACAGTCACATAGATGGGCTAACTCCAGGAAGTGGGAGAGAGATCGGCACCTAGGGCAGGAGACTTTTGTGGATATACCCATTTCAAACAGGTATGCTGTTTTGGAAAATGTAGGGGGTGATGGATTCTCAGGGGAACATAGCACGAACAGCCAAGTTTCTGGTATTGAGACTGGCTCTAATGCAACGAGGGGTACGTCGGCTTCCAAGAGATCAATTGTGTTAGGGGATTCTGTAGTCAGAAGTACAGACAGACGTTTCTGTGGCCAGCAGAGAAAAAGCAGAATGGCGCTTTGTTTCCCTGGTGCCAGGATCAAGGATGTCTCAGAGAGGGTGCAGAATGTTCTCACGGGGGAGAGGGGCCAGCAGATGGTCATTGTCCACATTGGAACCAATGACATTGGAAGGGAAAAGGTTGAGACTCTGAAGGGAGATTACAGAGAGTTAGGCAGAAATTTAAAAAGGAGGTCCCTCAAGGGTAGTAATATCTGGATTACTCCCAGTGCTATGAGCTAGTGAAGGCAGGAATAGGAGGATAGAGCAGATGAATGCATGGCTGAGGAGCTGGTGTATGGGAGAAGGATTCACTTTTTTGGATCATTGGAATCTCTTTTGGGGTAGAAATGACCTGTACAAGAAGGACGGATTGCACCTGAATTGGAAGGGGACTAATATACTGGGAGGGAAATTTGCTAGAACTGCTTGGGAGGATTTAAACTACCAAGGAGGGGGGGTGGGACCCAGGGAGATAGTGAGGAAAGAGATCAATCTGAGACGGGTACAACTGAGAACAGAAGTGAGCCAAACAGTCAGGGCAGGAAGGGGCATGGCAGGACTAATAAATTAAACTGCACTTATTTCAATGCAAGGGGCCTAACAGGGAAGGCAGATGAACTCAGGGCATGGTTAGGAACATGGGACTGGGATATTATAGCAATTACGGAAATATGGCTCAGGGATGGGCAAGACTGGCAGCTTAATATTTCAGGATACAAATGCTACAGGAAGGATAGAAAGGGAGGCAAGAGAGGATGGGGGAGTGGCATTTTTGATAAGGGATAGCATTACAGCTGTGCTGAGGGAGGATATTCCCAGAAATACATCCAGGGGTGTTATTTGCATGGAACTGAGAAATAAGAAAGGGATGATCACCTTATTGGGATTGTATTATAGACCCCCCCAATAGGCAGAGAGAAATTGAGAAACAAACTTGTAAGGAGATCTCAGCTATCTGTAAGAATAATAGGGTAGTTATGGTAGGGGATTTTTAACTTTCCAAACATCGACTGGGACTGCCATAGTGTTAAAGGCTTAGATGGAGAGAAATTTCTTAAGTGTGTACAAGACAATTTTCTGTTTCAATATGTGGATGTACCTACTAGAGAAGATGCAAAACTTGACCTAATCTTGGGAAATAAGGCAGGGCAGGTGACTGAGGGGTCAGTGGGGGAGCATTTTGGGACCAGCGGCCATAATTCTATTCGTTTTAAAATAGTGATGGAAAAAGATAGACCAGATCTAAAAGTTGAAGTCCTAAATTGGAGAAAGGCCAATTTTGACGGTATTAGGCAAGAACTTTTGAAAGCTGATTGGAGGCAGATGTTTGCAGGTAAAGAGATGGCTCGAAAATGGGAAGCCTTCAGAAATGAGTAACAAGAATCCAGAGAAAGTATATTCCTGTCAGGGTGAAAGGGAAGGCTGGTAGGTATAGGGAATGCTGAATGACTAAAGAAATTGAGGGTTTGGTTAAGAAAAGAAGGAAGCATATGTTATGTATAAACAGGATAGATTGAGTGAATCCTTAGAAGAGTATAAAGAAAGTAGGAGTATACTTAAGAGGGAAATCAGGAGGGCAAAACGGGGACATGAGATAGCTTTGGCAAATAGAATTAAGGAGAATCCAAAGTGTTTTACAAATATATTAAGGACAAAAGGGTAACTAGAAAGAGAATAGGGCCCCTCAAAGATCAGTAAGGCAGCCTTTGTGAGGAGCCACAGAAAATGGGGGAGATACTAAATGAATATTTTGCATCAGTATTTACTGTGGAAAAAGTTATGGAAAATGTACACTGTAGGGAAATAGTGACATCTTGCAAAATGTTCAGATTACACAGGAGGAAGTGCTGGATGTCTTGAAACGGTTAAAAGTGGATAAATCCCCAGGATCTGATCAGGTGTACCCGAGAATTCTGTGGGAAGCTAGAGAAGTGATTGCTGAGCCTCTTGCTGAGATAGTTGTATCATCGATAGTCACAGGTGAGGTGCGGGAAGACTGGAGGTTGGCAAACATGGTGCCACTGTTTAAGAAGGGCAGTAAAGACAAGCCAGAGAATTAGATTAGATTACTTACAGTGTGGAAACAGGCCCTTCGGCCCAACAAGTCCACACCGACCCGCCAAAGCGCAACTCACCCATACCCCTACATTTGCCCCTTACCTAACACTACGGGCAATTTAGCATGGCCAATTCACCTGACCTGCACATCTTTGGACTGTGGGAGGAAACCGGAGTACCCCCACGCAGACACGGGGAGAATGTGCAAACTCCACACAGTCAGTCACCTGAGGCGGGAATTGAACCCAGGTCTCTAGCGCTGTGAGGCAGCAGTGCTAACCACTGTGCCACCGTGCCACCGAACTATAGACCAGTGAGCCTGACCTCAGTAGTGGGCAAGTTATTGGAGGGAATCCTGAGGGACAAGATGTACATGTATTTGGTAAGGCAAGGACTGATTCGGGATAGTCAACATGGCTTTATGCGTGGGAAATCATGTCTCACAAACTTGATTGAGTTTTTTGAAGAAATAATAAAGAAGATTGATGAGGGCAGAGAAGTAGATGTGATCTATATGGACTTCAGTAAGTGTTTGACAAGGTTCCCCATGGGAGACTGATTAGCAAGGTTAGATCTCATGGAATACAGAGAGAACTAGCCATTTGGATACAGAACTGGCTCAAAGGTAGAAGACAGAGGGTGATGGTGGAGGGTTGTTTTTCAGACTGGAGGCCTGTGACCAGTGGAGTGCTGGGCCCTCTACTTTTTGTCATTTACATAAATGATTTGGATGCGAGCATAAGAGGTACAGTTAGTAAGTTTGCAGATGACGCCAAAATTGGAGTTGTAGTGGACAGCGAAGAGAGTTACCTCAGATTACAACAGGATCTGGACCAGATGGACCAATGGGCTGAGAAGTGGCAGATGGAGTTTAATTCAGATAAATGCGAGGTGCTGCATTTTGGGAAAGCAAATCTGAGCAGGACTTATACACTTAATGGTAAGGTCCTAGGGAGTGTTGCTGAACAAAGAGACCTTGGAGTGCAGGTTCATAGCTCCTTGAAATTGGAGTCACAGGTAGATCGGATAGTGAAGAAGGCGTTTGGTATGCTTTCCTTTATTGGTCAGAGTATTGAGTACAGGAGTTGGGAGGTCACGTTGCGGCTGTACAGGACATTGGTTAGGCCATTGTTGGAATATTGCGTGCAATTCTGGTCTCCTTCCTATCGGAAAGATGTTGTGAAACTTGAAAGTGTTCAGAAAAGATTTACGAGGATGTTGCCAGGGTTGGAGGATCTGAGCTACAGGGAGAGGCTGAACAGGCTGGGACTGTTTTCCCTGGAGCGTTGGAGACTGAGGGGTGACCTTTTAGAGGTTTACAAAATTATGAGGGGCATGGATAGGATAAATATGCAAAGTCTTTTCCCTGGGGTTGGTGAGTCCAGAACTAGAGGGCATAGGTTTAGGGTGAGAGCGGAAAGATATAAAAGAGACCTAAAGGGCAACTTTTTCACACATGTATGGAATGAGCTGCCAGAGGAAATGGTGGAGGCTGGTACAAATTCAACAGTTAAGAGGATGGGCATATGAATAGGAAGGGTTTGGAGGGATATGGGCCGGGTGCTGGCAGGTGGAACTAGATTGGTTTGGGATATCTGGTAGGCATGGATGGGTTGGACCGAAGGGTCTGTTCCCATGTTGTACATCTCTTTGACTCTATGACTCTAAGTGCAAAAAAACCTGGAAAACTTTAGCAGGTCAGTCAGCATCTCCATCAATGATGACTTGCCAGGATTCATTGAATGTTTCGTGTTCAGGAGGCTCCTTCCAGCAAGCATTGAGCTGAAGTCACCAGTATCTGCTTAGAATGCATGTTGAGAATTCTCAATGCTAATAACACATTTAACCAGCTATAATTTTCCTTAATTGTTAACTCACTATTTCCCAGTAAGAAACACACTTTGCTGCTCAGCAAAGGCAAAAAAATGGAGTGAGATGGGTCTTGCCAGACTTTTCATCCGATTCTGCCACAAATCCTGCGATAACTCACATCACTCAGGTCCTGAGGAAATGTTGTCATATCAACAACATAACAGTGACATTCATGTGTAACTGATTTACACCAATGTTATGCTGAACCAAGGGATACATTTCTTTCATTGTTTATGCTACTTTCAAGTCACATCAACAGAAAATCTCTGCCTATCATATACAAAACTTGCAAAAGTCTAACAAGTGTGAGATTGATGGATTTATATCCAAACATTTAAGTGCAGTTAAGCCCAAAGTCGCCTGATAATTTTGTACCTGAGATTTATTGAATTAGATAGCAATTTTCCAGACAGATTCAGCGACCTTCACTTTAATTAACAAAAGTGCTATAATTTTCATTCCCATTCCCCAGCAATCAGAACAATGGACCTAGAATAACCTACCAATGTTTGACATAATAGAGGGGGAAGAAGAGGAGTCATAGAGGCAGGAGATTCTGAAAATGGGACGTCAGTCGAGATGATAGAAAGCCACTCAGTTTGCCGCAATGGCTGGTACCACCTTTGCTAATGATTTGCATTTATTTACACATTCCAGTGAAGACAAATTAGCTCTTTGTGAATTTTTTTGGTGCGTTTTTCCATTGGTGTAAATTTAATTTATACTTTCAGAGTATAGGAAACATTCAATTTTAGTAAATTACAGGCATGTATTGAGGTGCAGTGCTCTTAACTATAATAACCTGCATTTATATAGCATCTTCAATGTCGTAAAACATCCCAAAGATCCCCACAGAGAAATTATTAAATACACTTTAACATTGAGCTACATACAGAGATAGTTGAACAAGTGTACAAAAGGTTGGTTAAAGGGTGAAGTTTAAAGAACTTTAAAGAATCTTAAATGAGGAGAGTGAGGTAGAGATGTAGATTTGATGAAAGCAGCAGAAAGGATGGTGTGGGGGAGGGCTGAGAGCAGTGGTAAGTATGAAGGAGAAAATTCCAGAGTCTAGGGCATTTGTAGATAAAAGCCAAACCAGCTATTAAAATAGAGGATTCACAAGTGAAGGCATTGGGGAAGTGCAGAGTTTTTTCAAAGAAATCTTTTACGCATTCTGTCATCAGTATATTGCCATCTTGAATTCTTCTATATAGTGTGAATGGGTGAATGGGCATGGACATAGCCTGGCATAGATTATGGGGTCAAGGGGTGAGTGGGTGTGGAACATAGACTGACATGGATGGCATGAAGGACTATAATGGGTTGGTAAGAGCATAGCTTGGCATAGAGTCAATTACTGTGGCTGCTGATAATTTTATTAAAAGACTTTGGAACAAAGAAGAAATTATAATGGCAATCCGGTGCATGCCGTGTGCTGCTCTCTCAGTTGCAGAATAATGAAATCTTTGACTGAAGATGCCTTTAAGAAACTAGGACCTGAAGGATTGTGAATGCTTTTGACTGCAGTTTGATGAATCCATCGACATCCCCTCCTCTCATGTAATGAAAGTTGTTGTCAGGATTGGCTGAGTAAGGGCCATCAGTGCTGCCTCTTTAAATCCTTACTGGACAGACTACGATGAACTATCCTCTACGTTGATGTGAAGCGGTCACATCAAAGGCTTTTAGATCTGATGTCTGAAATTGTCACTGGTTTTAATTTAAGGACTGCAGTGTGCAGTGAGCTGTCAGACAATGCTTGGCTGCTCGACCTCAGGCTCCCAACAGACATAATGTCAAAACTGAATGAGCTGAAATGTGATCTGCTGGGAGAGGATGGAGACTAATCAGGTATGATTAGTGCTGTGAATGCATTTTAATTGAAAGTGGGTCTGTAGTCCTCCTAATTCAGAAATAAAACACCACAGCACTTCCTGACTCTTAAGAAAATATGAGAAAGAATCAAAGAAAAATAGTTCCACCCAGAAACCATCTGTGCACACCTGAGGAAGTTAGCAGAGCAATTTAGGAATAAGCTGTGATGGAATAAATCATCATGTTTGTGTCAAATCCATTACTTTGAGTAGACATTAGTGGGTTGGCTTCAAAATTCAATCAGGTGTTTGATATGCAAAGCAGCAGATTTGGCGTGGAGATAGTTATGTGCAAAATGAGCTGGAAATCAGATGATGGGACAGTCATTTTGAAGATTCACAAAACAGAGAGAAATACATGTTCATATCATCCTGTGTTTATAAACTGAACCTTTATGCTCCACTAACATTTGTTAGACAGCATTTTTCCAAATGAAGACAATGAAGTCCAGGTATTGCTTCACAGATACCCATTTGATAGACTGTATGTTACAGGCAATTTTAATCTGTTAGACCGTAATGCACTGGCAGATAATGTGTGTACATGGAGACCCGGTGAGTCGGGGCCATACTGAGCAATGAAATAGATTCAGTTTTAGATTTATATAACACAATAAACATAGTGTGTGTTATCTATCTGGGGTAAATCCTGGTTGCACTTACATTCACAAGTATTGGGCTTCAAAGGTGAGCAAATGGATTGGGTTAATGCATTAGCATGAAGTGATGATTAATTCCTGGAGAGAAACAGAATAGGAATAAACAGGGCATTCCCAAACTGGGGCAATCTGTGACCAGCAGTGTTCAGTAAAGATCAGCACTTGGTGCTCAGTATTTACAATCTTCAATCCTTGAACCACAATAAGTTACAGCAAGGAACTAGAAAAGCAAATGGGGAACCAATGTCTGATGAGAATGGGGGATCAAAGGAATAGTACTGGAGAAATTAATGGCACTAAGTGGCAAAAAATCCCCAGGATGTGATGACATGCCCCTGCCCAGGATTTTATGTGAGGTAACCATGGTGATTGCGAATGCATTGACCTTCCAGAATTCTGTAGATTGACGAACAGTTCCCAAGGACTGGATGTTTGCGAATGTAAGCCCACTATTTAAGAAATCAGAAGTGAATGGATACAGTGTGTTTGGAATTTCAAAAATAATTTGGTATGAAAAGTATTTCAAAGTCTTACCACAATTATACAGAATATTGTTGATTCCATTCCTGATATACTGTGTATTATTTTGGTCTCCATGCCTAGGGAAGGATAGAACTACCATAGCAAGTGTCCAACAAAAGTTCACTAGACTGTTCCTGAAATAAGAGAATTATATTAGTGGACTAGCCTACAGGTGTTTAGAAAAGTGAGTGGTAATCTAATGGAATCATGTACTATATTTAAGGGACTTAATTTTAAGAAACTGTTCCCATGATTAGGGAATCTAAAATTGGAAATCACGTTCTCAGAATAAATTGGTTAGCTGTTTATGATAGAGATATTCAAAAGTCTTTGAATTCTTGGAATTCTCTCTCCAAGAAAGCTACAGATCCTCAGTCACTGAGTACATTCAGAAGAGGGGTTGGTAGAGTTTTATGCTGAAGCATTTGGGGATAATGTGGGAAGGTGCAGTTGAGGTTGAAGAACAGCTATGATCTAAGCGAGGATATGCTAACATAGTGATAATGTCGCTAGACTGGGGTGTGGGTCTGATTAGCACAATGGTAACTAACGGAATTTGAATTCAATTCGTAATTCTGGAATTGAAAACTAATCTTAGTAATGGTGACTATGAAAGTTTCATTGTGTGCTGTAAAAATCTAACTGACTCAATAATCCCTTTCAGGGAAGGAAATCCAGAATACAGTAATGTGGCTAAGTCTTAACAACTCTTTGAAGTGTTCAAACAACTTCTCTGTTCAAAGAAAATGGAGATGGGCTATAAATGTGCACCTTCCTGATAACATCCACACAAATTTTAAAAAATCTTCAGTCAGCATGAAGTTGGTCGACAAGAGCCAAATTTAACATAAATTGGGTCCTATTCTATCTCCCAACCCTTACATTTTATGTTCTTATTGTTGTTTTAAATAATTTATTCCTGAGATATAGTTGTCACTGTCAAGGCCACTTACTGCAAAACTCTGGCTTGCTGTAGTGATTATGTCATTTATATAGCTGGTCCACATTCATCATTCAGCTTCAGACTAAATGCACCATAGATATTTCTGGCTGTTTATTTATAGTATGAAGTTAGTAGGAATCCTGTGTTATGTCTTAAAGCACATTTTCAAATAAAACACACATTTTTGGAAACAAACTGCTCTATTTTCTAAACCTGTTATGATTCATCACAAAACCTGTTATATGCAACCCCCATTTCCCCAATCAGCAGCACAAAACTGTCAAGATAACCATGATCTTGTTATACTCTTGTATTTTACAATCACATCATTCAGCACATTTCTGCAAATGAAATCTTTACAAGAACTGGGAAATTAGGAGAAGCTGTGAATCAAACACAAATGAATACACAGGTTACTATACTTGTTAGCAATGGACACAGGGTGGCATGTTGACACAGGTTAGGTGGATTGACCAAGTTAAATTGCTCACAGTGTCCAGGGATGTACAGTTTAGTTAGACATGGGTTTCCCATTTCACAAATCTGCTCTAAACTTGTACTGTCACTAAATTGGTTCTCTTTCAGAGAAATGGGAGTGATGAGTTGTGTGGCACATTGTTCCAGTAGTGATTACTTTTGTGATGTTGGAATATTAATCAGGAAGATAACAGAAGCTTTACCCTGTACATAACAATTACTACATTTTGTTTCGGGCTGTTGTGGACTAACAGTGGGTAATGAGGAAATATTCCAGTTCTAGTGTTAATGTCCGTTACCAAGAAAAGGAGAAAAGTACATCCGGAGATAGTTAAAAATTAACAGGCATCTGAATGGATCTGAATGGCAGTGAAAGACAGATTCTAAACAACTGTAACTGTAGCTATATTGAGAAATAGTTTCTGAAGGTTAAACATACCTTAGGCAAGATGAGAGGGAAAGTAAATATAAAACAAAGAGATCTTGTTATCAGTGCTCCAAATTCCCTTTTCCAATCATCTGGCATAATTTGTATAAGAAAAAAACTATGTGTGAGATGTCTCTTCATTGCGCAGCACGCACATTCCAATCATCCCATACATAACAAAATTTAACAAACCAAGAGGATCCATTTCATTTTCATTTATTCTTTATTTATTTTCATGAGGTACTGCATGATATTTCAATAATTTGGAATTTAGACAGTGGGGTGAAACTCAACCTGCTTTTCCAGCTGGAACATGGTGTAAAGATGTTATTGATTATCCTGTGACACTGAAGGAAACAGTACATTTCATCCAATTTTTGCAGCAGGTTCTTTGATGACTGATGAGGCCTATTTTACCAGGATTGGGGTCCTCAGTTGGAATACTGCAACTTGAGTAAACATTTTCAAATAAATTTTCTCAGCTGATATTTATACACTGTACCAACAATACAACACGTTGAGGGTCCTTGCTGTCAATTTCATAGGGCAGGAATGGGAGCTACAATTGATTTTGATGATCTAGGTGTGTAAAACATTACATGCTGTTAGACTTAGATAAGAGCAGGTCCGAACTTAGCAGATTACCTTCTAATGTGGGGTTCTCCTTTGGAGAGAGGTTGGAAGTAATACAGGGATCCTTTGGGTGAGGTCAGGTAAAGGTGAGCTGCCCTTTGGGAGGGTAAACTGCTCTTTGAGAGGGTAAGCTGCCCTTTGAGAGGGGTAAGCTGCCCTTTGGGAGAGTAAGCTGCCTTTTGCAATGATGTAAGCTGCCTCTTGGGATTGTTAAAAATCAACATAAAAGGTGCATAAAAAGCACAGAAGCAGGCAAGCTCACTGAAACTACCAAAAGCAACTGTCAGAAAGTGTCAAAAGGTCATGTCAAAAGCAACTGTCAAACTGTCAAAGCTTTTAAAATTCTGCTCTTTAATTCTTTGATGCATCTGTAGAGTGCTAAATGAAACATTGTTCAATGTTCCACTCTGTTAACATAAGCCTCAGGTTGCTGTTACTGGACTAATGCTACATGATGGATTTTATAACCTTTCATTATCACATTAATGGGTGCCTGCCATTTCCCAATCTGATTGACAAATTCAGCAAAGTCAATGTTTTGGGCAGAACCCTTCTTAAGGACTAATAAAGGATCCTGCCTGATATGTTGACTCTCCTGCTCCCCGATGCTGTTTGACCTGCTGTGCTTTTTCCAGCTCTACATTTTGTTGAATTGCCAGCATCTACAGTCCTCACTATTTCTAAATCAGGTGTGGATCTTCTGACCATACTGATTAGTGGCCTGAGACTTTATTTATGATCCAACTCTGAAACTTGTTCTTTGGAATACAACAAACACTGTATTGCTGCATTTAGCATTACCTGCTCTACATGCAGATCGGTAAGTTCAATAAAATTCTTCCCTGAATGTGGAAACAAAAGGACTGCTGCCCACTTGAAACAGCAGGTACTTCTGTTACCACTCAGCCCTCTCTCACTTCCTTCCTATATTCCCTCCCGGAATATAGTACTGAATTTTAAAACTATCTTAAAGCATCTGAACTACAAACATCAAACAGGCTTTCATTGCTGTTGCCATCTTTGATAATCCAATAGGATTGTAAACAACTTATTTGGAATTGCAAACCAGAAGATCCCCAGGGAATCTTCTTGTTAGAAACATGTTTAATCATTTTCTAATTCCCAGCTATCTCAGCCCAACATACTTGAGAGGCAGAGTGTGGGAAATATCATTATTGCTTTGGTCGAACTTTAGATGGGAGTAGGATCTTTTTGAATTGTATTTTGGGCCAAGCAAGTTTTCAGGGCTGTAGTTGTATATTTTTACAGTGAAATTCTATCCCAAAGGACACCATAATTCAGCAAGATGTTTTCAATCAGCCAGATCTCCTGTTCATCCAGCGCCAATGTAGGATTCATTCCTTTAAATGTTTCCTGGCTTATTTGGGACCTCTGTGCCCCTAACCTGGGTCCTGCCTTTTGAGACAGCCTTGTTTGTTCCCTGACTTGTGTTTTGCTCAGTGGATTTTCACCTCTGTCAGGGCAGCACTCTCACTAGTTCTGTGTCTACTTGAGAACTTCCCTGCTTCCTCTCCCACACACCAAAATTTGAAAAGATGGTTTTGGCTAGTTCCTGTTTAACTCCTTGCAGGAATGCTGGCTTCTTTTGTTTTTGATTTTTCGGTCTAGTTTGGGCCATTTTGTCTGTCTCTATTTATCCCTGAGATTGTCTCCTTCCTCAACCTCTGCTCCTGCAGTTCCTGCACCTTTGCTTCCTTCTGGCTCCGTGATTAGCATGGCTTGTCAGGTTCATACAGCTAGGGTCCGTCA
The DNA here is from genome assembly GCF_020745735.1 of Hemiscyllium ocellatum. Taxonomy (NCBI): domain Eukaryota; kingdom Metazoa; phylum Chordata; class Chondrichthyes; order Orectolobiformes; family Hemiscylliidae; genus Hemiscyllium; species Hemiscyllium ocellatum. The sequence goes on from NC_083426.1 coordinate 48,138,915, forward strand.
GCAATAATTAAACTGCCTTTTCTTTAAGGGTAAAAACTGGTCTTGTTTAGTTCCTGTAGGAATTCTCTCCGTTATCTTTTCAGAAAACTTTGTTCACAGATAGTTGGTTAGTTTCTGCAGGCATGCAGTATGGCTCTTTGACCGTGTGAGTGATCTATCTTATTGAGCTTATGCTCAAAACGTCGACTTTCCTGTTCCTTGGATAATGCTCCTTGGATACTACCTGACCTGCTGTGCATTTCCAGCACCAAAGTTTTTGACTCTGATCTCCAGCATTTGCAATCCTCACTTCCTCCTTGCTCACTCTCTGTTAAGCTCCATGGTCCCGAGTTAATTCAACTATTAAGGTGTTCAACAATTCAGTTTCTGATGCATCTCTTTTAAACTATGCAGACTCTTTTTACCTTTTTGGCTCCTTTAAGGTTTTCCTGTGTCCTTGAACTGTTCTGGATTCTGTGGGCACAGTATCTGGGAAAGGACATTTCCCAGTAACATCGTCAATTCCCCCTTTCACTATCCTTTTGTGTTTTTAATTGTATCTCCAGCATCTTTTGCTGAAAATCACAATTTCTTTCAGATCTGCCTTTTTCAGCTTTTAGGTCTTTCTCTATTTCTTTCACTTGTGATTCTCCTGAAACTCCAACTGCAGCATTAGCTTTTCCAGCTTTATTTTGGCTAATTAAAATATAATCAAGATTTGGGCTTTACTCTTCAGGTTGCATTTTACCCATGCCCGGTGAAAAGTCAATTTGGAGGAATTTCACGGAAGGTTTCTCCCTGTGAGTGGTAGCAAGTTATCTCATTATCTGTGTACCACACCCTTATGGCATGTGAGTGTTCATATTCTCCACTGCTGTCCTACTGCCCTCAAGATTCCTGACGTGGCACATTGTTTAAAATGCAGCTGCGCACTGTGTCAGTCAGGAGCTGCACCTCACAGTTCCTGCTTATGAAGAATTACTCCCAAGCTGACTGACCAAGCGAAGTTACCTCCCTGCTTGGCTGACAGGAAGTTGGGGTGGTGCAGAGAGGGGCTTTCCTGTTTCCTGATGAAGGGCTTTTGCCCGAAACGTCGATTTCGCTGCACTTTGGATGCTGCCTGAACTGCTGTGCTCTTCCAGCACCACTGATCCAGAATCTGGTTTCCAGCATCTGCAGTCATTGTTTTTACCTCTTTCATCAGGCCTGCCAGAGAGGACCGTGGCACCAGATACTGCCATCATGATATGAAGGTGCTACCTGTTGGTGCATTGCCCATGGTCTGGAAGATTGTACAGCAATGCCACAGGAAAGTTACTGAGCTTCTCCCACTGCAAGGGTAAGGTCTTCTCTCTACTACTTCGCACTCTCTCTGTCTCTGCTATTGCACCCATCTTGACCAAGCCTCATGCTCTATGGCCTGCAACAGCTTCTTCACGCACTGACCCCAGAGTATTAACCCCATTCGCCCCCTATACTACCCCACACTCACTCAGAACACGTCGCCACCTTTCCTCCAACTGCAACAACACTTACCAGCTGTGGCAGCCACTTTGATCTCATTCAATCCCTCTCTTATCTAAATCCAAGAGAAAGCAGTCCACTATAGGGTGGAAAAAGCCAAGATGAGATGCATCTCCCTACCCACGATAAGCAAATGATCCTTGGCTTAGATGGAGAGGCAAGAGTTCATTTCTTTAGTCATACCACATTCTCCATGTCCCAGAAATCATTGTCAAGTGCTGCACTACACTCCCATTACCACCATTGTGAATATTTCTTAACATGCCCAAGTGTCTCCCACAACTTCACAATTTATTTGCTCTTGCTTCTTACACCTACCAGTGGCATCTACACAGACTCTGTCCTGAAGAGAGCAGCCCTTCAAAACATCATCTCCTCTTCCACTTCTCCCAAAGAAGGGATGGCATGGTGGTTCAGTAGTTAGCACTGCTGCCTCACAGGACCCAGGTTCAATTCCAGCCTTGGGTGACTGCCTGTGCAGAGTTTATACATTCTCCCTGTGGCTGTGTGGGTTTCCTCTGGGTGATCTGGTTTCCTCCCACAATCCAAAGTTGTGCAGGTTTGGAGACTTGACCATAGTGTTCAGGGGTGTGTAGGTTGGGTGCATTAGTCAGTGGTTAAATGTAGGGGAATGGCTCTGGGTAGGATACTCTTAGAGGGTTGGTGTGGATTTGTTAGGCTGAAGGGCCTATTTCCACACTGTAGGGATTCCATAAAGAAAACCATTAATCTGTCAGAGGAAGCACTGGCAAGGCTGTCTCCTGCACCTTCCATCAGCTCAGATATTGACACCTCAGGGTTTACATTATAGAGTCATGCAGCATAGAAACAGGCCATTTGGCCCACCATGTCTATGCTGATCATCAAACACCAATCCTAACTATCTGCATTTGGTCGATAGCTATTGTGCCCTGGCATTTTAAGTGCTCATTCAGATGCATCTTAAGTGTTGTGAGAGTACCTGTCTCCACCAGCCTTTCATATAACTATTACCCTGTGAGTGAAAAAAATCTTTCTCAGACCTCCTCGAAACCAGTTAGTCCTCACCTTTACTATGCACTCTAGTCTGAGACACGTCTGCCATGTGGAAGAGATTCTCACAATCTACTCTGTCTGTGCCTCTCATAATCTCATGTACCTCAATCAGATCTCCCTCAGCCAGCTCTGCTTGAAGGAAAACAAACCCAGCCTATCCAGTCTCTCCACATAATTGAGACCTCTCCTCCCAGGAAATATCCTGGCAAATCTCCTCTGCACCCTCTCCAGCGCAATCATATCCCCCTGACAGTCTAACAACCAGAACTGCACAGGATTCCTACTGTGGCCCAACCAATGTTTTATAATGTTGTAACAAGATTTCCTTGCTCCGAAATTCTATGCTTGACTAAAGAATGCAAGCAACACGTATGCCTTCTTTACAACCTTGTCTACCTGTGCTGACACCTTCAGGGATCTATGGGTTGTATACCAAGGTCCTTTTGTTCCTCAGTACTCACTCGGAACAAAGCATTCATTGTGTTTATTCTTCCCTTATTAGATCTCCCAAAACATATCATCTCACAATTATCAGGATTAAATTCCATCTGCCATTGTTCTTCCCAAATCTCAGCTAATTGGTATCATACTGTAGTCTAAGACCATCCTCCTCCGCATCATTAACACCAACAATTTTTGTGTCATCTGAAAACTCACAAACTGTACCTTTTACATTCACATTTAAATTGTTAATGTACATTTAGCATGCTTGCCTTCATTGCTCAGACCATTGGGTGGAGGAGTTGGGATGTCACGTTGTGGTTGTACAGGATGCTGGTGATGCCACTTTGAGTACTGTGTACAGTTCGAGTCACCCTTATTGGAAGGATATTATTAAATTGGAGAGGGTTCATAAAAGCTTTACAAAGTGATGCTGGAAATGAGTGTTTAAGTTATAGGGAGACTTGAGTTATAGGCTGAGACTTTTTTCACTGGCGTATAGGAGGCTGAAGGATGACCTGATAGAGGTTTATAAAATCATGAGAGGTATAGAAAAGGTGAGTAACAAAGGTCTTTTCCCTGGGATGGAGTTTTCAAAACTAGGGGATGTATTTTCACAGTGAGAGGAGAAATATTTAAAAGGGATCTGCGGGGCAACCTTTTTCACACAGAGGGCGATTCATATGTGGAATGAACTGCCAGAGGAAGTGGTGGACGTTGGTACGTGTACAGCATTTAAAAAGCATTTGGATAGGAACATGAATAGAAAAGGTTAGAGGGATATGGGCCAAACACAGGCAAATGGGACTTTTCCCCAGGGCAGAATGGACCGGTACGAGAAGTCATAGTTTGAAGATATTAGGAGGGAGGAGGGAGCTGGCTGAGGTAACCAAGTTTAGAAACTTGGTTAGCATGGACAATTTGGACCATAGGGTCTGTGTCTGTGCTGTATGACTCTATGACTCTACAAATAGTGAGGGTCATCGCACCGATTCCTGTAATAGAACATTGAACATAGAGAAGTACAGCACAGAACAGGCCCTTTGGTCCACGATGTTGTGCCGAGATTTAATCCTAATGTAAAATACAGTAACTTAACCTACGCACCCCTCAACACACTGCTATCCATGTGCATATCCAGCAGTAGCTTAAATGTCCCCAATGATTCTGCTTCCACTTCCACAGTTGACAATGCATTCACAACTCTCTGCGTAAAGAGTCTACCTCATGTCTCCTTTGTACCTCCCTCCTAATATCTTCAAACTATGACTTCTCGTACCGGTCCATTCTGCCCTGGGGAAAAGTCTCTGGCTATTGACTCTATCTATTCCTCTCTTAATTTTGTACACCTTGATCAGGTCTCGTCTCTCCCTTCTTCTCTCCAGAGAGAAAAGTCCAAGCTTATTCAACCTTTCTTCATAAGGCAAGTCCTCCAGTCCAGGCAGCATCCTGGTACACCTTCTTTGCACCCTCTCCAAAGCCTCTGTATCTTTCCTATAGTTGGGTGACCAGAACTGGACACAATATTCCAAGTGTAGTCTCACCAAGGACTTGTAGAGCTGCAGCAAAACCTCGTGGCTCTTAAACTCGATCCCCCTGTTAATGAAAGCCAAAACACCATATGCTTTCTGAACAACCCCATCCACCTGGGTGGCAACTTTGAGGGATCTATGTACTCACACACCCAGATCACAGTTCACAGGCTTCCAATCACAAAAACAAGTCTCCACTATCAGCCTTGGTATCCTATTTATGAGCCAATTTTGGATACAGTTTGACAATTTGCCTTGGATGCTATGCCTCTCATTTTTTTGGATCAGTCTTCCAGGAGGGACCTTGTCAAAGACCATGTAAACCACATCAATTGCAGTATCCTCATCAACATATGCAGTCACCTTTTCACAAATGTCAGTTAAATTGATCAGACAGAATCTCCCTCCAAAATCTCCAAGAAATTCAAGCTGACTATCCTTGATCAATCCCTACCTTTCCAAATATTGATTAGTCATATCCTTCAACATTTTTTCCAATAATTTTCCAACCATTGACAACAGATACATTGGCCTGTAATCACCTGGCCTATCACTGTGGCCCATCTTGTATAAAGGAACAATGTTAGCTATCCTCCAGTCATCTGGCACTTCACCTGTGGCCAGCAAAGTATTAAATATTTCTGCCGGAATCCAGTAGTACTCTCCCTGGCCTCCCATAGCAGCCTGGGATACATCTCATCAGGCCCTGGAGATTTATGCACCTTTATGCCCACTCAACTATCTAACACTTCCTCGTTATTAATCTTACACATGCTCTACAAACTCACTATCTCAACTGAAATCCCCAGCTACAATGTCTTCCCGTTTGTGAATATAGATGAGAAAATTCATTTAAGATCTCACTCAATTCAATTAAGATTCCACATACTGTCTCTCATATGGTTCCCCTACGATACATGTTTCTTCAATACAAATTGACTGTAACGCAATTGAAGATTTTAGACCATTATTTTGTAGAATGCGAACATTCCTTACCTTTATTGGCTATAATGCAATTCCCGTCCCTTCAGTTTAAATGGCTCGTCTATTGCACAATTTTCGTATAATGCGAGATTGCATGATATCAGAACCAACTGTAGATCCTAATCTTTCCCTGGTTAGTCCTCATACTTAATATACTTATAAAAAGCCTTGCTCTTTTCCTTGATCCCATCTGCCAAAGATATTTTGTGGCCCCTCTTTTCCCCACTAATTTTCTTTTTAAGAAACCCCTTATACTTTCTGTACCTTCAAAGGACCTCCCTGTTTTTCATGCATGCGACATATGCTTCCTTTTTTTCTATATCAAATCCTCAATATCCCTTGACACCCAGAGTTCCCTGGACCTGCTGTCCTTGCCCTTCACTCTTAGAGGAACTCACTGGCCCTGAGTTCTCACTATACTACTTTTAAAAGACCCCCACTTTCTAAATGCAGACTTACCTGCAAGTAGCTCCCAGTCTATAATTTGCCAGATCCTGTCTAATGGTATTGAAATCAGCATTCCCACAGTTTAGACACTTAACTTCTGCACTATCCTTATCCCTTTCAATAATGACTTTCAAACTTACAGCGTTATGGTCACTCTCCTCAAAATGCTGTCCCACTGCAAGTTACTAAGATTAGGTCGAGCACTGCCCTATCTCTAGTCAGACCATCTATGCACTGGCATAAAACACTCTCCTGGGTGCACTTACTTCCAGCCTATCTGATCCTTTCACACTAAGGTAATTCCAATTAATGTTAGCAAAGTTGAAGTTGACTACAACTATACCCTATGTCTCTCATAACCTTCTGCGATTTGCCTACATATCTGCTCCTCTATCTCTAAGGCCTGCAGTATCATTCCAGCAAGGCAATCAGCCTTTTTTGTATTTCTGAGCTCTACCCAGATAGCTTCATTTGAAGACTCTTATGTAGAATGTTATCCCTCATTACTGCAGTGATGGTTTCATTTATCAATAATGCAGTCTCCCACCTCTCTTACTCCCCCACCAATCACACCTGAAACTTCTATTCCCTAGAATGTTGGGCTGCCAGTCCTGTTGTTCCTTCAACCACGTCTTGGTGACTGCAACATGTACCATAAATGCTGGCTGTTCATCCTTCCCCTTCAGAATGCCCTGCGGCAGCTCTGAGGCATTCCAGACTCTGGCACCAGGAAGGCAACATACCATTCAAGAGTCTTGTTTACTGCCATAGAAGCACCTACCCGTTCCCCTTACATTCGAGTTTCCCATCAGTAAAACTCGCCTAGTCTTTGCTCTCCCCTGTTGTGCAGCAGAGCCAACCATGGTGCCACAAACTTGAAGGGCCATCCACCCCAACAGTATCCAACACAGTATAGCTTTTTGAAAGGAGAATGGCCGCAGGAGATTCCTGCACTGCCTGTGTGGACTTACCAGTATTCCTAGTAGTCACTTTTCTGCCTGTGTAGCCCTTATTTGGGCGACCAGCTTATTAAACATGCCATTCATGACATCCTCAGCATCATGGATGTTCCATAGTGAGTCCATCTGTAGCTCCAGCCACTCCATGCAATGAATCAGGAAATGCATCTCAGCACACCTCCTGTGAATGACCAACACCACAGGGTTCTCAGCTGCCTGGGACTGAGTAATTGCCTGGTCTCCTGCAGTCCTCTGAGTGCCAACAGCCCGGGCAATTTCCTTCTCAACCAGCTGCCCAACCAGAATGTATACCTGATGAGCTTGGAGAACATAGGCAAGAGGATTGGGTTCCAGCTTTAGGAACTGAGAGTATGAAGTCCTTGTATAGGGAGCAAGGCAGAGTATAAAGTCCTTATTCTTGTCATTTGTAGTTTGTTGCAAAGAGAGAGAGAAAACAAGAAATCTGATCGAGAGAGTTGTGTTTAAGTTTGAGTAATTGGGTTTCTAGTTTATTGCTTGTGGTTGCTAAGATTCACAATGGCAGGAGAATGCTGAAAGTGTCCCTAATTTCCCACATATTTCAGGAGAAGTTTCTGGAATCCTGGTAAGTCTGTTCTGCATCCTCTCTAAAGCATCTACATTCTAAGTTTGGGAGAAGAGTTGTAACTCGGGTGCTTAGGAACTCACCAGGACGAAGGACCCAATACCCAGCATGAGCAAAACCAATGTAGTGTACAAAATCCCATGCAAGGACTGCATAAAACACTACATAGGACAAACAGGAAGACAGCTAACGATCCACATCCATGAACACCAACTAGCCACGAAACGGCATGACCAGCTATCCTTAGTAGCTACACACTCAGATGACAAGCAACATGAGTTCGACTGGGACAACACTACTATTATAGGACAAGCCAAACAGAGAACAGCAGGGAATTCCTCAAGGCATGGCACTCATCCACAGATTCAATCAATAAGCACATTGATCTGGACCCAATATACCGGCCACTGTAACGGACAGCTGGAACTGACAACCGGAAGCGGCAGATACAAATCACTATAAATGCCGGAGGAAACATCACAGAAGAGCTTCACAGGAGGCTCCCAAACACTGAGGATGTCACCTAGATAGGGGACAAAATGTCTGCAACACAAATTCCCAACTCGGCAAACAGAACCACAACAGCATCTACATTCTTTCTATAATGAGGCAACCAGAACTGGACACAATATTCCAAGTGTAGTCTAACCAGGGTCTAACCTGGATTTCAGTAAGGCATTTGATAAGGTTCCCCATGGTAGGCTCATTCAGAAAGTTAGGAGATATAGGATACAGGGAAATGTGGCTTCTGGATACAGAATTGGCTGGCCGAAAGAGGACAGCAAGTGATAGTGGATGGAAAGTATTCCGTCTGGAGGTTGGTAACCAGTGGTGTCCCACAGGGATCTGTTCTTGGGCCTCTGCTCTTTGTAGCTTTTATAAATGACTTGTATGAAGAAGTGGGAGGGTGGGTTAGTAAATTTGCCGATGACATAAAGGTCGGTGGTGTTGTAGATAGTGTCGAGTGCTGTTGCAGGTTATAACATGACATTGACAGGATGCAGAGCTGGGCTGTGAAGTTACAGATGGAGTTCAACCTGGATAAATGTGAAGTGTTTCATTTTGGAAGGTCGAATGTGAATGTTGAATAGAGGGTTAAAGACAGGATTCCTGGCAGTGTGGAGGAACAGCAGGATCTTGGGGTTCATGTACATAATCCCTCAAAGCTGCTACCCATGTTGATTGAGTTGTTAAGAAGGCATGCGGTGTTTTAGCTTTCATTAACAGGGAGATTGAGTTTAAGAGGTTTTGCTGCAGCTCTATAAAACCCTGGTTAGACCACACTTGGAATATTGTGTCCAGTTCTGGTCGCCTCATTATAGGAAGGATATAGATGAGGGTATAGAGGAGATTCACCAGAATGTTGCCTGGATTGGAGGGCTTGTCTTATGAAGAGAGGTTGAGTGAGCTAGGGTTTTTCACATTGGAGAGAAGAAGGAAGAGAGGTGATGTGATAGAGGTGTACAAGGTAATGAGAGGCATAGACAGATAGATACCAGGGACTTTTCTGTGGTTTCACGAGGGGTCACAGTTTTAAGGTGTTTGGAGGAAGGTATAGGGGAGATGTCAGAGATAGGTTCTTTACGCAGAGAGTGGTGGGTGTGTATATTATGCTGTCTAGAGTCAGAGACATTAGGCACATTTAGGTGACTGCTGGATAAGCACATGGATGGCAGTATATAGAAGGGTGTGTAGATTAGGTTGATCTTAGATTAAGATAAATGATCGACACAACATGGTGGGCCGAAGGGTCGTACTGTGCTGTACTGTTCTATGTTCTATGTTCTAACTGTTCCACAGGATGGAGTTCTCCTGCTGTTGTGAACCTTAGCAACTACAAGCAATAAACTAGGACCCCCATTACTCAAACTTAAACACAACTCACTCAATCAGATTTCTTGTTTTCTCTCTCTCCTTGCAACAAACTCCAAATTACAAAAATAAAGACTTGGCACTCTGTCTCCCTCCCAGTACTACTCTCTCAGTCCCGAAAGCTAGTTCCCAAACTATGTTATACTAGCTCATCGGGAATGTATTCTGGGTGGGCAATTGGTTGAGAACGAAATTGCCCAGGCTGCTGGCACTCAGAGGACTGTAGGAGGTCAGGCAAATCCTCAGTCCCAGGCAGCATTGGACCCTGTGGTGTTGGTCATTCACAGCTACATTCAAATGCACTAGTAGATACAAGAACAGCAGGTGGGTTTGCTAGGCATATTAGGCAAATTGACTCGGAGAAAGCAAGACCATATCAATGCTGTTTGTGGCATGGCAGGCGACCATCTGGTTGACTGCATGGATAGATTGGTGGCTGCCATGGAGACACAGGCCCGCACCTTCAGAATAGGCTGAATATTCACACTGACCTGCACTCCACCATTATTCTGTCCAGTTGTATTCAGTATCAACAGTAAGGTGACAGGGGTTTGACGGATCTTGAGCTCACTCTAGGTGCCCCTTCCTCATAAGGAGATGGGAATTCTGGGTCCTCGTGCCACCAACGCCACTGGGGTCACCCACCAAGATGTAAAGGCCACCAGGCTCTAAAATAGTCCCCTCCAACCAGCTGCTTAAACCAGGACTGCACTCAGATATAGTGGGAGGAGAAGGTAGAAGATCTCCCTGAGGGTACCTAGGTGGTGCAGCTGACACTTTCTTGTCAATACATTCTCATATTTGGAAATGGATGTGTGTGAACATTATTTTAGCTTCATCTACGAGAATGAATGTGAGGGATGGGGATAACCAACCGTAGCACCACATGATGCACTAAGCAATAGTAACCCTTTCCACAGTGCCCATACCAACATGACACTTTGTCAGGATTAAAAGAGAGAACTTCAGGTGTTTGAAGACATCTATCCATTTTTAACCGTAACTTTTATGAAACAGCATGAACTTCACTGAAAGATCAAAGTGTTAAGTTGCGCTTGCAGTTAGGATTATACAAGGGATGCTGGCCTCAGAGGTGTCAAAACGTTTGCAGTCAGAGAAAGTAACTTCATACAACTCAGTTCTACTGAATGGCATTCATTTAGAACTCCTGTCTGTGCTGCTCCTGGGTAGATGATGCCGTGCTGTAGAATGCTAAAGATGGTGTTCCTTCTGAAGAACCTCCTCATGTGTTTACTCAGCACCATGTGTGACTGTCATGGATTCCCATCATTCACCCCATAGCCTCTCCGTAGCATCCTCCAGTTGTTTATAACTGAGATTCTAAGGATCAAGCCGTGTCCTCTGTATAGTATCAGTAGTAAACCCAAACATGGTCTTTATAGAAACCTGATGGGGAGAGCCTATGGCCTTAGTCCCACAGTGGAAGAGATGCTGCATTGCCGAAATGTTGGACAACATGACACGGTGTTCTGACAGAGTAGAGTGCTATTGTTACTCCCCCATCTGCATGGTACTTCATAGAAGACTAGTGACTGTGGCTTTCCTGTATCTTCACTGTATTTTGAGGCTACCAATGGTTGCAACCTCTGCTGTAGGGACCTGCTCCACATCTGCAGGAGGCTTCTCTCTGAAAAAGACATTGTTTTCTCCAGAGAGGGTTGGCTCAACAGTTGGAATTCCCCTGCTCACCATCACTTCCTGCTTCTGGCACTCCCGTTACATTAGCATCAGATTTGACTTGTTTTTTGTGCATTTTGATCAAGTTGTTTGCAAAGGATTAAAATGCCAAGTTAGCTCACAATTCTTGATATTGATAGCGGAGAAAGACAAACCAAACTCCCTAACTCTCTTCACCTTCTGTCTGTAAACAGAGTTGTTTACTTTTGAAATGGCCATCGTGTCTTTCCTAATCTGCTGTTTGTGAATTGATCTGCAGCAAACTCCACTAGGTTTAAACTAGGGTTTAAATGATTTCTACATTCAAAAGCAGAGTGGTCTTTCCTTCTTAAATACACACACAAACACACACACAAATATATGTGCATATACACACACGCAGACACACAGGCAAAGAAACACACAGTCAGACACAAACTCACTCACACATACACACACACACACACACACAGACACACATTGACAACACGTACTGATATGCATACATACAGACACCATCTCACTCTAACTTAAACAGACACACATAAATGCACACACACATATGTACACATGCAAACACATATAGATACAAACACAGACACAGACACACAAACTGGTGCATATATATGCACAAAAACACAAGCACACAGATGAAAACACACACATCCCCACTTAGAAGCATGCACACAGATACAGAGTCACACACTCATGTACACACATACATGCATGCAAATATAGACACACATACAAAAGCGATTCAGGGAAGAGTCTTGCATCTATGAATGTTAAAAACAAAACTTAGGAAAATCAGAATCCACTGCTGGTTTCCTTCTCTCTGGAGATAAAGGTCAGATGAGACCAGATTGTTGAAGATGGGAGTTGCAGACTTTCTTTGAAGTTGGTGATAATGCAGCAAGGTGATATTTATAGACTGTGCACAAATTTACTTTTCAGGTGACTATAAGGATCTTTGTACAGATTTTGAGAAAAGTTGGGACAGAATTGCCAAACTGAAATTCAGACCATCTCAGGCAACTGCAATTCACCTGGGTCTTTCTCAGCCCTCACTATTAGCCAGAATTCCCCAACGTCTCAGGGCATGATCCGTGTGCAGTCAACACTCTGTCCACAGGAGGCAACATCAGCAGAACACTGAACTCATCATTTCATCATGGCACATCTCAGACTAACATATAATACAGTTCAGCACTTCAATACTGTGTTTTATAACTCACTAACACTTTTGATTGCAAGGGCAGTTTTGGAGCATGGACAAGAATCCATTTCATGTATCAAACTGTATGTATCTCAGAGTTCTTAGCCTGATTAGTGCTCACTCGCTTTGTGATAACTTAGACATAAATGTTTGCCTTGCCTTTTAGCACAGACAGAAAGTCATGTGATTTGTTATGGCTGCTAACATTGAACAATCAAGGGGGGGGGGTGCAGACATATTGCTGTATGGCACTGTCCTATGCCATTGTCACACTGACAGCATGTGCCAGCAATCTCTGCAGCAAACACACTGCATGATATCCAACCGAATGACCATATCTTTAATGTCTGTGGGTGGTGTTCTTAGTCTAGTTAAGGGACACTACTGTCAGTCAGAAAGTGCACCACATTCAGGCAAGGGCATTATCTGATCTCCGTTTGGGGTTTGGCCATGGTCATCACATGCCAACTGCCCTTTGTGAGCAATCTCCTTTGGATTTGTGGGGGAGCATTTCCAGCCTTTCCTGGCATTTCCTGGCTTGCTATGCTTGAAGTGGGATCTAAATGCAACACCCACAGCACAAACACTGGAAAGTCATCGCACTGGCAAACACTTGCACCTCTGCCATATGTAAACTTGCACAGAAGTGGCACTGTTGGAGGGGGTGATGCATCATTAATGAGCTGAACAGCAGAGAGCTGTGTCAGAAGTCACCAGCATTCATGGATGGAAACCTTCCAAGAAAATTCCTGAACTTGACACTGGGCCAAACTATAGGGATTTTCAAACCTTAAACTTTCAGACAAGCTTAGGTACTGGCCTGAAGACTATTGCTGTTTAAATTCAGGCTGACTGAATTATACACATGTATAATTAAAATGCTCTAAAATGCAGAGGAATTCAGTGATTTGATATTACTCATATTTCAGTTGGCTAAGTTAATGAGTGAGTTTCTATCCACCTGGTCAAAATTCATTCAATTTGTGAGGAAATGGATGGTGGCTGTGAACAGTTCCACAGGCATAATGAGTTTTAATGGGTCTCCTTTGGTTATTGCTCCAGGCTTGGAGTGAGAAGATCTGTGCTGTCTTTCATTTGTGGACATATTGATTTGCAATATGTCCACAAAACGACAGGTGGAAAATTCCACCACAATAATTTGTGTAGCTTTCTCCTTGCGATTTTATTGTTGGGACTTCCCATAACCGTGACCAACCTGTGAATCATGATCAGCCATTTTAAAGTTCAGTGAAGTTAATTTTAAAAAAATAAAGAAAAAGTGTCATGTGCACTACCAGTGGACAAGCTATCAAAGTCCAATTAAAAGGAAATTGAGGTAAACGATGAGATCATTTGATCCGATGTTATTATTCAGCAATTAAATAGTAATTAAAAGCACAGTCTGGAACAGGAGTAGGCATTTCACCAGTCAAGCTGGCTCTTCCATTTAATAGAGTCATGGAGTTATACTGCATAGAAACAGATTTTTCAGTCCAACTCGTCTGTGCTGACTGGATATTCTAAACTAATCTAGCCCATTTGCCAGCATTTGACCCATATCCCTCTAAATCCTTCCTATACATATATCCCTCCAGATGCCTTTTAAATATTGTAATTGTACCAGCCTCCACCACATCCCCTGTCAGCTCATTCCAAGCAAGCACAACTCTCTGCATGATAATAGTTTGCGTCACACATAGGTAGGTGGCTAAAAAGACTTTTAGCACCCTTGACTATAGGAGTTGGGACGTCATGTGAGGTTGTATAGGACATTGGTGAGGCCTCTTCTGGAGTATTGTGTCCAGTTCCGGTTGTCCAGTTATAGGAAGGATATTATCAAGCTGGAGAAGGTTTAAAAAGATTTACTCGGATTTTGTCGGATATGGAAGGTTGAATTATAAAGAAAGGCTGGATAGGCTGGGATCTTTCTCAGTGCAGCAAAGGAGATTGAGAGGCGATCTGATAGAAGTTTATAAAATAATGAGAGGTATAGAGTTAATGGTGGTTTTCTTTTCCCCAGGATGAGGGATTCCAAGACTGGGGACATATTTTTAAGGTGAGAGGGGAGAGAGTTTAAAAAGACATAAGAGACAATTTTTTTACACAGAGGGTTGTTCACATGTGGAATGAACTTCCTGAGGAAGTGCTGGATGTGGGTACAGTTACAAAATTTAGAAGACATTTGGATAAATACATGAATAAGAAAGGCTTGGAGGGATATGGGCAAGGAGCAGGCAGGTGGGACTACTTTAGTTTGGGATTATGTTCAACACAGACTGGTTAGACCGAAGGGTCTGTTTCCATGCTGTATGATCTATGAAACTATGGTTCTATGACTCACGTGCCTTTTAAATCTTTCCCCTCTCATCTTAAATCTATGGTCTCTAGTTTCCCTACCCTCAGAAAAAGACCTTGGCTATTCATCCTATCCATGCCCCTCATGACTTTATAAACCTCAACAAGGTCATCTCTCAGCTTCCAATGTGCCAGGGAACAAAACACAGCCTATTCAACCTCTCCCTATAACCCAAACCTTCCAGCAATATCCTTGTAACTCTTTTAAGGTCATGACAAATCTGATCTTAAACTCAACTCCAGTTCCAGCTTTCTCCAGTAATCTTTCACCTCTTGTGTACCAAGAACCTATCCATCCTTGCCTTGAAAGGATTCTTCTTCCACTGTCTTTGAGGAAGAGAGTTCCAGAGTCCTGTGTTCTCTTTGATAAAATAATTTTCTTCATCAGTGACTGAGTGTGCTCCCTAAATGATCACTTACTTAAGAATCCTAAAGTCTTCATCTTCCAATGACACAATTAGAAAGTTGGTTCTCACAGACTGCTGGGGAACAGAGATTAATTTTGCATCTTTAGACGCTGAGGGCTGGAATTTCAGCTTCATATGGAGATGGTTTGGAGGCAGGCAGGAGCAAACATTGGACTTCTGGCTAATGTCCTGAGTTCTGAGTGCTATCTCACCCTAGTCCATTTTCCTGGACAGGGTGAGGGATAAGTTTCAGAAGAAGACTTACAGATTTATTGAGACCTGTTATCTGAATCCACTGGAAGTTACCAACATCAAGGCATCTTTCAAAGTAGACTAGAGGCTTGGTGCAGTACACAAAGATGAGTTTGAGGCATTGCCTAGCCAAAGCCTTGGCCTCACAGTTCCCTACCAACCCCCTCTACACCCCTCACTCAACTGAGACCATCTTTGATGTTAAAAGTTTTTAAAGTTGAAGGGAGGGCACTTGAAGATGGAGGAGTCCTCTCCCTTTTTCATGTTGACCTCCAATGTGCTGCTCCTTCTGAATTGGAGGACCTGAAACTCCCCCTCTGGCCACTGATTGGCAAGTTCAGGAAAATCCACTGCTAAAGATTGTCCACCACACAGCATTGACGGAAGATCCCCTATTCCCTTTGATGTCTTGGTTTGAACCCACAGCTGAGATCTCTGACTGGTAACTGGGGTTTATCTCATCCCACCAGAGTACCAAAAATCAGGAACTTCCCTTCAATCTGATTGAAATGGTTAAAAATAAAAATCTTCCATATATGACTCTCATATGCAGTCATGCAGTAAAGTTAAAAACATGCAACAGGTAAAAACTTTATATTGTAATATGTTAAATGGGTCAATTATCCTGTTTTTGAATGTAGCCCAATCTAGACCCATTGTGCTTGGATTTCATTAGTCTTATTAACATTTGAAAAGATTCTGAATTGATCTCACCTAGCTTTGAAATTTAAAACAATTTCCAGAGAATTTCATTGTTCACGTAAGTACATTTTGTCACTGAGATCTGGTGTTAGGAAGGGAAAAAGGACATCTTTATCTTCCTGAATGATGGAATGCGATGAGTTACCATGGCAATCACATGTTCTGTGGTTAAGGCTTGTATATGCTTTTCATTTCATTGAGATTGTGTTTATCAGATATTGCATCATCTTAAAGTCTGAACTAATTTGAAAGGGTGAAGCATACCATCACGGCCTCTTTCAAAGTGTATATAAAGCCATTTTACTAAGAAAATGTCATTACCAGATGAGAATTTCAGAATTAGGAATTTGTTAAAGAGGGACTCTCAAGTCCAGACCTTTCTAAATTGGAAGATGCGCCACCACCTTCTCGACAGATGTACAGTGAATGCCAGTCGCATCAACAATGCACACATTCAAAGGGCTCTGTTTTAGTTGAGAATCCCCCTTTAATAGGGTTAACCCATCAATTGGAATGATTTTAAATGCAGAAACAAATCATCAACATTTCCATTAACAATCTTTCTTTAATTAAATGCCCTTTTTATACGTCTGCGATTAGTTTCGCACTATATATTACTTTCCTTCTGTCAATTTTAAAAATATATTTACAAGTCAGGATGAACTTTTTGAGTGAAATGACAGAAGCTGACAGAGGGAGGGGGCTGAATTATTTCCAACAAGATGAGTCATGAACTGAGGAGCAGCTTTCAGTTTATGAACAGAATAAACTCTACTGGGCTGCCCTCTCTCTCCTGCCTTGTTTGTGTGCTGCATAGAGCCATTTGCCGAGTCCATCACGAAGGATGCGAGCCTGAGAGGGGTAACTATTCCTGCCAGCAGTGGCCTGCAGGTTAAGGCCTCCCTGTACATGGATGACATCGCCTTTTTCTGCTCGGACCTGCTGTCTGTGAGCAGACTCATGAGCATTTGCGACCAGTTCGAACGGGCCTCGGGGGCCAAGGTAAACCGAGGCAAGAGCGAGGCCATGCTCTTCGGGAACTAGGCCGACCAGTCCTCGATCCCCTTCACCGCCAGGACCGACCACCTGAAGGTGCTGGGTATTTGGTTCGGGGGAGGGGGGGCTGGGTCGTGCGCCAAGTCTTAGGAGGAGTGTATCAGCAAAGTTAGGCAGAAACTGGGCAGATAGAAGCTACGGTTGCTCTCCATCGCGGGAAAAAAACCTGGTCATCAGGTGTGAGGCACTGTCATTGCTATTATATGTGGCACAGGTCTGGCCTACTCCCAGAACCTGTGCCGCTGCAGTCACCCGGGTCATCTTCCAGTTTATATGGAGGTCAAAGATGGACTGGGTCCAAAGGGACACTCTGTACAAAGATCTGGGCAATGGGGGAAAAAATACACCCAATGCCACCCTCACCCTGATGGCCACCTTTGTGTGTGGCTGCATCAAGCTGTGCGTGGATCCCCGGTACGCAAACACCAAGTGTCACTATGTACTAAGGTTCTACCTGTCCCCGGTGTTGCGAAGGATGGGCCTGGCCTTACTGCCGCGGAACGCTCCAAGTAGTTGGACCGTTCCGTACCACCTGTCCTTCGTGGAGAAGTTTATGAAGAAAAACACCTTTGACCACAAGTCCATCAGGAAGTGGTCAGCATGTTGTGTCCCTGAGACCCTTCGGGAAAAGGAGAGGGCGGATCCTATCGAGCGGTTCCCTGAGCAGACTGTCAAAGCCATTTGGCAGAATGCCTCATCACCAGAACTTTCCAACAAGTACTTTCCAACATGGCTTGGCTGGTGATGAAAAAGGCTCTGCCTGTGAGATCCTTTATGCACGCCCGGACTCTCAGCTGCACCACATGCTGCCCTCGAGGCACCTGCGGGGGGGACGAGACTGTCACACTCTTCCTTCTGGAATGTGCCTATGCAGAAGAAGTCTGGAGAGGAATGCAATGGTGTTTGTCGAGGTTCGTCCCGAGCAGTGCTGTGACGCGTGACTCCGTGCTCTACAGCCTGTTCCCCGGGACGCACATCGAGACGAACATCAACTGCGCCTGGAGGATCATCAACTCAGTGAAGGACGCTCTCTGGGCTGTCCAAAACCTGTTGATCTTCCAGGTGTAGGAGTTGACCCCGGGTGAGTGTTGCAGACTGGCACATTCCAAGGTCCAGGACTACGTGTTGAGGGATGCGCTGAAGCTTGGTGTAGCTGCCGCCAAGGCGCGGTGGGGAAAGACCACTGTGTAACATCTGCCTGCCTAAAGAAGAACAGGGGGCCCATGCAGTCATTTGGGCTCTGCTGATGCCTCAGCTAAAAATGTAATCATACAGACCTGTAAATAGGAATGATTACTTTGTTTCGGTATGCAAACAAATGGAAAGTTTACATATTTATGGCATGTCCAGTTGTATAGATCATCAAAGTATTTCATGAATAAAGTATATTTTTGACAATAAAAAATACTCCTGATGATGGCAACATCAACTTTCCTTCGAAAAAAGAATATTCACCTCCATTCCATGTGCCTTCACATCTCACTCCAGAATCTGATCTGGGTGTAGTGTAAACTGTGAGGAGTTTAATTGGGTGGAGTGTAAAATGTGTTGTGCGAACCAGGCTGAATTTAAACAAATTTTAAAAGGAAGTGTTATTTTGCTATGTCCTATTTTGCATTAAAACAGGAAACATTCATTTTTACCTCCATTGCTTCTGTGAGGAACAGCAAGGTGGTACCCTCTTCCTCCTGGCTCCAAAGTAGCATTAATTATTTTTTGGTTACACTGAAGTTTAAGAATACTATACAGAGCCAAACTTGCCATTATATACAATTTTGAAAGAGGGTAACGAAAACAGACAAAATGCTCCTACTTACTGAGTTAAGAGATAAAATCCCAGTCTTAGATATTCATTAGGAGCCCCTGTAGAACAGCCGAACACAACATCAGGCTCAATGTCTATTATACGTCCTGAATGAGGTATTGGCTTCTAAAATTATTCCTGAAGAGCTGATTTTAAAATTTAAATTTAGTCTTTACCGTTTGTAACAGCTGAAGGTGTGGTTGAATTAAAGGAGCTGTTTTGAACTGATGAGAAATCCTACTCCTTTATTTTCCATCATTCACCTCTCAACAAAGATGACAGCTATTTGGCAAAACTTTGTTTTGCTCTGTACTATTATAGAACAGACTTTACAAGCTTTCAGTATTTGGCACTGTTTATCATATGTTTAGAAAGAAACAGAACATGAA
Source organism: Hemiscyllium ocellatum (assembly GCF_020745735.1). Classification (NCBI taxonomy): domain Eukaryota; kingdom Metazoa; phylum Chordata; class Chondrichthyes; order Orectolobiformes; family Hemiscylliidae; genus Hemiscyllium; species Hemiscyllium ocellatum. The sequence continues at coordinate 48,158,150 of NC_083426.1, forward strand.
ATATACTTTTGAACAGATTGCTTAATTCTTTCAATGCATGAAAGATCAAAGCCAAGGCTCAGAAATTTAATTCTCAGAACTAGGAAGATGTAAAACAGTGTCAGTGGCTCAAAGACTTTGAGTAAGTCTATTTCTTCCCCTGAGTGACACTTGGAACAGTGAATCACTGAGCAAATCCATAGTGGAAGTTGAAAAAGATACCAAGTCCCAATTTTAATTAGTATAGACTGGATAGGGAAATTCAAATTCTGAACTTGTACCAGGTCAGATCCAGATGTGGGCTATGGCGATCGAGTGAGATATTAGTCTTGATCTCAAGATCATCTCATTGCAACCTGCTCTTTTGCCAAAGCAGTGCAATGAAATTCTCATCAGAGAGCAGTGAGTTCCCCATTGATGCAGCTGACTGTGGGTTGTGATCTTCCCAAACCTACCGTGGAAACATGGGGCACACTCACCATTGAAACTAGAGGCAGCTATGAAAGGAATATAGAGAAACACAACAGAGACACAGCAGTTATAACAGAGAAACTGATGGACACAGCAGAGACCCAGTAGCCACAACAAAGACATCAACAGCAACAACAGCGATACAGGCAACTGCAACAGGAACACAGACAGACACAACAGAAACCGGCAACTATAACATGTTCACAGACAGACACAGCAGGGACACATACTGACACAACAAACAGGTACTTCCATAGTAATAGAAGCAGGAGAAGGCCATTTGGCCCATCGAACATGCTCTACAATTCATTAAGATCATGGCTGATCTGTCCATTGCCTCAGCTCCTCCTCCCTGCATTATCCCCATAACCCTTAATTCCCCCAACATGCAAAAACCCATCCAACTGTGTCTTGAATATATTTAGTGAAGCTGCCTCTACTGCTACCTTGGGCAGAGAATTCCATAGGTTGACTTGTCTTTGAGAAAAGCATTCCTTCTCATCTCTGTCCTAAAGCTACTCCCCCTAATCTTGAGGCCATGTCCCCTCGTCCTAGTCATGCCCAAACATGGAAACAACTTGCCTCGCTCTCTCTGATCTATTCCTTTCATAATTTTATATGCTTCTATAAGATCCCCTCTCAATCTTCTAAATTCTAGCAAGTACAGTCCTGGGCAGCTCAACCTCTCCTCATAGGGTAAGCCCCTAATCTCTGGAATCAACCTGGTGAACCTCCTCTGCACCGCCACCAAAGCCAATATATCTTTCCTCAAGTAAGGAGACCAGAACCGTGCATATTACTCCTGGTGCAGCCTCACCAACACCTTGTACAATTGCAGCAGAACCTCCCTCTAGCAATTCAATCCCTCGAGCAATAAAAGCCAATATTCCGTTTGCCTTCCTGATTACCTGTTGCACCTACAGATTAACTTTTAGTGATTCAAGTATGAGCACTCCTACGTCCCTCTGCACAACAGCATGCCGCAATCTTTCATCATTTAAATAATACTATGACCAAATATTTTTACTTCCAAAGTGGATAACCTCACATTTACCAACATTGTACTCCATCTGCCAGACCCTTGCCCACTCACTTAACCTATATAAATCTCTCTGCAGACCCTCCACATCCTCTGTACAGTTTGCCTTCCCACTCAATTTAGTGTCATCAGCAAACTTGGATCCGTTACACTTGGTGTTCTCTTCCAAATCATTTATATGTATCATGAACAGTTGTGGGCCCAACACTGACCCCTGCAGCACCCTGCTCACCACTGATCTTCACCCAGAGAAACACCCATTTATTCCAACTCTCTGCTTTCTATTGGTTAACTAGTCCTCTATCCAAGCTAGTACATTCCTCGCAACTCCATGCATTCTTATCTTATGGATGAACACAGAGAGACACAACAGATACACAAACAGACATTACAGAGACACAACTAGACGGAACAGAGATGCAGGAAGCAACAACAGAGATCCAGACAATTACAACAGAAACACTGTTAACCTCAACAAGCACACACAGAGTCAACAGAGACACAGGCACACACAATAGACAACTAGACAGCTACAACAGAGACACAGACTGTCTCAATCAGACAGCTGAAACAAATCAGCCTTTCTACCTCTGTATTCACTTCACAGTAAAACTAAACCCTTAAAGATTCCAAATCCTTACTCCAATGGTTCCTAAACAGACTTTTGAATAATCAACCTCTAAGACCTTTTATGGTTTTCAATCAATTCCTCTATGCCTCTGCTCCTCAATGCTGCATCTTGGGCTGCACTGACAACTCTCACTGTAATGGTGCAGCAAGGTCAATGTGTGCTCAGGGACACACACCCAACTCCAAGCCTGGGCCAGCTGTATCTCCAGGCTCTTCCATCACTCTCTTAGAGCTCACTTACTCTGAGCCTCACAACAACCTTGCCTTGTCTGATTGCAATTTGCCCCTTCAGCCAGAGATACCAGTGTATAACATTTGACTAGCATGGGTTTTACTGTCCAATCAGTGCATTCTGTGAGCCCATTCAATAGAGGGTAGTGAGGAAAAGAGGTAGTCTGATGAACACCCTATTTCCTGCACATCTTGGAAGGGGCACTAGTGTACTGTGAACTATTGTCAAACACAATGTTTTGAGGAATACCAAACATATTTTTCAACAGGTGTAATACTACAGATATTTTTTGGACTTCTTTGACATGTTTGTATACTGTGAACGAAAATTTGGGAACAACCTTGACATTGTTCCTTGATATTTTAGTCATTCAGAAAATATGGGCATTACTGGCTAGGCCAGCATTTTATTGTCTGTCACTAGTTGCCCTTGAGAAGGTGGTGGTAAGCTGCCATCTTAAACCACTGCAGTCCATATGCTGTGTGTAGATCCACCCATGCCATTAGGGAGAGAACTCTAGGGTGGCACAGTGGTTCAGTGGTTGGCACTGATGTCTCACAGTGCCAGGGACCCAGGTTGGATTCCAGCCTTGGGTGACTGTTTGTGTGGAGTTTGCATGTCCTCCCTGTGTCTGCATGGTTTGCCTAATGTGGCTCTCATTTCCTACCATAGTGCAAAGAACTGCAGGTTAGGTGGATTGACCATGCTAAATTACCCATAATGTTCAAGATCGTACAGGCTGGATGGGTTAGCCATGGTAAATGTGGGATCAGAGGGGTAAGTCTGGGTGGGATAGTCTTTGCAGGGTTGATGTAGATTCAATGGGCCAAATGATCTCTTTCTGCATTGTAGGGATTCTATGATTTTCAGGATTTTGACCCAGTCGCAGTGAAGGAGTGACAATGTATTTCCAAGTAAAGATGTTTATTGGATTGGAGGGGAACTTGCAGGTGGTGGTGTTTCTCTGTATGTGCTGCCCTTGTCCTTGTAGATGGAAGTGGTCATGGGTTTGGAAACTATTGTCTAAGGATTTTTAGTGTATTTTTGCATTGCATCTTGTAGATGGTATTTACTGTTGCTACTGGAGCATTGCCAGAGGAAGATGTTAATGTGCTGTCAATTAGCAGGCTGCTTTGCCCTGGATGGTGTTAAGCTTCTTGAGTGTTATTGGAACTGTACATCCAGGGAAGTGGGGAGTATTCCATCTCACATCTGTTTTGTGCCTCATAGATAGTGGACAGGCTGTGGGGAGTCAGGAGGCAAGTTACCTGCTGCAATGTTTCTAGCCTCTGATCCATTCTGGTAGCCTGTATTTATATGACTGGTCCAGTAAGTTACTGGTCAATAGTAACCCCCAGAGTGTTGATAGTGGGGTTTCATGTTTTGGTAATGCTATTGAATGTCAAAATGGTGGCTAGATTCTCTCCTGTTGGAAATTGTCATTGCCAGGCATTTGTGTGCCACAAATGTTACTTGCTACTTTGCAGCCCAAGCCTGAATGTTGTCCAGGTCTTGCTGCAGTTGGACATTTTCAGGGTCTGAGGAATCACATATGGTGCTGAATATTGTGCAATCATCAGCAAAAATCCTCATTTCTGATTTTATGATGGAGGGAAGATCATTGATGAAGCAGCTGAAGATGGTTTGGCCCAGAACACTATCCTAAGGAACTTCTGCAGAGATGTCCTGAATTCCAAGAAACTCAATCATAGAGTTACAGAGTCATATGGATGTACAGCACAGAAACAGACTCTTCAGTGCAACTTGTCCATGCCGACCAGATATCCTAACCTAATCTAGTCCCATTTGTTCCCCCTTTGATCCCTTTTAAATCTTTCCCCTCTCACCCTCAGCCTATGCCCTCTAGTTCTGGACTTCCCCACTCCAAGGAGAAGTTCTTGCCTATTTATCCTACCATGCCCCTCAGAATTTTATACACTTCTATAAGGTCACCCCTCAGTCTCTATCGCTCCAGGGAAAACAATCCCAACCTATTCAGCCTTTCCCTGAAGCTCAAACTCTTCAATCCTAGTAACCTCCTTGTAAATCTTTCCTGAATCCTTTCAAGTTTCACAACATCCTTCCCATAGGAGGGAGACCAGAATTGCACACAATTTTTCAAAAGTGGCCTAACTAATGTCCTGTACAGCCACAACATGACTGCCCACCTTCTATACTTGATGCTCTGATCAATAAAGGAAATCAAATCAATCTTCCTATATGTCAGGCATAACTTCAACCAGTGGAGAGTTTCCTCAGATTCAGTTTTGCGTGGACTTTTTGATGCCACTCTCAATTAAATGCAGCCTTGATGTATTGTCACTCTCACTTCACCTCTGGAATTCCATGTCCTTCACACAGGGTATGACCCAACCACTGGAGGGTTTTCAACCCAATTCCCATTGAGTCTAGTTTTGCTAGGGTTCCTTGATGCTACATCCTGTGAAATGCAGCCTTGATTTCAAGAGATATTGCTTTCACCCTGCATCTTGAATTCAGCTCTTTTGTCCATGTTTGAACCAAGGCTGTATTGAGGTCAGGAGCTGGGTGGCCCTGGCAGAACCCAAACTGGGTATCACTGAGCAGGTTATCGCTGAGCAGGTGTTGCCTGATATCACTGTTGATGACACCTTCCATCACTTTACTGATGATTAAGAGTAGACCAATGGAGCGGTAATTGGCCAAGTTGGATTTGTCCTGCTTTTTATGTACAGAAAATACCTGGGCAATTTTCCACATTGTTAGGTAGATGCCAGTGTTGTAACTGTACTGGAACAGCTTGACTATGGGAGTGGCAAGTTCTAGAATACAAGTCTTCAGTACTATTGCTGGAACATTTTCAGGGCCCAAAGACAATACTCTCATGTCAAATATATCTGCATCAGGTACATTAGTGAGAATGAAATATGATGTTTCCTCTTGTTGTTTCCCTCGCTACTTGCTGCAGGCCCAGTCTAGCAGCTATGGTCTTTAGGACTTGACCATCTTGAATATGAGAGTTGGGAGTGTGGTGCTTGAAAGCACAGCAGGTCAGGCAGCATCCGAGGAGCAGGAGAATTGACTTCTTGGGGTGCTTTCATCTTGATATGAGTCTTGCTACCATTGAAGTCATACACCCAGATTATCTTTGTTACCTTCAGTGCACCTAAACTGGCATTCAACACAGAAGAGAACTGGTTCATTAGTTGACAGGGCTAGGGTAAAGTGGGGATGATAAGAGGTAAATGAGCAGGAATTTCCTGAATTTCTTTGGCCAGGTGCCATGACTCTTCATAGAATCCAGAAGCAATGTTATGGTCTCCCATAGCAACGCTCCCTCAACTGTAAAGCACTGTGCAGGCACCACTGTTCAGTGGGGCCTAGGACAGGGGCTACATCAAGGCCCAGGCTTCTAGGAAGGGTGTTATGCCCTCAATGGGATACAAGGCTGGGGACCCAGATCAGAAGCAGCACAGGAATCTGTGATTTCCCCAACCCCTGCTCCTACAGGTGAGATTTGTCACATGATGGTGGCATCTACAATATTATCTCTAACATATGATTACATGTGAATGACTGTGTCAGACTATTACTTGACTAGTCTGTGAGATAGCTCTTCTAATTTTGACACAATCCACCAGATATTAGTGAGAAGGGTTTTGTAAGATCGATAGGTTTGTATTTGCTGTTGCCATTTCTGTGCCTTTGTTGCCAGTTTCAGATCTTATATCAAACTGCACAATGGTTTATACAACTGAGTTGCCTGCTTGGGCCTTTCAGAGTCAGCTCCTATACTAACCTCAGTCCCAACCTTCGAGCAGGACAAAGACAGCACTCACTGGATCTAACAGTGACTGTGGTCACAAACTTAAAATCATCTGATTCCTTCCTAGACGGATCAGATGATATTTGCAACATATCTTAGTTTGTGGTTGTGTCAGAGAGATCAATAAAACTTTATATTGCAAGAGACCTGAATACATTTCATTCTGTCTTATTAAATTAAAACAGGCAGAATATGCACATAGCGTTGTAGGTTTCTTCTTGGAAAAGGGTGCCAATGATCACATGCATGTCATATTGTGGTGCTGCATGCCAACACTGAGATGTCTACTTCCTGTGTATGCAGTTAGTGTGCAACCTTGCACAGCATCTGATACACTGTCCCAACAGAGGTCATAATGTTGTCATTCTGCTGTAGTCTGTTGGACGTTTGTATGTGATTCATCATGACAAACAGGAGAGGTGGCTATGGATTCAGATGACTTGTAAAGCTGGAGCACACAGCCAAACATGAGGGCATTTCTGCTGTCTCAGCTACTCTGGAGGAGCCCTGTATACACAGCAGAGCAGGTGCCAAGATCCATTAGCTCTGCTAGATCATGCACAGAGCCATTGCCATCAATTGGACAGTAGGAAGAATGGAGGAAACATCCCCATTCTGACTGAGTTGTTTGTGACCAGACCATCTGACTGTTGTTGAATCTGAATTACTAATGTACAAATTCTCAAAGGCGAGCTTTCCTCTATTTCCATTACAACATTTATTTGTCCACAATGAAGACAAAAGGCCACCACAGAATAAACTCCCAAACCAAACTTACATCTCAATCCATCCCATATTGTATACAGAGGTCACGTTTGTCTGTAGTTTGCTATAGTCATGGGCACAGCAGTTGCCATACCAAGCCATTATGCATCCAGATAGAACACTTTCTGTAGTGCACCTTTAAAAATTGGCAAGAGTCTTTATGGATATGCTGAATTTCCTTAGCCTCCTGAGGAAGTAGAGGTGTTGTTGTGCTTTCTTGACTGTACCATTAACATGGGTGGGTTAGGACAATTGTTGGTGATCATCACTCCAAGAACCGTGATGCTCCCAACGCTCTCTACCTCAGTGCCACTGATGCAGACAGGGCTGGGCTCTCCACCTTGCTTCCTGAAGTCAACAACCAGTTTTCTTTCATTTTGCTGATGTTGAAAGAGATTGCTATTTTTACACCATGCCACCAAGCACTCTCTCTCTTTTCATCATTGTTTAAGACTACAATGGTGATGTTATCAGTGAACTTGTAGAGTTAGGATAGAACTTGACCACATCGTCATGACTGTATGGGGAGCACAGTAAGGGGCTGGTGGCCATTGAGGCACACTGCATGATTTGTCTTTGGCACCAGGATGATGGTGATCTTCCTGAAGCAGTTGGGGACTTCAGATCATAGTAAGGAGAAGTCAAAAGTGTCAGCGAATACTTCCACCAGCTGGTATATGCTGGATCTGAGTGCATGGATGGAGACTCCATCTGGTACAGTCAATATCCGTGGGTTCACTGTCAAAAAGGCCAATCTGACATCTGTAGCAATGACTGAGAGAACAGGTGCATCTGAGGTTGTTGGGGCAGGTGACATCATTTTGCTGACCTTCTTTTCAAAACAAATGTAAAATGCATTGAGTGCACTGGAGATGGATGTATTTTTGTTCGCTATTCTGTTCTGCTTTGCTTTGTAGCCCATTATGTTGTGTAGGCCTTGCCATTAATAGCACATGTTTGTGTGATTAGCTTGGATCTCTAGCTTAGCCTAAGGTTGTCTCTTCTTGTCTCCAATGGCCTTATGGTTGTTGTATCTGGATTTCCTGTGAAGTTCAAGGTAATTTGATTTAATTACCTGACACCTGGAATTTAATAGGCTCCTGGTTCAACTGTAGTTTCTGATTGCCTTCAGATTGCCTTCTTTGGAACCCAGTCTTCTACATTTCTAATAAAGTTTGTAATGGTAGTGACATACTCATTTAGGTTAGCTGTTGAGCTCCTCAATCTGGACTAGTCCACTGATTCCAAACAGTCCCCTAGAAGCTCTTCCGCTGCCTCTGACCAGCACTGTGCTACTTGTTATATTGGGTCGTCAAGTTTCAAGAAGTGCTTGTAAGCCTGGAGGAGGGACATGGCGTTGTGATCTGAGTCCCTAAAATGCAGAAGAATTTTGGATTGGTAGGGAATTTTGATGATTGTGTAGCAACAGTCAAAGATGTACGGTTCTTTGGTGGGACAGAGTGGCACACTCTTGAGGTTGGCCTGATTGAAGTGACTGGCTATGATGATCAAGGCTTCAGGGAATTCTGTCTCAAGTCTATTTGCAGAGATGATATATTTTCTCAAGTGCACTCTTCATTTCTGAATTTCCTTAGCCTCCTGAATATAGAACGCTGTCAGGATAGGCGAGACTTTTTTCACTGGGGCGCAGGAGGTTGAGAGGTGACCCTATAGAGATTTGTAAAATAATGAGGGGTACAGATAAGGTGAATGGCAAGTGTATTTTTCTTAAGATGGGGGATTGCAAGACGAGGAGGCATTTTTTAAGGTGACAGAGGAAAGATTTAAAAAAGACATAAGGGGCAATTTTTTTAACATTGAGAGTGGCTTGTGTGTAGAATGAACTTCCAGCTGAAGTGGTGGATGTGGGTACAGTTACAACATTTAAAAGACATTTAGATGGGGATCCAAGATGGCGGCGACCCAGCAAGTCTGAGTCTATAGTGCTCTTCCCAAGACTTGGGCAAAGTGGGTCACCCACCCCCACCACATTCACCAAATCATTCATAATAGCAGTTAACTTTAAATAGCTGCTTAGTATTACATTTAAATAATCTAACATTTAGTGAAAAATGACCAAAGGGAAGGGAGCCCGCAGCTCTCAACAAGCAGGACCCCCTCCCCACCTTCTCCCTCTTCAGCTGCAGCAGAGGCATCCACAGCTGCCCCGGGGAACTTACCGACGGTAACAAGCCTTGTGGAGATGATCACCAAGCTGGACGCAAAGATCGATGCCTTTATCGAGGAGTCCCGACATCGCTGGGAATCACTCTCAGCCGCGCTGCAGAAGCACGGCCGAGACATCCAGGAACTGGAGCGCCGAGTCGGAGGGGCGGAGTTAAAGGCCACGACCTCCGAGACTGCAGCTCAATCAGCCGCTGATCAGGTCCGGACTCTCGAGCAGCGAGTCCGGACCTCAGAAAATCATATTGACGACCTCGATAATCGAGGTCGTCGAAAAAATATTCGTTTGCTGGGCCTTCCCGAACGGGAAGAGGAAGGCCAGCTTACAGCATTCCTGGAGCAATGGCTGCCACAGCTTTTAAATCTGCATGCTGAATCAGGCCAGGTAAGGGTGGAATGGGCCTACCGGGTCACAATACGTGGGCCCGGCTCAAACCAGCGCCCACGCCCGGTCCTGTTCCAGCTGCAGAGCTATAGGGAGAGGCAGATGCTCCTGGAAGCCTCAAGAAATCTTGGAAAAGATCCCCAAGCCATGATCTATAAAGGATCCAAGATCATGCTATTCCAGGACTTTTCCCCAGCTCTGGTCTGAAAGAGGAAGGCATTCGATGAGGTGAAGAAGCGTTTAAGGGACTTAAATACTCAGTACTCCTTACGCTATCCAGCAACGCTACGCTTTAACCACGAAGGATCCATAAATAACTTCGGATCACCAGAGAAGGCTAAGGAATTCTTGGACTCTCTTAAATAAACTGTAAGAGATAGTGGATGTTGGTTTGCCTTTCCCTCTACTTTGGTTTACATCCCCCTACCTTTTTGTTTCTCTTTTTTCTTACCTGACTGTTTAATATTATCATGGGGGCGGGGAGAGGGATTTGATTTTCTCCCCCGCCCCCCCACGTGGGTTTGTTTTCTTTAATTACTTTATGTATATATGTGGGTATGTATGTATGTATATACATGTTGGGGCGTTTGGTTAATGTTGATGGGGGGAGGTGGTTACCTTATTCTATTTTACTTCTGTCTTTAGGAGTGGGGTTGTTTTTCCCCTGTTATTTTGTATTATTATATTTAATTATTACTTTGTTGAGATTGTAATTTTATAGTTATATATTTATATATGGTATTAACATTCCCAAATATATTCAGGTGTTGGTGTGGGCGGGGGTAGGGTGCTCACTGTTAACTCTAGCTTTGTATTATATTTGAATTCTCCTCATTTTATTGAGGAGCACCTGGGTCAAGGGTGGGGCATTGGTTGGGAGAGGATAAGATGGACTTTTGGAGAGGAAGTGACGCTCCCTGGGAACAAGGGGGAAAATCTCCATTTAGGTACGTTTTATATTTTTTTTATTTATAAATAGTTTTTTATTATATTGTTTTGAGTGTATTAGAGAGCCTTTATTTTTGTAAAGTTTATATGCTCCATGATGTTCCAGATAGGGTTTCCCCTCCCGAGGGGTCTCGGATCTGCCCAGATGATTATGGTTGATCAGTCGGTTAAGTGGTGCACCTGGAATGTCAGGGGGAGTAATTCGCCAGTTAAAAGGAAGAAAATATTATCAAATCTTAAGAAAGAAAGAGTTGATATAGCTCTCCTACAGGAGACACACCTGTCGGATAAAGAACACTTAAAATTACGGCAGGGTGGATTTGATCAGGCCTTTTTTTCTTCTTTTAGCTCAAAAAGCAGGGGAGTTGTTATTCTTGTTCGGAAGAATTTCCCTTTCAAAATTCTAAATCAGATAAAAGACGAATCTGGATGATATATTTTGATTAAAGCCCTCGTAAATGGAGAGGAATATGGGATTCTAAATTTGTACTACCCCCCGGCACACCCCTTTAAATTTATAACGGAAGCTTTTTCAAAATTGATGGCCTTTGGTGCCCGTCATACAATTATAGGGGGAGACTTTAATTGTATTATGGATCCGGAAATAGATAGGATTCCCAAGAGTGCTGCCGGAGTATCTCCCAGATCTAGACAACTGGTGGATCTGAATAAAGAATTAGGATTGGTAGATGTATGGAGATGTCTCCATCCACAGGGTAGAGATTTTTCTTTCTACTCTAATCCACATAAATGTCATACAAGAATTGATATGTTTTTTGCCCCATTGATTTTTTAAAAATTCTATATCACCCTGTAAAATAGATACTATAGCAATTTCTGACCACGCCGCTGTATATATGGAAACTAAGGCAAGGAACAATGGGACATCCGCTCGGCATTGGCTTTTGGACGCCTTCCTGATAAAAGATAGTAAATTTGTCAAGTACTTCTCCCAAGAATTTAAAACTTTTTTAGAAATTAATTCAGGTACGGCTAACAACCCATCAATGATGTGGGAGACCATCAAAGCTTATGCACGAGGTTTGATCATCTCCTACTCAGCGACCCAGAAAAAAACTGAAGGGAGAACAACAGCGTCTGCTCGAAGCACGCTTAAAAGCAGCTGAAACAGCATACGCTGATAGACCTTCTATTATAAAATTGCAGAGGATTACGGCCCTTAGGACAGCTCTAAACACTACGCTTACTCAAACGGCTAAGAGGGAAATATTATTTGCAAAACAAAGGTTATATGAATATGGCGACAAACCGGGTAGATACTTAGCATTTCTTGCAAAGAGAAAGAAGGCCCCTCAGACTATTACGTCTATCAAGGAAAGTACAGGTACTCTGAATCATGACAATAAAAAGATTAACGCGATCTTTAGAGAATTTTATTCTGAGTTATATAAATCGCAGGATTGTGAAGATAGGACTAGGAAGAGGCAGTCATTTTTTTAAAATTTGACCTTTCCGGGCTTGACTCCGGAACAGGTATCGGTCCTAAATGCTCCTCTAACAGTCCAAGAACTTCATGCAATTAGGCAACTCCAGAGCGGAAAGGCACCGGGCCCAGATGGTTTTCAAGCTGAATTCTATAAAGAATTTACAGAAATATTGGCTGATCCACTTATGGACATGTATAACTATGCATATAGTCAGGGCTGTCTCCCGCCTTCGCTGAAAGAGGCAAATATCTCTCTTATCCTTAAAAAAATAAAAGATCCAGAAGACTGTACATCATATAGACCAATATCCTTGCTAAATGTAGATTTTAAAATCCTCTCTAAAATGTTAGCACTGAGATTAGAAAGGGTACTGCCATATATTACAAAGGAGGATCAGACGGGATTTATTAAGGGCCGTAGATCATCCAATAATATTAGAAGGGTTTTGAACATGATCCAAGCCTGCCATCAGGGAAAGATACCAGGAGTAGTAGTCTCATTAGACGCGGAAAAGGCATTCGATAGGGTTGAATGGTCATATTTGTTTTACACATTGGAAAGGTTTGGCATTGGACAGGTGTTTACCAAATGGGTCTCAACATTGTATAGTGATCCCAAAGCAGTTGTGGTTACCAATGGATTAGGTTCTGATAGCTTCAATGTGGGTAGGGGCTGCCGTCAAGGATGTCCTCTCTCGCCATTGTTATTTACGCTAATAATTGAACCACTAGCAGAAGCTATATGGACTGATCCTAATATAACGGCCCCGAGGATTGGTACAGGTAAACACAAAATTACCCTTTATGCAGATGATGTTCTTTTATTCCTCAATAATCCTCTGATGTCCGTACCTCGTCTAATTCAAGTTATTAATGCATTTAGTGCATTCTCAGGCTATAAAATTAATTTTTCAAAATCGGAGGCTATGCCAATGGGTGGCCTGGTTATGACACCCCACTTAGTGAACGGATCCCTTTTTCCCTTTCGTTGGTCCCTGGAGGGTTTCTTATATTTAGGTATTTTTATTACTCCAGTATTTGGTCAGTTGTATAAGGCGAATTTTGTGCAATTACTGGAAAGGATAAGGCAGGACCTCCAGCGATGGGAGACCTTCCAATTTCCTGGTTGGGTAGAATAGCACTAATTAAAATGAATGTTCTGCCCTGTCTCCTATATCCTATGAGAATGCTCCCGGTGATGCTGCCAAGGATGGCCCTACGTAAATTATATGGCTGGCTGGGTTCCTTTATTTGGAATCATAGACGGCCCCTCATTAAGCTGAAGAAGCTACAGCTTCCACAGGCAAGGGGAGGATTGGACTTCCCAGACTTTAGGAAATATCAGTTAAGTTCCCTATTAAGTTACATAGCTGATTGGGTCTTGTTCGACCCACAATCAATCTGGCTGGACATTGAGGCCTCTCAAGTAAAATACCCACTTATTAACCTTTTATTTTCAGACAAGAGGAAAATCATTACAGATCACTGTAAAAACCCCATAATACTAAACACAATTAAGGCCTGGAATATAATGCGGCAAAATGAGGGTAATTTACATAAAACATCCCCCTATGCACCGATAGTAGGGGCATGGGGATTCCAACCAGGGTTTACAGATGCCACTTTTAAACTCTGGAGATCCAGAGGTATCTCATGTTTAGGGGACCTATTTAAAGATGGGGTCCTGATGTCTTTTGAACAGCTGCGTCAGAAATTCGGATTACCCAATAGAGACCTCTTTCGATACTTCCAAATTCGAGATTATATACAGAAGAAGACTACGTTAATAGATAGTCTTTATAAATCAGATAGAGAATGTAATGTCCTACGACCAGTGGGGGTATCCTCCGTCAGTACTATTTATCATTTACTACATGATGAACTATCGGGAGATATGGACAATCTGCTTAAAACATGGGATCAAGATTTGGGACTAGAAATCTCTATAGAAATGTGGAATGATATTTGGGAAAATGCTAGAAGAATTACTATCTGTAACAGAACCCAGGCTATCCAGCTGATGATACTTCATAGGGCCCTTATAGCACCGGCTCGATTGGCAAAATTTAAGGCAGGAGCATCTCCAATGTGTCCCAAATGCAAAATAGAGGTGGGCACTCTTGTACATTGCCTATGGACTTGTCATAAGATCCGTAGATATTGGATTAAAGTAGCAAGTACCCTGACAGAAATTTTAGGAACAGAAATTAGAGTGGACCCTGTATCTCTCCTTTTGGGCTTTTCGAACTTTTCCTCCCTGGATACGCACGGGAAGAGACTAATTTCTATTCTCTCTTTCTGTGCAAGGAAAAATATTTTGGTGAACTGGGTGGCTGAGGGCCCCCCTGGACTTTCAAATTGGCACAGATTAATGATGGAATGTATTCCCCTTGACTTCCTTACAAATATGGTGCACCGAAAGACTGAATTATTTTATAAAATATGGCAGCCCTTTTTGAATTACATAAATGCAGATATTTCGGCCATCCTAACAAGGGCTTTTATTTAATGAAGATCACAAACCTGGCTGGTCCGGGGCCCCTTGGGAGAGGAATCCCGCACGAATACGGGTTTTATTACATTTGATGTTATTACATTCTGAGCATGTAAGAGACTTAAGTATGCACTCTGGTTAGTTATAGGTTAGATTAGTAGAAAGTTGAGTTTTGTTTTTTTTTTATTTTTGTAATTTTTTCTTTTCCTTTGTTAAATTTTTATTGTATATTTGATTTAATTGTACATCAATGTTTGTATTTGAGAGTTTTGTTTATTTTTGTAAACTTGTAAAAATTTTAAATTTCTAATAAAAATATCTTTAAAAGAAAAGACATTTAGATAAGTACATGATTAAGAAATGTTTGGAAGGACATAGGTCAATTGCAGGCAGGTGGGACTAGTTTATATTGGGATTATGGCTGGTATAGACTGTTGGACCGCAGGGTCTGTTTCCGTCCTGTATGGCTGTATGATAGTGGAGGTGAATCTGTGTGACAGGTAGTGGGGATGGCACTTCACTATGAGATATTGTAGGTCTGGGGAACAGTAACTTGCCAAGGTTGCCATGTCTGAGGACCAGGAGGTGTTGATTCAGAGGCAGATCCCACCTTACCCAAGGAGCAGTGTGTGAGGTTAGTGGTGCAGTTAATGGGATATGAAAATATATTCATCAACCTTGGCAACTTACGTGCTATCACTAGACTTTTTGTATCCAGTATCCAGGTTCTAGGCTGCTCAGGTTAATTACTGCAGTTCTCTGGGCCCATTGTATTTTCAAAATTTATCTGAAAGGCCCTTGGATAGATGATATTCCTCTGTTCTTTAACCCCCATAGCAAAGTTTTCAATGTGGTACAGGAAAATCTTGTGGCCTACTCTCTGCCATGTTATGCAATTACTGTTTCCCATATCAGATTCATAACTTCCAGAATCTGCTTCAGCCACAAAGCACCTCTCCCAGAAGAGGTGAGGACTGCCTTTAAGTTGTACTGGTTAGCGATAGTTCATTCCAGCCTCTCACATTCTGCACCCTCTGTTTAGGCGTATAACCACTGAACAGCACACTTATCACTGGCTGCATACTGCTATCATTTAAATTGTGTGTTCCTTCTTCCACACAAACAGAGATAGCATCTTTTAAAAAAAAACTATTACCATTACTTGAGTAAACAGTTGAACTCTGTCTTCTAGATTCTCTCCAAGAAAGGACAAGGAACTGAATTAAAATAACTCAATAACTCATCTATTAAGTATGTCCAGAGAATTTGGTTCTACTCCACAGTAAAAAATATTTAACCATTATTCTCTGAAACATGTTTACAATATTACTTTTTGAAAAGCCTTTTGGGGCTTTAAAAGTTCAAGATTTTCTGAAAAAATAGGGATCATAACTTTTTCAGAAATAGTTTTGACAGAGTTGATTGCAGCCTGATGTGCTGATCACTAAAACCGCGACGCCTAGAAAATAGGAGGAGGAATAGGCCATTTGGCCCTTTGTGCCTATCTTGCTCTTCAATGTGATCATAGATTATCATTCTATTTGGCAACCTGTTCCCACTTTCTCCCCATACAATTTGGTCTCTTTAGCTCTAAGAACAATAACTAATTTTTTTTTTAAAGTATTCAATATTTTGCCCTCAACCACGTTCTGTGACAGAGAATTCCCCATTCTCACCGTTATCTGGGTGAAGAAGTTTCTCCTCATCTCACTCCTAAATGGCTTACTACCATATTCATAGACTGTGACCCCTGGTTCAGGACTCCCCAGAAATCAGGAATGTCCTTCCTCATTTACCCTGTCCAGTCCTGTTAGAATTTTACAGGTTTCTATGAGATTCCTTCCCTTCACTTCGCAGTGAATATAAGTCCTAGCTGATCCAGTCCTAGCTGATCCAGTCCTAGCTGATCCAGTCCCTCTCCATACGTCGGTCCTGCCATCCCAGAAATCAGTCTGGTAAATCTTCATTACATTCCCTCCACAGCTGAACATCCTTCCTCAGAGAAGGAGACCAAAATGCACACAATACTTCAGGTGTGCTCTCACCAAGGCCCTGTGCAATTACAGCAAGACAACACTGCTCCTGTACTTGAATCCTCTCTCCATGAAGTCCAACATACCATTTGCCTTCTTCACTGCCTACTGCACCTACAATTATTTTAATGGACTGGTGCACAAGGATACCCAGGCCTTGCTGCACCTCCCATCCCCAGTCCCCAGTCCCTCGCCATTCAGATAATAATCTGCCTTCCTGTTTTTGCTAAAAATTTCATTTAATGGTGTCACCAGGAAATATAACGAGCCAGTGCAGATAATTTAATTTGAAATTCTTGACATAAATATGCAATCCATACAGCTTTTTCAATTTATTATTATTGATTCCAGTGGCTGGATAGTGGGATGAGTTTGTATATTGTTCATTCATTTAGTTCTGTAACCTGGCATGAAAGGTCGTTGGCATTCTCAGTCATGTGTATGTGTCAATGGGTATTAACCCACAACACAAAGGCGTTTCTAATTTTCCTTACCTACTCCTAAGTGGCATTCAGAGGCATAAAGGAAATAAATATGATGGCAAGTGTGGAAAACAAAAATATCACACTGGTACATCAATCTGTGCTGCTCTCAAACAGGATAATGAAAAGCTTGTACTGTACCTGACCTGACTGAGTGAGAAAAGAAATAGTTTTATTTATACAATTCCCATCAATGTTATCTATCACTATAATGAGGACAAAAATATAAATTTAGGAATGAACAGAGGGCATTTTGGGTGTAGTACTGGAACTGAGGACATTTATCACTGTGAGATTGTGAAATATAAACAGGGTCACTGGAGTAAGTAAGCAGAGTCCAGAAATAATTCTCAGTATCCTTTAGGGATTAATTAGTGCAATGCTTCAACTTTGCATAACAGTATCATGATTAGTGAATAATTGATCATTTCTGCACATAAACAGCTGAAGATATGCTTATGTGAGTGTCAAAGGGAGAATAAGAAACAGTAGGCTCCTTTTATGGCTGTTATTACAAGTAGTACAAGTGGTTAACATAGACCATGGGGAGAACTTGGATAGCAGAGGCTTAGCTGGTTAAACTGGGGAGCAGGAAGCAATGGATAGTTTTAATACATGCTCAGTATCTGACTTCAAAAGTACAGATAAATAATGCAGAAGGTTACTGTGCATACTGATGCAACTCACTGATAAAGATGACTTAAGTTTTAGGTCGCCCTGCTCCTGGAAATATTTCTCAGATAGGTGTTGAAAGGATGAGAGGCATGTGAGACAATCAGGAAGGCTGATCTGCAGATGGTGGGAGGTAATCAGAAGAGGATGGCAGGGGGACTGGGAGGAGGTAGCAAGAATGTAAGATGTACGATATGACCAGGAAGGCTGTGGATCCAGAAGGCATGCTGTTGCACCATTAAGACTCACATTCACGTATTCCTAGCTGTACCCTTGTGGAATTACTACAGATAGTTTGGTTATCCTGAATATAGCTGACCTGGAGTTCAGAGCAGCCTGCTTTCAGGAAATGGATTTGAAGCAGACATGGGGCCCCATATGTATAGATATCTATTCCAGGAATAAACTCTAGTGATCTTAAATTTTTCCCATATGACGTGCAGTGCATGACCAGTGCCCAATCAGATTGGACAGCTAAATATTTACTTTGCACCTGTAGAATGAAGTTATCATTAAAACAAATCCATGAGTTAACTGATCTCAGCTGAAGGGACAGGAGAAATATTACAACTGAATTGGTTCCACTTGATTAGAGGGGAAAAAAATTGACAATATTCAATCATCAGCAAAGGAGTGGAAAATATTGGTGACAAAGCAGCACTTTGGAATAGCATGTTTAAAAATGCTCCAATGGTTCCAACAGGACTTTGTTGTAGTCTTGGTATGAACATGGACAGAGATATGACTGTCTTCGACACCAAGACAGCATTTGACCTAGTGTGGCATTAAGGAAGCCTAGTAAAATTAAAGTCAGTGAAAATTGGAGAAAAGTTCTTCACTGCTTGGACTAACACAAAGGAATGTTTGAGGTTGCTAAATGATAATCATCAGTTTGGATACTGCAACAGGAGTGGCAATTTCCCAATATAAACCATTTCCATATACTCATTATAAGTTTAGAAATGTGGATATTTGCTGATGATTGGACAATATTCAGTTATATTCAGAATTACTTGGAGAATAAAGCAATGGGGCATATGGCGGGGTGTTAGCAACATTCATTTTGAGCTGAGGAATGGCCAGTAGCATTCATGCTACACAAGTTCCAGGTCACAACCATCTCCATCTAACAGAATTTCTTTTACATGCAATAATGTTATGCGTCAAATCTCATATACTTGTGCTTGTGGAGTCTACTATTAACTATAAATATAACTGCACCAGTCACATAAATAGTTTGACTAGAGAGCAGGTAAGAGACTGGGTATTCTGCCAGAATTGATTCACATACCTACTGCTCAAAGCCTGTCCGCCAACTACAAGGCACAAATCGGGGCACAATGGATACTTTACATGTGTCTAGACAATAAGATCATCAGAAATATGAGTTGTTTGGTCTATCAAAACTGTTCTATGATTCAACAAGATCAGGCTGTCCTGTTTGTAGCTTTAATTTCACTGAATTGCCTGTCTCCCATAACATCTAACTCGTTCATCAGTCAAAAACCCAGCCTTCAATGCATTCAATAAGTCAACCTTTATTGGTCTCTATGGACACGATGGACATCCAGTCCCTGTACACCTCTATCCCCCATCACAAAGGACTCAAAGCCCTCCGGTTCTTCCTTTCCCGCCATACCAACCAGTATCCTTCCACTGTCACCCTCCTTCGACTGACTGAACTGGTCCTCACCCTGAAAAACTTCTCTTTCCAATCCTCCCACTTCCTCCAAACTAAAGGAGTTGCCATGGGCACCCGCATGGGCCCCAGCTATGCCTGTCTCTTCGTAGGATATGTGGAACAGTCCATCTTCCGCAACTACACTGGCACCACCCCCCACCTTTTTCTCTGCTACATTGATGACTGTATCGGCGCTGCCTCGTGCTCCCACGAGGAGGTTGAACAGTTCATCAACTTTACTAACACCTTCCATCCCGACCTCAAATTCACCTGGACTGTCTCAGACTCCTCCCTTCCCTTCCTAGACCTTTCCATTTCTATCTCGGGCGACTGAATCAACACAGACATCTACTATAAACTGACTGACTCCCACAGCTACCTAGACTACACCTCCTCCCATCCTGCCCCCTGTAAAAACGCCATCCCATATTCCCAATTCCTTTGTCTCCGCCGCATCTGCTCCCAGGAGGACCAGTTCCAACACCGCACAGCCCAGATGGCCTCCTTCTTCAAGGACCACAGATTCTCCCCAGATGTGATCAACGATGCCCTCCACCGCATCTCCTCCACTTCCCGCTCCTCCGCCCTTGAGCCCCGCCCCTCTAACCACCACCAGGACAGAACCCCACTGGTTCTCACCTACCACCCCACCAACCTCCGTATACAATGTATCATCCGCTGTCATTTCCGCCACCTCCAAACGGACCCCACCACCAGGGATATATTTCCCTCCCCTCCTCTATCAGCGTTCCGAAAAGACCACTCCCTCCGTGACTCCCTTGTTAGGTCCACACCCCCCCACCAACCCAACCTCCACTCCCGGCACCTTCCCCTGCAACCGCAAGAAATGCAAAACTTGCGCCCACACCTCCTCCCTTACTTCTCTCCAAGGCCCCAAGGGATCCTTTCATATCCGCCACAAATTCACCTGCACCTCCACACACATCATCTATTGCATCCGGTGCACCCGATGTGGCCTCCTCTATATTGGGGAGACAGGCCGCCTACTTGCGGAACGCTTCAGAGAACACCTCTGGGACACCCGGACCAACCAACCCAACCACCCCGTGGCTCAGCACTTTAACTCCCCCTCCCACTCCACCAAGGACATGCAGGTCCTTGGACTCCTCCAGAACATAACAACATGACGGTTGGAGGAAGAGCGTCTCATCTTCTGCCTGGGAACCCTCCAACCACAAGGGATGAACTCAGATTTCTCCAGTTTCCTCATTTCCCCTCCCCTCACCTTGTCTCAGTCGATTCCCTCGAACTCAGCACCGCCCTCCTTCCTGATCATACTATGATTTTCTAAATGTCCTGCTGCAATCTCCCTAGTAATGGATGAGTTCAACTCCAACAAAACTCAAGAAGCTTGAGACCACTCAAGTCAGGTCTGGTGGCACCTCTGGAGATATATATATATATATATATACACACACACACATATATATATATATATAGAGAGAGAGAGAGAGAGAGAGAGAATTAATGTTTCAAATCTGATATGACCCTTCTTTAGAGCAGTTCTGATAAAGAGTCATACTGGGCTCAAAACATTAGCTTTATTTCCTGTTAATTTGCTGAGTTTCTCCATCATTATCTTTTTATTTACTTCAGATTTCAAGCATCCACAGTATCTGCTTTTATCATTCAAGGCAGAGCAGCCTGCTTAAGCAACAACCAGTCTACCACCTTAAACACTCCCTCCCTCCATCATTGACACACAGTTGCAGCATCAACAAGATGAACTGCAGCTACTTACAAATGCACCTCAAACAACACTCTGCAAACCCTTGACCACGGTAACCAAGGAGGGTAAGGGCAGCAAGAGCACCACCACCTGCAAATTCCCTTTGATGTCATGATCTGTTCTGATGTTGAACTACCTTACCATTTCTTCACTGTCATGAGATCAAAATCCTGGAATTCTCTCCCTAACAGTGGTGTGATTGTTGCTACGCACCACATGTTTGAAGCAATTCATGAAGTGGATCACCAAAATCTTCTGTAGAGTAATTAGGGGTGGCTATTAATTGCTGGTCTTGCAAGAACCCTCACATCCTGTGAATTGGTATGTTTTTTAAATACATTCCATGTTATAACTTGTGGTATTTTTATGGTGACCATGTCAAATTGGAATGTAACCAAATCCGTAATCAGTTAGAAGTACAAAATAAAGAAGACTGTTTACTTGTAAAAGTATGGAGCTGTACAAAACACATGGAAAATATAAATAGGAAAAAGTAAATCTAATCTGATTATTGCAATGGTTAAAATTCGCCATTGAGAGGAAACACAAAATGATTCATAATTATGAATGTAATAAATTGATAGATTTACATACAGCGATAGGAGAAAGTGAGGACTTCAGATGCTGGAGATCAGAGCTGAAAATGTGTTGCTGGAAAAGTGCAGCAGGTCAGGCAGCATCTAAGGAGCAGGAGAATTGATGTTTCGGGCATGAGCCCTTCTTCAGGAATCCTGAAGTTTCCTGAAGAAGGGCTCATGCCCGAAACGTTGATTCTCCTGCTCCTTGCATGCTGCCTGACCTGCTGTGCTTTTCCAGCAACACATTTTCAGCTACATACAGCGTTATTTTGTTTTAGTCGAATAATTTCTGATGAAAGATATGCTTCATTATGTTATGTTTTTATTTGTAGGTTCGGAGAATAAGAAGGTACAACTATTACTAATTTCTTACTACTGTGTGCCACTTACATCTAGGTAAGTATGGAGCAGGTATACAGCCTGAACCTTTTTTGATGATAATGCTCATATCTTTATTGTTGCCATATTTCATACTTGTATAATTAACTTTTGTTATGACTGATATTCTTTTTTATTCAGCCCATTTCAAGGAATTTGTTTTCAAACTCAAACAATAAACGGTACACGAATGAAACACTGGACAGGGTCAGAGGCCAACATGGCTGCACACAACCACTTAGCTCTCTCAGATGGATACTGCCTTGCAGAGCCACCCCAGCTTTATGGTATGTATAAATTCATCATTGTTTGACTATACATCTTATAAATGGAAGGTAGGAGGTCAGATAGGTCCATCAAGGGGTACATAATATACCTGTTTAAACCAATTCTCCTGAATATTTTTAGACAAAATTCCTGCAACCGAATTCTTTTGTTGTTGAGGACACACTAATGTTAAAAAACAGTAGGAGAAAAGACTGGCATCTATCATAATTAGTAATGAAAAGCAAGAAGTGTCCTTTATTTATACTAATAAACAGTTTGAAGTCAGCTTTAGGTGCACTCTCCAAGACTGAGTTTCCCTCAGACAGCCATTTCCATCATTGTCACCAAGTGGGACTCAGGGTTATCTAGCCTGGAGATTGCCTGTCAACCAAAAACCTATGTAACTCCATTGAATATGGTGCTAGGAGGTGCAGAAATGTTCCCCCCATTTAACCACTCTCCCAATCAGTGTGGCTCCTAAGCCCTGAACTTTTATCCAGTGAATTACTCCCCATTTTGAGTCTAATTCCAACCCTTGTAACTCCAAACTCCTAAAATGATTGCTACCTCTGAGCCCCACTGCACTAGGCTTCGTACTTGCTTCTGACTCCAGCAGTTCCAGGCCCTCCAACCAGATTACAACCTCTTTCACCTATCAAGCCACATCCCTCATCCCAAGCATGACTCCTTTTGGGAGGTAGTCAGATTTCCACTATGATGGGAATAATAGAAGAGCAGAATATTATTTAAATGGAGAGAGTCTGCAGAATTCTGTGGAACAGAGGAATCTGGGTCTCCTTATATGTGAATCATAAAAGGTAAGCATGAATGTAAAACAAGGAATTAGGAAGACAATTGGAATGTAGACATCTATGGCAAGAGGAGTGAAGTTTAAAAGTAAGAAGGTCTTGCTGCAATTATACAGGGCAACATTCAGAGTACTGTGTACAATTTTCTTCTCCTTACTTCAGGAAGGATATACTTGCATTGGAAATTGTGCTTACAAGATTCACTAGGTTCATTTGAGGATTGAAGGCATTGTCTTATGAGGAAAGACTGAGTAGGTTGGATCTGTAAGCATTGGATTTCAAAGAATGAAAGTTGGTCTTATTAAAACATGCAAGATTCTGAGGGGCCTGGTTGCTGAGGGGCCTGAAGGGTGGTTGCTGAGATTATTTCCCCTCATGTAGTAAGCTGGAACTGGGGTTCACTGTTTATAATGGAGGCTTTCCATTTAAGATGGAGATGAGGAGGAATTTCTTCCCTGAAGGTCAAGAAATGTCTACCCTGGGGAGCAATGAAAACTGGTTATTGAATGTATTTAAGACTGAGTTAATTGGATTATTTGATCTACATGGGTGTCAAGATCAATGTGGGGGAAGACAAGAAAATGGAGTTAAGGCTACAATCAGATAAGCAATGAATGGCCAAAAAGATTCAAAGGGTCAATTGGCATGTTCCTGTCCTTATTTCTAATGTTCTTTTGAAATACTTATTAATTCCTGACTGATCTTTCTTCTGCTGGAACTAGCAACAAGGCTATGAAATGAAGGAGAGGCCAACTTCACAAAACTTTGCAACATCAACCTCTAGCCATGGGCGCACCTCAGGCATTAATTTTGATGGCATCATAAAATTGGTGTAATAATGAATTGTCGTTACTTTCTAACATTAACAATAAATTAAGTACAGTACAAATGTGCTAACACAATGAAAGATCTTTTCACTAAGATTTTGTTTGAATACAGAGTGCTTTGTCTTTTAAAATGCATTTTCATACTTCAACAAGTAAGGCCCTCATTCACAGTCATTATTTTTCAAACATACCAGTCCTGCAGTTTGTGAGAAAAGAGTAGCTTCTGACAGCAACTTGGAAAAACTGAGAGAATTTGCAGCATCAGTTAAGTCCATTTTTGGATAACTTGGCATTCTAACAGAAACCATTGCATTTACCAACTCCCCTATTGTTGTAAGCAAAAGTCATGCGTGGTCAGTTGATTGCAACAAGTTTAAATTAAAAAGGATCCCTTCTTTTGTGAAGACTTTCTTCGAGACCAAAATTAACCAACTTAACCAGGCTTTCTTGAATGAACAAAAAAAAGTGAATCCAATGACTAAATATAAGATGAATTAGTATGCAACATATGCACACAGATTAGAAATAAGAGGTGAGTCCAAATAGATAAAACTTAATAAGCCAGACATACAAATCAGTTTCTGAGTTATTCACAAAGAGTGAATAGTTGAATATTGCGAACATTGCAGTGGAGGGTACCTGTAGCGTGACATTGATAGTTGAACAGCCATTCTTTTTTACGATTCTGGAATTTGTAGTCATTTTGAAGTTCCTTTGTTCCATTTCCTTGTTCTAACTGGATTACAGCACTTAGAGTGAGAGAGAGCATTTCCTGGCAACACAGGAGTAACTGGGCAATAACTCTTTGACTGTGATGTTTACAGCAGGTTAATACTTCAATCCAGGTTGGTACAGGGAAACACAAATTATGTCTGAAGTCTGGAAGATAATCCAAGGGGGTTGACTTGCTACTGAACAGGAAATGGTCAAACCCTCCTTATCTTTGTAGTCAGAAGAGATCACAATTCTGTCAGTTGGAAGCATTTTTGAAACTTTGAAGTATTGTATCCCAATACTCACTACCAGAGTATTTTTAGTATTTTCATTATATTCCCCACAGCGGACTTCTTAATAAAATCATATGAATTGAATTGAATTTATTGTCATGTGTACTGAGGCACAGTGAAAAGCTTTATCTTGCGAGCAATACAAGCAGATCACATAGTTAAGTAGCATAGATAAGTAAATAGTAGGTAAACAGTGGCAAAAAAAAACACAGGTACAGGCAAATGTTAAGAGTTTTTGAGTCCATTCGGTATTCTAACAACAGCAGGGTAGAAACTGTTTTGAAACCGGCTGGTGCATGTTCAGGCTTCTGTACCTTCTCCCCGATGGTAGAGGTTATAGAGAAACATCGTCAGGGTGGGATGAATCTTTGAGAATGCTGGCGGCCTTTCCTTGACAGCGGGCCTAGTAGATGGATTCTATAGATGGGAGGTTGGCCTTTGTGATTGTCCGGGCTGAGTTCACTACTTTCTGCAACCATCTCCAGTCTTCAATGATACAGTTGCCTACCAGGTTATGATACATCCAGACAGAATGCTCTCAATGGTGCACCTATAAACATTGGCAAGGATACTCACTGTCATGCCAAATTTCCTCAGCTGCCTTTGTAACCAGTGCGTCCACATGAAGAGTCCAAGAAAGCTTGTTGTTGATGACCACTCCCAGGACCTTGACACTCTCCACTTGTTCCACCTCTGTGCTGTTAATGTGTAGGGGGGCATGAGTAACATCCGCCGAAAGTCAATAATGAATTCCTTGGTTTTGCCGGCATTGAGAGCCACGTTGCTCTCAGTGCACCATTTTCCAGGTCTTCCACCTCCCGACTTTCGTCACCACCTGAGATTCGTCCGACTATATTGGTGTCATCAGCGAACTTGTAGTGTGGTTTGGAATTAAGGGCTAAAAACGCCTGACATATTTGGGTTCCAACCAGATGTGATAACATTTGCCCTGCCAGACAAAGTAAATGAGAGTCACACACACACAAATTCATTCTCTTAGACTCGGTCAATATTAAATGTTCAGTTCAAATTGAGTCTCTTTAAGTTCTGGACAGGATATCCTCAATTACCTTTGTTTTCCTGGCAATGTGTTTTTTAAATGGTATAGTTCAAGGAACAAACTCCAACAGATTAACCTGATTTTCTGGTTGTTAAATGTTTCCACAAAAACTAATGCGCTGTCATCAGTGTAAAGTATAGTCTTTCTATATCCATATTGATCATATATCTCAATGCGTTTGAGGTCCAGTAATAAACCAAGAGTTTTCTTCTCTGTGGTAGAGTACCATCTTAGATCAAAAGAGAAAATGCTAGAAAATCTCAGCAGGTCTGGCAGCATCTGTAAGGAGAGGAAAGGGCTGATATTTCGAGCCGAGCTTTGACAAAGGGTCAGTTAGACTCGAAACATCAGCTCTTTTCTCTCCATACAGATGCTGCCAGACCTGCTGAGATTTTCCAGCAGTTTCTCTTTTGGTTTCAGATTCCAGCATCTGCAGTAATTTGTTTTTATTTTGTACCATCTTAGATGTTTGTTTAACTTTTTTGAGAAGTACCAAGTTGGACTCTCCATTCCAGATTCATCTCCTGAAGGAGAATAGCCCCTACCCAATGTCACTCACATTGATATCTACTTTAAATGTTTGTAGAAGGTTTTAAGCTGTAAGAACAGACTTGAGTGACTGAAATTGTCTTCAGCTTTTCTGAAGCAGTTTGGCATTTGTCAGTTAAAATTACTTCTGCTTTTTACTGTATTAGCTGTGTTAGCAGCTCAGCTATACAGCTGTAGTTTGCAACAAACTTTCAGGAGCACACATATATGCCCAAGAATATCATGCTTTCCTGTTTTGTTGTGTGAATGAGTAACTGTGCTACTGTTTCTACCTTTGCTGCGCTACACCGTACTTTTCCTTGCCCGAATTCCATGTCCTAGGTAAATCATTTGGGTCTTAGAAATTCTCTTTTTGTGAGATTAACCAACCAGTCAGTTGACTGTATTTTCTATGAGAAATTTCCATTTACTCGAAATGCAGTTCCCAGGTGTCTCTGTCCACTCAGAGGTTAATGAGATACATTACGCAATGAGATGGACCAGTTGTAATCTGGATCATCGGCTTTTGAAGTGTGGCTGGGGCATTTCAGAGTCCAAATAGTATTACAAGAAATCATATATCACTGGGAAAACCAGTTTGGAGTTACAAAGCAGAGACTTCCTTCATTTGGGGAGTCAAGGGAATCTTCCAGCATCCATTGAATAAATCTATGTTGGAAATAAAGTTGGTTTACCTGCCCTATCTAAGCAATTTTCCAGCTGAGGTATTAGGTAGGAATCTGTTCTGGTCACTACATCAACTACTCAGGCAGTAAAATAGATCCTTGTGGAAGTGTCCAGCTTGGAGACAAGCAGCATTGAATGGCACAAGCTGGGCGCAATATTAATCCATGGTACCTCAGTATCGCAGTCTGCTTCTCATCTGTAAGACTGTGAGGGGGGCTTTACATTTGCTCCTCAGCACCTTTTTAATACAGAAGCATCTGGGGACTGCTCAGTCTCAGTTGCAGTGTGAACAGTCTGAACTAAGCTTTTTACCACTAGGCTACTTGATGGCTTGCTACAATTGCCTCCTTGGGTGTCTTCAATGCTCATTGAAAAAGGTTAAAGGTAACTAAACCAGAGAGTCTTCAACTTGCCATGTCACCTTAGCCTCCACAAGCTAAGCTTGTATGGTTGTGGACCAAGTGAGCCCACAGTCAGGGAAAAGGTCACACACACTTTCTCCAGTAGCTGTTTAGCCCTCCTGGCCTCAGTGAGCGTCTCAGAAACTACTGGAGATGCACAAAGCCATTTGCACTTTTGATAATCATTTTACTCCCTTAGAATCAGTGGCATTTTCTTCAGGAAAGTGCCTTTCTCCAAATGCTTACCATGCAATAAAAAGATCCAATATTGGACTGGTCACTTCAACTGCGTTGCAACTTATTGTAAAGACATAAAGAAAACTTTTATATCTGCTTCTTGAAACTTAAGAACGAAATGAGCAAACCAGTTGCCCCCACGCTTAAATCTGAACCAGCGCTCAGACCTAAGAGTGGAGGCAACTGTTTGCTCATTTAATTCATCATTGGAAATAGTAAGGTACTTATTCCTCAGCTCAAACCATCTTGCTTCAAATTCCTTTTCCTTCAGTTTTCATAAAAGCTTTTCTCTCCACTAATTGCTCTTTCTCTTTCCCATTGCGCTCTGTCTCTTTCTCATTGCTTTTCCTGACAGTCTATTTTCCACCATTAAGTTTCACTTACTAAGGAAGCCTTAATTTTGCTAGAAATGCACTTGCATCAAATGCAGAAATTTCTACGCAATAACAATGCAAATTCAAAAATGTCTTTTGCAGATTTTCTTTAAAATTGGTTACAAAGTGACAATTTACCCAGTCTAGTTCTTATGTTTTGTCTGTGGGTTCAAATCATGGCAAGAGTCTACAGTTTATTACAAGCAATCTCTAGGTGAAATCCCCAATTAATTAGCATTCCATTCAGGATACCCTGAACTGTTAGGCTGCCGAGTGAGGAGGGATAAACTGCCCCCCCTTTTTTCACTCATCTTCTTTGGTTAGTTGCAATAACATTAATTTAAAAGGGGTATTGTAAAGGATATGATTACCGTTGGCATTTTTTTCAGTGTCATGTAATCATATTCAGAAACAAGGAAGTCATATGACAACTGTACAGGGTCTTGATGAAGCCACACTTGGAATATTGTGTGTAATTATGATCGTCTTACCTAAGAAAATATAAACTCACTATCGAGGGAGTGCAGTGAAGGTTCACCAGACTGATTCCTGGCATGGCTGTTCTATTTTAATGAGGAGAGATTGGGTCGATTAGTCGTGTGTTCGCTAGAGTTTAGAAGAATGATCAGGATTTCATTGACACATACGAAATTCAGACAGGCCTGAACAGACTGTATGTAGGGCTGATGTTTCTCCAACCCAAGCAGGAAACCCAAAACAAATGGTCAATGCCTCGGGATAAAGGGTAGGACATTCTGAGATGAGGAGAAATGTCTTCACTCACAGAGTGGGGAATCTAGGGAATTCTCTAGCACAGAAGGTTGTGGAGATAAAGTCTCTGAGTATATTTAAGAAACAATTAAATAGATTTCTAGAAGGTGAAGGTATCAAGGGATATGGAAAGAGAGTGGGAGCATGGCAATTACACAAAGGGTCAACCATGATCATGCTGAATGGTGGTGCAGGCACAAAGTCCTACTATTGACATTATTGTCTTTGTTTTTTTTTGTTTGTTTCAAAGAGCTTTTTTTTCCTGTATTTTTGATTGTGGACTGAAATGGGAAATGAACTGTTTTAAAAAATAAGGAATGTTGAAGGAATGTTGCATTTTTATTGTAAGTAATGTCCATACAGCAATTTGTTTCAAGCAGTAGTGGAAACCTGGTTTGCAGCTGAGCTGGTCCAAGAGGTGTGCACAAATGGAGCTTTGTCTGACAAAAACTAGCTGATTGGTCTGTGGCCTAGTGATCAGTTATTAATGACAGATGTTGTGCCTGCCAACAACTTTGTGATTGGCTCCCAGGTAGCTGAACACAGCTGGGGGCTGTGAACGTTTTGGCAGAAACCACCGGAGCTCTAAAGGAGGAGGAGCTGTTTTCGCTCTGCAGTGAAAAACATTTCAAACCTAAAGACAGCCAGTTTATTTCCCCTTTACAGTTGCTGTAAGCTCTGACTTTTAATTGGTAATTACAGAAGTGTTATGACACAGAAGAAAGTTTTTGGCCCATTTTTGTCTGCAACAACTCTCAAACAAGCATTACCTGCTGCCAATTTCCTGCTTTTTCCTCATACATTTGGACATTATTTCCATCCAAATTATCAACCAGCGCATCATACAGATCAATATCCTTGCTAAATGTAGATTTTAAAATCCTTTCTAAAACGTTAGCATTGAGACTAGAAAAGGTATTGCCACATATCATAAAGGAGGATCAGACGGGGTTTATTAAGGGCCGTAGATCATCCAATAATATTAGAAGGGTTTTGAATATGATTCAAGCCTGTCATCAGGGAAAGATACCAGGAGTAGTAGTCTCATTAGATGCGGAATTTGACAGGGTTGAATGGTCATATTTGTTTTACACATTGGAAAGGTTTGGCATTGGAAAGGTGTTTACCAAATGGGTCTCAACATTGTATAGTGATCCCAAAGCAGTTGTGGTTACCAATGGATTAGGTTCGGACAGCTTCAGTGTGGGTAGGGGCTGCTGTCAGAGATGTCCTCTCTTGCCATTGTTATTTACGCTAATAATTGAACCACTAGCAGAAGCTATATGGGCTGATCCAAATATAACAGCCCCGAGGATTGGTACAGGTAAACATAAAATCACCCTTTGTGCAGATGATGTTCTTCGATTCCTCAGTAATCCTCTGATGTCCGTGCCTCACTTAATCCAAGTTATTAATACATTTAGTGCATTCTCAGGCTATAAAATTAATTCCTCAAAATCGGAGGCTATACCAATGGGTGGCCTTGCTATGATACCCCACTTAGTGGACGGATCCCATTTTCCCTCTCGGTGGTCCCTGGAGGGTTTCTTATATTTAGGCATTTTTATTACCCCAGTATTTGGTCAGTTATACAAGGCTAACTTTGTGCATTTACTGGAAAGGGTAAGGCAGGACCTCCAGCGATGGGGAGACCTTCCAATTTCCTGGCTGGGTAGGATAGCAGTAATTAAAATGAATGTTCTGCCCCGTCTCCTATACCCTATGAGAATGCTCCTGGTGAGGCTGGCATTACGTAAATTATATGGCTGGTTGGGTTCCTTTATCTGGAAATCATAGATGGCCCCTCATTAAGCTGAAGAAGCTACAGCTTCCACAGGCAAGGGGAGGATTGGACTTCCCAGATTTTAGGAAATATCAGTTAAGTTCCCTATTAAGTTACATAGCTGATTGGGTCTTGTCTGACCCGCAATCAATCTGGCTGGACATCGAGGCTTCTTAAGTAAAATGCCCACTTATTTACCTTTTATTTTCAGACAAGAGGAAAATCATTGCGGATCACTGTAAAAACCCTGTAATACTAAACACAATTAAAGCTTGGAATATAATGTGGCAAAATGAGGGCAACTCACATAAAACATCCCCCTATGCTCCAATAGTGGGAGCATGGGGATTTCAACCAGGGTTTACAGATGCCACTTTTAAACTCTGGAGATCCAGGGGTATCTTATGTATAGGGGACCTATTTAAAGAAGGGGTCCTGATGTTTTTTGAACAGCTGTGTCAGAAATTCGGATTACCTCATGGAGACCTCTTTCGATACTTCCAAATTCGAGATTACGTATAGAAGAAGACTATGTTATTAGATAGTCTTTATAAATCAGATAGAGAATGTAGACTGCTACGGCCAATGGGGGTATCTTCCGTCAGTACTATTTATCATTTACTACATGACAAAGTATCGGGAGATATGGACAATCTGCTTAAAACATGGAATCAGGATTTGTGACTAGAAATCTCTATAGAAACGTGGAATGAGATTTGGGAAAACGCTAGAAGAATCACCATCTGCAACAGAACTCAGGCTATCCAGCTGAAGATACTCTATAGGGCCCATATAGCACCGGATCGATTGGCAAAATTTAAGGCCAGAGCATCTCCAATGTGTCTCAAGTGTAAAATAGAGGTGAGCACTCTTGTACATTGCCTATGGACTTGTCATAAGATCCGTAGATACTGGGCTAAAGTAGCAAGTACCCCGACAGAAATTTTAGGAACGGAAATTAAAGTGGACCCTATATCTCTCCTTTTGGGCTTTTCGAACTTACCCTCCCTGGATATACACGGGAATAGACTATTTTCTATTCTCTCTTTCTGTGCAAGGAAAAATATTTTGGTAAACTGGGTGGCTGAGGGCCCCCCCGGACTTTCAAATTGGCACAGATTAATGATGGAATGTATTCCCCTTGACTTCCTTACAAATATGGCGCACTATTTCATAAAATATGGCAGCCCTTCTTGAATTATACAAATACAGATATTTTGGCCATCCTAACAAGGGCTTTTATTTAATTGAAATGGCGAACCTGGCTAGTCCGAGGCCCCTTGGGAGAGGAATCCCGCACGAATACGGGTTTTGTTACATTTGATGTTCACACATTCCGAGCATGTATCTCACTACCCAATTTCTGTGTTATCTATTGGTTTTTTTTTCTCTTATTTGAATAATGTAAGAGACTTAATTATACTCTCTGGTTAGTTGTAAGTTAGATTAGTAGTTAGTTGAGTTTTGTTGTTTTGTCTCTTGGTATTTTTCTTTTGTTAAATTTTGGTTATTATTTATGTAAGATTTAATTGTATATCATTGTTTGTACTTGAGAGTTTTGTTTATTTTTGTAAATTTGTAAAAATGTTAAATTTCCAATAAAAATATCTATGAAAAAAGTCTGTGAGAAGTTTTGGAGCTCGGGTGCTCGTTGTTGTGGTTCTGTTCGCCGAGCTGGGAATTTGTGTTGCAGACGTTTCGTCCCCTGTCTAGGTGACATCCTCAGTGCTTGGGAGCCTCCTGTGAGCACTTCTGTGATCTTTCCTCCGGTATTTGTAGTGGTTTGAATCTGCCGCTTCTGGTTGTCAGTTCCAGTTGTCCTCTGCAGTGGTGGGTATATTGGGTCCAGGTCAATGTGCTTATTGATTGAATCTGTGGATGAGTGCCATGCCTCATGGCATAGAGAGATGGCACTCATCCACAGATTCAATCAATAAGCACATTGACCTGGACCCAATATACCGGCCACTGCAGCGGACAACTGGAACTGACAACTGGAAGCGACAGTTCCAAATCACTATAAATGCCGGAGGAAAGATCACAGAAGTGCTTCACAGGAGGCTCCCAAGCACTGAGGATGTCACCTAGACAGGGGACGAAATGTCTGCAACACAAATTCTCAGCTCGGCGAACAGAACCACAACATCTATTAAAAAAATTTCCGGACTGTTTAGATGGAGCTTGTTGTTACAGCCATTCAGTTTGTAAATTGTGCATGTGGCAGGACAAGAAAAGGTGATTGCCGTTGCTTTGTCAAGACTGGGATGATATATGGAGACGTTCGGTGGCAGGAGTAAATGGACTGAAGCAGAATGTAGTAGAGAATGTTTGCATGTTTATAGTCAATGTAATGTATATGTGTGTTGTAGTGTACTAACAATTTATGATTAAGGGGTGTTAAAATGAAGCCATCTTTGGATATCGATAGGTTTTTTTAGGGGGATGTGTGATGATGCTGCTCTTTTAACCAGGTTAGCTGTTCTTGGTGTTTCTTTCAGAGCGGCCATAAAGGCAGTGGTTTTCTTATGTTTGGGTTTATCTACTTGAAGAAGCTTTTTAGTGTTTTTTTTAAACACTTTAGATTAGATTAGATTACTTACAGTGTGGAAACAGGCCCTTCGGCCCAACAAGTCCACACCGACCCGTCGAAGCGCAATCCACCTATACCCCTACATTTACCCCTTACCTAACACTACGGGCAATTTAGCATGGCCAATTCACCTGACCCGCACATCTTTGGACTGTGGGAGGAAACCAACGCAGACACGGGGAGAACGTGCAAACTCCACACAGTCAGTCGCCTGAGTCGGGAATTGAACCCTGGTCTCAGGCACTGTGAGGCAGCAGTGCTAATCACTGTGCCACCGTGCCACCCACACTTGTGCAATGAAAGGGGAGTGGCCAGTTCTCCCAGTTCAGGCTTTGGTTTGGTTTTAGCAGTCTCTTTTGTTTGCAGACACTGGTCAGGTTTTAGCTGGGGACCCAGAGAAGCAGTTCCATGCTGATCCTCTAGCTCTCTGACATCTCTCCTGTGTTTGAAATTACGTTTTTGCCAAGGGGCTGTTTATGAGGATGTTGCAAGTATTTAGAACAGCATCATTAAGTTGTGATGGAGTCAATTGGATTTTCAGAAAAGTTATGTTAATCTATATTCTGTTCTCTTTTTCTCTTGTGTTAATATATTGTGTTTTGTTTAAAACTAAGCTGCATTACTCCTGGCGTGTCCATTTCACACCTGCTTAAAATAACTGGAAAGTTAGGGTCTGGGCTACTTTCTTAAAATATTTTGAGGGGTTTGGTCTGGTCCATAACAGCAACTTGACGGTAATGACATTCCCATGTATCTGCTGCCCTTTTGCTTTGAGATAGAAATGGTCATAGGTTTGGAAGGTGCTGTTGAAGGATCGTTGGTGAATTTCTGCAGTGCATCTTGTAGATAGCATATACTGCTACTACTCAGATTGTTGGTGGAGTGTGTGGGTGCTTGTGGGTGTGGTGTCAATCAAGCGAGCTGCTTTATCCTAAATGGTGTCAAGTTTCTTGAGTGTTGTTGGAGCTGCACCCACCCAGTGATGTGGGGAGTACGCCATTGAATCTTATTGTGTGCCTTGCAGATTGGTGGATAGGCGCTGGGGAGTCGGGAGCTGAGTTACTTGCCACAGTTTTACTAGTTTCTGATCTGCTCTTGTAGTCACTGTGTATATGTGGTGAATCCATTTCAGTTTCTGGTGAATAGTAACTGCCAGGATGTTGATCATGGGGGATTCAGTGATGGTAACATCATTGAATATCACGTGGTTAGATTCTCTTTTAATGGTGGTGTCATAGTCTGGCCTTTGTTTGGCAAGAATGTTCGAGTAAAAGGTGAGGTCTGCAGATGCTGGAGATCAGAGCTGAAAATGTGTTGCTGGTTAAAGCACAGCAGGTTAGGCAGCATCCAAGGAACAGGAAATTCGACGTTTCGGGCCAGAGCCCTTCATCAGCCCTTCAGCATTCCTGATGAAGGGCTCTGGCCTGAAACGTCGAATTTCCTGTTCCTTGGATGCTGCCTAACCTGCTGTGCTTTAACCAGCAACACATTTTCAGCTCTTGGCAAGAATGTTACTTGCCACATATCAGGCCAATCCTAGATATTGTCCAGATCTTGCTGCATTTGAACATGCAATGTGTCAGTGTTTGAGGAGTCACGAATGGTGCTGAACATTATGCATTTATCGGTGACCCATCCCCACTTCTGACCTTATGATGGAGGGAAGATCGTTGATGAATCAGCTGAAGGTGGTTAGACCCAGGATGCTGCCCTGTGGAGCACCTACAGAGATGTCCTGAAGGTGAGATGACTGACGGCCAGCAACTGCAACTATCTTCCTGTGTCAAGTATGACTCTAACCACCACGGAGTTTTCCTCCTGATACCCATTCACTTCATTTTTGCTAGGGCTAGATGATGCCACACTCGGTTGAATAGACCTTTCTTGTCAAGGGCTGTCACTCTCACCTCACCACTGGAATTCAGCTCCTTTGTCCAAGTTTGAATGAAGGCTGTAATGAAATCGGGAGCTGAGTGTCATTGGCAGAACCCACATTGTGCATCACTGAACAGGTTATTGCTGAGCAGGTGCTACTTGGTATCACTTTACTAACAATCAAGAGGAGACATTTAGGGCAGTAATTGGCTGTTTTGGATTTGTCCTGCTTTTTATGCACAGGTTATACTTGGTTATATTTGTGGAGCCTTCTCCTCCAGTGAGTTGTTTAACTGTCCACCACCATTCACGACTGGAGGTGGCAAGACTGCGGATTTTAAATCTAATCCAAAAACAGAAATTGCTAGAAAAGCTCTGCAAGTCTGGCAGTATCTGTGAAGGGAAATCAGTTTTAACGTGTCAGGTCCGGTGACCCTTTTTCAGAACTTAGATCCTTAGACCTGATCCATTTGTTTTGGGTTCACTTAGCTTTGTTCATCACTTGCTGCTCATGGTGTTTGGTACACAAGTTGTCATATCTGGTGGCTTCACTAGGTTGACAGCTTATCTTCAGGTATGCTACTTCTGGCAAGCTGTCCTGCACTGTCCATTGAACCAGGGTTGATCCCCTGGATTGATGGTAATGATTGAGTGGGGGATATGTTGGGCCATAAGCACAATTGTGCCAGGGTTCAGTTCTCCTGGAGTTGATGGCCCACAGCCTCTCATGGATGCCCAGTTATGAGTTGCTAGAAGTCTTCTGTTCAAAGTCTATCCCATTTAGCACAGTTACAGTGCCATGCAACACAATGGAGGTTATTCTCAATGTATTATTAATAGCCACAGATATGGTGCGAGAAGAGTAAAATTTTGCTAACTTGGTGCCACTATTTAAGAAAGGTGGTAAGGAACAGCAAAGAAACTATAAACCAGTGAGCCTGACATCAGTAGTGAGAAAGTTGTTGTGGTTCTGTTCGCCGAGCTGGAAGTTTTTGTTGCAAACGTTTCGTCCCCTGGCTAGGCGACATCATCAGTGCTCTGGAGCCTCCAGCGAAGCGCTTCTTTGATGTTTCTTCCGGTATTTATAGTGGTCTGTCCTTGCTGTTTCAGGGTCGATGTGTTTGTTGATGGAGTTTGTGGATGAATGCCATGCCTCTAGGAATTCCCTGGTTGTTCCCTGTCTGGCTTGCCCTATGATAGTAGTGTTTTTCCAGTCGAATTCATGTTGCTTGTTGTCTGCGTGTGTGGCTACTAGGGATAGCTGGTCGTGTCGTTTTGTGGCTAGTTGAAACATTTGCAACAAAAATTTCCAGCTAGGCGAACAGAACCACAACAACGTGCACCTGAGCTACAAATCTTCGCACAAACCTTGAAGTGAGAAAGTTGTTGGAGGGAATCCTGAGGGACAGGATGGACATATATTTGGAAGGGAAAGGACTGATTAGGGATAATCAACATGGCTTTGCATTTGGCAAATCGTGTCTCGCGAATTTGCTTGAGTTTTTTGAAGAGGATTGATGAGGGCAGAGTGGTAGACATCATCTATATGGACCTCAGTAAGGCATTCAACAAGATTCCTCATAGTAGACTGGTTAGCAAGGCTAGATCACATGGAATACAGGAAGAATTAGCCATTTGGATACAGAACTGGCTGATAGATAGAAAGTAGAGGGTGGTGGTGGAGGGTTGTTTTTCAGATTGTGACCAGCAGGGTGTGGCAAGGATCGATACTGGGTCCATTGCTTTTCATCATTTATATAAATGATTTGAATATGAACATAGATGGTATGGTTCGTAGGTTTGCAAATGACACTAAAACTGGAGGTGCATCCAAGGAGCAGCGAAATCGACGTTTCGGTCAAAAGCCCTTGATGAAGGGCTTTTGCCCGAAACGTCAATTTCGCTGCTCCTTGGATGCTGCTTGAACTGCTGTGCTCTTCCAGCACCACTAATCCAGAATCTGGTTTCCAGCATTTGCAGTCATTGTTTTTACCAAAATTGGAGGTGCAGTGGTCAGCAAAGAAGGTTACCTCAAAGTACAAGGAACTTAATCAGATGGGCAAATGGGCTGAGAAGTGGCAGATAGAGTTTAATTTAGACAAATGTGAGGTGTTGTGTTTTGATAAGACAAATCAGGGCATGACCTATACATGGGATAGGTCCTGGGGAGTGTTGCTAAACAAAGAGACCTTGGAGTGCAGGTTCATAGTTTCTGAAAGTGGAGTTGCAGGTAGACAAGATAGTGAAAAAATTATTTGGTCTGCTTGCCTTTTTGGTCAGTGGATTGAATATAGAAGTTGGGAGGCCATGTTGCGACTGTACTGTACATTGGTTAGGCCACTTCACTGCATGAAATTCTGGTCACCCTGCTATAGGATGGATGTTGTGAAACGTGAAAAGAAATTCATTAAAAAATTACAAGTATGCTGCCAGGGTTGGAGGGATTGAGCTATAGGGAGAGACTGAAAAGGCTGGGGCTGTTTTCCCTGGAGCATCAGAGGCTGAGGGTTGACATTCTCGAGGTTTACAAAACATGAGGGGCATGGATAGGGTAAATTGACAAGGTCTTTTCCCTGGGTTGGGCAAGTCCAGAACATTGGTTTAGGATGAGATGGGAAAAAGTTGAAAGGGACCTAAGGGGCAATTTATTCATACAGAGGGTGGTGCATGTATGGAATGGGTTGCCAGAGGAAGTGGTGGAACCTGGTACAATTAAAACATTTAAAAGGCACCTGGGTGGGTATTTTAATAGGAAGAGTTTAGAGGGATATAGGTTTAGATCAAAGTGGTGCTGGAAAAGCACAACAGGTTAGGCAACATCTGAGGAGCAGGAAAATCGACATTTCTGGCAAAAGCCCTTCATGTGGAATAGAGGCAGGAAGCCTCTAGGGTGGAGAGATTCTCCACCCCGGAGGCTTCCTGCCTCTATTCCTGATGAAGGACTTATTCCCAAAATGTCGATTTTCCTGCTCCTCGGATGCTGCCTGACCTGCTGTGCTTTTCCAGCACCACTTTGATCTAAACTCTGGTTTCCAGCATCTGCAGTCCTCACTTTTGCCTTAGACGGATATGGGCCAAATGCTGGCAAATGGGACTAGAGTTATTTAGGCTACAAGAGATATACAAGATAATGAGAGGAATGGATAGAGTTAATAGCCAGAGACTTTTCCCCAGGGCAGGATTGATTGGCACGAAGGGTCATAGTTTTAAGGTATTAGGAGAAAGTTATAGAGGGCATGTTAAAGGTAGGTTCTTTATGCAGAGATTTGTGAATGCATGGAATGCGTTGCCAGCGGTGGAGATGGAAGCAGAGTCAATAGGGACATTTAAGGGACTGCTGGACATGCACATGGATAGCAGTGAATTGAAGGGTACATAGGTTAAGTTATTTTATTTTACTTTCGGATTAATCCTCAGCACAACATTGTGGGCCAACAGGCTTGTCCTGTGCTGTACTTTAATATGTTCTATGTTCTGTGTTCGATGTTTTATAACTGGTTGGCATGGATGAGTTGGACCGAAGGTCTGTTTCCATGCTGTATATCTCTGTGACTCTGTGGCTATGACTACAGAAGCTTGGCCTTTGAGTATTTCAAGTGGAGATTGATAGATCTCCGATAACCAGTGACATGCAGGTTTATGGGGATGGCATAAGTAAAGGGCATTGTCGTGTTTGATCAGCCATGATTGTATTGCATGGCAGGCTGGCTCGATGGGCTGAATAGTCCTATCATTAAGAATTTTAATTTGAAAGATTATTACTGCCCCAAAATTAATCTATTTTAATTGAAACAATATTTATTCAGTGTTCTCACATTGTGAGGCTCAGTAATTTAACCAGCTAATGACTCCATGTTATCATCAAAACTAAACTTAAAATTATTTCTGATGACTCAAGCTGTCTTTTCAGTAATTTAATTTGAAGTGTTTTATTTTGTTTGTCAAAAATTGTTGAAATTATTTCAGTATATCATTTTTCCAAGCACTGCTTTCTTTTAAAATGAATAGTATTTTGGCAGGCTGCTACGCTACAAATTGAATTTGTTTTGAAGGGTAGGGCTAGATGCTTATCCTGTTTATACAGCAGGAATGCCATTCTTGAAGGCTAATGTGCAATTATTGGCTTTAGAAACAATCAGATGAGTGGGTTCTTCAGCTTATAGCCAAACAGTCATCACAGGGATCTGTAGAGAAGCGTCCAAAGAAGGAACCGACTTGGACCCCACCGGAGGGCCACTGTCCTGGGCTCGACATGTATGCTCAAACCGTCAGGAAATATATAAATGCCAGATTCATCAGCCGTACCCTCAAGGTAGAGCAAAACATCACCCGTTCACAGCGCAATACCATCCAGGCTCTCAAAACCAATCACAACATTGTCATCAAACCAGCAGATAAAGGAGGAGCTATCGTCATTCAGAATAGAACAGATTACTGCAAGGAAGTGTACTGATAACTGAACAGCCAGGAACACTACAGGCATCTACCAGGTAATCCAATCAAACAGCATACCTGTGAACTGAACACATTGATCAGGACTTTGGATCCAGTCCTTCAGAGTTCCCTACACACCCTTATCCCATGTACTTCTCATGTAGATGAATTCTACTGCCTTCCAAAGATACTCAAAGCCAATACACCAAGACATCCCATCATATCAGGCAATGGACCCTATCTGAGAACATCTCTGACTATGTTGAAGGCATCTTGAAACCCATTGTACAGGGGATCCCCAGCTTCTATCACAATACTATGGACCAAGCAAATTGGGAACATTCCTTGTCACAACAGACGTTTCCGCACTCTACACCAGCATCCCCCACAATGATGGCATCATGGCAACAGCCTCAGTACTCAACACCAACACCTGCCAATCTCCAAACACCATCCTAAAACTCATCTGCTTTGTCCTCGATCACAACGTCTTCACCTTTGACAACCAGTTCTTCATCCAGATGCATGGACCAAATTTTCACCCCAATATGCCAACATCTTTATGCACAGGTTCGAACAGGACTTCTTCTCTATGCAGGATCTCCAACCAACATTATACACCAGGTACATTGATGACATTTTCTTCCTCTGGACCCAGGGCGAGGAGTCACTAATAAAACGACACAGTGATGTCAACAAGTTTCATCCCACCATCAAAATCACCATGGACTACTCTCTACTATCTGTCTAATTCTTGGACACATGCATCTCCATCAAGGATGGAGCACCACACTCTACCGCAAACCCACAGACAACCTCACAATGCTACACTTCTCCAGCCTCCACCCAAAACATATCAAAAACAGCTTTCCCCAATGGACAAGCCCTACGCGTACACCGAATGTATTCAGATGAGGAGGAACGTGACGGGCACCTGGAAGTACTTAGGAATGCCCTCATAAGAATGGGGTATGATGTTCAACTCATCGACCGCTAGTTCCAACATGCCACAGCAAGGAACCGTAATGACCTCTTCAGGAGACACACAGGAGCTGCAACCGACAGGGTATCCTTCATTGTTCAGTACTTCCCAGGAGCCCGAAACACTACACCATGTTCTTCACAGCCTGCAACACATTATCAATGAGGATGAGCACTTCGCCAAGACCTTACCCACACCTCCACTGCTTTCCTTTAAAAATCCACCAAACCTCAAACAGATCATTGTTCATTGCAAGCTGCCCGGCTCTCAGGACAACTCCATGCAACTGTGTTACAGTAGGCGCTGCAAGACATGTCAGAGTGTGGACATGGATACCACCATTACACATGGGGACACCTTCCATCATGTACGTGGCAGGTACTCATGTGACTCAGCCAACATTGTCTAACTCATATGCTGCAAGCAAGGATACCCTGAGGCATTGTACATTGGTGAAACTGATCAGAGGTTACGGCAATGGGTGAGTGGGCACCGCACAACAATCAACAGACAGGAGTGTTCCCTCCCAGTTAGAGAACACTTCAGCGGTCCAGGACATTCGACCTGGACCTTTGGGTGACCATCCTCCAAGGCAGACTCCAGGACAGGCAGCAGTGAAAAGTGGCCAAGCAGAGGCTGATAGCTAAGTTTGGTACCCATAGGGAGGGCCTCAACTGGAACCTTGGAATTCATGTCACACTACAGGTGACCATCATTGCATTATACCCACACACAGACACTCCTACACACATGCACATACACATACACACACAGACACAGGCACTCCCATACACAGACACGCACATAGACACTCTCTCACATGCCTACAGACACACACTTTCCCACACTCACACATGCACCCTCTCACAGACTTAGACTGCTTTACATTCACACATGCACATAAACACTCTCTCTCACAGACACTCACAACCCCCCCACCCCACACGTGCACACATACACATATATGTTTGTGGGGTGATTTTGTACTTGCAGAGTTACATTGTACTTTGCTCAAAAACTGCATGAATCCATGTAAGACCCTGTTGACTCATTTTTTAGATTAGAATCAGTCTAAACAGTATAGCACAGAACAGTATAGCATAGACAACAGCACACAGGGGGCTTAACACCTTCAACATATTATC
The DNA here is from genome assembly GCF_020745735.1 of Hemiscyllium ocellatum. Lineage (NCBI taxonomy): Eukaryota > Metazoa > Chordata > Chondrichthyes > Orectolobiformes > Hemiscylliidae > Hemiscyllium > Hemiscyllium ocellatum. The sequence goes on from NC_083426.1 coordinate 48,199,880, forward strand.
TAGGCTGACACCAATTGTTAAAGTTAACCTAAGAATGTAACTAAAAAAAGTTTTGTGATTTACATTTGAAATGAAACTAACATGGTCACTCTAACAAATGAGAGACTTAACAAGCAATCAAGGTATTTTTAAATGTATAATTTCAGTTACATCATAGTGTAAACTTTTGCTGTAAATTCTGTGTCTTACAATTGTGTACTCCACAACCACCCGATGAAGGAGCAGCACTCCGAAAGCGAGTGCTTCCAATTAAACCACCAGGACTATAACCTGGTGTTGTGTGATTTTTAACCAAACAGCTGTTATTATAAAGGGCCTGTGAAAAGTTTTCTCTCACCTCCCAGCATGTGTCCAAGACATAAGGAGCCGACATGAGCTGACTGTGAATCATTACTTTTATCCTATAACTCAGAAAGTTTTCCCAATTCAAAAGCTTCTGAACATTCACTTTAAGCTAAATAGGCAATATTGGAAGATTGCTAATATTTACAAAACTTGTATTTAAAAACGGGTTGAATTTTACCAAACATCAGCTAAGTATCAATGTCAAAGGAGTCTCATGGAGAATTTCCCTCTGATAAATTTTCTTATGAAATTTTATACTACTTATCTTGTCATGTGTGTATCACACCTCTACCAGTGGAAGTACTCACCACTAATGGAACTTTCTGGCATTCCTGTTGGTAGCAGGATATTTAAAGCCCAGCTGTGCAGCAGGTCACTTGCTGACAACCAGGAACTTCACTTGACAATACACAAAGTGTGAGGGAAGCAAAAATCTTCTGATAGGAAGTAGGTGGCATAGGTGACGCTGTGTTGGAAGTACAAGCTCACATTCATAAATGTATTGCCTCTTTACATCATTACCTGTCTGAGTGACTGACATAGTAATTGCAGCTTCAAGCATTAAGCTACCAAAGCTACCCATACCTTGTACAATATTATGTTATAAGCCGTGTAAATTCTTCTCAAATAATCAATTACAATAGGGTGTAAAAAGCAAGGGATTCTTCAAGGCTAAAGAATAGAGATACTATGATCACGAATTAAGAACTTAAATTAAAAGTACAATAGTGATGGTAGGATGAGTGAGGGATTGCTGCTGCAACATATGGGAACCACTAGACAAAGATAGACACAAGGTATGATATGATACACGACAAGCTATCCTTAGTAGCCACACACACAGACGACAAACAACATGAATTTGACTGGGACAACACTACTATTATAACGCAAGCCAAACAGAGAACAGCCAGGGAATTCCTAGAGGCATAGCACTCATCCACTGATTCTATCAACAAACACATCGACCTGGACCCAATATACCGGCCACTGCAGCAGACAGCAACTGACAACTGGAAGCGGCAGAGACAAGCGACTATAAATGTCGAAGGAAACATGACAGAAGCGCTTCACAGGAGGCTCCCAAGCACTGAGGATGTCACCTAGAAAGGGGATGAAACGTTTGCAACAAGAACTCCCAGCTTGGCGAACAGAACCACAACAACGAGCACCCGAGCTACAAATCTTCTCCCAAACTTTGAGGTATGATATAAGATACACACAAGGTGTGATGCATGATTAATCTTCACAACAACCTCAATAGAAACAACAGCTATAGGTACTTAGTTAGTGTCTTCAGTGGAATAAATGTTCGAAGTTACTTCGAAGTGGTACTGCAAAAGAAGATATAACACCAAGCCACAAAAGCAGATATTAAGGAAAATGGATTCAAAGCTTTAAGAGGTGGACTTAACGGACCATCTTCAAGCAAGAAAGTGTAGTGAAGAGACAGAAAAGTGGAGAGAGGAAATTCAATAATTTAGAGTCTAGGATAGTTAGAAGTACAACCAAAATACTGGAATAACTTAAACAGAGGATGCTCGGGAGGCTGGAATATAGGATGCAGATATTTCAGAGGGTTGTCGAGTCAGAGGAGATTTGAAGAGCGAGTGAAAAAGGGGTCTTTTGAGGGAATAAGAAAACAAAGATTAAATTATTAAAATAGAGGCATTGCTTTATTGGCAGACATGTAGTTCAACAAGCACAGGAACACAAGAGTGTACTGTATTTGATGCAGTGGGGCACAGGCAGCAATTTGGATGACCTCGAGTTCATACAGAATTGAATGTGGAAGTTGATCAGGAATGCAGTTGAATGGTCAAGTGTAGAGCTAAGAAAGCATGGATAAGAGTTCCAGCAGAAAAGGAGCTGAGGCAAGTTCAGACTTGGGCAATGTTACAGAAATGAAGATAGATGGTATTAATGATGATGCAGATACTTGGCTGTAAACTTAACTTGGGGGTCAAATATTACACAGCATTCAGATAGTATAGCTCAGTCTGTAACAGTTGTCAAGGAGGTGAGTGGAACTAATGGTGTCACGAAGCTGGTCCTTTTTTCTAAAAGCTGTTCCTTTTCTCAAGAATATTGTGTCCTCGATTTTTTTCAGAGGGTCATAAAACACTCTGGGCTCCAGAATGGCTGGGCTTGGTACAGACATGAAAGGACTTTTTGTTTATATGAAAACAGATGAGCCTTTAGGCCAAAGTTTTTATGGTTTTAGAAGCAACTTGTATAAATCAAGGGGGCATGGCCAACTCTCTAGCTGAGCAGTTTAGTCCAGAACTAGTTAGAGAGTTCAGCTGTGGGCTATGTGGAATCAGGCTGCTAAACTCTCTCTCCTTCTGCCCTTCTAACATCAACCTGTAAACCTTTGTTTCATTTTACTGTATTTAAGGGAGTTTGTTTATTGGGACTGTTGTCTGCATTCAGAACAATTTGGATAGATTGGGTTCTGTAGATATTCTATGTTCTGTTCTTTGTGTTTCATTGTGTAATTTTGTGAATACATTTTTGTCTGTTTTAAAACCTGGTAGTCAACCTAGTTAACTTAATCCAGCTAACTTTCACTGTACACTTACTGAAACAAATTGCAAAGTTAAAGTTTGGGCAGCCTGCTTAAGAATGTTTTGAGTGGTCTGGACTAGTCCATAACAGACTGGGGGCTCTTTGCAGGATTTTAAACAGTGAGTGGTAGGTGCTTGTGTCTTTATTTCAGGTGTTGGTTTGGTTAGGTTGACAAAGCTTGGGATAGTAATGGCTCTTTCAGTCACCAAAAGCTTTCTGGAAGTGGATGCAGTGACTTTGGAAGTTTTTCAAAAGGTGAATAAGACCAAGCTGCAGGAATTAGCAGACAAGCTGGATTTGGAGCTGGCTCCTGCTGTAGGAAAGGAGAGATAACTTCAGCAGTGGCTCAGCATTTAAACTTGCTGGAAACACCACCAGAATCTGTGGAAATGGTAAAAATTCAATTGCAAATGAAGCAGCTTGAGTTAGAGGCAAAAGATAAGGAAAGGGCAGCAGAAATGAAACAGTTTGAATTACAGTTAAAAGCAGAAGAGAAAGTAAAAGAGAGAGCTTTTGAACTCCAGAAATTGACCCTTGCTTGTGAAATTCTCTAGCACAGGAAAAGTTGAAGCCTAAACATCAAATATTTTCAAGAAAGAGTTAGCTATAGTTCTTAGGACTAAATGGCTTGGAAGTGGGAAAAATAACAGATTGAAAACAATAGTCTCAGTTTTTCCAATAGTTAGTTGCAAGAAAGTTTTGCTGATTTACTATTAGATGTTGGACAAACAACCTGAGAAGTTATAACAGTGATGGAGTCAAGAGAGGTGGTGGTGAGGTAAAGCCCAGAGTCATCAGCGTACATATGTTAACCAACTTCAGGTGATGTCACTGATGGAAAAACGTGCAGATCAGGCATGGTAGATGATCAATAAAAAAACCTTTGCTTCAACCACAATTAATTATGCAGGTTTCACAGGAACAAAATACCATAGGAAGATGAGATGCATATTTGACCCCTCAATCTGGTTCCAAATGAGTGGGATATCAATGGACCAAATGAGTTTTCACACAGTTTTTTGAGGTTTCAATCCTGCTATGTAAGATAGAATTAAAACAGTTGTCAAAATGCATGAACACAGAACTATCATAGGAGAGCCTTGGGCAGATAGGTTGATGATATCCATGATTTCAGTATTGCAAATTCAGCCATCAAGCTAACTAAAAAATTGAGAAGAAATGAGCAAACAACTGGCTTTCAAAAAATGATTGTCATTTTTATTATGTTCACTCAAGAGAGATAATCATTGTTGGTAAGACCAGTATCTGTTGCCCACCCATAACTGTCCTTGAGAAAGTGATGGAGAGCCAATTCCTTAAACTGACAAGACAATGTGATGTAGATCAGCATAAAATATTGTTAGGAAGTGAATTCTAGATTGTTCACCTAGCAACACTGAAGGAACAGTGATGTATTTGAAAGTCTAGATATTTACTGGCTTGGAGGGAAACTTGCAGGTGCTGATGTGCCCATATATCTGCAGTACTTGTCCTTCCAGATATTAGACGCTGCAGTTTGGAATTAACTGTGAAAGGAGCCTTGGTGGGTTCTTGCATTTTATTGATGCTACACACTGCTGCTGATAGTGGGGAGAGTGAATATTTCACGTATTGGAAATGGCTACTGATCACTCTGGCTGCTGTGTCCTGGATGATGTTGAGCTTCTTGAATTTTGTTAGAGTTGCACTCATCTAGGCATGTAAAACATATTCCATGACCCCCAACCTATGCATTGGAGATGGTGGACAGGCACTGGTGAGACAGGAGAAGAGTGATTGCTGCAGTATTTCCAGCTTCTGACCTACACAGTAGGTGCAATATTTATCTGGTTGATAGAGGTCAGTTTCTAATCAATGCGAACACAAAGTATGCTGATGGTGGAAGAAATCAGTCATTAATATGCCAGTGAATGTTCAAGGCAAATGGGGTTAGATTTTCTCTTGGAGATGATCAATTGTGGGCGGCATAGTGGCACAGTGGTTAGCACTGCTGCCTCACAGCGCCTGAGACCCTGGTTCAATTCCCGACTCAGACGACTGACCGTGTGGAGTTTGCACGTTCTCCCCGTGTCTGCGTGGGTTTCCTCCGGGTATTCCGGTTTCCTCGACAGTCCAAAGATGTGCGGGTCAGGTGAATTGGCCATCTAAATTGTCCGTAGTGTTAGGTAAGGGGTAAATGTAGGGGTATGGGTGGGTTGCGCTTCAGCGGGTCGGTGTGGACTTGTTGGGCCGAAGGGCCTGTTTCCACACTGTAAGTAATCTAATCTAATTCCTGGCTCTGTGCAACATGAGTATTACTCAACTCAAGCAAATCTTGTTCAATCTCTTGTGAGGTATTCTTACAATGTTGTCTTGGATTATTTTTGATCTGTCATATTAATGTTTGTGTGGAGTCACATCAGGCTACATCAAGTAAAGATAGGAGGTTTTCTTTTCAGATTCATTTTCCCATTCCTGTAATTTGTTTTTATTTAGTGATCAAAGAGGTGATGGCCTAGCAGTATTACTGCTAGGTTCTTAATCCAGAAACTCAGCTAATGTTCTAGGGAGCTGCATTTGAATCCCATGAGGGCAGATGATGGAATTTGAATTCAATAAAAAAAAAGCCAGAATTATGATGACCATGAAACCATTGTCGATTGTCAGAAAACCTATCTGGCTCATTAACGTCCTCCAAGAAATAAAATCTGCCTCACCTTGTTTGGCTTTCATGTGACGTAAGCAGCAAGTGATAGACAGAGCAAAGTGATGTCACAACCAACAGATCTAAGCCCTGCAGTCCTGCCACATCCAGCCATGAATTGTGATAAACAATTAAAAAGCTTACTGGAGGAGTCAGAGCCAATTTCCAGGCTTGTGATGACAAGTTGCAAGTAACATTCACACCATACAAATGCCTCGCCATCTCCATTAAGAGACAATCTAACCCCTGTCCCTTGATATTCAATTGTGTTACCGTCACTGAAATCCCCCACTATTAACTTCCTAGGGTTATCATTGACCAGAAAATCAACTGGACACACCATACAAATACAGTGACTATAACAGCAGGTCAGAGGCTGAGAATGCTGCAGCCAGTAAGTCACCTCCTGACTTACCAAAGCCAGTCCAGCATTGACAAACTGAAAATGTGTTGCTGGTTAAAGCACAGCAGGTCAGGCAGCATCCAAGGAACAGGAAATTCGACGTTTCGGGCCAGAGCCTGATGAAGGGCTCTGGCCCGAAACGTCGAATTTCCTGTTCCTTGGATGCTGCCTGACCTGCTGTGCTTTAACCAGCAACACATTTTCAGCTCTGATCTCCAGCATCTGCAGACCTCACTTTTTACTCCAGCATTGACAAAGCACAAGCCAGGAATATGATGGAATACTCCTGAATTTCCTGTATCAGTGCAGCTCCAGCAACATAGAGCTTGACACTATCCAGGATAAAGCAACTCACTTGATTGGCATCACATCCACAAATAGAACATAGAACATAGAACATAGAAAAATACAGCGCAGTACAGGCCCTTTGGCCCTCGATGTTGCGCCGACCAAAGCCTACCTAACCTACACTAGCCCAATAACCTCCATATGCTTATCCAATGCCCGCTTAAATGACCATAAAGAGGGAGAGTCCACCACTGCTACTGGCAGGGCATTCCATGAACTCACAACCCGCTGAGTAAAGAATCTACCTCTAACATCTGTTCTATACCTACCACCCTTTAATTTAAAGCTGTGTCCCCTAGTAACAGCTGACTCCATTAGCGGAAAAAGGTTCTCACTGTCAACCCTATCTAAACCCCTAACCATCTTGTACACCTCTATCAAATCTCCCCTAAACCTTCTTTTCTCCAATGAGAACAGCCCCAAGTGCCTCAGCCTTTCCTCATACGATCTTCCTACCATGCCAGGCAACATCCTGGTAAACCTCCTCTGCACTCGTTCCAATGCCTCCACATCCTTCCTATAGTATGGCGACCAAAACTGCACACAATACTCCAGATGAGGCCGCACCAGAGTCTTATACAACTGCAACATGACCTCAGGACTCCGGAACTCAGTTCCTCTACCAATAAAGCTCAGTACACCATATGCCTTCCTCACAGCACTATTTACCTGGGTGGCAACTTTCAGAGATCTGTGTACATGGACACCAAGATCCCTCTGCTCATCCACACTACCAAGTAGCCTACCATTAGCCCAGTACTCCATCTTCTTGTTAGTCCTACCAAAGTGAATGACTTCACACTTAGCTACATTGAACTCCACTTTCTCCCTTACCCTAAGTCTTCCACCAAAGTTCAATAGCAGCAGTGAGTACCATTTATAAGATGTACTACAGAAATACACCAAAGATGCATAGACAGCCCTTTCCACACCTATAACCACTTCCATGTATAAGGACAAGGGCAGCATATACATGGGGACACCACCTACAAGCTATTCACCATCCTGACTTGGAAATATATCACTTCAGTGTCACTGGGTCAAGATCCTAGAATTTTCTCCCTCAAGGTGTTGTGAGTAACTACAGCACAGAACCTACAGTGGTTCAAGAAGGCAGCTCACCACCCCCTTCTCAACAATAAATAAATGCTGGCCAGCCAACAATGTCCATGTGCCACAAAAAAAATTGAAGAATACGATAGATTTTATATCTCATGCAAGAAATTAAACCATTAGGAATTATTGACAATTAAAGATGAACATTTAACATAAATGAATTTACTCTGCTATTTTATTGATACATATTATCCCATTTATTTTGAATAAGATTACCTCACTCCGTATCTTTATTTTGAGATACTCCACGATTATCTTGAATTGATGGTTCCACATGACTTGAACGCTAAAACATCAGAAGTCTTTTCTCAATTCATTTAAGGAGGATATAGAAAGGGCACTTGTAGGAAACCCGGCCATCTGGAAGAAAAGCTCTTAGCTGGCGGTTCTGTGGCTCCCTGTGGAAGTGACTATATTTAATCAGGTTGGAAAATAGTGCAAAAACGTTTTGTCAATGTATTGATCCATGCAAACTAGCAGATATTGGTATTATTTTTGTCAAAGCTCCCTGATATCGCTTAAGTAATTAAAGTTCAGGCCATAGTAACCAGCCTCAAATATAGCTGAAGAATGAGCAAAATTCCACAATCTCTCTGCTGAACTTGAGGCAGTGAAGGAACAGCACCTCCAAATTCAGAAGATGGATGTAAGAAGGTCTTCTGGGGATGAATTTTTTTTCCATGTGTCTCTCTACCTCTGCTGATTTTGGGCTCTTCAGCATCCAAACTGGGGACTCCTCCTCTTCCTCCAAATATGTGGGTCTTGGGAAATTACAAAATAAATTTGCAGATGTTGTTTAAAACACAGATTTCCACAAACTGGGCCACAGGTCAGAAAAGCCAATCATGTTTCCAACATCAAAACTTCTAATGAATTGAAGCAGTTACTTTAAATAGGGACTGATAGTATCTGGCCTGTGATCAATAGACACACAGAAAAGAAAAGTACAATCATGATGTCACTTGGTCTTGTTTCGTGTCTGTATTAAATTTGAACTCTGTAGAGCCTGATAAAAGATCCCAAGGCATTCCAATTGAATCCCTGAACATAGTCTTTTTAGAATGTGAGACAAAGAGAAGTTAACCTGATGATCTTGCTTGTTTTTGAATATTATCTAACAAAACTATACACTCCACAGCTGGATCAACATACATTACATCATTTATTCCAGTTTACTAACTTCATGGATGCTTGAGAAGAGTTTGACCATTATTGCAGGTGTGTCACAATTGGCTGATATCTCTTCTAAAAAGTGTTCTTTAATATAGGAATACATATATCATTTCTGTGCATTTTTACTTAATTGGCAAAAAATGTAATTTTCATGGAAGAGCAACAATGAGAAATCTCACTCACGTATCATGTAATGTTTTTAATTTCTTCATGGAATATGGTGTTGCTGGTATGACAAGCATTTAATGTCCATGTCTAGTGGACAGCTGGTGGTAAGCCATCTTCTCGAATTGCTATGATCCATGTGGGGTAAGAAGAATCATAATGTGTTTAAGGAGGAAGTTTCAGAAAGTTGACCAAGTTACAGTGACCAGGCTGGAATATAGCTCCAGCTGAGGATGAGATATGACTTGAAAGGAAATTGCGAGTAGTGGTTTCAATGTGCCTGTTAGACTAGTCATTCTTTATGATAGAAGTTGTGGGATTTGAATTTGATGTCAAAGGAGCTGATTGATTGCTGCATCTTGTAGAGTTACACACTGTAGTAATGTTGCACTGGTGGTGAGGTTAATGAATGTGGCAGTAGGAGTAGCAAATAGCTAAGCTAATGAGGGTGTAGTGATGGCCTATTGGTATTATTGCTAGACTATTAATCCAGAGACAAGTAAGGTTCTGGGGTCCCATGCTTGAATCCCATTAGGCAGATGTTGGAATTTGAAGTCAGTAGTAAAACTGGAATTAATCATATAATGTTGACAATGAAGTTATTGTTGATTGTCATAAAAATCCATCTGGTTCATTAATGTCCTTTCGGGAAGGAAATTGGTCTTTACCTAGTCTGACCCACATATGTCTCCAGACTTACAACAATGTAGTTGCCTCTTAACTACATCATGGGCTATTAGGGATGGATAATAAATGCTGGCCTAGCCAGAGATGTCCAGATCATTGATTGAAAAGCTGAAGGTGATTGGACGTACTTCATTGTGTGGGACTCCTTTAGCAGGAAGACTGAGATGGTGGACTGCCAACAGCTAAAACTAACCCTTGCCCTAACCCTAACCTTAACCTTATCTTAACCATCTTGCTTAATACTTTGCAGCCAGAGGAAAGTTTTCACAGATTCCTGTTGGCTCAAATTCTACTTGTGCTTCTTGAAGCCAAACTGAGTCAAATACTGACTTGATGTCAAGGCTGTCACTCTTTTCTCACCTTTGGAATTCAACTTCTATGTCGATGATTGGACCAAGACCCTGTTGAACCCAAAATGAGCATCAATGAGCAGGTTACTGTTGAGTATGTGCTGTTTGATAGTGTTGAGAAGGGCACCTTGTATTACTTACCTAATGATCAAGAATACACTGACTGGGTGGTAATAACCCAGATTTGCCTAGCATTTTATCACCAGGTTGACATTTTATTTTTAGGTATGTCTGTTGCTGTTCCAGACACTCCTTTGTGAACACTGGTTGGTCACCTGACTTAATAATAATGGTAAAGTGAAGGATATGCTGAGCCATGAGTTTCTGGACTATGAATACAATTCTGCTGCTGCTGAGAGCTCACAGCATCTCATGGGTGTCCAGTTTTCAGCTGCCAGATTTGTTTGGAAACTATCCAATTAATTACAATGGTAAGGTTGCACAACAAGACTGATGATGTCCTCACTGTGAAGGATTGTGCAGTGGTTACTCTTACTAATACTGTAATGGATACATGCATCTGTGACAAGCAGTTTGATGAGGACAATTGAAGTAGGTTTCTCCTTTATTTTCATCCTCACACCGCCTGCCTCAAGTCACCAACAAGTATGCCTTTAGGATCTGGCCTGCTCCATCAGTAGTGATGTGATCTTTGTGATAGACATTTTAGTTCTCCACCCAGATTACATTCTGTCTTTGCTTCTCTTAGTGTTTCCTCCAAGTTATGTTGAACACGAAGGTATATTGATTGTTCAGCTCAAGGAATGCAGTAAGTGGTAAACTGCAGGAGATTTCCTTGTTCATAGAATCACTGAGTCATAGAGACAAACAGCATGGAAACAGACCCTTCAATCCAACTCGTCTATGAAATCTAAGTTTCCCAAACAATACTAGTTCCACTTGCCTGTATTTTTGGCCCATATCCCTCTAAACCTTTCCTATTCATGTACCTATTCAAATGTCTTTTAAAAGTTGTAACTGTACCTGCATCTACCACTTCCTCTGGCAGTTCATCATGTTTGACCAAATGCAATGAGATGTCATGAGGCCCGGAGTCAATGTTAGAGACCCTGTAAATCACTGACAGGTTGGTCTGTCTTACTGGTGAAACAGTATTTACCCAGGGTGGTGATGGTGATGTCTGTACATTGGCTGTATATATGATTCTGTGAGCATGACTCTTTCAGGCTGTTGCCCATCGTTGATATGTCAGTTCTTCTCATTGTGACATAAGTCTTCCAATGTTAGTGAGAAAGATTTTGCAGGCTGTCCCTCTGACCTTTCCAGTCCCTAAGTTACTGTTGCATAGTCCATTTAATTTTATTCTTATTCCATATTTCATTAGTGATTTGGTACAACAGAGTGACTGCAAGGCTATTAGAGGCTAGGAAAGATGATGGTGAAGTGGTGATATCATTAGTCTGGTAATCTAAAAGCCCAAACTAATTCTCTGGTGATATGGCAGTTGGTGGAATTTAAATTTAATTAATAAACCTGGGATTATAAAACCTAACTCATTAATAGTAGCAACGAAACTATCATCACTTGTTGTATAAACCCAACTCATTTACTTACTGGTATGGTTTAACTGGTATGGTGCAACTCCAGAGCATAGCTGGTCTCTCCCGAGGTTGGAAGAAATCAGTCCATGACTTGTCAAGATGTAAAAAACCATTTAATCTTCCAACAATCATAATCCAATTGGTTACCAGAGTGAGTTCTATCAGAGTTTATGCCTGGGATAAGGAAGTCCTGGCCACCAAAAACTGCTGGCCATGGCAGCTTTGGCCTCAAACTCAGCAGCACCACAGTGGACACTGCGGCTGCTGTTGATACAGTACTCCCACGATGGAGAATTTTCCACAGGACAGGTAAGTGAAACTTTGGGGAGAGTGGTTCCCACAGGGTGGTGCACCTGTGGAGGCTGGATCATGGGGTTCAGAAGCAACAGCAAGGGGTAGCTTTAAGCAACCTTCAATCTGATTAGTGCAGTTTGAGGGACACTTCCAAACTCTCAACTGTTCCTCCCCCACTCAAATCAACAGTTTGCCTGCCTCGATTAAACAGTCAGGTGGAATGATTCCATATTTTCTTGACTGGAAATATAATAGTTGATCGCTCTCGTTTTCCCAGTGTATAGGTTCAAGCCTCTTGATGACTAGTCCAGTACCATTATGACCATGCTGTGCCAGGGAATGAAGTATCTTATTGCTGTTGTACATTGTGCTGTTTATGTACCAATGCTGAATATGTGTCATTTTAAAGATAGCCTTTTTTTTATTTAGTAAACTGTTTTCTCTAAAATCAATAATACCAAAATTTTGCATCACTATGACATTTCCACTGAAGTAACAATTAATCCCTTTAAGCTGATGTGAATAGCTTCAAAATACTAATAGATTCATGTTAAGATTTATTACCAAACAATAATTTCTAGTTTGTTTTAAATGCAGAAGTTCTGACAGATCAGATCAGCTACCCACTTCAAGATCCAGATCTGCAGATGACTCCATACAACCAGTATCCCAGCATGCAATTCTCTCCAATGGCAGCACCCCAGCCACAAACACACTATTCTGCCCACAATTATTATCCACAGTATTCAGCTGAAGGGCATTATTCACCTAACTCGTATGAATTAAACAAATCACAGTTCCTGGGCCCCAGTGATGCTGATACAGGAATACCTGTAATGAAAAGACCTCGACTCAATCATTCATCTTTGCGAATAAAGGGTGAGGAGGAGCTATGTGTGGTGTGTGGAGACAAAGCCTCTGGGTATCACTATAATGCACTAACCTGTGAAGGATGCAAAGGTAAGAATGCCATTTATATGTCACAATGTTTTATCTTCATTTATCATTCATGAGATATGTCTGGATTCATGACTGTAATAGAGTTTTCACCCATTGTATGCCCAATTGTATATAATTTGAAGATATTCAGATTTAAAAGTATGCAATATTGTACATAATAAGAACTATGTTTCACAATTTAAGTATATTATCAAATAGGTATTACTATTTTGTAACTGCAACAACTATTAAAAGAAACAGTCCTAAACCATGTTCAAATTTGATAACCTTACAAATTGGATGTGAAGATCATGTGTTTCAGGAAGTAAGTTGTGATTCAGGAAGTACACATATTTCTGCTGCATGTCTATATGATTGCTTTATGCAGTCTGTACTACTTCTTTTGTCGATTGGCTACACACAGCAGAGGACTCTGTTATGAATTGTAGCCTCCACAACCAAAAGTTCAGACAGCCAGGATGTGCACCTCTATTCTGAGGTTAGGTGAGATTGTCATTGGTAGCTATAGAACATTGATAGTGTAGACTAATCTGTCTGAAGTCCTTCCATTGATCTTCATCTTCTATCTATAGAAGAACATAAGGAAACTGGCTCCTTTTAGAGCTTCAAAACACTCAAAATGCATTGCATGAAGTACTTTTGAATCGTATTGCCACTGTTATCTAGTGTGAAACCCAGAAGCCAATTTGTGTACAGCAGGTTCCCACAAATGTATTAATCTGCTCTTACGCTATTGGTTGGGCGATACACATTGGCTAGAATGACAATATTTAATCTGTTCTTGTTCAACATACCATATGTTCAACTGAGAAGGTAGACCTGCTTTAATGTATCAATTGAAAGAAAACACAGCATTCCCTCCACACTGTGCTGTACTATTAGCTTTGATTTTTGAGCTCATGTTTAAAAGCAAGACTTGAATTTGCAACCTCATGATTCAGAGGTGAGAGGGCAACTCAATAAGCTAGAGTGGTACCAAAGTGTAGCAGAAGAATGATTTATTGGGAAATTATTGCTGACAAAATTTGATGGCTATAAGGTAAATGAAACATTAAAACAGTTGTCAGAAACACTAATGAGAACTTATGTAACAGCTGAAGTAATAAAGAATCGGGGAAAATAAACAGCCTGACTATATTGGATCTTCTTAGTAGGTTTATTAAACAACTTTTGTATTATGGTGGTTGCCTAACAACCATTCTGGAGACAATGTTATATTGGACAGAATCCTTGCACATGTGCATCTTAAAAAATAGCCAATGAAACAAAATTATACCACCTACTCATTTTTAATATTACAGTGACATTCCTGCACCCGATTGTTTGCCATTCATAAATTACCACTAAATTTTTAATTCTGTGCTTTTCAATTAGGAGGTAAATCATTTGTATTATCATTAGATTTGATCTGATAAACATATTTTGCTCTGTTCCCTGATTTTCATAAAGATACAGGGGGGTTTCAAAACAGAAAGGAGCAAAAAATGTCACAAATTAGTTAAAAAAAAGGAAAGAAAGATTGGTTTACTTAACTAATTAACCATTTATGTGAGACTGTCTCATTTTCCAACTAGGATTCTTCCGCAGGAGTATCACCAAGAATGCTGTGTATAAATGTAAGACTGGTGGGAATTGTGAAATGGATATGTACATGAGGAGGAAATGTCAGGAATGTCGACTGAAGAAATGCAAAGCTGTAGGAATGTTGGCAGAATGTAAGTAATTAAGATACACACACAAAAAAAGTCATAAAACTATAACAACCATAGTTTTCTGATACTCCATTGGCATCAACTTGAATTTTGAAGGTTCAGAGATCCTTTCAAGATATTACAAGGAATTGATAGGACAAATAAAGAGAAATCATTTCTGCTGGTTGAGGGCATACAGTTTTTAGCTTTTTAAAAATATTAGAGCCTGTTCTTTTGGAATAGACATTATAAACACATGTAAAGTAAATCATGAGGGGAGTTTGAAATTTTTCTGTAAATTGCATTTGATGCTAAAATACATGTCAGTTTTAACTTTGCAGATTTGTAGATTTTTGTTATTCAGTAGTATCCAATGATGTGGGGAAATAACAGGCATTAGGAGCCAGTTTTGATCTTAGATTTGGGAATTGTTCATTGGGCAATTTCCAACAACATGCTCCTGCCTCATGCCCAACAGTGCCACTTTAATAGTGAGGTGGGGGAGTAGGGACAAACTGGAGCCAGGGTGTAGCCTCCATAGCTTGTCCAAGGTAGAAATGGATGTAGATGGAGCCTGAAATATTCATGTTTGAAAACTTGTCTCTATTCTGACCGAACAACCCAAATGGCCTCCTTCTTCAAAGACCGCAATTTCCCCTCTGACGTGGTCGACGATGCTCTCCTCCGCATCTCCTCCACTTCCCGCACCTCTGCTCTTGAACCAATCGCCACCAGGACAGAAACCCACTGGTCCTCACCTTCCACCCCACCAACCTCCGGATACATCGTATCTTCCTCCATCATTTCCGCCATCTCCAAACAGACCCCACCATCAGGGATATATTTCCCTTCTCACCCCTATCAGCGTTCCGGAGAGACCACTCTCTCCGCGACTCCCTCGTCAGGTCCACACCCCCCATCAACACATCCTCCACTCCCAGCACCTTCCCCTGCAAGCGCTAGAAGTGCAAAACTTGCGTCCACACTTCCCCCCTCACCTCCCTCCAAGGCCACAGTGGATCCTTCCATATCCGTTGCAAATTCACCTGCACCTCCACACACATCATTTAGTGTATCTGCTGCACCCAATGTTGTCTCCTCTACATTGGGCAGACAGGCCGCCTACTTGCAGAACGTTTCAGGGAACACCTCTGGGACACCCGCACCAACCAACCCAACTGCCCCCTGACTGAACACTTTAACTCCCCCTCCCACTCTGCCAAGGACATGCAGGTCCTTGGCCTCCTCCATTGCCAGACTCTGACCACACGACGACGCCTGGAGGAAGAGCGCCTCATCTTCTGCCTAGGAACCCTCCAACCACACGGGATGAATATAGATTTCCCCAGTTTCCTTATTTCCCCTCCCCCCATCTTATCTCAGTCCCAACCCCCGGATTGAGCACCACTGTCTTGACCTGCAATCTTCTTCCCAACCTCTCCGCCCCCACCCCTTCTCCAGCCTATCACCCTCACCCTCACCTCCTTCCACCTATTGTATTCCCAGTGTCCCTCCCCCAAATTCCCTCCCCCCTATTTTATCTCAGCCCGCTAGGCACATCAGCCTCATTCCTGAAGATGGGCTTATGCCCAAAACGTCGATTCTCCTGCTCCTCAGATGCTGCCTGGCCTGCTGTGTTTTTCCAGCACCACATTCTTCAACTCTGATTTCTGGGATGGCATGACAGATATATGAAGAGGAACTGGATTGGTTAGGACAATATTCACTGGAGTTTAGAATAATTAGGGGGGCTCTTCTCATCGACATTCTAATATTACTACTAGGGTAAATGCAGAAACGATGTTCCTGATGACTGGGGAGTCCAGAACCATGGATAATAGTCTAAGGATAGGGGGTACACTATTTAGGACCAAGGTGAGGAGAAATGTCTTCATCTAGAGAGTGGCGAGCTTGTGAAATTGTTTAACACAGAAAGCAGTAGATGCCACAACACCAAGTATTTTCAGCAAAGAATTAGATATAGTTCTTAGGACTAAAGGAATCAGAAGGTATGGGGAGAAAGCCGGAACAGGCTATTGAGTTGGATGATCAGTCATGATCATATTGAATGGTGGAGTGGGAAAAATGACCGATTCCTGCTCCTCTTTTCTATGTTTCTATGTATATTATTCTATTTCACATTGCAAGTTCACAATGACTGAGTCTCCATGGCCTTCTAAGTTTGAGAATTCCACAGGCTCCCTACTCTTTGAACTAGGAAATGTTTCCTCATCTCAGTCCTAAATTGTCTATTCCATATCCTGAGACTGTGTGCCCTGATTCTGGACTTCCCAGACAGGAAAAAGATTCCCTTTGCATCTAGTCTGTCTATCTCTGTTAGAATTTTATATGTTTCAATCATATTCTGTCTCATCCTTCTAAGCTCTAATCATTACAGGTCCAATCAGACCCATATCTCTTCATATGACAGTACTGACATCCCTGGCAGTGCCTAGTGAACCTCCTCTGCACCTTCTCTAATGATAAGTATATCCTTTCTTACGTAGGGAGACCAAAACTGCATGGTGTTGATCATATCTTCACTAAGGCCTTTTATAACTGCAGTAAGATACCCTGTTCTGAACACAGACCCTCATGCCATGAAGGCTAAAATACCATTTGCCTCCCAGTTCTTGATGCACCTGCCTGGCTACTTTAATTGACTAGTGTACAAGGACACACAATATATACCTCCCAATATATCACCATTTACATAATTACTGTTGCTTTCTTTTTTTCAGACTAAGATACATAACTTCACGTTTAGCCACATTATAATATACCTGCCAGATGCTTGTCCACACAAGTCTCCTTGCATTCTCCTCATAATCCCACCTATTTTTATGTCATCAGCAAACTTGAAAGTGTTGCATTTGATTCCTTTATTTATGTATATAATGAATAACTGGGGTAAAAGCACTGATCCCTGAGGTAGCCTACTAGCCACTGATTGCCTCTTGGATTGAATACTATCCCTAATTTATTTTGTAAACCATGATTGAGCCACGTTTCATATTTTATTCATTCCAGACAGGAATGAATAATTGTTGTAATCCATACACACCTTCTTCAAGTATGAACCATAGTCTATTCACTGTCAACTCTTTTAGTAAGTTTCCCCAAATTATCCTTGTAAATTCACTCTTCATACCTTTCCTTTATTTAGCTACAGATTTTACAGCATCAATCTCTACCTTGATGATGAATTCTATCATATTATAGTTGCTCTTCCTGAAGGACTGCACACAAGATTGTTAATTAATCCTTTCTTATTGTCTTTCTAGAATAGACTATTCTCTGTTTGGCTCCTCAACTTATTGGTCCATTAAACCATCACAAGTACACTTCAGAAAATCTTCCTCCACAATACCATTGCTAGTTTGTTTCACCCTAACTATATGTAAACTAAAGTCATCCATGGTTACAGTTCCATGTCTGGGAAACAGACATCCAAATCCTAGACTTTCATCTTCCATTTGCTGCAGTTGCTAATTAACTAATCTTTTCCCTTACCTTCACCTTTGATACTTCTGTCCTCAGCAAAATCTCCAATAGTCTTTTAATTATTAAACTGAATACAGGCCTACTTTGTTCTATTATTTTCAGAGTTCAAATTGAGTAAATGGCTGGCTGGACAATCCAACACCATAGTCAACTACACTATATTAACACCACCAGACCCAATTGTCTTCTGCCAAAATTATCCAGTAACCTAAATCATCCCGGAGAACTAAGATTACATGTGTCTTCTTATCTTCACTATCTCAGATTTCCTAAAACCCTTTTCCCTTTCCACCTGCATTCCAACTTCCAACAATGTGCACAAAATAAAGACAGTCTGAATTTCATAACATTTGTCTAAGTATCAGGTTCATAGAATTCTCGAAATGTTTTTCACTCTGAGGCCTAGCAAATTTTATATCCACATCTTACCAAACTCATCTCGTTAACTACCAACCCTGCTTCTATGGAACCTCCCCTTGCCTGTTTCTATCACTCACTGTATTCACAATAGCTCTCTACTTGCAGGATTTTTAAGAATGAACAGGCAGCCCTGGCACTGGCACAGGTACAACCTTTAAAAGTTGGTTGTGCGCCAGACAAGCGCAATTAGTTCAGAGCTGCCCAGCTCAGTTCCTGACGTTTGCTCATGTCATGCCAGAGAGGGGAGAATTCATGCCCTGCATTTTGGCCAGGAACCTGGACGTTCTGCTGGATGGGATGGTGGCAAGGAAGAATATTCAATTTCTCTAGCACCAAAAGTAAGAGCAAAGACACCAGACCACGCCAATTAGATCTGAGATTGCTACCCAGGTCAGTGCAATCCCATCCTTCTGGAGGAATGCGCAGTGCTGTGGGAAGAAGGTCAGTGATCTTCTCCATTCCACTAGTGTGCCACCATCATTTCTCAATGCCACACACTCACTTGGGCTCTGCTCCTGTCATCACCTCCCACAAAGTCCCATCCTTTGCCACTTTCACTATATCCTGGAAGATCTCCCCCTGCTCACTCACACATAAAACTGTTTCAAGTGTAGTATTGTACCAGCTAATGCAGTGCTAGAACTTGACACAAAAAATCTTTTTAATCAGAGAATCATGGTACCACTTTCATTGATCTGATCAATGTAAGAACTCATGGTAATTAGTTTGGTGCATTATACAACCTTTGAAAAGCCCAGTACTCCTGCGCCTATATTGTTTTTGCTGTCCCTTTACATGGAAGATGATGGTTGCCGCATTTAAACTACTGAATCAACTCAGAAGATCATCTGACTCACTGTCACTCACACACACACACACACACACACACACACACACACACACACACACACACAGACACACAGTCTATCAGTTCAGTCTGAGGTGTGGTATTTAAAATGTATGCACATTCTATAAATCTGTGTCCTGTGAGGGATATTAGAGCCTGCAATGTCAGATGCCAACGTCTGTGGATGTGGGATTCATGTGGGCCAGTGCCCATGGAGTGCAACCTGAGGTGTCCAACATGGAGGTCCTTCAGAGCAAGTGGCGAGCTGAATTCGCCAGATACCCACCCTGATGACCATGTCAAGGTTTTCAGTACCCAGATTTCTCAGTGATAGGATAGGAAGCTGCATATTAATGAAGTCAGATGTGCAGTTAATAATGTCATTAACAAGTAATAATCTCTCCTTTGCAGGCAACTTTTCATTGCCTAGTGAGAATTGCACTTCAGCGCCCAGTACCTGGTTAAAAGATGCAGCAAAAAGCTAAATGATCTACAACAACAGGAAGGACAGTCTGAGGAAGGGTCACTGGGCCTGAAACATTAACTCTGGTTTCTCTCCACAGCTGCTGCCAGAAATGCTGAATGTATTTATTCCAGCAATTTTTTTTTTGTTTGTAAAAGATGCAGCAAGTTGTTCTCAATTTCAAATTAGGCCTCACAGGAGGTCTCACATGATTATGCCACTTGACAGTCCACACCGTTCAAGGCCCTACTCAATTCTGCCCTTCAGGGGGACTGATTCTAAATCCATACAAGTAAATGGATTAATTAAAATATTGTACCTTATAAGTTCAGCTGCTACTTCTCTTCTTGTTCACCGAAACAGGGAATGGTATAACCATCTCTATACTCCCAGAGCATCCTATAAACATCTCTGTACTCTCAAATCTCTTACCTTTCTTCCCCAAATCTTCCAAACTCACAATTGGTCAAACTCCTCCTCACTCCTTTGATCCCATTCTCAGTAAACTAATATCCACCCAGCTTCCATTTTGGATCCACACGTTAACTGATTCTCCAAATGGTAGTTGGACTTTGGTACTGTGCCTGTGCTTATAAATTGGAGAGGGTTCAAAAAAGATTTACCAGGATGTTGCTGGGACTGGAGGATTTGAGTGAGAAGGAGAGGCTGGATGGCTGGGACATTTTTCACCAGACTGTAAGAGGTTGAGGGGTGATCTTATCAAGGTTTATAAAGTTATGAGGGGCAGAGACAAGGTGAATAACAAAGGTCCTTTCCCAGAGTGGGTTGGTTCAAAACTAAGCGACATATTTTTAAGGTGAGAGAGGAAAGATTTAAAATGGACCTAATGGGTAACATTTTCACAAAGTGGGAGATTCATATGTGGAATGAACTGCCAGATGAAGTGGTATATGCAGGTACAGTCACAACACTGAAAAGGTAGGATAGGTACGTGAATAGGAAAGATTTAGAGGGACATGGGCGAAACGCAAGCAAGTGGGACCAGCTTAGTTTGGGAAACTTGGTTGGCATGAACTTGGTTGGACTGAAGAATCTGTTTCTGTGCTGTGTGAGTTTATGATTGCATGAGTACACCCTTGCTCACGAAGTTCATCCTTAAATTCCCCAGCACTCTTCTCCTTCAACATAGTTCCTCTATTATTTAGCATGATGGGCTGCCTTCTGTTATTTCAGAATATCTCTACAAATGAATGTCTCTGAACGTCTGCACCCATCATTCTTGGAGATCCCTACAGATTTAACCCGTAAACGTATTTCTGCATGGTTAGATGGAAAAGATCCCATAGCACTATTTTGAAGGAGGGCATGAGGAATTAATTTAAATCATTTTATTTATTCCTTGCTTTCTTGCTTTGCTTGTGTGTTTTCACATTGTTTGTCTTAGAAGGGCTACAGTTTACTTCAGTGAATAAAGGTATAGGAAAGGTTGAGAATTATGGTAAGGGAAAAGCCTTAGTGCTTGGATTCACTACAAACTCTATTCTTATGCCACTGTCTCCATCCACAAAATACCCAATATCTCAGGTTCATGTAGAATTTTCCCAACCTCAGGATCCCATTTATCCACATGCTGAGTTTCCAATCCCATGTTCTTTTCAGGAGAAAGATTGCCTATTTTCACCTCAGTATCATTGTATGTTTGAGCAAATTCTATAGATTTTATCCTTAATATTCAAAAAGGCAACTTTGGGGAGGAGTTAAACTTTAAGTTGAAAGGAAGAATGTAAAAACCAATAAGCCTCAAACTAGGGTATGGAAGAAGTAGAAAGATCTGAAAGAAAGTCAGACAAGTGATCTAAATTGAAGGAAAGAACTAGAGGCTAAAGAAGACCTACAAAAAGGGGAAAGAATTATTGTGAAAGAAATAGGTAATCATTTTTGCAATACTTGCTGGATAGAATGCAAGGAAGTACCACAATTTCCACATAAGTCTCTCTCTTACTCTATTCAGTGTCCTACAGAGACTCCATGGTATTATTATCTCTTCAGCAACCTAGAAAGATGCTGCTGAGTAAGAAAGGGAAGAAGCCGGGTTTCTGGGGGTCAAGTTCCCAGTTCTGGATAATGGAGAAGGATTGGCTCACCACAATAAAATGCAAAGAAAACGTTAGTTATTCTTCATGACAAAATTTGAACTTGTTATTGTAGGTCTTTTAAAATATATATTAAATTTTTATAGGTTTGTTGACAGAAATTCAGTGTAAATCTAAGCGTTTGCGGAAAAACACCAAGCAAGTCATGGACCTATTGTGTAACATAAAGATGGAAGAAGAAGGAGTTGACAGTAAACAGGTTTCATCCACAACCAAGGCTGGGAAGGTAAAATGATTTGGGTTTAGTGTGAGAAAACTCTCTGTCTGAAGATTACTTTTAACAACATTCCTTATTTTGAAAGGATAATGGCTTCATGGCAAGGATTTCTTTTATATAGCGGAGTCAGAGGAATTGTGAATTATTTGCCTGTTATTCAAATTTTCACACATTCATCAAATACCCAACTCTATTGTCAGAACTGAAATGTGAACTTTGACGTCATTTGAAATGTGTCATTCAAATATTGTACACTGTCTTATGCATACTTTTATGGTTGCATTGCAGTTGTTTGACTCAACCTTCATATTTAGATTTCATTTCAGTGAAATGCTTAGGAACATTTTTCTATGGCAACTAGCTCTGTAAATGCCTGATGTTGCTGCCCATGTGTTGCTGTTGTTGTTTCCAAAAAGGGAATTTACTATTAGCTTTGGCTAGTATAACAGTATTCTAACTGCATAATAGTTCGTCTGAAGTTCTGGCTTGTTCATCCAATGCTGTCAGTGCTGTATCCTTTATTGAACTGGCTGCAAGATGAAGCTTCCCAGTACCTTGTGAAATAGGTCATATGTCTATGGCAAGCCAGGAGGCACATTGGTAAAGTAATGCATTTCTATCCCATATTTCTGATAAGTTCATAGACAGATTCTCATTGTGAGATTTAACAAGTTATTTTGTGCAAATTATCCACTGTTCACTTCATTAATAATGCACCATATCCTACGGCATTACTCCCATGCTATCTTGCACTCAGCAGAGTTGAAATGTTTACTGGTGCAAGTACCTTCTGGTCCTCATGTAACGGGCACCATATTTAAATCCCAGCTGCACATAATGTCAAATCTGGTCTGAAGGAGCATTTGGGTCAGTGAGGTCCAGAAGAACACTCCAAGAGTAAAACCTCTCCACAAACTACTGTTTACTCTTTCCTGCCTCACACTTTGCCATTTCATCCACATCTCTAACCAATGCACATGATCTATTACTCTCAATCAACAGCAGGCAGCAACTTGTCTCAGTAGCTCTCATCTACCTCATCTCCCAAACTGCTAACCTTCCTTGTTCTCTGCACTTCCTACTCAGTCACTTTGGGACACCTCAACTTTTCTAACTGATGAAGGACCAGCCTCCTGACTGATCATAGACCCTCTTCAGTGTTTGTTGCTGCCAAACACGACAAGCTGCCTTGCTATCTGAATGTGCTAAAAGGCAAGGCAAGGCAGGGATGCTGTGAACATCCAAATGAGTGATCACTAAGAAAACAAGTTAAGAACCATGATATTCATTCAGTTCAATGCAGTATTGAAGTGCTGAATTGTGTTAGAAGTGAGCCCAAAATGTGATCTGATGATTTGGTGAGGTTTGTCCTTTGCCAATGCCAATCTACATGGAAAGAGGATGGAGGCGGTCACTGCTCAGTAGCATGCCCTGAGGTATTGGGGATTGCTGGATAAAATGAATGGCTGGATAAGAATTTGGTGAGCTGCAGCAGACCACCAACTAACCACTCAGACTTTCACATCAGGAATTGTCATCTTCTAATTTCTCCTCACTGTCTGGACAAGTAGCAAACTGCATATAGGTGAGGCAAGGTTAGGAAGCAACAAGACCTTAGTGCATGCAAATTGATTCATGACTTACTATTTTCATCTTGCTATCTTGCCTGGAAAATTGGACTTTTCTTCTCAATTTTGAGATTCTCACTTTCCCAATCTTGCCATATTTTCACCACTGACTCGCCACTGCCCACCTTGTTCAGGGGTTAGGAAGATTCCACACATGGTCTTTAAATTACTGTATACTGTCTTTTTAATTGGACATATGTGAATTGTCATTGACTGTTCTTTTGGGTGATATTCCTTCCCCAGACAGTCTGTTCACATAGCATTTGCAGTTGCTGGAGTACCTGTATTTATTCAGTTTCCATTACTGGACAGCTGTGGATGGTTGGGTCTGATGGTCATCTGTGGGCTGCACAGCTACTGAGTTCATTTCTCCATGGTCAGCTGCCTGCAGCTGAGGAACAGCTTCTCTAGTTTTACATATATGCTGAAAATTGTTATGGCATATCTGGTTGTTCACTTCCACCCTACATGATCAAGCTGATAATAATAATTGAAGAGAGCATTGAAGGTTTGAACTCTCCAATGTCAACTCTGAAAACGGTTCGGTAGCCTCATCAAATTAAAATGTCTTTCTCCCCCTCTTTCTCCTTGATTTTCCACACAAACCTGCCTGGATTCAGTAGCATTTTTGTTATGGAAAAGCAAGTTCAGGTGCACTACGACATTAATCTTTGTATTGGACTATTTCCCGTGCCTTCAGTTGGTGTGTTTCTCCACTCAAGGATTGCCTTGTTTGCATCTGTGCGGGATTTGCTTGATTACTGTGTGATCGCTTTGATGACTTTCAGTGCTGCCTCAGCCTTCCTATTTGACTGGGGTTCTTATGGAAATGATGTATGGTGTTGAATTTCCCAATCCTTTATGAAGCAGCTTGTGAACTAAGGGTAATTATCCCTCATCACTATGTTATGAATATTGTAGCAGCTAACGAATGAACTCAGCTGGCCCATCTCCCTGTAGCTAAAATGGCAATCTGCAATTCCTGCAAAAGTAAAAAGGTCAATTCCCTATTTTATCAATGGTCTATCGGGGGTGTCATGAGCTATCAGCAACTCTCTAGATTGGTTAGCTTGGTACTCATTACAAACACAGCTCTGTCTATAAATTTCAATCCCCTCTCATTCTAGTGAACTCCGAGTACATATCCAAAGTCCTCAACTACTCATATGACAAGCCTTTCATCCCTGGGATCATTCTTGTGAACCCCCTCTAAACACCCTTCAAGGCCCAAACCTGCTCACAATATTCCAAATGTGGCCTTACCAGAGCATTATGCAGCCTCAGCAGTTCATCCCAGCTCTTGTAGTCTAGTCATCTCGAAATGAATGCTAACAATGCAATTGCAATTGGGTATGTTCGCCAAGCTGGGAAGTTGATTTGTAGATGTTTCATTCCCTTCTAGGTGACATCTTCAGTGCTTTGGAGCCTTCTGTGAAGCGTTGCTGTACTGTGTCTTCTGGAATTTATTTGGTTCTGTTCCTGCTGCTTATGGTTGCAGGTTCTGCTGGTTTGTTGTAGTGCTGGGGACGAATCATCTGCAAATCAACTTCCCAGCTCAGAAAACAAACCAGAACTATGGAAATTGGCACCAAAGCTACAAATCTTTACACAAACCTTGAATTGCATTTGCCTCCCTAACTGCCAATTTCCTAACTGCAATTCCTACCAATATCTGCTAATACCTGTTCTTCCATATAGCTTTTCAATCCTTAATCTGGCTCCAATCTGACAATATATTATGAATTCAGTCTAGTACTATATTGTCTGTACTATGTCTTATATTGAATCTGTTGTTGATGGATTTCCTAGTCAGTACTGCATGGTAAAGTTCGTATCATTATGGCAATTCAGAGGGCACATTGCATTTATAGTGTTGCATTTGTATTTCAAAGAATTACACTCTTCTGTTCAGTCCACCTCCTACTCATCCAGATGGTTGCCTATATCAATTGCTTGGCTATCAAGCATACAGCAGGTCTGTGTGACCCTGTGCACATTTGCTGGATGACTTTATTTTTAGAAATTGATATATAGTGAACTGGTGAAGTGTTATATTGATGTGCACAAGATAAATTGTTGTTCACCACTGTGATTGTGTTTTGACCCTGCCAATTAATCAGAATTCTAACTCTCTGAATTAATAAAATAAAACCATCAAGGCATTATAACATACCATACATCAACAAATCAAATTAAAATACACAGCAAATCTAATTCCGTGACTCTCCACAATGTATCTATTTAGGTAAGGACTGATAAACTGGATTAAGTGAAATGATATGACAATAAGATGCAGGAGCAAAAGTAGGCAATTCAGCCTATTGAATCTGCTCCACCATTCAATAATATCATGGCTAATCTGATAATCTTCAATTCCTCTTTCCCACCTTATTCCATTAACCTTTGATTCCCTTAATGTTTTAAAAATCTGTATATCTCAGCTTGCACTTAACAAACCAGTCTTGACAGCCTCTGTGGTAAAGAGTTCCAAAGATTCACCACCCTCTGAGAGAAACATTTCCTCCTCATCTCTGTCTTAAATAGGCAAACACTTACTCTGAGACAATGCTGTCTGATCTTAGACTCCCCCATAAGCAGAAAACAACTTCTCTGTATCTACATTAAGGCCCTAAAGTCTTATATGTTTCAATAACATCACCTCTCATTCTTCTCAGCTCTAATGATAATTGTCTCAAGCTACTCAACCTCGCCTCATAAGAAAATCCCTTCATACCTTAGGATCAACTGAGTGAAATTTCTCCGATGCCAGTACATCTTTTCTTAGGTACGGGACACAAATCTGTTCACAATATTGTGGATATGGTCTGATTAATGCCTTACACGGTTTTAGCAAGGCTTCCTATTTTTCTAACTTAATTTCCCTTGAAAGAAAGGGAAACATTCCATTTGCCTTCCCTTTTACCGATTGAACCTGGATACTAGGTTTTCATGATTCATGCACAAGGACTTTCAAATACCTCTGTGCTGCAGTCTTCTGCCATACTGTCCTATTTGTATAATATTCAGCTCCTCTATTCTTCCTATCAACATGCATAACCTCCCAATTCCTCATATTTTAATCTACCTGACAAGTTTTTGTCCACTGTTGACTTTTTATGTCATCCAATTTGCCTTCCCACCTATTATTCACAGACATTGTGGCAGAACATTCATTTCCATTTAAATACTTTCCATTCTTTTGTACAGATACAGGAGAGAGTTGAGTTCACACCTGAACAACAACAACTTCTGGATTATATTGTGGAAGCTCATCACAAGTATCGAATACCCCAAGAAGCAGCAAGAAAATTTGTATGTATTGGAAATAACACAAACAGCAAATATACATTCCAATTTAAATATTAAAGCTGGTTTTTAATGTCGTTTTAACAGAATCAAAGGTAATCTGGTTTAGATTCATCTGTGTTTTTACCCTTAGCCCAAAAGTGGTACAGTATCACATGCTTTGGTTGCGTGAAGATTACATAAGTGTGCAATAAATTTTAATATTTTGATCATCTTTATATGCATGCTTATATATGTAAAGTTGCTTATATAATTGAGTTTAGTTTGTTGCTATCTTGAGATGGTTTGAATATAGGCACAGGAAACAGTATGCGGGATTACAGCACAAACTTCACGTAGTCAATTAATTTCACTGATTGTATTGTGTAGCCAGTATGAACGTTATTGAATGGCTGTGCACCTGAGCAGGGTATGCACAATTGTGAAAGACTACTGCCACAAATAACTTGTTACAATACATTAGATAGGAAGCTAATCTGCCTTCAATATAGTTTCCAGATGTCACATGACTACTTGTGTTTTCAGCCAGAAGACGCTGAAAGGAGCTTTTGAAATTCAAATAACTTTTCCAAGGGTGAACAGAAACTCATTAACAATGGTATCTATGGAGGTGTGATTAACTTTACATGTCTCTCCAAAATCCTGAAAGAAAGAGGTCTTTCAAAGTTAATGACTGAGATAATGAATAAGTTAATCACTTACTTCAATTAAAAACCAATGGATGTGTCACTTTTGCAGACCTGAACTAACCCAATACTTAGTATGGAAACATGATTCTGTAGTTTGGATAGCAGCCATTTTTAAAGTTTTGAACTGTTAGTAGGTCTGGATATGAGCAATAATTTTGTCAAGATCTGAGGAGAAACATCTCAACACCAACGAGGAGGTATCACAGACTGCTGTACTGAAGCAGGTTACTATGAACTAAGAGCTGCAGTCACACCAAAGGAGTCAGCACTCACTCCCAGGATCTGTTCTGTTTAATGGGAGCAACATCTAACCACTCAATTAAAGAAAGCATCATAGGTACTGAAACTGACTTCAAATTTTTCAACCACTTCACTTTGGAAAGAGAATCTTCAAGCAAGTCAAATCTGCAATGATAGTAAAAATTGACCTCAATATCATCTTCATTTGTATGATCTGTCCTTGATTATTTTAAAACTTTGTGCCTGCAGGTTAGGCATTAGTGTTATCATTTCTTAATTAAATACTTTGCAGCAATAGTTAACTAATCTTTTTTTTCTTCACTTGTGGGACATTGGCATTGCTGGCTGGGCCAGCACTTATTACCTAGAGAAGGTGGTGGTGAGTTGCCTTCTTGAACCATTGCAGTCCATGTGCTGTGGGCAGAGCAACAATGCCATTGGGCATTATTCTTTGATCTTGTTTAAAACATAAATCATGCTTCTGGTTATTTTTAATTTGAAATACTTAAAAATGAAAAGAGAACTATGTGTGAACTTACATAGAACATAAAACATAGAACAGTCCAGGCCCTTCAGCCCTCGGTGTTGTGCCGATCTTTTATCTTACTCTAAGATCAAACTAACCTCCGTACTCTTCATTTTACTATCATCTATGTGCATATCCAAGAGTTGCTTAAATTGTCCCTAATATATCTGACTCTACTACCACTGCATTCCACTCACCCACTGCTGTCTACTCTGACATCTCCCCGAAATATTCCTTCAATCGCCTTAAAATTATGCCCCCTTGTGATAGCCTTTTCCACCCTGGGAATAAGTCACTGGCTATCCATTCCATCTATGCCTCTTGTCATCTTGTACATCTCTATCAAGTCACCTCTCATCCTTTTTCACTCCAATAAGTAAAACCCTAGCTCCCTCAACCTTCCTTCATAAGACATTCCCTTCAGTCTAGGCAGCACCCTCGTAAATCTCCTCTGTATCCTCTCTAAAACTTTCTCATCCTTCCTATAATGAGACAATCAGAACTGAACACAATATTTCAAGTGTGATCTAACCAGGGCTTTATAGAGCTGCAGCATAACCTTGTGGCTCTAAAACTCAATCCTCCTGCTAATAAAAGCCAACACACCGTATGCTTTCTTAACAATCCTATTAATCTGGGTGGCAACTTTGAGGGATCTGTCGATGTAAAGTCCAAGATCCCACTGTTCCTCCACATTGCCAAGAATCCTGTCTTTATCCCTATCATCTGCATTCAAATTCGATTTACCAAAGTGAATCACTTCACACTTTTCCAGGTTGAATTCCATCTGCCACTCTCAGCCCAGTTCTGCATCCTGTCAAAGTCCCTTTGCAACACCTTCCACACTATTCACAACTCCACCGACCTTCATGTCATTAGCAAACTTACTAACCCACCCTTTCACTTTGTCATCCAAGTCATTTATAATAATCACAAAGAGCAAAGGTCCCAGAACAGATCCCTGCAGAACACCACTGGTTACCAAGCTCTAGGCTGAATACTTTCCATCTACTACCACTCTCTGTCTTCTGTAAGCCAGCCAATTCTGTATCCAGACAACCAAATTTCCCTGTATCCCATGCCTCCTTAATTTCTGAATGAGCCTACCATGGAGAACCTTATCAAACACCTTGCTAAAATCCATGTACATTTCACCCATTGCTCTACCTTCATCAATGAATTTTGTCACATCCTCAAAGAATTAAATAAGGCTTGAGAGACATGTCCTGGCCCTCACAAAGCCATGCTTCCTATCTCTAATCAAACTTTGCTTTTCCAGATAATCATAAATCCTACCTCTCAGAATCCTCTTCAATAATTTGCTCACCACCGACATAAGACTGACTGGTCTGTAATTTCCAGGGTTATCTCTATTACCCTTCTTGAACAAGGAAATAAATAACATTTGTCACCCTCCAATCATCCATTACTATTCCAGTGGACAGTGAGGATGCAAAGATCCTTGCCAAAGGTGCAGCAATCGCTTCCCTTACTTCCCATAGGAACCTTGGGTATAATCTGTCTGGTTCAGGAGACTTATCTATCATCATTTGTTTCAAAATTTTCAGCACATCCTCCTTCTTGACATCAACCTGTTTGAGCATATCAGCCAGTTTCATTGTCCTCACAAACGACAAGGTCCCTCTCACTAGTGAATATTGAAGCAAAGTATTCACTAAGGACCTCCCCTACATTCTCTACTCCAGGCACAAGTTCCCTCCACTATCCCTGTTCAGCTCTATCCTCACTCTGGCCATCCTCTTGTTCCTCACGTAAGTGTAGAATGCCTTAGGGTTTTCCTTAATCCTACCCATCAACTCTTCTAAGTCCATTCTTCAGTACCTTCCTGGGTGCCTTGTAACCTTCTAGAGCCCTGTTTGATACTTGCCTCGTCAACCTTAAATAAATTTCCTTCTTCCTGTTGACTAGATGTTCCACATCCCTTATCCTCCAAGGTTCCTTCACCCTATCATCCTTTCTTTGCCTCAGTGGGACAAACCTATTCAGCACTCCTTAAACAACCTTCACCTCTCTGCCATGAATTTCCCTGAGAACATCTGTTCCCAATTTATGCTCCACAGTTCCTGCTTAATAGTATTGTATTTCTCCCTCCCCAATTAAATAATTACCCATACCATCTGTTCCTATTGCTCTTCATGACTATGGTAAAGATCAGGGAGTTGTGATCGCTATCACTGAAATACTCTCCCATTGAGAGATCTGACACCTAGCTTCTAGCACCAAGCCTAATGTGGCCTCCATTCTTGTCAGCCCATCTACATAATGTGTCAGGAATCCTTCCTGGGCACACCTAACAAAATCTGCGCCATCCATACTATTTGCACTAAGGAGGTTCCAATCAGTAATAGGAAAGTTGAAGTCACCCATGACAACAACCCTGTAACTTCTGCACCTTTCCAAAATCTGCTTCCCAATCTGCTCCTCCATATCTCTGTTGCTATTGGGGAGTCTGCAGAAAACTCCCAATAAAGTGACTGCTTCCTTCCTGTTTCTGACTTCCACCCACACTGACTCAGCAGACAAACTCTCCTTGATGACTTATTCCTGATTATCCCTGATACTATCCTGATTAGTTCCCCCACCTTTTTTTTACCTTACCCTTGTTCCTTTTGAAACATCTAAATCCCAGAACATCAAAGCTATACAAAGGTTTTGTTCATGGACCACTAAGAGTCCATGCTTGGTGTAAGGTTGCAAGATCAACATGGATTAAAATGAGTTTGTTTTACTTAAAATGCAGGTGCAATATGGCAAGTTCAGGTTCTGGAATCATATTAAAATTGATTTTGACCTAGGGATTACTCAAATGGCACAAATTGACAGAGAGTGAACCCCCAAACAATCCATTGTTGCATTGGAGACTTGAATTGAATTGGAGAGGGAGATGGTGCCAACAATCTGGAAGGTCCTCCAGAGAAACTTTGCTTAGACAATGGACCTCTTAACTCATGTAGATAAATCATATCTCTTCTTCTTTCCAGCTTCTGCTTTAAGGACTCTTGTGGGATCAGATAGATGTGGCAGCCACTGCCTGAGTTTTAACGCTGAGGACCTGAATGTAGTATTGTAAAAAGTTTCACAACTTCACACAAGTGATCAAGTTCATTCAATGTATGTTTAAATGTTATATCTTTCAACCACACTATCGTATCTCACACAGCTCAATTCACCATCATTTTACCATGCTAACCAATAATCTCTATAACATCACATTTTTTAAAAACCTTATCCATGGAATGTGGGTATTGTTAGCAAGGCCTGTATTTGTGTCCATCCTATTGCTCTTGAAACAGAGTGGCTTGTGGGCCAAGTAAATGAAAACAACATTGCTTTGAGTCTGGGGTCACATGCAGACCAAAGTGGATAAAGATGACAGATTTCTTTCCCGAAAGGATATTAGTGAACCTAATGAATTTTATAACAACCAATGATAGGGGTCAGGATCACCTTCACTGACACTGGCCTTCAATTTGAGATTCATTAACTACCCTAAATTCCACCAGCTGCTGGCGGTGGGATTTGACATGGTGTGCCCCCTGGGCAACTGGATTATTAAGCCAATGACATTATCACTATGTCATGATTTTTTTTTTCAATTCCTTCATGGGAATGGTAAACACCCACCTGTAGTGCCCAGGAGAATGTGGTGGTAAGCTGTTTTCTTGAACCACTGCAGTTTTTCAGAGTCTTCTTTGCTTTTAGACATGTTGCCGTGAGGTTTCATGGGACCTATATTCAAAGTTGATGATTCTCAGGAGAACTCCCTCCCCATTGGATATCACTGCCCATGGTCTAAGACATAAACAAGGAAGGGATGGTTGTATATGGGTCAGTGCGTAAGTTACGATTCCATGATTATGACTGTGTCAGCCTATTTCTTGACTAGTCTGTGAGATAGCTATCCTAAGTTTGGTCCAAGTCCTCAGAGATTAGATCTACCCCACTTTGCACTGCTGGAAGCCCCACACTGTAGCATGGTGGCTCAGTTGTTGGCGCTGTTGTCTCACAGTGCCAGGGATCTGAGTTTGATTCCTGCCTTGGGCAACTGTCTGTGTGGAGTTTGCACATTCTCCCTATGTCAATGTGGGTTTCCTCTGGGTGCTCTAGTTTTCTCCCACAATCCAAAGAAGTGCAGGTTAGGTGAATTGGCCCAATTAAAATTGCCCAGTGTTCAGGGATGTGTAATTTAAGTGTATTAGTCTGGGGTAAATGTACAACAGTAGGGTAATGTATCTGGATGGATTACTCTTTGGAGGGTCACTGTGGACTTGTTGGGCCAAAGGGTCAGTTTCCACACTGTAGGGATTCTATATCATTCTAAAATCTCACAGCATGCATGCACTGTACATTTTCAAACATAACAGTTAAATCTACCAAATGCTTTGCATCACATTCACTGTAATACATCTCTCTCTCTCTCTTCCTCTCTGGCTGGACATGTTGGCACATATTTGGGGGAAATGGAAGCTAACTCATGGGGATAGGTATAGTTGCATGCCACATTCATGCTCTCATCATCTTTTGAGTAGTTGTGGCTGAAACTGTTAATCGTGATGGGGCTGAGACAATTAAAGAAAATTTTATCCTTGTGTTTAATCCTTCTCCTCACATTGTACTACTCTCTTCTTCCATAATTTCTTTTGATTTTCAAACTGTAGTCAGTGCAAACCCAAAACAGAAAATTCTGGGAATCATCTGCAGATTTGGCAGTATCTGTGAATCGAAAAATAGAGTTAGAACTTCAGGTCAATGATTTTTTTAGCTAACTTCTGGCACCTGCAAGTACTTTGCTGTTTTATTAGTGAAAACATATACTTCTTCCTTTCCCTTGCATACTTTCAATACAACTCTACCCTTGTACCATTCTCCTTTCTGATACCTAAGCCAAACAGCGGTGGAATAACAAGAGATGGGAGAACAGAAAGACAGTGATGAAGACGAAACTATAGAAGTTTATTATTTGGTTCCAGAGAAATACTAGTCTCATAAGATACCAGAAAACCTACTTAAAAAAGAAAGAAAGTTTTGCTTATCTAGTTTGTATTGGTTTAATTACAAAGCAATGTATTCCAAGCACAAAAGTTCATAACAAGACTTTTCATCGTTTAAAAGAAATAAGTCAATGTTTAAGCATTTACCTTTTATTCAATGTCCATGTAATGATATTGCTTTAAAAGTGATGACACTTTAAGAAGTTCAACATTGCAGATAAACCAAATATCTAAATGTCATGAGCAGAAGTCAAGGTCATTCAACATTATAGCACGATAGGCAAGGAGATTGCTCTGTATGGTCTGGCCTAAATTAGCTGCAAGTAAACCTACTAGAGATCTCCACTTAAGTGGAATCCACTGTCTCGTTTGTGTTGCATAAACAAAACACAGGTAATTATTGCATAGTGTTCACCTGGGATTGTCTCTTTCAAATCAGAACAAAGAAGGTGGTAATGCAGGCTTGAACAGCAAACAACATACAGCAAACAACCAGTAATACATACAGGTCAGAAAACAGTAGAAAATAAGTACAAAAAAAACAGAAGATTGGGTGCTTTGAGCTGGACAAAACAGTCAGGCAGTCAACCAATTCAAAACTAACCTATTTAAGTCTATGTAAAATTTGAAGGATCATCAAGAGTCAAGTGTGCCTGAATTCAAGCATAGGAAAGAATGGGCTGCATCCAGGAATTGCACCAAGTCACCCTAAGAATCTCTAAAATAGACATTAAATAAAATTAAGCCAAAAACAGAAAAACTACTTAGAGTGCTGATAATACATTGAATGCACCAAAAAAAAGCTGAAATCCATCAGAAGTACTGCTGCAGGCACATAAGGAGTGTCTTACAAGAACAGGATTATAAAAACAATGAATCTTGTACATAAAGTGTCTGAAAAGACCCAAAAGAACAGCAGAAGGTTGAATTCTAAACCCCCAACATTAATTGGAAGTCCACAGATCTTCTATTCAAGATTTTTGAACAAGAATGCAACAATAGGTCAAACCATTGAAGAATCAATTAATCATGCTGTGAAAATTTTGAGTTGTTGTATTACATGAAATTAATGCCTCAAACTTTTCTGAAAAAGGCAGAAAGATCCCATAAATATACAGAAAGTGTTAGAAGGTCAACTACCTGAAAAGAATCAATTTTACAATTAAATGCTTAGAATTTATCTAAGATAAATGTCCAAGATACAACAGTCATGGGAATCAATGGATCGGTTTGATCTTTAAGCAAGATATAAATCTTCCACTAGATCTACAAATAGACAGAATGGACATTGAGATAATAAATCTGCTCAAAATTGACATATTGCACTTTCGCTACTATAAATGCAACTAAAATCAAACACATACAGCTAATGACCCACAGTTGAAAGCATTATGGAATGTTG
Source organism: Hemiscyllium ocellatum (assembly GCF_020745735.1). NCBI lineage: Eukaryota > Metazoa > Chordata > Chondrichthyes > Orectolobiformes > Hemiscylliidae > Hemiscyllium > Hemiscyllium ocellatum. The sequence continues at coordinate 48,234,593 of NC_083426.1, forward strand.
TTGTTGAAGTGTAACCTGACACGATCAGAGGTGCCAGACACTTTTAGATGCTTTTGGCCTGACAGAGATGATTTCAGGAACTCCAGAAATGACATCTGAAAAAACAAACAATATTTATGCCTGAAGCTCTCTCTGCCACAACTACAACAGAGACATAAGGCCATAGATGAATAAAACAAAGGGTGTGTGACATTGGCCAGCAACCAATGATGTCACAGAGACATTAGTGAGGGTGTGCAAAGCATGCTAGAACCACCAGCCACAGTGATGTAAAGAACCTCTATACCCTCATGAGAATCTGTCAGTCTTTTAGTTTATAATCATCACTGATCTATTTAACATGTATGGAGGTAGTTTCATCTTAATCACCAACTCATTTCTCCAAATTTTGAATCAGTCAAGTAAAGAATACATCAAATAAACTTGTGGCAGACACATTGAATGATATATTCAGTTTGTTAATTCATTCGAAGAAATTATTTTTGACAGGCTGCAGTAAATGAGGAAACATTTCAGGGATATAAGTGTCAATTGGGATGTGAAGTATGTGATGTCCTCACCACATTAGCCAAGATCAAGTCATCTCACTGAGCGAATGGTTCACATCACTAAATCATTTATCCGGAAGGACAATGAAATAATACTTTGGTGTCACACTTCAGAACAACAATCTGAATATAGATTGTTATTATCAGCAGAGAACATATTCAGCAAGCATATGAAAATGATTTTACCACCAATCCAAATTCTCTGAGATGTAGAATGCACATCAATGACAACAAGGAAGGATGAAGATGTTACACAACTGACATGCAAGAATGAAGTTATCTCAACTACATGTAGAACAAAATGTTAGAATCATACTCCTCACAATGGATGGGGTTACCTGCAGAGATATTTAAAGTGTACATGGAACCCAGGTTTTACAATACCATAATATCCAATGGATCAATGTTGAGGAGAAACGGAAGCCAGCCAGGGGAAACAACATTCCAATTGTGGACAGGTGAATGCAAAAAAAGGACAACAATAAACATACTGATAGCATGCCTGTGAATAAACAAAAAGTCAAGGATGAAATCCACAACATCAGAAGATCACACCACAACAAGCTTTGCAAGAGTTGTTAAACCACTAAAATGACAGGTGGATTATTTGACTTAAGTACTGATACATTTTATAAGCATTGGGCCAAATATTCAGAGGAATGGTAATATCACATAGATTGTCAAACTATTCCTTGTTTTTGACAAAATGAAAGAGCTCCACATTTCTGACTGGTCCCTCATAGCACAGAACAGTTGAGGGAAGGCAAAGCCCAACCTCTCTCTCGCAGCAGTCATTTGTTATGTTCTATAATTTGAAGGTATAGCATCACAAGTAACTACCAAGTCAGCTCCTATGAATTATTGTGGGAAAATATTTAATTCCCATTATGTTTTTCTAATGAAATTATGATGATTAATTCATCCCATTTTTAAATAAAACATTCTGTTCAGTTTCTGATATCACTTTATCTTTATGATTCAGTTGCTGGAACTTTCAAATCCTGTGGAGAATCTTCTCCGACTGACAGAGAATGCGACACTTCATGTTGAAGTATTAGTGGAGTTTACCAAACGATTGCCAGGTGAGAAGTGCTCAAATTTTCTGTGTTACACTGATTATTTGTAGGCCATGCCACATGTTCCCATTGTATAAATTTCAACAGTTCGTGCAACAAGAGTGCTACACGTTTGTTGCAATGTGGGAATCAGAATAAATGAACAAATTAGTTTAACATCCATCTACAGCGCCTTAAAAATTTCTGACTAGGAGCTACAACATAAAATCTTGAACTAAGCTGATATGCATCTTCATTTCTTATCACATATCCAGTCAATATACATCTCTTATTGATTCTCCCAATGTGTGCTTTCTTCTGTTATAATAGCATCATTTAATTTATTTATACAAATAATTTTAAAATGCTATTTTATTCAGGTGAAAAAAACATTTGTACTTCAGAGTATGTAATGGAGAAGCAAATACTGACAATTAGGAAGGCAAATGCTTTACCATAAGATTGCAATTCAAAACAACTTTTTATATAAGAAAATATATTAAATTTTCACAGTGAAAACCATTGGAGACCTATAAAAAGTGCCCCATTGAGGCCATTTGCTTCATTTATGTATTGTTTGTACCTGAGCTCCCGAGAATTTCCTGTGTAGCAACATAGAAGATTGGAGAGGAGGAGGCCATTCGGCCCTTCAAGCATTGTTCCACGATTCATTACGCTCATGGCTGATTGCCCAACTCAATAGACAAATTCTGCTTTCTCCCCAAAACCTTTGATCCCATTTGTCAATGTTTTGGCATCAACTACTTCCTGTGGTAATGAATTTCACAGGCTCACCACTCTTTGGCTGAAGAAATATCTCCTCATGTCCATCCTAAATGGTCTACCCAAATCCTCAGACTGTGATCCCTGGTTCTGGACACACCCTCCATTGGGATCATCTTCCCTGTATTTACCCTTTCTAGTCCTGTTAGAATTGTTCATTTGTCTGAACGCCAGCAAAAACAATCCTCACCTAGTCAATCTCTCCTCATAAGTCAGTTCTGCCATCCCCAAAATAAGCCTGGTAAACCTTCCCTTTCCTCCCTTGAGACCAAGAGCATCCTTTCTCAGAAAAGGAGACCAAAACTGCACACAGTATTCCAGGTGTGGCCTCACCATTGCTCTGTATAACTGCAACAACATATCCCTGGTCCTGTATCGAAACCTCTCATAATGAGGGTCAACATATAAGTTGCCTTCTTTACCACCTGCTGCACATGCATGCTCACCTTCAGTGACTAGTGAACAAGAACACCCAAGTCCTGCTGCACACATCCCTCTTCCATTTACATTCATTCCGGTAGTAATCTGCCTTATTGCTTTCACTTCTAAAGTGAATAATTACATTAGGCAGCATGGTGGTTCAGTGGTTAGCACTGCTGCCTCACAGCACTAGGGACCCGGGTTTGATTCCAGCCTCGGGTGACTGTCTGTGTGGATTTTGCACATTCTTCCCATGTTTGTGTGGATTTCCTCCCACAGTCCAAAGATGTGCAGTTTAGGTGAACTGGCAGCGCTAAATTGCCCATAGTGTTCAGGGATTTGTAGGTTAGGAGTATTAGGGATAAATATATGGTAGGGGAATGGGTCTGGGTGGATTAATCTTCAGAGGATCGGTGTGGACTTGATGGGCTTAAGGGCCTGTTCCCATACTGTAGGGATTTTATGATTTATCCAAGTTGCACTGCTTCTGCCATTGATTTGCCCACACACCCAACCTGTTCAGATCATGTTGAAGGATCATTGTCATCACAATTCACTCTCCCAGCCAACTTGGTATCATCTTTAAACTTTGAGATGTTACATTTTGGTCCCGCAACCAAATTATTAATATGTGTTGTGAGTAGCTGGGGTCACAGCACTGATCCCTGTAGCATCCCACTAGTTACTGCTTGCCAATTTGGAAAGGACACATTAATTCCTACTCTTTGATTCCTCTCTGACAAGCAGTTTTCAATCCATCTGAATACACTTACTCCAGTCCCATGTGTTTTAATCTTGCACAATAATCCCTTATGTGGGACTTTGTCAAATGCTTTCTGAAAGTCCAAACATTGACTGTTTCCCCCTTGTTCAACTCTACTGGTTACACCATCATAAAATTCCAATAGATTTGTCAAGCATGATTTCCCCTTCATGAATCCATGCCATCTCTGTCCGATCCTGTCCGAGGGCTTTCTAAACACTCTGCTATAAAGTCCTTGATAATGAATTCGAGAATTTTCCCCACCACCAATATTAGGTGCTGGTCTCTAATTATCTGTTTTCTCTCTACCTCCCTTTTTGAATATTAAAGTGACGTTAGCTACCCTCCAATCTGCAGAGACTGTTCCAGAATCTACAGAATCCTGGAAGATGGCCACAAATGCAACTATTATTTCTAGAGCCACTTCTTTAAATACTCTGGGACATAGGTTATCAGGCACGGAGGATTTATCCACCTTCATTCCCATCGATTTTCCCAGCACCACTTCTCTAGTAATATTGATTTCCCTCAGTTTTCCCCCTCACGAAATCTTGCATTCTCCAACATTTCTGGTATCTGATTTGTGTCATTTTTTGTGAAGACAGAACCAAAGTATGTATTCAGTTGCTCAGCCATTTCTTTTTCCCCTATTATACATTTCCCCATTTCTGTCCGTTCGGGATCTTACATTTGTCACCACCAATCTCTTTCACTTAGCATATATATAGTGTCAGTCTTTATGTTCCCTGCAAGCTTACTTTTGTATGGTATTTCCCCATCAAATCAATCCTTGGTCCTTCTTTGCTGCATTCTAAACTGCTCCCAATCCTCAGACCTATTATTTTTCTTGGCCAATCTGTATGCTTCTTCCTTGGATTAGATACTATCTCCAATTTCCTTTGTAAGCCATAGATTGGCCCTCTTACTGATTTTGCTTTTGTGCCAGACAGGAATAAACAATTGTTGCAGTTCACCTATGCGTTAGCCATTGCCTATCCACTTTAAGTAACTCTCCCCAATCTATCAAGACCAACTCATGCCTTATATCTTCATAGTTTCTTTTATTAAGATTCAGCACCATAGTCTTCATATCAACTACCTCACTCTCCATCTTGATAATAAATTCTATCATGTCATGGTCGCTTATCCCCAAGGGGTCTCACACAGCTAGTTTGGCAATGATTGCCCAGTAGCCAGTTTAAGATGGTCTGCTCTCTAGTTGGTTGCTCCACATACTGGTCAAGAAAACCACTGCAGTGTAAAGTGTTCAGGACTTTCAATCAATTTTCTCTTTATTCATCGAGAAAAATAGAAAACTAAACATTTCTCAGGTTCATAGTTAAAACAGTCTGGTCCTACTTATTTTTATTTTGCCTTGCGTTCTTTACCTTGTTGAAAAAAATTCATGTAGAGGGAAGGAAATGTATGATTTAGTTTGAAAAATGGAAATGATTTTGACAGATTAAAAAAAAGTATTTGAATTGTATTAAATGTTAGATAATACAAACCATTTTCAATGCAGTATTTTTGTTATATTGTTTATGATTATATACTTGTGATTTATTCTGAAAAGAGTAAATAAGAGGTTGAATATTACATTCTGGAAAGTCAGAAGCGTATGTATTGTTTAAGGATTCCAGACATTAGACCATGAAGACCAGATTGCATTGCTAAAAGGTTCCACTGTGGAAGTCATGTTCCTTCGGTCTGCGCAACTGTATAACCAGCGCTTCACACAGATTAGTCACCAATTTATCCAAGGTGAGTAATAAGTAACTCAAATAAAGACTGACTGCTCCATCACTAACTCAGGTTACACTCCCCTGACCTTGGCTTAGTGAAAAAATCATTTTAGGAAGTACAGAAAATACAGTTCAAGGACTGGAACAAGCTGCATCTTTGAACTCTTCCTTTTCTATCATAATAAAGAAATGGTGGGAGAAATAGCAAGTGCAGTTGTGGAAATTTTCCAAAATTTGCTGGACTCTGGGCAGTTCCAGCAGACTGGAAAACAGCAGACATGAAGCTACTGTTTAAAAAGGGAGGTAGACAAAAGATATGGAATTATAGATATGTTAGCTTAATCTCTATAATGGGGGAGATGCTTGAGTTTATTATCAAGTAAGAAATAGCAAGGCTTCCAGATAGAAATTATCCAGTTGGGCAGATGCAACATGGGCTCATGAAGGGCAGGCCTTGCTTAACTAATCTTTTGGAATTCTATGAAGACATTATGAGCATGGTGGACAACAAGGACCCAGTAGATGTGGTGTACCTAGATTTCCAAAAAGGCTTCAACAAGGTTGCTGGATAAAATAAAGATGCCTGGTGTTAGGGGTGAAGTATTACCCCTAAGAGGATTGGTTGACTAACAGGAAGCAAAGAGTGGGGATAAATGAGTAATATTCTGGCTGGCAACCAGTGAGTACTCGTGTGCCTCAGGGATCAGTGTTGGGAGGACAATTGTTCACAATTTATATTAAAGATTTGGAGTTGGGGACCACGTGTAGAGTGTCAAAGTTTGCAGATGACACTAAGATGAGTGGCAGAGCAAAGTGTGCAGAGGACTATGAGATTTTGCAGAGGAATGTAGACACTTTAAGTGAGTGTGGAAAGGTCTGGAAATGAAATACGGTGTTAATAAATGTGAAATCATCCATTTTGTAGGAGTAACAGTAAAAAGGATTATTACTTGAACGATAAAAAGTTGCAGCACACTGCTATGCAGAGGGACCTGGGTGTCCTTATGCATGAATCACAGTTGGTTGGTCTGCAGGTATAACAAGTAATTAAGAAGGCAAATGGATTGTGTCCTTCATTGTGAAAGGGCTTGGGCTTAAAATAATGGAGGTTATGTTACAGCTGTACAGGATGCTGGTGAGGTCACACCTGGAGTACTGCATGCAGTTTTGGTCTCCTTACTCAAGAAAGGATGTACTGGCACTAGAGGGGGGTACAGAGGAGGTTTATGAGGTTGATTCCGGAGTTGAGGGGGTTGGCTTATGAGGAGACACTGAGTAGACTGGGATTACATTCTTGGAATTTAGAAGAATGGTTGTGGGGAGGGGGGGATCTTATAGAAACATATAAAATTATTAAGGGAATAGATAAGATTGAAGAAGAGAGGATGTTTCCACTGGCAGGTGCAACTAGGACAAGAGGGTATAGCCTCAAAATTACAGGCAGCAGATTTAGGACTGAATTGAGAAGGAATTTCTTCACACAGAGCGTTGGAAATCTATAGAATTTCCTGCCCAGTGAAGTAGTTGACGCTACGTCAGTAAATGTCTTTAAAGCTAAGATAGATTTTTTTTAAACAATATAAGAATTAAGGAATACGGCAAGAGGGCGGGTAAGTGGAACTGAGGCCACGAACAGGTTAGCCATGATCGTATTGAATAGCGGAGCAGGCCTGAAGGGCCAGATGGCTTACTCCTGCTCTGAGTTCTCATGTTCTTTATGTTCTTATACTTACTCTGCATCCACATAGATTCTGTTATGCCTCACTGGGGTAGTGAACTAAAAATCATGCCCTCCTATTCCTGGAGTCAATACAAAAGTTAAAGATTTTCTAAAGTATTCAAAATTCTCCAATTTTATCTGTCTTTTTGACCTAGGTTGACAGAAAACAATTACTACTTATTACAAATAAATAGATTCAAGCTAAAGATAAACAATTATGAACTATCAAATTCTAACATCCCTATAAAACTTTCTCTTCTCACAAATACGGACACAAACAAACATGGGTGTTATGGGCAGAGAGAAAGACTACGAAAGCAATTCAGTCTACTAGAGTTGCTTTGGGATGACCCTTTTGGTTTGGCAGAGCCTGCTCCTCGATTTTCATTCTCCAGGTACTTTCACTTGCTTGAAGGAGGAACAAGGCAACTGGTTTCTTATAGTCTCTGACTTATTGATTGAAAGCTCCAGATTAAAGCAACTGATGAGAGAAATAAAAAGGCCAGTAGATTATGACCAATGTAAATTAGTGTATCCTTGTTAGATTCATGAGATTTGAAAAATGTGGTGCTGGAAAAGCACTGCAGGTCAGGCAGTATCTGAGGAGCAAGAGAGTCGATGTTTTGGGCATAAAGCCCTTCTGTGCTTTTCCAGTGCCAGACTTTTTGATTCTGACTCTCCAGCATCTGCAGCCCTCACTTTCTCCTTTCTTTGTTATCATGTCAGACCATAGATTTTAAAGCGCTGAATAGCCAACAATCTCCCATTTCTTTTTCTACAGTATTTTCTTTCAGGAATACCTGTCTTTTCCATTCTGAACTCATCAAGCTAAAACAAGCCAGCACTTACACATCTCTGGCATCAATGATGATTTTGAAATTTAAAAATCACACAACACAAGGTTATAGTCCAACAGGTTTATTTGGAAGTACTAACTTTAGGAGCATTGCTCCTTTGTCAAATAACTAGTGGAGCAGAATCATAGGGCACAGAATTTATAGCAAAAGATCATATTGTCATACAACTGATGCAAATCAACAAAAAAGTGGGGAGGTGGCCTGAGTGAGTGGGTAGACAGCGGAGAGAGCAAACAGCATTGTGGTGTCAGGGCTGAGGATGGGTGACAATAAGTGAGAGAAAATATTGCAGGCAATAGTGAGGATGGTAGAGCATTAGCATTGGTAGGAGGGTCAGTCACAGAGACAGAGTGAGTGTGAGGTATTGGAGAGAAAATGATGTCACGTAGACTGATGGAGAGGAGAAGGACATTGACCTTCTCCCTACTGTGCTGGGCATTCCTCCAGTTGGCTGTGACTGCTTTATTCGAGGTGGCAATATCAGACTAGACTGGTTTAGTTTGGTGCTGCGGCCTCCATTGCTGGTCCTGAGGGAGGAGGAAGCTCTGTGTTAATACCAGCCTATCCAGCAGGATCTCCAGCATCCTGCTACAAATTAGAGCACTGTTTTCTTCTTATCTGCCATGTCTGGGACAAATATCAGCAAACATGCTGGTCATCTCTGGACTGACAGCTCTTCTCCAGGTGAATACTGGGTTTCTGAAGATGATGGGGGTGTAAGGAATGTCAGTGAATTCTGGGATATCTGCTGAGTGGCAAATTGCTCCAGGATCAGCTTGTGGTAAAATTGAACAGAAATCAGACTGAAGAAATGTAAAAGAGGTGAGGTTGATAGTTAATGAGGTGAATTTGGGAAGATAGGGCAAGAAAACTCATGAGGCCTCCCAGTGACACATCCTCCAAAAAATTTTATATAATTTGGACTTAACCAAGAATCATAAGGTTCGATCCATATTGCTTACTTTGCAGTCCAAGCTGCCTGACAATTCTCAACACCTTCTTATTTGAAACAGTAGGGAGGATTTTTATATATAATAATAACAACATTAATTTGTGACTTATTGTTTGAGTTTGATACTTAATTTTAACATTTTGCATTAATTAATTAATTTTATTCCTCTTCTGAACTGCTTTGCTTTTACTAATGTACGAATGTGTAGTGGAGACTATGTTTGTGGATAGTATTTTGTCAAATAGTTATTATATAACATTGGGCTATACCTGATTGAAACTCCCTCTTTCCAAATGATTCTTTCCTCTGTTTTGCAGACACTGATCACTATTCCACATTCTCTGGGTGCTGTCATAACCAGTGTTTTGAGGAGCATGTTCCAGCTGTTATGATGGAGCAGTCCCATCTGGATGAAGTTTCAATTATTGTTCCAAATTGTGCATTAGGTACCATCTTCTCATACAGCTATCATTTGCAATTATTGTGGTGAAGGCAATTATAAACCATATAATTTGCTTCTTCTTTCAAATGCAAACAGAAGTTATATAGGACTGAGATGCATATATTATTTGGGAATGATAAGTACAAGTAAGTTTAATATTCTCAATGCTTTCAAGGTAGTACATATGCCACAAATAAGGAATCGTTTATATTCACAGCAATGGGATTCAAGGAACAACAAATCATCTTTTATTCATTGGTGCACTATAGTCTTCATTCCTCAATACTGAGTCAACAAAATCAGTAACCTCTGCCTTCATTCTACTCCTTCTAAGTCTTCATTTTTCTTTGCCGACTTGCTTCTTTGGTTTTATCCCTTTATACTTAATTCAGGTGGCTGCTGTACAACCATTAGTACCTCGTCTGCACATAGTCTTTGGCTCTTCACTATACTCATCACACTCAATGACTTTGCATCGTGATTCTTTTTAGCATGGAGGGTAGGAATGATTACAGCAGCAGGAGTTAGGAGAATAAATGAGATTGTGTAATCTATATGGATTTTTACAAGGCTCCTAGGTGCCATATGTCAAACTTATCAGAGAAGTAAAAACTCATTGAATTCACAACAAAATGACAAGTAAAATCTAATATTGTCTCAGTGGCTAGAACTGAAAATGTGTTGCTGGAAAGGCGCAGCAGGTCAGGCAGCATCCAAGGAACAGGAGATTCGACGTTTCAGGCATAAGCCCTTCTTCAGGAATCTGAATTCCTGAAGAAGGGCTTATGCCCGAAACGTCGAATCTCCTGTTCCTTGGATGCTGCCTGACCTGCTGCGCTTTTCCAGCAACACATTTTCAGCTCTGATCTCCAGCATCTGCAGACCTCACTTTCTCCTCAGTGGCTAGAAATAAATTATCATAGTCAAAGGGTGTTTTTGTGAATGGGAGACTCTGTTTTCTGTGTGATCTGTAGGGCCCAGCAGATTGTTCTTTGATTTTTGTACTTTATATCAATGATTTGGATAATGATTAAGATGATTCAAAGCTTGTGCCTATGATGGATAGTAAGAAAGGAAGCATAAAGTTACAGATAGATGGCAATGGATATCAGATGAAAAATGGATTGAGCAGTAAACGATCAAATGGAATATAATTCAGAGAAGAATGAGAAAATGCATGACAAAGAAACATATTCTTGTCTTTTATTCATACATCACACTAAATCTCATTGAATTATGATCACTACCACGAGAAGACATTATAACCAACATGCTTTTCACCAGTCCCAATCCATTTACCAAACCTAATATGGACTGGATAAAAAATGAACTGAATGAACTGAATGAATAACTAGCCAAACAAAGTAGAAAACCAATTTTTTCTAGAATAAAATCATAAAGTCATAGAGTTATACAGCACAGAAACAGACCCTTTGGCCCAACTTATTCCTGCCTATCAGCTGACCCCAAACTGATCTCGTCTCTTTTGCCAGCGTTTGGCCCATTTCCTCCTAAATCACTCCTATTCATGTACCCATCTAGATGCCTTTTCAATGCTGTAATTGTACCCGGTTCCACTGCCTTCTCTGCCTCCTCTGGCAGCTCATTCCATACACGCACCATCGTCTGTGTGAAAAGGTTGCCCCCAGGTCACTTTTCAACCTTCCCCCTTACTTTTGGACTCCACTGCCTTGGGAAAACAACCTTGGCTATTCGCTCTATCCATGCTCCTCATGGTTTTATAAACCTCTATAAGATTCTGATGCTCCAAGGGGAAAAAACCTAGTCTAATCAGCCTCTCCCTATAACTCAAACCTCTAATCCTGGCCACATCCTTGTAAATCTTGCTGAACCCTTTCAAGTTAACAACATCTTTCCGCTAGGCAGGGAGAACAGAATTGAACATAGTATTGCAAAAGTGGCCTAACCAATGTCCTGTACAAGCACAACATGACATCCCAACTCCTATACTCAATGCACTGTCCAATAAAAGCAAGCCTGCCAAACATCTTCTTCACCTAGAAAAATGAAATCTAGAAAATTGATCTTTAGATTATTTCCATTTAAAGGTTCTAATTATCAGAACTACCATCCCAGCTGGTCATGTTTAGTTTGGCTACACATTTAAATTTTGAATACTGGTACAATTAAGCCAGGCCTGGTGCAAGAGTACCAGGTCTCCCAGGCAAATCTCTGCCAACATTGCACAAACAAACAAATAAAGGAAATAACACAGAGAAATTTAAAGTTCCTTTAGAGTGGAATTTAATGGAAAAGCAATTTAATGGAAGAGCACAAGGAATATTCATGAAGTAAGTTATTCAACTTTACTTGAAAATAAGTGGACCAGAGGACAGCCACTGCCATTGCCAGCTTGGATTAGGAGAGAACAAGCTGCAAGTCTCCTGGGAACAGCTTTCAGATACAGAATTTTTGATTAGAGATACAGCAGCAAATTTTACAGAGATGGAACCTGTAATTGGGTAAAACAATTCTGTCGTTGGTGCACTTGCCTGCTCTTCCAGACATAACTTTGTAGTCATTTCCCTAACTCACCAACAGTCAGTTCAGCTGACAATATTTTTAAAAATAAACCGACTGTTGCTGAAAACAAAAAGATCTTCAGCAGCTTTATGGTTTGATGGCTGGTTTGGAGATCAGAGGATTGGAATATAGAGTATGGTGAGGCAGATATTGAAGTCAAGAGCAACTCTATTGTTGTTTTGAGGAAGAGTTGAAGGGGTGAATGTGAAAGTGCAAAATGGAATGGTCACTATATCAGCCCTTGTCAACCTCCAGCAATAACCTTTGGCTGAGAAAAGAAAATCCTTGTTGGAAGCAATGGTATGGAAAATTGCATGATTTTAATAGATATGAAGGAGACAGAATAAAAATGGAATAGAGTTCAAATGAAAATATGAGGAAATATTGTCAACAATTAATCTATGTAAGTCTGTGAGTTTATAGTGAAATTTGAATATCTGAGTATTTGGGGCAGCACGGTGGTTCAGTGGATAGCACTGCTCCCTCACAGCGCCAGGGACCCAGTTTGATTCCAGCCTCAGGCAAGTGTCTGTGTGGAGTTTGCACATCACATGTCTGCATGGGTTTCCTCCGGGTGCTCCAGTTTCCTTCCATAGCCCTAAGATGTGTTGGTCAGGTGAATTGGCCATGCTAAATTGTCCATAGTGTTCAAGGATGTGTAGGTTAGTTACTTTAGTCAGGAGTAAAATGTAGAGTAATAAGGGTAAGGGAATGGGTTTGGGTGGGATGCTTTTTGGAGGGTCTGTGTGGATTTCTTAGGCCAAAGGGCCTGTTTCCACACTGTAGGAATTCTATGATTTTATATATATATTACTAGAAAATGGAAACAGTGAAATCGAGGTAGGCAATGGAAGAGCTGAAAATAGATTATATGATTACAAGGGAGGAATGCAAATTAGAAGTAAAAGCCTGGACTTTTGCCACAATGAAAGCCACTCATATTTATCAGAAATTTAGATATGATAAAATCTCAACTCTGAACACTGCACCCACAATTTTCATAGAGATAGAAATGGTGTCAGGTTACATTTTGCATATGTGTGAGCTGCGGACGAAATTGCCAATAGGAATGAATAGCTAACTCAGCTCCCATATGATTTTGGTAACCTGGGTATCTGAAACACAATGTTCAACATTGATATGATAGAGGAAGGTCTGAACTTTGTGGAAACATTAGGTAAATTGTGCCTTTGGATGTGATTCAGGGACATTTTGGAGGATGTCATGTACACTTCAGAAAATGTCAGACTTTCTTTGGATTTATTAAACGTAGTGTAAAAACAAATAAAGCTATTAACTGCTAAGCTGGATGGAATTGTCAACAGCTCTGTCAACATCAACTGCCGAAAATGTATCAAAAGCAGCTGCCACAGGACCTATCACAGCAAACTATCGAGTGTATCTGCCAAGAGAAACTGTCAAGTGGAAATGCAAGAGCAGCTTTTCAGAGGAACTGTCAAAAACACCTGTCAAAGGGAGCTGTGAAACTGTCAAGGCATTTAAAAGCAAATTAACAAAACAGTAAACAGTAAAAAAGTAAACGATACAGTGACACTTGACCAGCCCATTTACTGACATAAATTAGAGACCTATTTCCTTCTCCTGAAATAATAGCGCAGTGATGAGAAAAATAGTGCTGTTTAAATGTTTGATGAAAATTTGAAATGTTAAAAAATACGCTAATGATGTTACTCTTCTGACCTAGGATGGAGAGAGTTTCATTATTGGATTACTGCTGCAAGACTGATTTCATAACCATCAATTATAAGTAGATTGTATACAGTAGAGTGTCTGCCATTTTTTCAGTTTGATAGATCCAAATGGTTGTGGACTACAATGCCAGTGTTTGTTGTTGAATGTGATTTTTTGTTTTTATCGCACATTATATAGCAAAATAAAAATAAACATGTTTCCACTCATAGAGACATAGAGATGTACAGCAAGGAAAGAGAACCTTCAGTCCAACTCATCCATGCTGACCAGATATCCCAACCTAATTTAGTCTCACCTGCCAGCACCTGCCCCATATCCCTCCAAACCCTTCCTATTCACTTACCCATCCAAATGCCTTTTAAATGTTGCAATTGTACCAGCCTCCACTACTTCCTCTGGAAGCACATTCCATACACGTACCATTCTCTGTGTGAAAAAGTTGCCCCTTAGGTCTCTTTTATATCTTCCCCTCTCACCCTAAATCCATGTCCTCTATTTCTGGACTCCCCAACCCCAGGAAAAGGGGTCTATTTATCCTATCCATGCCCCTCATGATTTTATAAACCTCTATAAGGTCACCCCTCAGCCTCCGATGCTCCAGGGAAAACAGCCCCAGCCTGTTCAGCCTCTCCCTATAGCTCAAATCCTCCAACCCGAGCAACATCCTTGTAAATCTTTTTTGAACCCTTTCAAGTTTCACAACATCTTTCTGATAGGAAGGAGACCAGAATTGCATGCAATATTCCAATAGTGGCCTAACCAATGTCCTGTATAGCCGCAACATGACCTCCCAACTCCTGTACTCAATACTCTGACCAATAAAGGAAAGCATACCAAATGCCTTCTTCACTATCCTATCTACCTGTGACTCCACTTTCAAGGAGCTATGAATCTGCACTCCAAGGTCTCCTTGTTCAGCAACACTCCCGAGGACCTTACCACTAAGTGTATAAGTCCTGCTAAGATTTGCTTTCCCAAAATGCAGCACCTCGTATTCATTTGAATTAAACGCCATCTGCCACTTCTCAGCCCATTGGTCCATCTGGTCAAGATCATGTTGCAATCTGAGGTAACCCTCTTCGCTGTCCACTACACCTTCAATTTTGGTGTCATCTGCAAACTTACTAATTGTACCTCTTATGCTCGCTTCCAAATCATTTATATAAGTGACAAAAAGTAAAGGATCCTTGTGGCACTCCACTGGTCACAGGCCTCCAGTCTGAAAAACAATTCTCCACCACCACTCTCTGTCTTTTACCTTTGAGCCAGTTCTGTATCCAAATGGCTAGTTCTCTCTGTATTCTTTGAGATCTAACCTTGCTAATCAGTCTTCCATGGGAGCCTTGTCGAATGTCTTACTGAAGTCCATATAGATCACATCTACAGCTCTGCCCTCATCAATCCTCTTTGTTACTTCTTCAATAAACTTAATCAAGTTTGTGAGACATGATTTCCCAAGCACAAAGTCATGTTGACTATCCCTAAGCAGTCCTTGCCTTTCCATGCACATGCACATCCTGTTCCTCAGGATTCCCTCCGACAACTTGCCCACCACCGATGTCAGGCTCACTGGTCTATAGTTGCCTGGCTTGTCCTAATCACCCTTCTTAAACAGTGGCACCACGTTTGCCAACCTCCAGTCTTCCGGCACCTCACCTGTGACTATTGATGATACAAATATCTCAGCAAGAGGCCCAGTAATCACTTCTCTAGCTTACCACAGGATTCTCAGGTACACCTGATCTGGTACTGGGGATTTATCCACCTTTATGCGCTTCAAGACATCCAGCACTTCCTCCTCTGTAATATGGGCATTTTGCAACGTGTCACCACCTATTTCCCTACATTCTATATCTTCCATATCCTTTTCCACAGTAAATATTGATGCACAATACTTGTTTACTATCTCCCCCATTTTCTGTGGATCCACACAAAGGCTGCCTTGCTGATCTGGGAGTGGAAAAAGTGAGGACTGCAGATGCTGGAGATCAGAGCTGAAAATGTGTTGCTGGAAAAGCGCAGCAGGTCAGGCAGCATCCAAGGAACAGGAGATTCGATGTTTCGGGCATAAGCCCTTCTTCAGGAATGAGGAAACCCTATTCTCTCCCTATTTACCCTTTTGTCCTTAATGTATTTGTAAAAACCCTTTGGATTCTCCTTAATTCTATTTGCCAAAGCTATCTCATGTCCCCTTTTTGCCCTCCTGATTCCCCTCTTAAGTATACTCTTACAGCCTTTATTCTCTTCTATGGATTCACTCCATCTATCCTATCTATACCTGACATAATTTGGAGATGCCGGTGTTGGACTGGGGTGTACAAAGTTAAAAATCACACAACACCAGGTTATAGTTAAACAGGTTTAATTGGAAGCACACTAGCTTTTGGACCGATGCTTCTTCATAAGGTGATAGTGGAGGGCTCGATTGTAACACAGAATTTATGCAAAAATTTGCAGTGTGATGTAACTGAAATTATACATTGAAAAATTGATTGTCTGTTAAGCCTTTCATCTGTTAGAATACAGTGATAGTTTCACTTCTTTCATATGTAAATCACAAAACCTTTTTTTAAAAGTTGCATTCTCAGGTTAGCTGTTAACAATGGTGATAGCTAGACAATATGCTGAAAGTGTTAGCCCTCTGTGTTCTCTGTCTATGACCTGATGTTTAGATTGATTCTAATCTAAAAAGTGAGAAAACAGAGTTTTACATAAATTCATGCAGTTTTTGAGCTCAGAGTTCTACATGAATGTATGCAGTTTTTGAGCAAAGTGCAATGTAACTCTGCAAGTACAAATTCACCCCACAAAACATATGTGTGCATGTGGGTCTTTGTCTGTGTGTGTGTCTGTCTGGGGTGGGGGTTGTGAGTGTGAGAAAGTGTGTGTGTGTGTGTGTGTGTGTGTGTGTGTGTGTGTGTGTGTGTGTGTGTGTGTGTGTGTAGTGAGTGCAGAGTGTCTTAAGTCTGTGAGGGAGTGCATGTGTGAGTGTGGGAGTGTGCGTGTCTATAAGGGTGTGTGTGTGTGCCTGTGTGCGCGTCTGTATGTACCTGTGTCCGTGTGTATGTAAGAGTGTGTGTGTGTGTAGGAATATCTGTGTGTGTGTGTAGTGCAATGGTGGTCACCTGTAATGTGACATGAACCCAAGGTCCCAGTTGAGGCCCTCCCTATGGGTGCCGAACTTAGCTATCAGCCTCTGCTCGGCCACTTTCCTCTGCTGCCTGTCCCGAAGTCCACCTTGGAAGATGGTCACCTGAAGCTCCGAGGCTGAATGTCCTGGACCACTGAAGTGTTCCCCAACTGGGAGGGAACCCTCCTGTCTGTTGATTGTTGTGCGGTGCCCATTCATCAAAGGCTACGACAACGGATGAATGGGCACCGCACAACAATCAACAGACAGGAGGGTTCCCTCCCAGTTGGGGAACACTTCAGTGGTCCAGGACATTCAGCCTCAGACCTTCGGGTGACCATCCTCCAAGGTGGACTTCGGGACAGGCAGCAGAGGAAAGTGGCTGAGCAGAGGCTGATAGCTAAGTTCGGTACCCATAGGGAGGGCTTCAACCGGGAACTTGAGTTCATGTCACATTACAAGTGATCACCATTGCACTACACCCACATACTCTCACATACACACGGACACAGGTACACACAGACACGCACACAGACACCCACACACACCCTTATAGACACACACACTCCCACACTCCCACATGTACCCCCTCACAGACTTAAGACACTCTGCACTCACTACACACACACACACACACACACACACACACACACACACACACACACACACACACACACACACACACACACACCCACATGCACACATATATTTTGTGGGGTGAATTTGTACTTGCAGAGTTACATTGCACTTTGCTCAAAAATTGCATACATTCATGTAGAACTCTGAGCTCAAAAACTGCATGAATTTATGTAAAACTCTGTTTTCTCACTTTTTAGATTAGAATCAATCTAAACATCAGGTCATAGACAAAGAACACAGGGGGCTAACACCTTCAACATATTGTCTAGCTATCACCATTGTTAACAGCTAACCTGAGAATGCAACTTTTAAAAAAAAGGTTTTGTGATTTACATATGAAAGAAGTGAAACTATCACTGTATTCTAACAGATGAAAGGCTTAACAGACAATCAATTTTTCAATGTATAATTTCAGTTACATCACACTGCAAATTTTTGCTATAAATTCTGTGTTACAATCGAGCCCTCCACTCTCACCTGATGAAGGAGTGTTGCTCCGAAAGCTAGTGTGCTTCCAATTAAACCTGTTGGACTATAACCTGGTGTTGTGTGATTTTTAACTTTATACCTGACATATGCTTCCTTCTTTTTCTTCACCAAACCCTCAATTTCTTTACCGCACCAATCAACCACACCACCCTGTGGCCCAACATTTCAACTCCCCCTCCCACTTTGCCGAGGTCATGGAGGTCCTGGGCCTCCTTCACCGCCGCTCCCTCACCACCAGACGCCTGGAGGAAGAACGTCTCATCTTCCGCCTTGGAACACTTCAATCCCAGGGCATCAATGTGAACTTCAACAGTTTCTTCATTTCCCTTTCCCCCACCTTACCCCAGTTCCAAACTTCCAGCTCAGCACTGTCCCCATGACTTGTCCTACCTGCCTATCTTCTTTTCCACCTATCCACTCCACCCTCCCCCCTCGACCTATCACCTTCATCCCCTCCCCGACTCACCTATTGTACTCTATGCTACTTTCTCCTCACCCCCACCCTCCTCTCACTTATCTCTCCACCCTTCAGACTCTCTGCCTGTATTCCTGATGAAGGGCTTTTGCCTGAAATGTCGATTTTACTGCTCTCAGATGCTTCCTGAACTGCTGTGCTCTTCCAGCACTACTAATCCAGAATCTGGTTTCCAGCATCTGCAGTCATTGTTTTTACCTCAATTCCTTTAGTCATTCAGCATTCCCTATACCTACCAGCCTTTCCTTTCACCCTAACAGGAATATACTTTCTCTGGATTCTCATCATCTCATTTCTGAAGGCTTCCCATTTACCAGCCATCCCTTTACCTGCAAACATCTATCCCCAATCAGCTTTTCAAAGTTCTTGCCTAATACCGTCAAAATTGGCCTTTCTCCAATTTAGAACTTCAACTTTTAGATCTGGTCTATCCTTTTCCATCACTATTTTAAATCCAGTAGAATTATGGTCGCTGGCCCCAAAGTGCTCCCCCACTGACACCTCAGTCACCTGCCCTGCCTTATTTCCCAAGAGTAGGTCAAGTTTTGCACCTTCTCTAGTAGGTTCATCCACATACTGAATCAAAAAATTGTTCTTGTACACACTTAACAAATTCCTCTCCAACTAAACCCTTAACACTTTGACAGTCCCAGTCTATGTTTGAAAAGTTAAAATCCCTGACCATTACCACCCTATTATCCTTACAGATGGCTGAGATCCCCTTACAAGTTTGTTTCTCAAATTCCCTCTGACTATTAGGCGGTCTATAATACAATCCCAGTAGGGTGATCATCCCTTTCTTATTTCTCACTTCCACCCAAATAACCTCCCTGGATGTATTTCCAGGAATATCCTCCCTCAGCACAGCTGTAATGCTATTCCTTATCAAAAACACCACTCCCTCTCCTCTCTTGCCTCCCTTTCTATCCTTCCTGTAGCATTTGTATCTTGTAACATTAAGCTGCCAGTCCTGCCCACCCCTGAGCCATGTTTCTGTAATTACAATGACAGTTTATAACTAAATTAATGCCTTATGCTAAAGAAATATTGATTTGATGCTGATTTGACAATATTTTTAATGATTTAAACCTTTTTTTGATTTCCACAGAAAACCCCACGATACAAATTACATACCAGTATAGGTAGATTAAGAAGCAATTTTGAAATGTTGCAAACTCTATTGAGATTGTACACTTCATTATTTTTTTCATCATTGGATTACTATTTTGTGAGAAGGGAATAGGACTCCAATTTATAGAACATAGAACATAGAATAGTACAGCACAGTACAGGCCCTTTGGCCCACGATGTTGTGCCGAGCATGAATCTTAACCTAAGATCAACCCAACCTACACGCCCCTCAACTTACTGCCATCCATGTACTTGTCCAGCAGCTGCTTAAATGCCCCGAATGTCTCTGACTCCACTCCCACTGCTGGCAGTGCATTCAATGCACTCTCTGTGTAATGAACCTACCTCTGACATCTCCCCTGTACCTTCCTCCAATCACCTTATAATTATGTCCACTCGTGATAGCTATTTCTGCCCTGGGGAAAAGTCTCTGGCTATCTACTCTGTCTATGTCTCTCATTACCTTGTACACCTCTATCAAGTCACCTCTCTTCCTTCTTCTCTCCATTGTGAATAACCCTAGCTCACTCAACCTCTCTTCATAAGACAAGCCCTCCAATCCAGGCATCATTCTGGTAAATCTGCTCTGCACCGTTTCTAAAGCATCTGTATCTTCCTATAAATGAGGCAACCGGAACTGGTAACAATATTCCAAGTGTGGTCAAACCAGTGTTTTATGGCGCTGCAGCAAAACCTCGTGGCTCTTAAACTCAATTTCCCTGTTAATGAAAGCCAAAACACCATACACCTTCTTAATAACCCAATCAACTTGGGTGGCAACTTTGAAAGATCTATGTACATGGACCCCCAAGATCCCGCTGTTCCTCCACACTGCCGAGAATCCTGTTTAGCCCTGTGCATTTAAATTCAACCTTCCAAAATGGTCACCGAATTCCAGGTAGAATACTTTCCAACTACTATCACTTGCTGTCTTCTTTCGGCCAGCCAATTCTGTATGCAGACAGACAAATTTCTCTGTATCCCTTACCTCCTATCTTTCTGAATGAACCGACTGTGGGGAACCTTATCAAATACCTAAATGAAATCCATATACATCACATCCACTGCTCAACCTTGGTCAACTTTTCAAAAATTCATTTGTGGGACTTGGATGTTGCTGGCTGACCAGCATTGATAGCCCATTCCTATTTGCCCTTGAGAAGGTGGTGAGCTGCCTTGAATTGCTATAGTCTACTTGCTGTGAGTTGACCCACAATGCCGGTAGGGAGAGAATTCCAGGTTTTTGACCCAATGACTGTGACACAGCTACTGTATATTGCCACGTCAGTGTAGTGAGTGGCTTGAAGGGGAGCAGGCAGGTGATAGTACTCCCAAGTACCTGCTGTCCTTCTAGATGGAAGTGGTCATGTGTTCAAAAGATGTTATCTAAGGATCTTTGGTGAATTTCTGCAGTGCATCTTGTAGATAGTGCACATTGCTGCTACTGAGTGTCAGTGGTGGGGGGATTGAATGTTTGTAGATGTGGTGCCAATCAAGTGGGTGGCTTTGTCTTGGATAGTATCAAGCTTCTTGAGTGTTGTTGAAGCTGCGCCCATCCAGGCAAGTTGGGAATATTCCATCACACTCCTGATTCATGTTTGTCGATAGTGCATAGACTTTGGGGTGTCATGAGGTGAGTTACTCGCCACAGCATCCCTGGTCTCTGACCTGTTCTGGTCACCACTGTGTCCATGTGGTGAGTCCAGTTGAGTTTCTGTTCAGTGGTAACTCATAGGATGTTAATAGTGGGGGTTTCGGTGATGGTAATACCATTAAATGCCAAGGAGCAGTGGTTAGAATGTCTCCTATTGGTCATTGTCTGGCATTTGTATGACGTGAATGTTAGTTGCCACTTGTCGGCCAAAGCCTTAATATTGTCCAGATCTTGTTGTGTTTGAGCAAGGACTGCTTCAGTATCTGAGGAGTCACGAATGGTGTTGAACACTGTGCAATCATCGGTGAACATCCACACTTCTGACCTTATGACAGAGGAAAGGTCATAGTTGAAGCAGCTGAAGATCGTTGGACCTAGGACACTACCCTGAGGGACTTCTGCAGAGATGTCCTGGAGCTGAGATGTCTGACCCTCCACATCCGCAACTATCTTCCTTTGTGCCGGGTATTACTCTAACCAGCGGAGTGTTTTCCCTCTGAAACCCATTGATTCCAGTTTTGCCAGGACTCCTTGATGCCATACTCAGGTAAATGCAGCCTTGATGACAAGGGCTGTCACTTTCACCTCACCTCTGGAATTCAGCACTTTGTCCATGTTTGAACCAAGGCTGTAATGACATCAGAAGTTGAGTGACCCTGGGAAAAACCCAAACTGGGTGTCACTGAGCAGCTTATTGATGAGCAGGTCTGCTTGATAGCACCGTTGATGACCCCTTCTATCACTTTACTTTTGATGGAGAGTAGATTGATTGGGCGATAATTGGGTATGTTGGATCTGTCCTGCCTTTTGTGTACAAGACATACCTGGGCAGTATTCCACATTGTCGGGTAGATGCCAATGTTGTAACTAGTTAAAAATCACACAACACCAGGTTATAGTCCAACAGGTTTAATTGGAAGCACACTAGCTTTCGGAGCGACGCTCCTTCATCAGGTGTTGTAACTGTACTAGAAGAGCTTGGCTAGTGGAGTGGCAAGTTCTGGAGCACACATCTTCAGTACTTTTGCTGGAATGTTATCAGGGCCCATTGCCTCCAGCCATTTCTTGATGTCATGTGGAGTGAATCGAATTGGCTGCTGGCTGGTTTCTGAGATGCTGGGGACCACTGGTGGAGTACAAGATGGATCATCTACTCCGCATTTCTTACTGAAGATTGATGCGGACGCATCAGCCTTATCTTTTGCACTCATTGAGGATGGGGATATTTGTGGAGCCTCCTCCTCCAGTGAATTGTTTAATTGTCCGCCATCATTCATGACTGGATGTGGAAGGACTGCAGAGCTTAATTCTAATCCATTTGTTGGGGGATCACTTAGCTCTGTTTATCACTTGCTGTTTGGCATGCAAGTATTCCTGTTTGATAGCTTCACCAGGTTGACACTCATTTTTAGGTATATCTGATGCCCTCCTGCACTTTCCATTGAACCTGGATTGATTCCCTGGCTTGATGGTAATGGTTGAGTGAGGATATGCCGGGTTATGAGATTGCAGATTGTGTTGGAATGTAGTTCTGCTGCAGTTGAAGGCCCACAGTGCCTTATGGATGCCCAGCCTTGAGCTGCTGGATTATGTCAAAGTCTGCCGCATTTAGCACGGTGATAGTGCCACTCAACACAATGGAGGTTGTTCTCAATGTGAAGGCAGGACTTCATTTCCACAGGGACAGTGCAATGGTCACTTTTACCTGTACTGTCATGGACAGATGCTTCTCTAGCCGGCAGATTAGTAAGGATGAGGTCAAGTATGTTTTTTCCCTTTGTTTGGTTCCTTCACCACCCGCCAGAGACCTAGTCTAGCAGTTATATCCTTTAGGACCTGAACAGCTCGATTAGTACTCTTAGTGATGGACATTGAAATCCTTCACCCAGGGTACATTTTGCGCCCTTGCTACCCTCAGTGCTTCCTCCAAGTGCTGTTCAAAATGGAGGAGTATTGATTCATCAGCCGAAGGAGGACAGTATGTGGTAACCAGTAAGAGGTTTCTTTGCCCATATTTAACCTGAAGCCATGAGACTTCATGGAGTCTAGAGTTGATATCAAAGACTTCCAGGACAACTCCCTCCCAACTGTATGCCACTGCGCCATCACCTCTGCTGGATCTGTCCTGCCGGTGGGACAGGAGATATCCAGGGATGGTAATGATGGTGTTTAGGGTGTTATCTGTAAGGTATGATTCCATAAGAAGTCTATGTCAGACTGTTGCTTGACTACTCTGTGACACAGCTTTCCCAATTTTGACACTAGTGCCCAGATGTTGGTAAGGAGGACTTTGCATGGTCGACATGGCTGTTTGCGTTTTTGCTGTTGCCTTTTCCGGTTCCAAGGTCGATGCCAGCTGGTCCATCCAGTTTCATTTCTTTGTTGTGACTTTCTAGCGAACTAAGTATTTGGCTTGCGAGGCCATTTCAGAGGGCAGTTGAGAGTCAACCGCATTGCTGTGGCTCTGGAATCACATGTAGGCCAGACCAGGTAAGGATGGCAGATTTCATTCCTTAAGGACATCTGAACCAGATGGGTTTTTCTGACAATTGACAATGTTTGTCTCATCATGTTGTCAAATAACTCAATAAGGCTTATGAGGCATGACCTGACCCTTACAAAGCCATGCTGACTATCTTTAATCAAATTATGTTTTTCGAAATAGTCATAAATCCTATATCTCAGAATCCTTTCCAGTACCTTGTTTATTACAGACATAAGACTGACTGGTCTGTATTTCCTAGGAATTTTCCTATTCTCTTTCTTGAACAGAGGAACAACATTCATCTTCCTTCAATCAGCCAATACTATTACCGTGGAGAGTGAGGATACAAAGATCATTGCCAGAGGCACAACAATCTCATTCCTCGCTTCCTTAATAACCTTGGATATACCTGGTTCAGCCCTGGGGATTTATATATCTTGATGCTTCCCACAATTTCCAGCATATCCACTTCTTAGTATCAATCTGTTCAAGTCTATTAACCTGGTCCAAGGTATTCTCACTATCAACAAGATCCCTCTCTCTAGTGAATACTGAAGCAAAAAAAACTCATTTAGGGCCTTCCCTATCTCTTCAGACTCCAGGCACAAGTTCCTCCCATTATTCTACCCTCTGATCATTCTCTTATTCCCCATGCATGTGCAGAATGTCTTTGGGTTTTCCCTAATCCTTCCCACCAAGACTTTTTCCTGCCCCCCCCCAACTCTTCTCAGTCCATTTTTGAGTTATTTCCAATGTACCCTGTAATCCTTTAAAACTGTGCCAGATCCTTACTTCCTTAGCCTTAAGTGAGCTTCCTTTTTCCTCTTGACAAGAAGCTCCTCTGCTCTTGTCATCTGAGGCTCCTTCACCTTCCCATTCCTTGCCTGTCTCAGTAGGGCAAAGCTATCAAAACTCACAAGAAGTGCTCCTAAAACAGCCACCACATTTTTGTTATGCATTTCCCATAGAACAATTGTTCCCAATTTACACTTCACAGCTCCAATCAAATAGCAATATAATTTCCCATCCCCCAATTAAATATCTTCCCATACTGTCTATTTCTATCTCTCACCATAGCTATGGTAAAGGTGAGGCAGTTGTGGTCACTGTCACTGAAATGCTCTCCCACCAAGAGATCTGACACCTGGTCTGGCTCGTTGCCTAGCACTAAATCCAATATGACCTCCCCAGTAGTCGGCCTATCTATATATTGAGCCAAGAATCCCTCCTGGACACACCTGACAAAATCGGTTCAACCAGACCACCTGCACTAAGGAAGTTCCAATCAATATTGTGGAAGTTGAAGTCACCCTTAATAACAACTCTGTTGCATCTGCACCTTTCCAAGATCTGCTGTTCAATCTGTTCCTCCATCTGTCAGTAAATGAGTTCTTCAAGTGTCATTGTTTGCCTTTTTACTTCTGTTGCTAAAATATTTACACATATGCATCATAATTCAGCTATCATTCATATTGTGCTTTTTTTTGACAAGTGAATTGGGAAAGTTTAATTTTGCTCCTCTATATGACCAGGTACAACTGAAGAATTTATAACACCAATGTTCGACTTCTACAGAAGTATGGGAGAAATGAATGTGACAGATACTGAATATGCCTTACTTTCTGCAACCACAATCCTTTTCTCAGGTAAAAAAAATAATAACTTATGGCATTAATTTAATTTAATTAGGGAAATTCAACCCAATCATACACATATTTTGTTTGAGATTATCTCCGGGAAGGAAAGTTGAAACGGTCTGGGAACTGATCTGTTGTTTAAAGGGATTTGCATGCACGATGGACAGAATTTTCAATGAATAGTCTGATATACTTGTGAAATTTTAGTAGAAAAGTTTACTTCTCAGTTAATTTAGTTCGAAGTCGATGTTACGATATGGAGACAGGCAATTGAAGCAAAACAGTCTTTCTACTGTTGTATTTGCAACATGGTAAAATTAAAATCTTCAAAGATCCTCAAAATTGACCCCAATGGTTCCGAACCAAACTTCTGAATAACCAATGTCACGCTTTGCGAACAATCAATTCCACACATTGATCCCTATGTTAAATATAAGACATCGTAATTTATTAATAATATAGTAACATACAAGAGCAAAATTTAATAACAAAGTGATCTGATTGTCTATACCATAAACCCAAATATCTTTATTTTCAGCCCTTAACACAGTTATGGGATAAATAGAAGCAAATAACAAAACTGGCCAGATTATTTAAGTGGCTTTCATGTTTTGTTGTTTCACAATCATAGAAAATGGCTTTTTGGTTGATTCTCTGAAAATGTCATTGGGTCACTTTTTTCGTTCACTCAGGCAAAGGTAGTAATTCTTAAAACTTAATTTTCTATTCTCTAAACTTCTAAGAGCTGCTCATGAGAGGTTAGGCAGGGAGCTTTCAAATCTTCATGCCAGACTCTTTCTCACAGAAACCACCATTCAAAAGCCAATTCCAACTTGAGGCACACCCTGAATGACTAACCATCTGCCCCATGAGATCCCAGTTACATTCAACATCTGCCATCTGTTTGAGTATTAGTCCTCTCCCAGACTTGCTGTAACCGATGCCCAGGTATTACCCTTGTTAGTAGCCACCTTCTGCTATCTGTTTAACGAAATGCACTTCCCTGGTGATGAAGCATCTCCAGAATGTTTTGATCAGAAACCAACCTGCAATTAATGCCCAGACCTGTCCTCACAAATAAACAAAAATTTATTTAGTCTGTTTTTCTTTTAACATTAACTCTTATCGACATTCCAAGAGTTATCTTTAGCTCACAGTTCCCAATTCCAAACCAAATTTATAAGAGTCAGGATGAAGAGCCTATGCTTGAAATATCTACTCTCCTGCTCCTCGGACGCTTCTTGTCTGGCTGTACCTTTCCAGCACCACACTTTTTGACTTTGATCTCCAGCATCTGCGGTCCTCACTTTCTCCAAACTTATAAAAGAGTAAAGTAAAACTAATGAAAAATCAGTGACGGCTCTAACATGTACAGCAATAATTTATATTTATATAGCATATTTAATAGTGTAAGGTATCACACTTTGCATCAGACTTATTGCTGTTTCTTGTTGGTGTAGCCTGAGACCATTAAACTGTTGAAAATTTGATAGTAGATGATAAATATCCTCAAGAATGGAAACATTTTGGAAATTAAAACTGCAGTGGTGAGGTACAACACAGATTCTGAAGCTAGGTTAAGTTATAATGTTATAGCTCTTCAGGGAGAGTTTTCCTTTTGTTAGGACGGGCTACCATCCCCGTGTTCGTTTGAAGGAGAGAAACACTGGATCTGATTCAAAATATAAGCTGGTTTAATGAGAGAGAGCCGTACAAAATACAGTGAGGTTTGCTGCTCACTTGAGAAAGCGCCTTCTGACTATTTTTTAAATTTGTCTATCCTTTTGTTCTCTCACATTCCAGAGTTACATCCTTATTTGGTAAAACTCAGAATTTTCATATGTGATTGGGTCTCGCCTGATAACGTTCTATTACCTCAGTTTGAGCTACGTGTATCTAGACACGGCTCTAATGTCCTGTTATCTCTCACCCTGGGGCCTCTTCAGGCTATGCCATCAGCTTTTCAGTCTGTTCTTAGTGTAACATAATGGCTTACTGTTGTCTAGTGAAGCTAACAAGTTCCAGACTTGCTAATACTACCTTACGTGAGCACTACCTAACAATAAAGTTTCTTACACTGCCTAACTTTAATAATGGATCCCAACACTCCCTCCCTTGGCCTCGAAAGAGGCCACACAAAATACAACAGTTCGCGCGCAGCAGTCAGGACCCGGACGGTCGGTGAGCGCCCCTCCGTCGCTCCTTTGCAAGGCCGACCATTTAGCTAAACCCGGCTTGTCTGACTCTAGGGAGACATAGTTATAGGGGATAGGAGTCCCAAAGCAGCATACAACTACACAAAGCATTCCGCGCCGCAAAATCCCTACTCTATGCGCCTCTCCAGTTCGCATACAATCGTTAAGGCACGAGAAGCAGTGAAATAATACATAACAGACATAAGCACTCAAAAGTTGTAAACATATACAAAAAGCCACCTCAAAACCAACGAAACGATTACTGAGTATGATAACAAAAGCGAAGAGAACCAGAGGAAAACACAAAGTGGATGAGTTAGGACGCCTGCAGAATGAAGGTCTGCTGTCCAAAGAACACCCTCCCAGTACAACCTCCCAGTAAAATCGGTCGTATTATACCATGACATCTTAAAATAAATTTTCAAACTACTGACATAGTGTCAAATCTTTTTTGCAATAGGATTCAATGAGCTCTCCTTCCTTCCCAAAGGTTTGTTGTTAAGTCGGTTCTGGAAGATGACACAAAACTGGCATTTTCCTTTGTCAAAAATACAGTGAATACAATGTCAAACTGCTGGGTCCATGATTTTCCTTATATCAAGCTGCTTTGCAAGCCAGAAACTTGACCAGATTCCCGACACGGATACAAAAGCCAGGCATCTGTTAAAACCACGTGCCCACAGGCCATTATTCTGAAGGTCAATGCACGACTGTGCCTGTCTTAGGTTGTCCCTCGCTCGAGGAATCTTACCCGTCATTGGCTAACCAGTCACCTTCACTTGACCAATAAAAACCCACATCCATTTTACAGCTGTCAAGTACGGACACGGGCAGTGGTAACTGGCTTATCATTGTGAACAGTGGCCATCGAGACCAATCGAAGCCATTTAGGAATACCAGATGATGGCTAGGAATCTCTTGAGTGAACAATAGTCTGTTGAGTCTCGAGGCATATAGCACTTCACAATCTCTAACTGCAGCATAAAAGCACAAATTTACCTGTTGTCAATTTGAACGGGAAAGAGAGAAAAAAAAATACACAACCAGGGGGTCTCTGCACCTCAGCCCTCACATTCTGAGGCCCTAATATGGGAAGGATTAGAAATGAGAGATACAGTTATAAAGTAAAATCATAAGTTGTCCCGCGCTTCTCTCTCAGGCATATCTCCTCCATTCCCTCTGATACCGATCCCGTAATCTTTCCTTGGGGTGCCCCCATCACAGGCTCCTCCAGCACCGCTGCCTGGTATGCGGGTGGGGGGTTATCCTTTCCCGTCAGGGCATGGTCGATTGTTCGTGTCACAAGCGTCCTGATACATGGTATACAACAACAACCACAGGTAATAAAGATAGCAACAGAGATGCATAAACCAAGGGCCAGCTGTCCCAGCACAGTTCCCTATCTACCGAATGTGCTATTCAGCCAATCTATGACTGGGTTTTTTTAACCCCTGACTGCTCAGAAATGATGCCAGTTGTTGTTCTCCTCCCTGTCGTTATCAAAATCATAAGCGGAATGGCTCTTTCTTCCCTTTATAGATCAGGACACTCCCGCCCAAAATGCCCTATCCTTCCACAATAATGGCATCCTGCCTGTGGAGACCTTCGTCTCTGCCCCTGTCGCTCAAACTCTCTATCAAATGCTCCTCCATGTCTCTCCCTACTCCCTTTCTTCTCTGCCCTACATGCTATCACTCGCCGCTCCGGTTGCTCACTTTTGGCTGCATTCTTCTCCTAATTACCTCATCAACCGCAGCTACCATCATTTACGCATTCTGCTCCTGTCACTCGCCCTTTCTCTCTTTACAAACACTTTCTGTGCCCCTCCTAACAATTCATTTAATGGATTTATCCCACTTCACCCTTCTATCTTACGTATCTTTCCCTATCCAGCATCCCCATATAAGTCTCCTTTCTCCCACAGTAAATAGTATATTCAAAATAGACATTAACTCAGCCCACAAATACAGACTGGGCCTCAAAAATAAATTAATTTGTTCTGACAATCCTATCGGATTCTCAACCAGGACCGTCATTTCCCTTTAAATGTTCCGACCTCCCCACTGGTGAGGGGGTCACACACAAACCCAATCTCCTTGTCCCCTATCGGCACTTTAGTCGTTACGTTCTTCCTTTTTTTTTAAGAAATATTGCAATGTTCTTAGCTTCTCATATCCTCAAACACCAATTTATTAATTCATGCTTGACTAACTTTAAAGCCTGTTCCTAACATGTAAACATATTTATATATTTACGTCCATTTATTCAGTATTTAATATTTAAAATGTAAAATGCATACAGTTCCCAATTTTGAAATCCACTGTAATCGTCCAGATTTAGTACCCTAATTTAGATCCAAAATTAGTTTTCTTATGTACTCCTGACCAATCATTTCTCAATTACAATACTTTAGGTCGTAAAAATAATCAGAGCTGTCTTACAACAATTTGTCAATTCAAGTTAAAAACTTCTAACGCATGCACAATGGTCGAACCCAAGGTCACAGATAATAACCATGGAAACTTTCGTTTTTTACAATTACCCACTGTCGAACGAAACTTCGACTGTCCTTCATATATTGCTTTTATGTAAAAATAAAAGAGGTTAGTAAGAAAAGTAGTTAGGGAGTCATGACTCATAAAAGAACAGAAGTTATTAGCCTTAAAAAATCATGTTAAGCTCACATAAAAAGAAATCACTTTAAACAGCAGTCCCGGAACTCAAGCTCTAGAAACAAAAAACAAGAATTCAATCACCAAGCAAACAGATGCATCTAAATCATGTTAAGTTAACATAAAACGAAATCACTTTAAACAGCAGTCCTGGAACTCAAGCTCTAGAAACAAAACTTACTCATTCAATCACCAACAAACCAATGTGCATTCAAACCAAATCACAAAGGGTTAAATGTTTTGCTAGCTATACACGCGCTGTCTCTCTGTTTGCACAGTCCTTTGTGAATCCCCTTACCCCTAACCCTTATTTCTCGCAATCCTTCTATCCGTCCTTCTCTTGGTTCCTCTTCCCTTTGTCTCCTTCACCTTCCCTTTTGCTTTATCTATCTCTGTTTGTTCTGAAGCTTCAGTTTGTTATTTTGGTTAAAAGAAAAATTAACTCTGTCTGCAACTTGACCATGAAGTCACTGTCAACATAATACTGGGTCCAGGGCACTACATATTTTGGCTCTATATTGTTTTAATTTTAAAAATATCTCAATGTTGCTTATACAACTGTGAATTAAACTCAATGGGAGTTCCCTAGCCAATCAGAGCCCTCCATTGCTGAATGGGAGTTCCTCGTCCAATAGAAAAAACACACATACACACCTGGCTGCCCCAGTCCATTGGGAAAAAAAATCACAGAAATTCACACCCACTTGAGAAAAGCAATCAAACTGCCGGCTGTGCAAACAGAAACCCCTTGAAAAAAAATCATTATAAACCACAAGCAATTTCACCCCGGTGGCAATGGAAACCAGAGAGAAAAAAATTGGAAGTCAATGACTGCCCAGACCATGCAGTATTTATACATTAAAACATATTCACAATTTATTTGGAAGTTGTACTTGCTATGAACTGACACAGGGAGGACATAAAAGGGAACTTTATAGGTTCAGGAATTATACCAAAGTTCAAAGGTTTTTTTTTCTTGTAATATTTTAAAAACTTTACTCACGCAAAATAGAGCGTCTGAGCTATAGCCAAATCCCACAATACAAATACTCTAATCTCTGGACTAGAAATTGCTTCGCTTATAATCCTTATCTGCAGTGACTGCAGCTTTAATATTTTATTTTGAAATTGAATCAACAATTAGTAATTTAGAACATTAATTATGAAAATCAGTTTGTATTTCATCACAGATTACTAAATTCCATATTAATTTAGTTGCATTATTGTCTTTATTCCTACAATATAGATATTGTAAGCTTTTTGGACCCTATCCAATAAGATGCACTCTAAACAAGATTTTTTTTTTGAATATTAATTTGTTTTCCGACGTGTTACCTGGTGTGATAAATTTTGAGCACGATTACCTGCTGTTTCTTCTATATTTATAAGAACATTGGAAGAGTTGGATGGAAAACTCTTTTTCTACTAGAACATATTCAAATTCACAAAAATTGCCAATACAAATAGTAATAAGTTTTACTTGGTATTTACATCATTTGTTATTCTAAATATGTACATTATGTATATCTGTATTTACAAGAAGGTTTATACAAAGTGCATAAACCGCATCTCATCAGGCTTTTTCAAAAAAATGCATAATCTTAGGGTCATGGAAATGAGAGATTCCTCGCAATCCCCACCTGTACTCCTCGGAGTACAATAAATCTAGTATTCCTTACATTTTTTATATTCTTTGCCGAGATCCAAAAACTCTTTTCTGCCTCTCCTGCCCTCTGGGGTCTTCTTTCATAACACCTCATTACTCTTTCACTTGCATAGTTGATTTAAAAGCCTGCCCCCCCTTGTTTCTGTTTCTATCTTTCTTTGTCACTATCTCCGTCGTTTCCCACTGTAAGCTGTTGTCAAAAATAAATTTTCCTGCTGTCCACCTTTTAATACCTTCATTTAAACATAAAAATTTCTCCCAAAAAAAAGGGGATCAACCTTATCAGATACCACCTAATCTTTTCTCCCTCTCTCAATATCTATTAAAATTCTATCCTGAAAGAAAATCACGTTAAGCATTCATGAAATTATAATCAAAAACAGCACACTGAATCAAATGACAGACAAGAAGTTTTAAACATAAAACTATTACCAAACAGATGAATTCAAGCCAAAGCACAAAGTGTTAAACTGCTTGTTAGCTGAGAATGCCTTCAGCCAGTCTCTCTCTTTCACACAGACACACTGCCGGCGCACGCAGCATTCACTCTCTCTCTCTCTCTCTCTAGGGCAACAATGCAAACTTCTCCCACAGCCTTTCACACACTCATCTTCTCTCACAAACTTTTACAAACACAGAAATACTTATACACACATACAGACGTTTACACACCCAGAGACTCTATCTTTCTCACAAACAAAGTCCCTCTCACACACACATACACACACACACAGTCACTCTGTCCGTAACTCTGTGCCTGTCTCTGTCCCCGGTCCTCTGTCTTTTGTCTCTCTCTCTCTCCACCACGGCACTCCTGGGTGTCGGGCGCACGAATGCACTACCTCGACTCCTGACAAAGCCTGTCCCGATCAGCGCTGTCCTCTGGTCAAGGGAAGTATATACTTTACTCCCCAGTCATTAGTGCAGGAGGGAAGCCTACGCTTTACCCGACAGCGTCTTGCGCGGGGGAAGCCTACGCTTTACCCGAGATCGTCTTGCGCAGGGGGAAGCCTACGCTTTACCTGAGATCGTCTTGTGCGGGGGGAAGCCTACGCTTTACCCGAGATCGTCTTGCGTGGGGGATTATACGTTTTACCCCTAACAATACTTTCAGCGCCCACCTAGAGCACTTTTTTCTTCTTCTTCAACACACTACCCACCTCTAGGACTTTCAGCGCCCACCTAGAGGACTTTTTTTCTACAAAACACTACCCACCTCTAGGACTTTCAGTGCCCACCTAGAGGACTTTTTCTCTTCAAAACAATAATACTCACCACCCCTAGGACTTTCAGAAACCGCGTGGCCGGGATGACCCTTCACCTAGGGGACTTTTCTTCATAAATAAACGGTCCGACTCTCTCTCGGGCTGCCAAGCCCACAATTTCGGTTGGCAAAGAGTTGTGAGACGCCGAGCAAATAAGAATTTAGCATATTCAAATCCCTACTGGAGATCTTTTTTGAAAAAGGCGTCTCCGAGCCTGATTAGAAGTGGCCGGCCATTCGGCGACCTCTCAATCCCTGCCAACAGGCGTGTCTCCACTCCCTCCACACGTTCGGGGTCACCAAATCTGTTAGGATGGGCTACCGTCCCCGTGTTCGTTTGAAGGAGAGAAACACTGGATCTGATTCAAAATATAAGCTGGTTTAATGAGAGAGAGCCGTACAAAATACAGTGAGGTTTGCTGCTCACTGGAGAAAGCGCCTTCTGACTATTTTTAAAATTTGTCTATCCTTTTGTTCTCTCACATTCCAAAGTTACATCCTTATTTGGTAAAACTCAGAATTTTCATATGTGATTGGGTCTCGCCTGATAACGTTCTATTACCTCAGTTTGAGCTATGTGTATCTAGACACGGCTCTAATGTCCTGTTATCTCTCACCCTCCCTGGGGCCTCTTCAGGCTATGCCATCAGCTTTTCAGTCTGTTCTTAGTGTAACATAATGGCTTACTGTTGTCTAGTGAAGCTAACAAGTTCCAGACTTGCTAATACTACCTTACGTGAGCACTACCTAACAATAAAGTTTCTTACACTGCCTAACCTTAATAATGGATCCCAACACTTTCTATCACACTGAGCTTGAGTGAAAAACAAATCAGACATTACAGGGAATATTCAACAGGTAAGTTAGCATCTTTTGAAAGAAAAACTGATGGTGAGATCATACCTTATTCAAAACCAATCCACTTACACTGAGTTAAAATCAGGCCTTATAGAGAGTTAACATTTCATCAGTTATGGAAGAAGCTGGAGACCTAACGGTATTTAAACAAGTACAAATACAGGGAATGATGATTGAAAGTGTCAGAGAAGGGGAGAAAATAATAAAATAGCAGGTCTGTACTAGAGTGGAAAGCGGTAGTAATTAAATGATTAAAAAACAACGGTTTGTAGCAAAATGGATGAAATAGGACAAGTAGAAATGTGTAATCCTATAGGAGATATTAAAGGCAAAGCAGAATTATTACAGCATCTGTTGTCTAAAGTTGTAGGAGCAGTCGTCATAAGTCATTGAAATAAATGTCAGGCTGAATTTCAGGCAGGGTGTGGCTATTTGGCCCTTAGTTAGTTCATCATGGTCCTTCTGTCCTGAGAAGAGAAGAAATTCTGCTTCTAAGAACAGGTGACTCATCAAATTGCTGGCATTTCTGGTCCCAGAAGTGGATGGAGTATTAGCCATTAACAGGATTACAAACAGCCCTTACACTGAGTAACCAGGATGCAGACTGGGTTTGATAGGCTAGGTTGAAAAGAGGAAACATGAGAAGAAAGAGTTAACTTGGAAGGGCCTTCTAGCTGTTGTAACCAGAAGGTGGTAAAGTGAATAATCAAGAAGATAAGAAAGCTTAATTGTGGACATGAAAAGGTTTCATTCCACCTTCCTTTACCTTAATGAACACAAAAATGCACACAAACTAATGATATGATATTCAATTACTCTCATATCAAATTCAGAAGTGCATCTTAAGATACAAATTTTTAAAGCACTATCTTGTCTAAAGTGTTCCTTAGCCAACAAATGAACTTCAATCAAAACAGTTTTGAATATTTTGATAAAGGAAATTACCAAAATTTGTAACTCTCACTGCTTAATCATGTACTTATGTGTGCTCTGGCACAAAGCATACTATCTACAATCCAATGACATTTCAGTTATTAATTCTACTACAAATTATTCAATAATTTAAATTAAGCAATTCAATTAACATAATTAAGTAGATAATACAACACAGAAGTCCCTGTCATTATTAAAAAAATCAAATTATTTCATAGCTTTAATTAATAAAAGTAGACTTGTGTGCCAAATGGTTTGCCAGTAGGAAGCAGTAAATATGAAACAACCAAGAATCATGGTAAGCCAACTGCATTTATATGTGGTTAAAAAGCAAAAGGCATGGGTATGCATTCAATAACTGCTTCAAATGAAGCAAGAAGATATAGTCAATCAGGGTAATAACAATTATAATTTTGAATGGCTTTGCTTTCATTAATGATAGAAAAATGAAGGCACATATTGGAATCCACAAAAAATGGATTTTGTTTTATCTGCTCTTTGGAATTTTCAACATTTGTGGTCCACTTACTTGAACACTTCCATTGGAATACTGCTACTGCAAGGGATTAGATTTTTGTACTTACTGAATGATTGATCAACATTGGAAAAAAGTGAAGACTGCAGATGCTGGGGATCAGAGTCAAAAAGTGTAGGTCAAAAACCTTTTGACTCTGGTTGGTCAACATTACCTAGCTAGAGTGCAGGAAGAAGGTTTGCATACCACTAATAGAATTTGGCATCACTTAAATGCAGGAAAAAATTCCTACCTAATTATATTTTCAATGCTATATACAGGCAAGACTTAATATTTTGGCTGAAAGTTAAAAATCAACCCATGTACTTTAATATTTGTAATTCAATTATACCATATTTGGTTGTTCACTTTTCTTTTGTTGATCTGCAGATCGACCCTATATAAAGAATAAACTACATGTAGAAAAGTTACAGGAGCCTCTTTTGGAGATTTTATACAAGTATTCGAAGATCCATCATCCGGAAAGTCCACAGCGCTTTGCTCGGCTGTTGGGTCGTCTTACTCAACTTAGAACCCTTAACCACAACCATTCGGAGGTACTGATGTCATGGAAAACAAAGGATCAGAAACTCACACCCTTGCTGTGTGAAATTTGGGATGTACAGTGAGGATTACCATAAAATCTGATAACCGTTTTTGGACTGGTCAGCTCAACTGCAAGTCGGGCTTTTTTTGTATAGTCCAAAACCACAGAGAATGATTTACGTAAGATCCAATTTAATTTTCATCAGTCTGCAGCTACCAAGTCAGAATATATCAAAGGCAAATCAATTGTCATGGTAGTAACTACAGTAACTGAAACTTTTGTTTTTATATTCATCTTTGGTTTATTATTTGACCAACAGCTCTTATTTGGTT
This sequence comes from Hemiscyllium ocellatum, assembly GCF_020745735.1. Lineage (NCBI taxonomy): Eukaryota > Metazoa > Chordata > Chondrichthyes > Orectolobiformes > Hemiscylliidae > Hemiscyllium > Hemiscyllium ocellatum. Next base: position 48,270,753 of record NC_083426.1, read on the forward strand.
TCTTACAGACCATTTGGTCATTATATTTTTATTTTATAAAGTACTTGCTCTCAATGAATGTGAGACTGACTACTAGTAATTAAGTCATTTTGTAATTCACATTCCTGAAATAAGACCAGATTCAAATTTTCATCGTGAGTTGGGTGCACTCAGTTCAGAACCTTCCTGGCTTTATGAACATAACTTGGGAGAAATTACACTGAACTGCCAGAAGCTTGCTCAGGTAGAGGGCTTGTGCACTGGAGTTGGGTCTTGCCACTCCTTTGAACAGTGCGGTGGAAGTCAGGAGCCTGCTGAAGTGGGTTTTTTAAAAAACCCACCTTGTCTCTATCCCAGATTTAATAATAACGGTAATTCTCTATCTCTCGTCAATCACACACGCCCCATGAGGCGAAATCATGCAACCTCAAGTACACCATCTCCCCATGACCCTTATTCCCTCAAAGCCAATTAATGTCTCTAAGAAACGATCATAATCCCTTATAGTCCCTATGTCAACTGAGTGCCAACACATGTCTCCTCACCCACCCTCCTTCATTGTTCAGTCTTAGACTATCCATGACAACTCACTCAGTATCTATCATGACAGTGCTCAGGAACCATGCTGAAATGAAATAAATAATGCTTTAAGTATTTATAGAGACTTCACTGTCTTAAAGTTGTTGGTACTCATTACAAGAAACCCATTCAATACATTTAAAATTCTTCAAGTACTCAATCCCTTATTGTACTATTTATATTCATAGCCCCCTATCAAAGACAGTGAATCCCTGTATGATCACATGGAGCTGTCATTCAAAATGTGAATCTACAAAAATCATATTATAATTATGACAGATTGTTGAAGTCATAAAGCTGTACTAATACTATAATGAAAACGCTTAGCCTTATGGCAACAAACAGCCATTGATATTGAAAGCACCAAATCTTCTAAACTTAGAGTCACAGCAGGTTTTTGTTTTCAAATTTTATACAGTAGGGGATTTAAATAAATTGACAAATTGTTAGTTCCAAAGACTTTTTCCACCTTTCACACACATTCGCATCTACTCTTAATAATCGTTAATCACACATTTTGTGCTATAAATTCCTCTCAAGGAAAATTAGGCCTCTTTGAACTCGGCACTGAATTCAAATAAGCCTGCTGGATTTGAGTTTCCTATATGTGTGAATCACAATCTGACCCTTTTGCCCTGGCAAAAATAACATTTGTGAGGAATAGGGGCTTGATTTTCAATTTGGCTGAGGCATAAATTTTCCATGAAAATTCAGGCTCAGGAATTTGCTGGGAAAATTGCAGATAAAAACCAGCTGGAAAAGCAACTTTTTAGAATTTATTTTATCCAAATGTACCAAATTCCTAAATGATCTGTTTTTAATTTTGACATGAATTTTCATAAAATATTACAAAATATAGGAGGTTACAACATCACCAAACTGCATTTCAAATTGTTTCAATTATCTGTGAATGTTTGCAGAAGAGAATGCAAAATCTCTTGAAATGTTAGACATTAAGAACATTCAATAAAATGTCATGTTATACAGTACTTGTGAATTTTAATTTAAAACAATGGAACAATTAATAGAATTTATTATAAATGAGGACCTTTAATGGCTTTCATTTAGGGGATCATTAACAATATGGCATTTTCATAAGACAATACTAAAATAATATCTTTATTTATAACCATTCCCCATCGACTCCAGACAATATTCAGATGTCTCAATTTGGACCTGCTAGTCCTGGTGAAAGGTCTTAATCTGAAACGTTAACTCCTCTCTTCCTCTGATGCTGCTTGACCTGCTATGCTTTTTCCAGCTCCATTCTTTTCCACTTCAACTTTATGTTGTAAGACAAACTAACTGAATAGTTAGACATGACACTACAATGTGGGCTATAATTGTCATTAGATTCTAATGCTTTCTGCACATTTCAAATCTATATTTAATAATTGCATGGTGACACCTGTAATGGATAACCAAATCTGATACATAATGGAAAAATTCATTTGAAAAATTCAAGTACTTGATAGACATTGATCCTACGTAAATGTCTGTAACTACCTGACTGCTTAAAAGTCTCTCACGTCATCATGATACAGTAACACTTGGTGATGCTATGATTATTCATTGAATAAAATCAATCTTAATGTAATCAGGATATATTACTAGATATTCTGGCCTCAAAATTAACACCTCTGTTTGACAATATGACTGACTTTCTACATTGGGGATCACAAGCACAAAACCTATGTTTCATATCACTCCATGCACAAGGCACTGGACTGCTTATATATTTGCTTGTTGAATTATTGAAAATAAATGACTGAAGTCTCAAAATTCAATTATATGTTGTCTGATGTATTAGCTTACAGGTATAACTTCGCTATGTGGTAATGTGCAACAATATACTAATATTTCCTGTTAACCATAATATTACACAAATGTCAAGTGGAATTGGTTCATTGTACATAGTTGTGAATTTAGGGGAAGCTCTTCTCATGAAATTTGTAGCAGATGAGAAAGTATGGAGCAAATTCCTTATACAGATAATGGAGTATAATGCAGAGAAATATTGGCCTAGATCTTCCAGTCTCCGAATAATTGGAGACCAGGCATGTATATCGCAAAAGTTGTGTTTCAGGATCTCTCAGAAATTCTAACCCACTGACTATGAAGTTATCTCTTGGGAAGTTTAAACATCTAATAGGTGATTATCTAGTGAAAAGGAGCATATTGCAGTGTTAGGGTTGGAGGGCTTCAGAGTGTTCTGATTTACATATCCTTATAGGTAGCCAAAAATATTCAAGGATTATCATAGAATCTCTAGGTTCATCTACTAGCTAACTATAAAGCTAACCCCTAATCACTCACATTGATTCCCTGTTCGCTAACATTGACCCTGTCTGAACACTAAATCTGACTTCCAATAGCTACTCCCTCAATATTCAATCCCAAGCTCGGCATATGCATGCTCCCAGCACCTGCCCTTATCACAACAATTGATGCATCACACACCCTGACTCCCAACCAGTGACACCCTTACCTGATATGCCAACCCTGATATCAGACTCTTTCATCCATTTAATTTCCACATATATACACACTATCTTCTTACTTGGCACTATCTCTATACACTTACCTTCTACACTTATCTATATCCCTTCATCCTTTACCTATCTGGCAACATATCACTTCACCAACACTACTTACTAACTTACCCTCCCACCCATTCATATGACACATTTACTTTCTTTCAGTAACTTTTAAGGAAGTTCTGGGACCTTGAAACTGTTTTTACTTGCCAGAATATGGCAACTATTGCCATAAAAATAGGGCATAGCTTCTGAAATGCTGCTTGCAACAAGTTTTCTTAGACTGTATTGATTGGAAAGGATCCTGCATTAAAGTCTAAAAAGTTAAGGACACAACCTATTGTCTAATGTGCATCAAAAATAAGAGTTTGGAATGTTTGGGCTATTGAAAAAATAGAAGAAAAGGATTGGAAAAAAACAAACAATACCTCAAAGCTTAAAAAATTGAACCCATGCAATATGTTGGCACTCAGAGTAAAATCCTACTGCATGAAAATTACTCTAATTTGTTTCTTGATAGATTATTCTAAATTCTCAATGCTTTTAGAGACAATTTCTAACATAGAGATAGTTCATCATATTATAGGGAAAGAATGAACAGTCAGCACAAGATAATTACGTGTTTTACCTGTAAAGGAATACTGAAAAGGAGAAGGCAAGTATAAGGGAAGTAAAAGAATCAAAGAAATCACAGCCACTCAGCAGGCCATCAAGCATGAGTCAAGACATCAGCTTTTCTGTTCTATTAAGGGTGCTTGGATTGTTTCTCAGAATAAAGCTCCAAGCAATTGGCATTATGCTGTTACAGTCCTTTCATTGGTCTTCACTGAGGTAATAAAATTGATCAGGATTATTTCTCAGGTTAATGAGGAAGCATATGCCAGAAGTCCTGAGCTGAATCAATGGATCCTATACACCACATAGGAAAATCTTAAAAAAATAGTGTTGTCAAAGTTTGAAGATTATAAATTCATAAGGGAGCAGCACAGTGACTCAGTGGTTAGCACTGCTGCCACACAGTGCCAGGGACCAGGGTTCAATTCTAGCACTGAGCAATTGTCTGTGTGGAGTTTGCACATTCTCCCCCACAGTCCAAAGATGTGCAGATTAGGCAAACTACCCACGATAAATTACCCATAGTGTTCAGGGATGTGTAGGTTAGGTGCATTATTGAGGGGAAATGTAGAGTAATAGGGTAGGGGAATGGACCTGGGTGGGTTACTCTTCAGAGGATTGGTGCAGACTTCTTGGGCCCAATGGCCTGTTTCTACAATGTATGGGATTCTATGATAAGGCTAGATCTAGGATCAGTCTAATGGTGAAGGTTCATCATATATTGTTACTATTATCATTTGGAAACTTGTGTCCAAGTTAAATGTAACCATGTTTATGTTGAAATTTATGTTGCATTGCTATTGAACCTTTGTTATATGGGGAGATACAATTTTATTTCATTTTTGAGTTCTGTGAATACTGCAGGCGTCTGGAAAATTGCTTACTCACTTGAGGTGAGTATTTATGTGCCTTAAGGGTAGAAAACTGGAAAATAATTGGTTGCAAAAAGGTATCTTATATCACAAGCTAATGGAGACAGAAACAAGTTAGAAAAACAGAACTCAAAGGGCCACTGAATGTGCAGTCTTCTTTCGGAGAGAGAAGCAGCTCACTTAGAGATATAAGACCTGTATCAGAAGCAGTGCAATTTATCAGTGTCTAAACTGCCTGGCTTTTATTTCGGCTTTTGCCCGAAACGTCGATTTTACTGCTCCTCGGATGCTGCCTGAACTGCTGTGCTCTTCCAGCACCACAAATCCAGAATCTGGTTTCCAGCATCTGCAGTCATTGTTTTTACCTAGAATAAAAATGTGGTAAAAACAATGACTGCAGATGCTGGAAACCAGATTCTGGATTAGTGGTGCTGGAAGAGCTCAGCAGTTCAGGAAGCATCCAAAGTGCAGCAAAATTGACGTTTTGGGCAAAAGCCCTTCATCAAGAATAAAAATGTGCTGAGTGGCTTAGAAGAATGTGTGGTGACCTTATTAAAGCATAAGATTCTTAGGAGGCCTGACAGAGTAGACGTGGAAAGATTGTTTCAGTGTCATAAAGTTGTACAGCATGGACACAGAGCCTTTGGTCCAACTCGTCTATGCCAATCAGATATCCTGAATTAATCTAATCCCATTTGCTATCGTTTGACCTATATCCATCTAAACCCTTTCTTCATGTACCTATCCAGATGCATTTTAAATGTTGTAATTGTATCAGCCTCCACTACTTCTTTCAGCTGCTCATTCCATACACGCACCACCCTCCGTGTGAAAAAATGGCCCCTTCGGTCCCTTTTATATCTTTCTCATCTGACCTTAAAATTGCCCTCTAGATTTGGACTCCCCCATGCTGGAAAAATATCTTGGATTTTATAAACCTCTATAAGGTCACCCCACAGCCTCCTATGCTCCAGGTAATATAGTCCTCAAAGGTGTTCAGGAGGCGAGAGAGAGGAGGGCAAAATTGTCCAACTCCAGAAAAGTATGCAAAACCTGCTCCTGCTGCAGACGTTGGGGTTGATGTCACGGAGGACCTCAAGGAGGTGAAGGGCCAGCAAGCCTCGCTCTTTGCCTCGGAGGCCTCCAAGATAATCTTCCGGTCCAGGGTCCGCTCGGTAGAGCAGGACGAGACGTGCTCACGTTTCTTCTTCCAGAAGGTGCACAAAGAGAGCTCCGTGCTCAGCAGCCTGAAGGAAGAAGATGGCTCGGTAATGTCATCTCAGGTTGACATCATGAGGATCAGCAAATCCTTCTATGCCAGCCTGTATGACGCGAAGCCAACCGACAGCGCGGCCTCCCAGTCGTTCCTGTCCTCTATCACGGAGGTCCTAGATGACGGAACACGAGAGAGGCTGGACCAGCCGTTATCTCTGGATGAGCTGACCAGGGCCCTCGAGTCCTTCGAAAAGAATAAAACTCCCGGAAGCGACGGCTTACCGGTCGAGATCTATTCCGCTCTTTGGGACTTGATCAGCTGGGACCTGCTGGAGGTGTATGTCAGTATGCTTCAGGCAGGTACCATGAGTGAATCCATGAGGAAAGGCATCATCACCCTCATCTACAAGCAGAAGGGGGAGAGGGACGAAATTAGAAATTGGAGACCGATCTCACTGTTAAACACAGACTACAAAATCTTGTCAAAGGTCATCGCCTACCGGGTCAGGTCTGCTCTGGGAGCGGTGATCCACCCGACCAAACCTGTGCTGTACCGGGCAGGAAGATCTCTGAGAGTCTTGCACTCCTCAGAGATACGATCGCCTAGTGCAGGACAGGGGGGTGGACACCTGCCTCATCAGCCTGGACCAGGAGAAAGCCTTTGACAGGATATCGCATACATATATGAGGGATGTCCTCTCCAAAATGGGCTTTGGAGAGGGAATCGGAAATTGGACCAGACTGCTCTACACCAACATTGTCAGTGAAGTCTTAATCAATGGGTGGGAATCAGATAGCTTCCCTGTAAGATCTGGAGTCAGGCAGGGCTGCCCACTCTCTCCTGCCTTGTTTGTGTGTTGCATAGAGCCATTTGCCGAATCCATCAGGAAGGATGTGAGCCTGAGAGGGGTGACTATTCCTGGCAGTGGGGGTCTACAGGTTAAGGCCTCCCTGTACATGGATGACGTCACCGTTTTCTGCTCGGATCCGCTGTCCGTGTACAGACTCCTGTGCACCTGTGACCAGTTCGAACGGGCCTCGGGGGCCAAGGTAAACCAAGGCAAAAGAGAGGCCATGCTCTTCGGGAACTGGGCCGACCAATCCTATATCCCCTTCACCGTCAGGACTGACCACCTGAAGGTGCTGGGTATTTGGTTCGGGGGGGGGCTGGGGCTTGCGCCAAGACCTGGGAGGAGCGGATCAGGAAGATGAGACAGAAACTAGACTGATGGGAGCAACGGTCACTCTCCATCGAGGGAAAAAACCTGGTCATCAGGTGTGAGGTACTCTCAGTATTGTTATATGTGGCACAGGTCTGGCCTATCCCCAGAACCTGTGCTGCTGCAGTCACCCGGGCCATCTTCCACTTCATGTGGAGATCAAAGATGGACCGAGTCCAAAGAGACACCATGTACAAAGACCGGTGCAATGGGGGAGAAAAACACTCCCAATGCCACCCTCACCCTGATGGCCACCTTTGTGTGTGGCTGCATCAAGCTGTGCGTGGATTCCCGGTACGCAAACACCAAGTGTCACTACGTACTGAAGTTCTACCTGTCCCCGGTGTTGCGAAGGATGGGCCTGGCCTCGCTGCCGCGGAATGCTCCGAGTAGTTGGACCGTTCCGTACCACCTGTCCTTCGTGGAGAAATTTTTGAAGAAAAACACCTTTGACCACAAGTCCATCAGGAAGTGGTCAGCACGTAGCGTCCTTGAGACCCTTCGGGAAAAGGAGAGGGCGGATCCTGTTAAGTGGTTCCCTGAGCAGACTATCAAAGCCATTTGGCAGAATGCCTCATTGCCAGAATTTTCCAACAAGCACCAAGACATGGCTTGGCTGGTGGTGAGAAGGGCTCTGCCTGTGAGATCATTTATGCACGCCCGGACTCTCTGCCGCACTGCACGCTGCCCTCGAAGCGGCTGCGGGGGGGACAAGACTGTCACACACCTCCTTCTGGAATGTGCCTATGCAGATGAAGTCTGCATAGTGGTATTTGTCGAGGTTCGTTCCGAGCAGCGCTGTGACGCAGGACTCCGTGCTCTACGGCCTGTTCCCCGGGACGCACACCGAGACGAACATCAACTGCGCCTGGAGGATCATCAACTTGGTGAAGGACGCTCTCTGGGTGGTCTGAAACCTGTTGATCTTCCAGCTGAAGGAGTTGACCCCGACTGAGTGTTGCAGACTGGCACATTCCAAGGTCCAGGACTACGTGTTGAGGGACGCGCTGAAGCTTGGGGCAGCTGCCGCCAAGGCGCGGTGGGGAAAGACCACCGTTTTACATCTGCCTGTCTAAAGAAGAACAGGGGACCCATGCAGTCATTTGGGCTCTGCTGATGCCTCAGCTCAATATATGGGCATAGGAGCAAGAAATGCACAGACCTGTATATAATAATAATTCTGAGCTGTGTATGTAAATGTTGACATATGTATGGCATTACCTAATGTACAGTGTATCAAATTATTTTATGATTATTTTACGAATAAAGTATATTTTTGAAATAAAAAAAATATAGCCTTAATCTATTCATCCTCTCCCAAAAGCTCAAACTCTCCAACCCTGACAACATTCTTGTAAATCTTTTCTGCATCCTTTCAAGTTTAACAATATCTTTCATATAGCAGGGAGACCAGAATTGAATGCAGTATTCCAAACGGGCCCTAACCAATAGCTAGCACAATCACAACATGACATCCCAACTCCTATACTTAGTACACTGACCAGTCAAGGCAAGCGTACCAAATACCTTCTTTACCCTGTTTACTGATGACTCCACTTCAAGGAACTATGAACCTGCATCCCAAAGCTTATTTTGTTTGGCAACACTCTCTTATGTATACAGTCCTGCCCTGATTTGCCTTACCAAAACACAATATCTCATATTTATCTAAATTAAACTCCTTCTGCCATTCCTCGGCCCATCTGATCAAGGTCCCATTGTATTCTGAGGTAATCGTCTTCACTGTCCACTACACCATCGATTTTGGTGTCATCCGCAAACTTTCTAACCATTCCTCCTATATTCACATCCAAATCATGTATAGAAATGATGAAAGGTAGTGCACCCAGCACCAATCGATGTAGCACATTACTGATCACAGGCCTCCAGTGCAAAAAACAAGACTCCACCACCACCTCCTGTCTCCTACATTCAAACCAATTTTCTATCAAAATGGTGAGCTCACCCTGGATTCCAAATGACCTAACCTTGTTAATGGGTCTACCATAGCAAACCTTGTCGAATGTCTTACTAAAATTCATATACACAAGTCCAGCACTCTGCCTTCACAATCTTCTTTCCTAGTTCTCAATCGTTAGTGGGTCATGATTTCCCAGCCACAACTATCCCTAATTAGTGCTTGCCTTTCCAAATACATGTAGATCATGTCCCTCAGAATCCCTTCCAAACACTGAAGTCAGGCTGACCAGGCTATAGTTCCTTGGCTTTTTCTTACCATCTTTATTAAATAATGACACCACATCAGCCACCCTGCAGTCTTCTGGCACCTCAGCCTTGGCTATTCATGATCCAAGTATATCAACAAAAGATCCAAGCAACCACTTCCCCAGCTTCCCACAAAGTTCTGGGATACATCTGATCAGGTCCTGGGAATTTATCCATCTTTATGTGTTTTAAAATGTCCAGCTCCACCCTGCTCTGTTATATGAACACTTTCCAAGATATCATTGTTTATTTCTCCAAGTTCTCTGGCTTCCATATCCTTTTCCCCAATATATGCTAACACAAAATACTTGTTTAGTATCTCACCCATCTCCTGCTGCTTCATTCTTAGACTGCCTTGTTGATCTTCAAGAGGTCCTATTCTCTCCCTAGTTATTCTTTTGCCTTTAATGTTTTTTTTGGATTCTCCTTAACCCTATTTGCCAAAGCTATATCATGTCCCCTTTGTGTCTTCCTGATTTCCCTCTTTATTATATTCCTACTATTCTTATACTCCTTGAGGGATTCACTTGATCTCAGCTGTCTATACCTGCCACATGCCTCCTTCTTTTTCTCAATCATAGCCTCAGTTTCTCTAGTCATCCAGCATTCCCTACACCTAATAGCCTTGCTGTTTATGCTAATAGGAACATATTGCCTTTAAGCTCTCATTATCTCATTTTTGAAGACCTCTCACTTTCCAGCCGTCCCTTTACCTGTGAACAGCCATCCCTTTACCTGTGAACAGCCATCCCTTTATCTGTGAATAGCCGTACCCATTAAAGTTAAAGTTAGATTAGATTATTTACAGTGTGGAAACAGGCCCTTTGGCCCAACAAGTCCACACCGACCCGCCGAAGCGCAACCCACCCATACCCCTACATATACCCCTTACCTAACACTACAGGCAATTTAGCATGGCCAATTCACCTGACCTGCACATCTTTGGACTGTGGGAGGAAACCGGAGCACCCGGAGGAAACCCACGCAGACACGGGGAGAACGTGCAAACTCCACACAGTCAGTCGCCTGAGGCGGGAATTGAACCCAGGTCCCTGGCGCTGTGAGGCAGCAGTGCTAACCACTGTGCCACCGTGCCGCCCCTTCTTGTCTAACACCATCAAAATTGACCTTCCTCCAATTGAAAACTTTAACTTTTAGTTCAGGTCTATCCTTTTCCATAACTGTTTTAAAACTAATAGAATTATGACCATTGGCCCCCACTGATGCCTCAGTCACCTGCCCTGCCTTATTTCCCAAAAGAAGGTCAATGTTTGCTCCATCTCTAGTAGATTCATCCTTATACTGAATAAGAATATTTTCTTGTATACACTTAACAAATTCCTCTCCATCCAAACTCTTAACACCATGACAATCTCAGTCTATGTTTGGAAAGTCTGAGGGCCTATAGCACAATCCCAATAAAGTGATCAGCCCCTTTTTTTTCTCAGTTCCACCCAAACATTTCCCTGGATGAACTCCCAGGAATATGCTCCCTAAGTAAAGTCATAATGTTGTTCCTAACCAAAAATGCCATTCCTCCTATTGTCTTGCCACCCCCACTTCCTACCTTCCCTATAGCATCTAAACCCTGGAACATGAAGCCCTTCCCCGAGTCACATTTCTATAATAGCTTTGAGATCTCAGTTCCATGTTCTCAATCAATGACCTGAGTTCATCTACCTTACCTATCTGGTCTCTTGCAGTAAAATAAATGCAGTTTAATTTATCAGTTTTACCTCATTCTCTGCCTTGCTTTTGCCTGTCTTGAGTGTTTGACTTGCTCCTCTTTTCAACTATAGTTGCTTCAGATTTATCTCTTTTCTTTCCTTCTCTCCCTCCCCCCTTCCTAGTTTAAAGCTTCCTGAGTAGCAATAGCAAATCTCCCTGTCAGGATATTTGTTCCTTTCCAATTTAAGTGCAAACTGTCACTTCTACTCCAGAAGACATCCCAATGATTCAAAAGTGTGAATCCCTGTCCCCGACATCAGCACCTCAGCCATGCATTCACTTGCTGTATCCTTTTATTCCTATTCTCACTAGTATGTGGCACCAGGAGTAATCCAAATATTACTACCCTTGAGGAGCTCCTTTTTAGCCTTCTGCCTAATTGTTTGTATTCTCTTTCAGGACCGTGTCTATTTCTCTAGTCCCAATGTGTACAACAACCTCCAGCTGGTGACTCTTAACTTTGAGAATATTCTGCACTCTGTCTGAGACATTCTTGATCCTGGCACCAGAGAGGCACTACACCATTCTGATATCTCATTACTGGTCACAGAAACATCTATTTGTGCTCCTGACTAGAAAGTCCTCTATCATAATCAACTGCTTGAAACCTGATGCATCCTCGTTATTGTAAAGCCAGTTTCCGTATCTGGCTGTCAGTGTGACATTCCTCTGAGAGACCATCACCCTTACATTTTTCAAAACAGTACACTTGCATGAGATGCAGATAGCCACAGGAGATTCCTGCATTACCAGCCTACTTCTCCAATCTTTCCTAGACATAACCCATCCACTTTCTATATTTGCAGTTTTTCTACTTTCCCAAAACTTCCATCTATCACATCCCTGCTTCCTGTAAATTCCTCATTGTTGCTAACTGCTGCTCCATGGCCTCCTGGCTGACTTGGCATCTCTCATCCTCAGTGCTTGGGAGCCTCCTGTGAAGCGCTTCTGTGATGTCTCCTTCGGCATTTATAGTGGTTTGTCTCTGCCGTTTCCAGTTGTCAGTTCCAGCTGTCCGCTGCAGTGGCCGGTATATTGGGTCCAGGTCGATGTGTTTGTTGATAGAATCTGTGGATGAGTGCCATGCCTCTAGGAATTCCCTGGCTATCAGATTCTATCAACAAACACATCGACCTGGACCCAATATACCGGCCACTGCAGCGGACAGCTGGAACTGACAACCAGAAGCGGCAAAGACAAACCACTATAAATGCCGGAGGAAATATCACAGAAGCGCTTCACAAGAGGCTCCCAAGCACTGAGGATGTCACCTAGACAGGGGACGAAACGTTTGCAACACAAATTCCCAGCTCGGCGAACAGAACCACAACAATGAGCACCCGAGCTACAAATCTTCTCCCAAACTTTGGCATCTCTCAGCCTGGCATGGCATCCTGTCGGCCCGGTGTGGTGATCTCTCAGTGGCTCAGTATGGCTGTTTCTTGGCCGGGCATGGTGGTCTCTCAGCAGCCCATCGTTGTGCTCTTTCAGCCCAGTGTGTAGGTCCATGGTCCATGATGGTCTTTCAACCTGATGTGGCCTCAGCATGGACAACTGGTCTTGAGGTGATTTCAGAGTGGTCTCCTGGCCTTGAGAACCTCAATGAGAAGCCTGGTGCATTCTGAAGTCAAGGACTGGTGTGGATTGCAGGCTAGGTGTCAATGTGGACTAGGTTAGAATGACAATTGTTCTAGGAAATAGTGAGGACTGAAGATGCTGGAGAACCAGAATTGATAAAGTATGGCACTGGAAAAAGCAGAGCAGATCAGGCAGCACCTGAGGAAGAAAACAGTCGTTGTTTCAGGTATAGCCCTTCATTGGGACCATTGTTCTGAACATTTTATTTCTCTGTTTTCTAATTTATTACTACAATCTACAATGCTGGACTTTTTATTTTCTTATTTTTTAATAATTTTTTTTCCTTAAGGACTTGTACTGAAGAATCTGTACCTTTGTACCTCAGATGGCGCCTTAAATGGTGACTTGTAAACTTTTCACTGTACTCATTTGAGTGCATGTGACAATAAAGCTAATTAAATTAAACTAAATTCAATTCAATACAGGACATTGCTGCAACTTAATCTCCAGACCCAGGAAGTGGCAACAATCTTACTGCTCTAAAAACACTTCTCTAGGATTACTTAATACCCATATTTTATATTAAAAAAATTAATCAACAGATAGATCTCAGTAAAACATATGTTACAAAGGGGAAAAGGCTGAACCCCTCTGATGATTAATCCAAAACACCAGCCCCAATCTGTTATGGCGGGAATAGAGGTTCCCTTCTAATAATTAAATGTGAAACACCCAGAGAAGCTTGCTTTGCCCTTCGTAATCTGTAAAACATGTGAATAAATGAAAGGAATCCCTGATCTCCAGTTTATAAGTAACAAGTAACAATTTATTTATTTTATCCTAACACTGAACAAATTAACAGAATTACTAACAAACGGAACAAACCCCACTAACTACTAACTATTCTCTTGCTGACTTAAATTCTACTGGTATGCTGTTTCAATAAACACATGCCCCACTTGTATAAATCCAAATAATAAGAAAGCAATAAATTAAAACTTAGTTTCTCAAAGTTCATACAGAATGGGTCTTCCCAAATGCTCTGCCTTTTTCTCTGTCTCTTCAACTTTCTTCTGCTGATCCTGCTGTCAGGGATGTTTCCTCTGTAATTTCCATTCTGAATGCCTCTCCTTTGAACTTTGATGTCAGGAATATTACCTCAGAGTGCCCTGTACCTTTACGAATAGATGATGCTCCTTTAGAGAGCATGGAGATTTCTGTGTGAGAGAAATATTTTCTTCAGATTGTGGGTGTGCTTTCTCCACTCTGCCCAGTTAGCCCCTTCTTTATATTTGTGATGGCAAAACAATTTTCTGACAAACAATTTTCACAGCCAATTGTTACACGTTTCCATTTTACAACTGTCTGTACTGTAGCTGCTTACAGACACTTTTTTGTTTAAATCGCCAATCTCCCCACTTCTGAAAAGGGCTCTTTCCTTTTGTCCTTTTTGCAACAAATTCTCGTTTCCTGCCTTCCACTTAATGAGTACTCTGTACAGCTTTATAATGCATACAAAAACCTCACCCTACTCACTATTATAGATTTACAAAAAAATTATAAATTTTATAAATTGTAAGGTGGAATTCTTTACTACAGAGGAATGTCAGAGCTGTGTTATCAAATATATTCAATTCTGAGCTGAGATAGACATATTTAATTAGTAAAAGAATCAAGGTCTGTGAGGCAGGAAAGTGAAATTGAACATTATCAAAGTAGGAGAAAGTGAGGACTGCAGATTCTGGAGATCAGAGCTGAAAATGTGTTGCTGGAAAAGCGCAGCAGGTCAGGCAGCATCCAAGGAACAGGAGAATCGACGTTTCGGGCATAAGCTCTTCTTCAGGAATCTTCAGGATTCCTGAAGAAGGGCTTATGCCCGAAACGTCAATTGTCCTGTTCCTTGGATGCTGCCTGACCTGCTGCGCTTTTCCAGCAACACATTTTCAGCTCATTATCAAAGGAGCCATGATCTCATTGAATGATAAACAGATTTGATGGGTTGAGTGGTCTTATTCTTCTAAATGGATTTGAGTCCACCTTAGGTGAGGTCATGGTTCTTAAGATAAGGGGTAGCCGATTTAAACCGGAGAGAAATATTTTCCTTTAAAGTATCGTGAATCTGTGGAATTCACGACCCCAGACTGCAGCGGATGCTGGGACATGGTTTAAGGATAATGAAGAGCTGGCAGCAAAGTGGAGTTGAGGCCGAATGAGAGCAACCATGATTTTATTAAACGGTGAAGCAGGCTGAATTGTCAACTCCCGCTTCTAGTCCTTGTGTTCGTCCGTCGTTTCAACTTTAAAGTGTCATGTGATGTTCTTCTCTCAAAATAGTTTTGAAAGCAAAATCTCCAAAAGCAAACAACACAGGTAAAGGAAGTTCTAGGTGATATAGTTAAGGTAAAGGAGGAAAAAGCAAAGCCAGCGTGAAGTATGTTCATTAATGTTTGTGTTGGTCACAATACTGCTGCATTTTTTTGGGCGGGTGGAAGTGAAGTTTGAAAAGATTCTTCAGGAGATGAGGGAGCTTCACGCGGACATATGAGATGCCATTTTGCACGTGCTGAGTCACAACTCGCGCCCTCAGTGACCGTTGGGTCGCTTCGCTCCGCGCGCATTGTCGGTTGAGGCGGTTTTGGAGCGCGGGCTTCTGCCTCACGCACTGACCAGTCAGTGTTTTCCTCCCGGTCGCATTCGGACAGTGACCTGAGAGATAGACAGCTCTCCTGTCAGCGCCTTAACGCCTGAAGTAAGTTATTGAACCAATGCTGAGCGATAAGGAGATGGTCATTTCCTCTGAAAGTATAGTTAGTCAAGAACTGGCAGGGATATTTTCATTGCGTTGCGTCGAGTTCGTATCTTAAAATTCATAATTAGTGAAGTACAGTTTAGATCTATATCTCCGTCTGAAGTCCTCAGGTGTCTTTAGGGAGAAAAAAATGTATCAAGCATACCCCATTACCACAAATTATGTATGATTTGGGAATTTACTCTGCATTTATGCCCATTTACTTTGCAAATTGCACCCACATCTTCTGAGAATCATATTACTATTTGTATGCATATGCATAAAAAAGCAAAGCTACAGAATCAGAAAAGAAGGAATATACAGCATCTTTGTTAATTTTATCGACGTGAACTTCGTTTAACGCCACAAAAACGATGATTATCCACATTAAACACAACTACCAAAAATGAAATTTTGTAAGTTTTTTCTATTTCAAGCTAACAATGTCATAAAAGTGTGAAGAGATATGGAAACGGGCAGGTCTTAAAAGGAGACTGTTGTAAAAAAGTGACCACCAGAAAGTTGAATTGCTGCTATAGGATATGTATACATTTTAATATGAATGTTTGCTCTTTCAATGTTACCCTCTGCTAGGAGGAACATTAACTTGCTACTGGCAGATTTCAAAGTGCAAATCTTATCTTAAGGTTGCACGTTAGCTTGGGCAGCTTCTCCCAATATCTGGACTGAGGACTTGGAAAGCAAATTGTAGATTTTGCTCCTAGCATTTTTTTTTACTGGATATGCCTAAATATAAATACCACATCAGCAGTACCAAGATTGTTAGGAGCCATGTTGGATCTTCTGGAAAGAACTCCTCTGAAAGGGTAAACACAGTTCAGGAGAATAGAGAGATTTCCAGTGTGTACATAGTTTTCACAGATTTTTCCATTTTAAAAAAAATAGTTACAGTGGCTACATTCTTGAAATCCCTGGGCATGTCCCAGAAATAGGATAGTCTAACAAAGTCAGGATGTGAGCCAATAGCCACCAGCATGGTTGACTTCAGGTGATATAATCATCTGGCTCACAAGATTTGTTGCTTTTCATCTGTTGGAAAGCCCACTTAAGCTCTTCGATGGTTGGTAGGTCAACAGAGGAATCCTCCACAAAATATTAATGGATGTGTAGATGCACTGCAGTCCTATGATGCAGTGGACTCAGTTGAAGAGGAATGCAAAGTGCTTTTTCCACTGCTGAAGGATAGCATTATTGACTTCCAAGCCAGGAACTGTCCCGTGTTCAGACAAGATTTTCAGGTTGATAGATTGCCTCCAGAGCCTGGAAAAAGTGACACATCTCATGCGCTTTCACCACCCACTGATTGCTCTTCATATCACAAATGAGTTGCCAGATCTGTCTTAAGTTTGTGATACACTACCATTGTTTGTCAAGAGTATGGATGATGATGGCTGCTCATTTCCTTTCAAGAAGCTCTGGAAAATGGACTCATCAGTCCTAATTTTGTCATTGAATGAAACCAAAAATCTGTATATAAATGTCCATAAGACATAAGAACAGTAATTAGGCTATTCAGTCCATTGAAACTGCTCTGCCATTCAACCATGGCTGATAAGTTTCTCAACCCATTCTCCTGCTTTCTCCCTGTAATCTTTGATACTCAAGATCCTATCTGTCTCAGTCTTAAATATACTCAATGACCTGGCCTCCATAGTCTTCTGTGGAAACAAATTCCATAGATTCTCCACTCTCTGGCTGAAAACATTTCTCCTTATCTCCATTCTAAAAGGCCTTCCCTTTACTGTAATGTTGTGCCCTCTGGTCCTAGTCTCTCCTACCAATGGAGACATCTTGCCAACATCCACACTGTCCAGGCCATTAAGTATTCTGTATGTTTCAATTAGATTCCCCATCATCCTTTTAAACTCCATTGAGTATAGAGCCAGAGTCCTCAAACATTCCTCATATGTTAAGCTTTTCATTCCTGGGACCATTCTTGTGAAGATTCTCTGAACATGCTCCAGGGCCAGTACATTCTTCCCGATATGAGGCCTAAAACTGTGCACAATACTCCAAATGTGGTCTGATCAGAGCTTTAAAGAGCCTTAGAAGTATATCACTGCTTTTATATTCAAGTCCTCTCAAAATAAATACCAACATTGCATTTGCCTTCCTAACTACTGACTCAACCTGTAAGTTCACCTTGAGAGAATCCTGAATTAGAACTCCCAAGTCTCTTTGCGCTTCAGACTTCAGAATTTTCTCTCCATTCAGAAAATAGTCCATCCCTCTATTCTTCCTACCACTGCCTTGGTACTTTAAGGGACATCTTTGCTCACCAGCCTTCTCATTTCCCCCACATCCCCACCAACAACTACGCAAATGGCCACCCCATCTCCCTTTCCATCCTTGCAGCTCCCAGTCCCCCAATACCCTTTGCAAAAGTGGAGAATGAAACTATCCTTTTTTAATTTGCTGTGACCTTTTAATATTGCATAATTGGTGACACAGCTCTGACCTATGCCCTACTCCAATTCACTGGTCATTAATTCATCCTCAAAAGGTTTTTTCCTGTTTGAAATAACTCTACAGAGGCTAGTGTCCCATCACCAAGTCACTCTTTATTTACACATGAACAGTCCTTGACTATAGTACTATCTCATATAGAGTCAGCAATTGAATCCCTGGCACACAACCTTTTTATGTTAGCCAGGTGTTCCTGATTGGACCTAATTAACAACCCCAATCAGGGAACTCACATTCTATGAGGTCCAGCTGGTTGACTTTGTTACAATCACCACATCCCTCCCCCTCTGGAGTTCATGGACAGAGACTTATTCTCTTTCTTTGCAAGCCTCCTGGGATGTTTTAGTATTGGGTCATGCTCCTCTGAATCAGTATCTGACACGGTGCATGGGAGCTGGCTTCTTAGGCCAGGAGTGTCTGTAGAGACATTCATTCTTTCTAGTGGCAAATGTGTTGAGGTGGTATTTCTGTCAAGTCCATATCTGATTCAGAGGACTCAACAACATTTGACAAAAGGGGTGAATCCATGGACTCCAGCAGGGATAGGACATGTTTTGCTCCTGCACTGTTTGCGAATTCATGGCTTTCATTTGGTCCACGTGCTTATTCAGAACTAGTTCTTCTACTTAAACTTTGTGTCAGTGGTCCTGACTTTGTGTTGACCATGCCTCTTACGAAAGTGGGCCATTTCCTTGATTCTTACACCAAACTTTGCAACCAGTATCAAACTGTCTCTCTCGCTTGGTGGAGGCTTGAATCCTGATGCCAATTCACTCTCCTACCCGAGGTCCAGGAATATCTGACTTAACCTGATACGAGGTCATCTATCCATTAGCAACTCTACGGGTGCTATTCTTTTGGTTGGATTTGGGATGGGTGGGTGGAGTTCATCAGTATTTGATGGTGATTTTTGCTCAAGGCAATCACTCTTGCTCCCCATAATAATATGTCTTCCACTATCATGAAATGGTCTCACTGAGTCCAAAAAGGTTTTAATTTTAGTTGTGATGGCCCTTTGGTTTGTCCCATTGATACCAATTGTTTCAGTTTGGAAAGAACTGAATATGTCTATTCAAAGTCTGATATTGTTAGCTGTAACTGGGAGATGTCCTGAAAATTTAATGTCATTACAGACTCTTCCATTGGGAGTACCACGGGTGGCGTATCTGCTAACGGGAGGTGGCTCAATGCATCAGTATTCCCTACCAAACCTCCCAGAGGTATTCTAACTTATAGGCATTTAGTATTAAAGCCTACTATTAAATTGGCCCGAAGCTATGGGCAGCACTACCTTGTTCATTTTAAGCAGACTAAGTAGGCATTTATGTTCTGATTATCACAAATTTTTGTCCATAAAAAGGTATTGATGGAACATCGTAACTCTAAATATGACCACCAGTACTACTTTTTATATCTGGGCATATTTACAGTCTGCATTAGCCAGAGTCCTGAATTTCTTAAACCGTTGGGCATTCCTCTCCATTGGTCCACCTACAAGTTAATATCCCCCGATGCCATGTTGACTCCACGTCAATATTAGATCTTTCTTGGGTTCATAATAGTGCCAACACATTAGAAAATGATAGCTGTTTCTTTACTTCATTGAAAGCTAGGATTTGTCTATGAGACCATTTCCAAACCTGACCCCTTTTTTAGGATTTGATGCAAAGATACCACGATGGGTGCAAGATTATGTATGAACTTTCCATAATTTACCAGCCCAAGATATGGCATAAGATCCTGGACAGACATGAGAACCAGGGCACCTTTAATCGCCCTCACTGTATCTTCCAACAGGTATAGCCCGGTGTTGTCTTCGCAGCCCGTGCAGCGCACTTGGGGGGCCTGGAACATCGTTGTATGCTTGCTTTGGAAAAATGCCTAGGACTATATTCAAATTCTCAAAGTGTTCCTTATGTTTTCCCTGTTATAAGGATGTCGTCAAGCTAATCGGCGACCTGACCTTGCAAAATGCTCTCCATTATCCTGTGAAAAATTGAACAGGCTGACAATACCCCAAATAGCAGTCTGGTGTATTGATACAAGCCCTTGTGTATAATGATGGTAGCCTACTTCTGGGAGTCCTGGTTAAATGCATTCGCAAGTAGGTGTCGCTCATGTCCAGCTTCATGAAGGACAGATCTCCTATCAGTTTTGGGTAAAATTTTCTATCCCGGGATTAGGTATTTATCCACCTATGGAAAACAGTTTACCATTTATTTAAAATCCCACAAAGGGAAATGAACCCATCAGGTTTCAAGACTGGTATGACTGGTGCTGCCCATTCTCCGAATTGGACTGATTTGATCATTCTTTGACTTTCCAGCCTTCTGATTTTGGCTTCTACTTTTGCCCTTCAGTCAAGTGGCACTGGATTGGCCTTGCAGAATCAGGGAATTGCTTCTTGGATAAGTGGCATTGACTTCTCTGATAGTCCCCAGACCTTCCAGGAAGACTAATGGGTATTTAATTAGGACTTCACTCAGGCAGCCATTTTCTAATTGAAATATGTTGAGCCAATGTAGGTGAAGCTCACCAATAAGCTTGGATCAAGCCTTTTACTACAATCATTGTAATTGAAACAGCTACCTTTCATAAGAGATGGGAATCAAAGTTGTCCCCTAAAAGTTCGCTGGTACAGGTTTTCAGCCTAGCAGAGGTCTTGTGCAAATTCAAGGGCTGGAATCCAGCACAAATTATATTAAAAATTGGTTCTGTGATCACTTATGGCTGTGGTGGCATCGACCTCCATTAAAACCAGATGACCATTTAACCAGATATTTCTTTTGATCGGTTCTGATTTAGATGTTGCTAAGCAATTGACCTGTTCCAAATGAGATACAAGTGGAGTTTCCAGGGTATGAACTCCCCTGGACACTTTCCTGGATACTAGCCTATGATTTATCTAACTCAGTTCAGATCTAGTAGAAGTTCACTAATGTCCTTTAGGGAAGAAAACTGCCATTCTTACTTGGTGCAGCCTACATGTAACTCCACATCTACAGTAATGTGGTTGACTCTTAATTATCCATGAGCAATTAGGGATGGGCAATAAATGCTGGCCTACATCCCATGAGTGAATGAGAAAAAAAGGGCTTTTTTTTGCAGTCTTGAGTGCACATACTAGCAATAACTATAATGGCTTACCACCCAGGATCCTGAAGAAAAGTTTAACTGTTTGGCTGAAGCTTGGGATTTGAAGTGGGCTAGCCTAGAGTCACTGTGATCAGGATATATCCTGAGAGAGGCTGTGTGATTACCTGCACTCAAGTGGAGTTCCTCAAGCCGTCTCAGGTCAGTGAGGGTGTCCAGTTCCATCGAATACCTTTGATTCTTGAGTTGCAAAGTAAAAGCGATATCATCTCAGAATTTGCAGAGGCTTGGGTCATAATATTCCTTAATATGTCAGTTAGTTTTTGAAAGGTTTTAGTACAGAGTCGTACATCACGGAAGCAGACCCTTCGGTCCAACGAGTGCTTGCTGTCTATATTCCCAAACTAAACTAGTCCCACTTGCCTGTGCTTGGCCATATCCCTCCAAAATTTAGAGTCATAGAGATGGACAGCACGGAAACAGACCTTTCGGTCCAATTCCTCCATGTCAATCAAATATCCCAACCCAGTCTAGTCCCACCTGCCACCACTCAGCCCGTATCCCTCCAAACCCTTCATATAACTAATTCAGATACCCATCCAGATGCCTTTTAAATGTTGCAACTGTACTAGCCTCCACCACTTCCTCTGGCAGCTCATTCCATACACATACCACCCTCTGCGTGAAAAAAGTTGCCTCTTAGGTCTCTTTTATATCGTCCCCCTCTCACCCTAAACCGATACCCTCTAGTTCTGGATTCCCCCACCCCAGGGAAATGACTTTGTCTATTTATCTTATTCATGCCCCTCATGATTTTATAAATCTCTATAAGGTCACCCCTCAGCTTCTGACACTCCAGGGAAAACAGCCCCAGCCTACTTAACCTCTTCCAATAGCTCATATCCTCCAACCCTGGCAACATTCTTGTAAATCTTTTCTGAACCCTTTCAAGTTTCACAACATCTTTCCGATAGGAAAGAGACCAAAATTACATGCAATATTCCAACAGTGGCCTAACCAATGTCATGTACAGCCGCAACATGACCTCTCAACTCCTATACTCAGTACTCTGTCCAATAAAGGAAAGTATACCAAATGCCTTTTTCACTATCCTATCTAGCTACAACCCCACTTTCAAGGAGCTATGAACCTGCACTCCAAGGTCTCTTTGTTCAGCAACACTCCCTAGGACCTTACCATTATGTGTATAAGTCCTGCTAAGATTTGCTTTCCCAAAATGCAGCACCTCACATTTATCTGAATTAAACTCCATCTGTCACTTCTCAGCCCATTGGCCCATCTGATCAAGATCCTGTTGTAATCTGAGGGAACCGTCTTTGCTGTCCAATACACTTCCAGTTTTGATGTCATCTGCAAACTTACTAACTATACCTCTTATGCTCATATCCAAATCATTTATGTAAATGACAAAAAGTAATGGACCCGGCACCGATCCTTGTGGTCACAGGCCTCCAGTCTGAAAAACAACTCTCCAACACCACTGTCTGTCTTCTACTTTTGAGCCAGTTCTGTATCCAAATGGATAGTTCTCCTTGTATTCCATGAGAACTAACCTTGCTAATAAGTCTCCCATGGAGAACCTTGACGCATGCCTTACTGAAGTCCATATAGATCACATCTACCGCTCTGCCCTCATCAATCCTCTTTGTTACTTCTTCAAAAAACTAAATCAAGTTTGTGAGACATGATTTCCCTAGCACAAAGCCATGTTGACTAACCCAAATCAGTCCTCGCCTTTCCAAATACATGGATATCCTGTCCCTCAGGATTCCCTCCCACAACTTCCTAATCACTGACATCAGGCTGACCGGTCTATAGTTCCCTGGCTTGTCCTTACCACCTTAAGCAGTGACACCACGTTGGCCAATCTCCAGTCTTCCGGCACCTCACCTGTGACTATCGATGATACAAATGTCTCGGCAAGAGGCCCAGCAATCACTACCCTAGCTTCTCACAGAGTTCTTGGGTATACCTGATCAGGTTCTGGGGATTTGTCCACTTTTATGTGTTTGAAGACATCCAGCACTTCCTCCTGTGTATTATGGACAATTTTCAAGATGTCACCATCCAGTTCCCTACATTCTATATCTTCCATGACCTTTTCCACAGTAAACACTGATGCAAAATACTCGTTTAGTATCTCCCCCATCTCCCGTGGCTCCACACAAAGACCGCCTTGCTGATCTTTGAAGAGCCCTATTCTCTTCCTAGTTACCCTTTGGTACTTAATGTATTTATAAAACCCTGTTGGATTCTCCTTATTTGCCAAAAATATCTTATGTTCCCTTTTTGCCCTCCTGATTTCCTTCTTATGTATACTCCTACTGCCTTTATACTCTTCAAAGTATTCATTGATCTATCTTGTCTTTACCTGACATATCATTCCTTCTTTTTCTTAACCAAACCCTCAATTTATCTAGTTATCCAGCATTCCCTACACCTACCAGCCTTCCTTACACGCTAACTGGAATATACTGTCTCTAGATTATTGTTATCATTTCTGAAGGCTTTCCATTTTCCAGCCGTCCCTTTACCTGCGAATATCTGTCCCCAGTTGGCTTTTGAAAGTTCTTGCCTAATACCGTCAAAACTATCCTTTGTCCAATTTAGAACTTCACCTTTAAGATCTGGTCTATCCTTTTCCATCACTATTCTAAAACTAATAGAATTATGGTCGCTGGCCCCCAAAGTGATCCCCCACTGACACCTCAGTCACCTGCCCTGCTTTATTTCCTAAGAGTAGGTCAAGTTTTGCACCTTCTCTAGTAGGTACGTCCACATACCGAATCAGAAAATTTTCTTGTACGCACTTAATATATTCTTCTCCATCTAAACCATTAACACTATGGCAGTCCCAGTCTATTTTTGCAAAATTAAAATCCCCTACCATAACCACCCTATTATTCTTGCAGATAACTGAAAGGTCCTTACAAATTTGTTTCTCAATTTCCCTCTGACTATTAGGGGGTCAATAATACAATGCCAGTAAGGTATTCATCCCTTTCTTATTTCTCAATTCAACCCAAATAACTTTCTGGATGTATTTCTGGGAGTATCTTCCATCAGGGGAAGCTGTAATGCTGTCCCTTTTCAAAAAATGATACTCCCCCTATCTCTCTTGCCTCCCTTTCTGTCCTTTCTATAGCATTTGTATCATGGAACATTAAGCTGCCAATCCTGTCCATCCCTGAGCCATGTTTCTGTAATTACTACAATATCCCAGTTCCATGTTCCTAACCATGCCTTGAGTTCATCAGCCTTCCCTGATGGGCCTCTTGCATTGAAATAAATGCAGTTTAATTTATCAGTCCTGTCTTGTTCTCTGCTTTGTCCCTACCAGCCCTGACAGTTTGACTCTTCTTTTATCAACTGTACCAGTCTCAGATTGATCTCTTTCCTCACTATGTCCCTGGGTCCCACCCCCACCGTACTAGTTTAAATCCTCCTGAGCAGCTCTAGCAAATCTCCCTGCTAGTATATTAGTCCTCTTCCAATTCAGGTGCAATCCATCCTTCTTGTACAGGCAATGTTCCAAAAATGTGAACCCTTCTCCCATACACCAGCTCCTCAGCCGTGCATTCATCTGCTCCATTCTCCTATTCTTACCCTCACTAGCTCACACCACCAGGAGTAATCTAGATATTGCTACTCTCGAGGACCTCCTTTATAAATTCCTGCCTAACTCTCTATGTTCTCCCTTCAGAATCTTATCCTTCGGTTCCAATGTGTAAAATGACCTACTGCTGGTCCCTCTCCTCATTGAGAACATTCTGCACCCTCACTGAGACATCCTTGATCCTAGCACCAGGGAGGCAAACCACCGTTCTGATTTTTCGCTGCTGACCACAGAAACGTCTGACTGTGCCTCGGACTAGCGAGTCCTGTAACACAATTGAACTCTTGAAACCCGACGCATCCCTCATTGCATTACAGCCAGTTTCAATACTAGAAACTTGGCTGTTCATTCCTACGTTCCCCGGTGAATCCATCAACCCGTACATTGTTCAAAACAGCTATTCGTTTGAAATGGGGATAGCCACAGAAGACTCCTACATTACCTGCCTACCTCTATTACCTTTCCTGGAGTTAACCCATCTGTGTGACTGTATCTGCAACTTTTCTCCCTTCCTCTAACTGCCACCCATCACATCCCCTTGCTCTTGTAAATTCATCATTGCCTCTAACTGTGTCTCTAACCAATCCATTCGATCTGATAAGATTTGCAACTTACTTAATGTGTTTTAAGCATTGTAACTGTACCCGTGCCCACTGCTACCTCTGAAAGTTCATTCCACGTGCGAACCACTCTGCAAATGAATTGTCCCTCATGTCTTTTTAAAATCTTTCTCCCCTCGCCTTTAATATAGTCCCTTTAGTCTTGAAATCCCCAACCCTAGTGAAAAGACACTTGCTATTCACCTTATTGTCATTGCTCATCTTTTTTTATAAACCTCTTTAAGGTCACCTCTCAACCTCCTACATGCTAGTGAAAAAGGTCGCAACCTATCCAGCCACACCTTATAACTCAAACCCTCCAATTCCAGCAATATCCTGGTAAATCTCTTCTGAAGCATTTCCAGCTTAATAATATCCTTCCAGTAACAGGGAGACCAGAACTGTACACAGTACTCCAGAAGGGGCCTCACCAACATCTTGGATAACCTCAATTCGATGTCCCAACTCGTATACTCAAAATTCTGAGCAATGAAGGCAAGCATGCTGAACACCTTAACCACCCTATCTATATGTGATACAAACTTCAAAGAATTATGTACTGAACACCTAGATCTGTCTTATATAACACTGATCAAGGCTCCACTTTTAGTTGTATAAGTCTTGTCTTTGTTTGTTTTACCAAAATGCAATACCTCCAAATTGTCCAAATTAAACTCCATTTGCCACTCTTTAACCCATTGATCCAATAGATAACTTTCTTCACTGTCCACTATACCTCCAATGTTGATGACGTTTGCAAACTTATGATCCATTCTATATATAATTTCATACAACACATAGCTGTGCAACAGTGCTGGTCACAGGCGTCCAGTACGAAAAGCAACCATCCATCATCACTCTTCGTCTTGTTGATAAGCCAATTTTTGTATACAATTGACAAGCTCACCCTGAATCCCATGTGATCTAACTTTAACAATTAGTCTACAATGCGGAACCTTGTGAAAGGCTTTACTAAAGTCCAAATGAGTAATGTCTACCACTTTGCCCTCATTTATTATTAAATATCTGGTTCCGCAGGGAAAGTTAGGCTCTTAATGACAACCTGTGCAGCTTCAGCTTTTTCTGTCCAGAGAATTACTCACTTTTTCATCTGCCACAATGTCTTTTCACCAGAAAAAATAATACATTCTTTCCACATATTGGACCTAGTCCTTGACAGCAGGGTCGAAGGAATCAAGCTTCCCAAGCAAACTCATGTAAGAAAATGCTTACTCCAACTCTAAAGATCACTGTTGTGAATGATTTTCTTCAGGATCACAATCTTCTCTTGCTGCCACTAAACCAACTCACAGAGGCCACTATCCTGTCATCAGGTCAGCCTTTATTTACACATGAACAGTACTTGGCAATGGTATTGCCTCATACAGAATCAGGCACTAGAGTGGCCGTATCCCTGACACTCAACCTTTGTATCAACCAGATTAACAGCCCCACTCAGGGAAGTCATTACACAAGGCCCAATTGGCTGACCTCGTTACATTCGCTACAGTGTTGTCTTTAAAATTTGCCTTTCAACTCCTCAGTATAGACAGTGGGAGACACTGTTCAAGTTAACATACACCTTAAAACAAAAGTTGCACATTAACTTGCGACTGGCCTAGCACAGTACTCCCTGATCCTTCAAGTTATAAAGTCTCAACCAGAGTGGATAGAGGGGAATCAGTAGATGTGTTGCATTTGGACTTCTAGAAGGCATTCGATAAAGTACTCAAAAAGATAATGTCATAATATACAAACCTACTGTGTTGGATGTAATATATTGGCATAATAGAGAATTGGCTCACAAGTAAGAAATAGTGAGTGGGAATAAGGTGTTCTTTTTCAGGTTTGCGACATGTGACCAGTGGGTTTCTACAGGAATCAGTGCTGGAATGCAACTTAACAATATATATTAATGACTTGGAGGAAGGAAGTGAATGTATTATAGCCAGATTTGCAGACAATATTGAAATAGGTGGAAAGGTGGGTTATGAGAAGTTTACAGAGAAATACTAATGTGCTAAGTAAATGGGCAAAAGTTGGTAAATGTAGTACACTGTGGGAAGCTGTGAATTGTTCATCCTAGAAAGGAGAACAAAACGAATGGACTATTATTTAAATGGAGAGAAACTGCAGAAAGTTGCAACTGAACAGGCCTTGGTGGTACTTGTGCACAAAACAAAAAGCTAGCACACAGGTAATCAAGAATGTTAATGGAATGTTGAGTTTTATTTCAAGGGAGTTGGAGTATAAGAGTAGTGGAGTCTTACTGAAGCCAGACTACATCTGGTGTATACTATGAACTGTTTTGGTCTTCTTATTGACGGAAAGATATTGTTTCAATGGGGGCAGTTCAGAGATGGTTCACTAGGATGATCCCTGGTATGGCTTAAATAGTGCTGCTATCACACGATTTTCTTATGACACATAATTGCATGGGAACGGAATTACCACGCTATATCAGAACAGACTGTGTGGGGAAAGTGCAAGGAAGTGTATGTGGGAAATATTAGATCAGCCTTAATCCCAATGAATGACGAAGCAGGCTTGAGGGGCTGAACAACCAACTCTTATTCCTATTTATTATGGTCTTACATACATTTCACAGGATTCTTGGACATTGCAGTCAACCTGGAGTGATGACCAGTTGAATTTTCAGCTTTTCAATGATGCGGGATACTTATTTGAATTGTTTCTCATGACACGACTTTATAATTCAGCCACTCTCTGTAAAACCAACTGTTAGTAAACCATATGCAAGTGATTCGGGTCTACTTAATGTAACCATTTGATTTGTCATGGTTGTAGTAATAGCAGCAGTAGTATGGAAAGTGGAATAAAGTATTGTACAAAAGTGTATGAGTTTTGACCAGTAGTAGGTGATTGCCCTTTAAAAGTGGCCTTTATATTCAATTTCTTCTTCATGAAACTATTTTCGAAACAGAAAACTGCATGTGAACAATAGCATCAGTTTGAATTTATATAAAACCTTTAGCTCACAAATACATTCTAACTTAACAGTAGTCTTATAAACTGAGATTTATCGCTACCCTGTAGGGAGATACTAGGTAACATGCTAAGTTGTATGAGACTGGCAGGAGTCAACACCACAAGAACTCAGACACAGATGAGTGTGCAGCAAGCCAGCTTTGTTGTGAAGCAGACTGAGCAAGAGAGAGAAAAAAGCTGTTTCTGAAATAATGCGAGAGATATGAAGTCAGCATCTTCTCCAACGATGAGAGAGAATGGATCAGCATCTTTGTAAAGTGCAAAATGATCATGTGTTAGGAGGACAGTGAAAACAGGAGTGAAAAAAAAATTGGCAGAATGAGCCTTGAACTCGTTAGTTTTTATAAGAGCCAAAGTGTGATATCTGGTTCCTGAAATAGGTGGGTAACTGGTGGTCTCTTTTCTGCATCTTTTGATTAGCCAATTATTTTAAATTGGGAGACATTATTACAGCTGAAGATTATTATTAAGACATTTATCTCTGAAATATTTAACATCTAATATTAATAAATAGATTATAGATGGCTGGCAAGCATTGTGTGCAGTTGTGTGTCGGAACTGGTGGATGCTGGTGCAGTCCATGTTGGCCACATCTTTAACAAGTGTTGGATGCTTGAGGGATGTTGGTTCAGAGTTGATTAGCTGAAATCTGAGCTACGAACAAGGAACTAGGAGAAGATGTATTTGGGCACTGTTTCAGGAGACTGTCAAACCCCTGAAATTAGTTACGTCAGTTTTCATCAGTAGTCAGGGGTGGAATAATGTGACTGTGAGTGAAGCAGTAGTGGGGATCCAGAATTTAGCATTGGAGGAGACTGAACTAGTATCCTTATCCTAAAGGTACAATACTCATGCTTCTGGTAAGGATGAGGGCACTAACCACAGGGAGGAGAATGAAATAACCACAAAACTGTGGTCTAGAATGCCATTCAAAGTGGGGTGAGGAAAGAGAAATGTAGCAAAAAGAGGTTGCATAGTTTGGCAAATAAATACTGTTAGCTGCAGCAGAGACAGTTCTGAAGATGATGTTGCCGATCTGGTGCCAAGGTTTAGGATTACTCTTCTGCGCTTGAGAGGAACTTGGAGCGGGAAGTGAAGTACCCAGTTGTGATGGTCTACACCTGTACTAATGATGAAAGTAAGTGTAGGAAAGAGATTCTGCTTTGGGATTGTGAACAGCTTAGTGCTAAATATAAAAAGCAGAACCACAAAAGTAGTAATTTCAGGATTGCTTCCTGAGCCATACAAGAATTGGTTCAGATTAATAAAATTAGGGGTAAATTTATGGGAGAAAAGGTTTCAGACTCATCAGTCACTGACACCAGTACTAGGAAAAGGGAGAGCTGTCCTATAAGCATGAGCTTTATTTGGACTGTGCTGGGACCAGTGTCTTTAAGCAAATTGGTAATGGGGATGTTAATTGATTTAGTTGAACGTAAGGATTGAAATTCAATTTAAAATAAAATTAAAGAAGTGGAAGTGCGGAGATAAAAGATAGTGAAGAGACAAATGATAATCAGTGCAATGGGAAAAGGCAAGGAATAAAGGCAGATGAGTGCAGCAGAAATTAGAACCATGTAATAATGGTAAAAAGTCAAAGCTTAAGCTTCTTTGTCTGAATGCTGTCAGCATTTGTAACAAGATAGCTAGGTTGATAGCACAAATAGAAATAAATGAATATGACTTGATTGCTATTACAGAGATGCAGTTAGGTATAGTGAAAACAATGACCTTGTAGTATTATTGCTAGCCTATTAATCCAGGCACTCAGCTAATGTTCTGGAAATGTGATGGCAGATGGTGGAATTTTAATTAATTTTTTTAAAAAATCTGGAATTAAGAATCTATTGATGACCATGAAACCATTGTCAATTGTCAGAAAAACCTATCTGGCTCACTTCCGTCCTTCAGGGAAGGAAAGCCGCCAACCTCCTCTGATCTGGCTGGGATGTGACTCCAGACCCACCTCAATGTGGATGACCCTCAGCTGCCCTCTGAAATGGCCTAGCAAGCCACTCAATTGTTTCAGTTGCTGTAAAGTTTCAATGAAGGAATGAAACTAGACAGAACACACAGCGTTGACATAGCCACCAGAAAGGACAACAGCAGAAACAACCCTGTCAACTCTGCAAAGTCCTCCTTGGGGGTTAGTGCCAAAATTGGGAGAGTGGTCTCGCAGAGTAGTCAAAGAATAGCCTGACAGTCATACTCATGGAATCAACCCTTACAGAAAATGTCCCAGACACCACCATTGAAATCCCTGGATATGTCTTTCCCACCAGCAAGACACATCCAGCAGTGGTGGTGGCACAGTGGTATACAGTTGGGAGTGGATTGTTTGTAGGTCCTCAAAATTGACTCCAGACCCCATGAAGTTTTATGGCTTTCTGTTAAACATTGGCAAGGAAACCTGTTAATTGCCACGTACTGTCCTCCCTTGACTGATGAATCCGTACTCCTCCATGTTGAACAACATTTAGAGAAAGCAGTCAGAGTGGCAAGGGTTCAAAATATGCTCTGAGTAGAGGATTTCAAGAGCAGCAGCACTACTGATTGAGTTGGCTGGGTCCTAAAGGACATAGCTGCTACACTGGATCTGCTGAAGGTGGTGAGGGATCTGACGAGGGAAAAACATATTTAGTTTCATCCTTACCAATCTGCTGGCTGCAGATGCATCTGTCCATGATCGTATTTAAGAGTGGGAGAAAGTGAGGACTGCAGATGCTGGAGATCAGAGCTGAAAATGTGTTGCTGGAAAAGCGCAGCAAGTCAGGCAGCATCCAAGGAGCAGGAGAATCGACGCTTTGGGCATGAGCCTTTCTTCAGATCAAGTCACAGGACAGTCCTTGTGGGCATGAAAGTTCCACCTTCACATTGAGAATATTTTCCATTGTGTTATGTGGCATTATCATTTGTGCTAAATTTGACAAACTTCAATTAGAGATACTGAAGATTGTGGACCTTTAATAGTAGCAGAATTGTACACCAATACAATCTGCAACCTTCTCGCCCCACATATCCCCCACTGAACCATACCATCAAACCAATGAATCAATCCTGGTTCAATAGAGATCACGGGAGCCATGCCCAGAGCAGCACCAGGCATACCTAAAAACTAGGCTTCAACCTGGTGAAACTACCAAAACAGGACTACCTGTATGCCAGACAACATGAGCAGCAAGTGATAGAGGAAACTAAGTGATCCCACAACCAAAAGATCAGATCTAGGCTCTACTGTCATGCCACCTCCACTCATGAATGGTGGTAGACAGTTAACCAACATACTGGAGGAGATGGCTCCACAAATATCCCCATTCTCTATGAGAGAAAAGCTCAACATATCAATGTAAAAGAGAAGGCTGAAGCAGAATTGCCAACTGGATGATCTATCTCCGCCTCCTCCAGTAGTCCCTCACAAATACAGATACCAGTCTTCAGCCAAATGGACGAAAGACTTGGAGGTACTGGATGCAGTAAAGGCCATAGGACCTTCTGGCATTAATACTGAACACTTGTGTTCCATAATTTGATGCACGCGCTCCCCCCCCCCCCCCCCCCCCCCCCCCCAGTCCGGCTCTTCCAGTCTAATTACAACACTGGCATATAGCTGACAATTTGTAAAGTTGCCCAGGTATATCCTGTACATAAGAAATGGAACAAATCCAACCCAACCAATTACCGCCCTGTCGGTCTAGAATGCCTACAGTGTGAAAGCAGGCCATTCAGCCCATCAACTCCACACTGACCGTCTGAAGAGCATCCCACCCGACCCCTATAACCCCGTATTCCCCACGGCTAACCCACCTAGCCTGTACATCCCTGGACACAGTGGGCAATTTAGCATGGGCAATCCACTTAACCTGCACATCTTTGGACCGTGGAAGGAAACTGGAGCACCTGGAGGAAACCCACGCAAACATGGGGAGAGCGTGCAAACACCACACAGACAGTTGCCTGAGGCTGGAATCAAACATGGCTTCTTGAAGCTTTCCGGCAGCACTGCTAACC
This sequence comes from Hemiscyllium ocellatum, assembly GCF_020745735.1. Classification (NCBI taxonomy): domain Eukaryota; kingdom Metazoa; phylum Chordata; class Chondrichthyes; order Orectolobiformes; family Hemiscylliidae; genus Hemiscyllium; species Hemiscyllium ocellatum. Next base: position 48,302,923 of record NC_083426.1, read on the forward strand.
ACTGGTTCACTGTGCCATACCAGTGATGAAAGATGTCATCAACAGTGCTATCAGGCAACACCTGCTTGGAATCGTGATGCTCAGTTTGGGTTCTGTCAGGGCCACTTTGTTCCTGACCTCATTACAGTTTTGGTTTGAACTTGGACAAAAGAGCTGAATTCTAGAGGTGAGATGAGACTGACATCCCTTGACATCAAGGGTACATTCAACCAAGTTCCATTAAGGGGGGGCTAGCAAAACTGGAATCAATTCATATTGGGGCAAATCATGTTGAATTCATACCTGACAAACAAATGGCTGTGGTTGTTGGAGGTCAGTCATCTTAATTCCAGGACATCTCTGGAGAGTTGTGTCCTCGACATAATCGTCTTCAGCTGCTTCAATGACTTCCCTCCGTTGTAAGGTTAGAAGTGGGGATGTTCACTGATGATGCTTAATATTTGTGACTCTTCAGATATTGAAGCAGTCCATGTTCAAATGCACCAAGATCTGGACAATATCCAGGCATGGGCTGACAAGTAGCAAGTTACATTCATGCCATACAAATGCCAGGCAATGACCATCTCCAATAAGATGTAATCTAGTCACTGACCCTTAATGTTCAGTGGTGTTACGGTTACTGAATCACCCACTATATAACATCCATCCTTTACCATTTACCAGAAACTCATTTGGAGTCAGCACAAATACAGTGGCTACAGGAGCACGTCAGAGGCTAGGAATATTGTGCTGGGTACCCTCCCCTCTTGATTCACTATATCCTGTCCATCATGTACAAGACATAATTCAGGGGTGTGATGGAATGCTCCCCACTTGCCTGGATGAGTATAGCTCCAACAATGCTCAAGAAGCTTGACACCATCCAAGGCAAAGCAGCCTGGTGATTGGCAACATACCCACAAGCATCCATTCCTTCCACCACCCATGCTGAAGAGCAACTGTGTGTACTATCTACAACATGCACTGTAAAACTTTCCCAAAAATTCCTAGACAGCACCTTCTAAACCTATGACAATATCCTTCTAGAAGGGCAAAGTTTGTAGATGCTTGGGAATATCACCACTTGCAAATTCATCACGCTCAGCTAAAAAGTCATCATCTCAAAAAAAAGCTTTAATGAGAAGGAGTAACAAACTTTGTTAAAAAAGATCATCAAGAAGAGTATTCAATAAAAACCGTAGGTATACAAAGCTCATGGTCGGCTAGAGAATTGGAAATTTCTTTTCAGAGCCTGTAGTGGATGATTAACAAGTTATATATAAGCATTAAGAGCCTCTACTGGCTGACTTCAACCCTTAGTTTCCTTTTTTTTAGCGAACATCTAATACATGCTGTCAAGGATTCATCAATCCAAATATTTCTAATTTGCTAACCAACTTGCCACATGGCACCATATCAAATTCTTTCTGGAAGTCCAAATATACAATATCCACAGTACTACCCTCATCTACAGCCTGTGTCACCTTTTGAAAGAACTTAATTAGATTTGTCACACATGGCCTATTCTTGACAGAGCAATTTTGACTGTCTAGTATGAACTTATTTTTCTGTATGTGTGTTCATCTTACTCTGGATTATGTCCTCCTTAGTTTTCCCACTATTGATTTCAAGCTGACAGGTCTGTAGTTTCCTGTGTTATCCTTTGCCCCTTTCTTAAACAATGAGGGATGTCACATTTGCAAGCCTGTAGTTCCCTGGGGCAAATCCTATGTTCAGAGAGGCCTAGAAAATTTCTGTCAATGGCAAAATGTCTGTCAACCACTATTTGCTCCCTTAACACTCTCAGCAATCTAGGATACATCCTCTCTGGGCCTGGTGACTTTTCTGCCTGGAGTGCTGCCAGTCTTTTTAGCACCTCATCTTTATCTATCACTATATTGTTCAGTTCCACATTTTCAATGCAGTCATTGTCACCATCTTCTAATTTGGTAAAGATAAAAGCAAAGTACTCATTTTTTACCTCTGCTTCAGTCAGCAGCTTAACGTGCTTGTTCTTTATGGGTCCACCCAATCCTTCACTAATCTTTTACTATTATATGTTTGAACATTTTACTCCTTGTTTTAGTATAGCCTATCACCCTTTCCTCATGCTTCCTCCTGGCCATCCTTATTCCAGCCTTAGCCTCTCTCCTGTATTTGAGATACTCCTCCTGATTTCTATTTCTATTATTATTCTAGTATGCATCATATGCCTCCTTTTTCTTCTTTATTTTCTTATCAGTATCTTTAGTTATACAGGGTAATTTAGCTTGGATACCCCATATTTATTTTTCATGGGTTTGTACTGAATTTGCACCTTTTTAGTCCCCAGTTTAAAATTCTCCCATTTTTCATCTAGTATTTTATCCAGCTAAAAGTGTTTCCCATCCACGTGCTCCAGTTTAATTTTTAGATTATTAAAATTTGCCCTTTCCTGGTCTGGGATCTTAATCATTGGCTGTTTTTATTTTTTCCAGCTTTATATTGAACCTTATTATGTTAAGTTCGCTATTTTCCAAATGCTCGCCCATTCTGACTGTTTCCACTTGACCTGCCTCATTTCCTAGGACGAGATCCAGCACAGCCCCCGTCTGGTAGGACTAGAGTGGAAACAGGATTTGTTGGAAAAACTCAGCAGGTCTGGCAGCATATGAAGAGAAATCAGAATTCATATTTTGGATCCGGTGAACTAAGGAAGGGTCACTGCACCTGAAATGTTAATTCTGATGTATCTTCACTGATGCTGCCAGACTTGCTGAGCTTTTCCAGCAACTTCTGTCTTTGTTTCTGATTTAGAGCATCCGCAGTTCATTTAGGACTATAAGTGTACTCTTCCAGAAACTTTTCCGGCACACATTGCAGGACTCTCCCCTTCTGTGTTCCACATGCTGCCTTTTTTCTAGTCTACCCTAGGGTAATTGATATCACCAAGTATCACAACCCTACTTGTCCTGCAGATTTTCATAACCTGCCTACAAATGTTCTCCTTTACCATCTCCCCACTATTTGGAAGTTTGTAGTAAACATCCAACAATGTCACTGCTCCCTTCCTGTTTCTCACCTCCAATTAGATTCTAATTCAGGAACTGTATCTCACTAAAGGGCAATGATTCTATCTATGACTAAGACTGCTACATCTCTTCCCCTTTCACTGACTCTGTTTCTGCTAAAAGCCATATGACCTGGAATATTAAGTATCTAGTCTTGTTCTGGCTTGAGCCATGTTTCTGGCAGTGCTGCTCTGTCATGTTCTTTGGACCGATTTCTGCTTCCAGTACCCCCAGTTTTGTTGACTATGCTCTGTGCATTGATATGCATACAATTTAACTTGCCCTTATCTCTTTCCTGTCCATTTGATGGTAATCATTTCTTTGTTCACTGTCAACACTAAAGCTTTGTCTCATTTCCATTGGGGAGACAAGCATTTGGAAAAGTGTAATTAGCAAGATAAGCATACAAAGGCAAACAACAACAGAATCCTTTTGAAATGTCTAAATATTAAACTTAGTCGGAAAAAACAAACCCTATTCGAGAAATAAATACAAACCTCATTGCAACAGTTTCATTCTGGACATTAGCGCTTGCTTGATTACAACATTGTCTAAACAAGGGGATGCGGAATTTTGCATCACTCTTTCCGTGACTGGCTGACGACTGCTGGATGAACCATTGATTAACCTACTATCTCCATCAGCCTGATTTAAAAGCAACAATGTCAGATGAAGTGCTGCCACAAGAATTTCCTCTTCTTGGATTGGAGAACTGTAAAGAAATTCCTACTCGGTCAGTGCCAGGCTCAACAAACAGGAACTATGATGTCCACTGCACTCAGTCTGCTCTCAAACCCATCATAATTAGCTCTTGCAAGGATAGTGCAGGTTCATCTACCAGAAGATATCAAGACTGATTTGATGAGAATGACTGACTAAGAGATCCAGAAGCTACTACATTGTAAGAGCAAGGATATTTTTGAAGTAGAAGCATATAAAATTTTCGGGTTCCCCTTAAAATATAATTGAAAGAATTTCATCATTTGTAGTTATAATTGTTTTAAATCAATTTGTTCAGACAGATCTCTAGAGCAGATGTGCATTGAACATTGGACATTACCACTTCACCAAAAGCATCCTTTAATTACAATTATATACTGAGTTCGAGAGATCCAATCTAAAGTTTACTAGACCTGATTTAGTTTTCAAGTACAAATTGTTTTCATAAGTTTCACAGAATTAATAGAGTTTATCATGACAAATATGAAATAAACAAAACATAATAAAAGGTGTGGCTTTGCAGTCCATCCAATTGGAGATACTGGTTTGTGGCTCTGGTTGACTGGGCACAGTTCTCGTGTGCAGTTTTGTTAACGGAAGTTCTCTTCTGTCTTTAGTCTACCTTCCTAGGCATCAAATTACTAAAACCTAGGCCTTATTTGCACTAACTAGCCACAACTTCCTATGCCAGATTAAGGACATGCTAATTGACTCATTAATGCTTGAACAGTTCATCAGTAATCTTGGATTGGCTAGACAGAATATGCCCAATTCCTAATTGGTTTCTTTAAAAGTAGTGGTCATCTTAGCAATATTACAGTCTCATGATTCATTCTTTGACACGTCAATCATTTTTACAATCCTCCCTTTGTAAAATAGCTTGTTTCTGTTCGATTGTTAATTCCAATTGACATTGATGAGTAATCTGTGTCTGTTTAGAGTTCAGGTGGTCGCCAATTTACAAATGTCCGATTTACAAATGTGATCCCATACAGGGATGTTTTAACTTTAATTTTCAAGATCAGTTATCAGTTAAGTTTCCTCATATTCATAAATTGTTGTTTTATATGGTATAACTAGAACCCCATACATTCCAAATGATACATTTAAGAATGTTAAAACAATTACAAGACTACAAAACTCACTACAGAACCTAATTCCAAAGTAATTATGTATATGCACACATACGTACACACTCATAGGCCTGTTACATATTTTGAATTATGCAACTAATCCATTTTATAAATAGCTATGTCTCAAAGCATTCTTGTGTTAGCTTGAGTTTACATTAATCTGGTGCATAAAATAAAAAAGTCTCCGAGACTAATAAGCTTTTTTTTCCATTTAGGACATACAGCTTCATCCCTCAGAGACAGTTTAATCACTAATCATTATTTAGGAAGGTATATTCTAATCCATCACTTGTTTAATCAAGTCAAAATGGTTAATTATAGAAAAAATAACAATTCACAATTGGCAAATCAAAACCCAAAAGAAAGATAGCAGGTTTACAGACAAATGAAGGCTGAGCTCTAACAACAAACATGTGACCTAAAGAACAGGAGGAGTGCAGGATATCCAGCAACACACTGCTAGACATGATATGCGTGGATTCTTCTGCACAGTCAAGAACATCTATGGTCCAAACATTGAATACTTTACCTCACTAAGAATGGAGTGGTGCTGATCAAGCAGATTGAGGTAGTGAGCATTATTTGAAGAAGCACTTTGAAAGTTTCCTCACTTGACAGTTAGGCATTGATGTAGGTGTCCTTGAGCACATCCCACGTCATGCTATAACTTGCGATTTCAATAAGCTTGAAAAGGCCATTCAACAACTGAGAACAACTAGGCCATTAGCACAGATGGAATACTGGCCAAAATACTGAAATATGGCAGAGAAGCATATTAATATGTGACTTTAGTTGCCTCATCTGGAAGAAGTTGTGCAACAAAGCAGATCTCTGAAATGTCATGTCATAATAGTGACCATCTTTAAGAATAGAGATAAGATGATTTGTGGTAACTACAGAAGATTGCATTTTGTTTGCGACTGCAAAGATCATTACAAAAATCCCCCTCAATTACAATCTCCTAGTGATGGAAGAGCTCCTGCCACAGTCACAATTTGGATTCCATCCATCAGGAAACAGTGAATGAGACCTCGACAACGAAGTGAGTCCAAGAAAAACATAGGTTGTAGCAATAACTTTTATACTTGACACTTTTAATCTCATTTATGCATTTGGATTATGGAGTGTTCTCAAATTTGGTTGTCAATTAGAAATTTGTCACCGTTCTCCACTTGCTGAATGACAGCATGCTAGTTGTGATCCTCACCAATACATCCCTCATAGATCCAATATGTGCACAAAATGAGGTCAAGCAATACTGTGTCCTTGCACCAACACTTTTGTCTTCCTTGTCACAACACTCCATCCTATATCCTGCTGGAATAAAGTCTGTTCAGAATGGTTAGGAAACTTAACTTGCGTTGCTTTCAGCCCTGAACCAAGACTATCCTGACTTCTGGCGTTGAGCTGCATCTGCTAGTTATACTTACGTAGGTGCTCACATTGTGGCAGAGTGATGTATTGTTGATATGTTCACAGCCACGTGGGAGAGAATAGACTTTAGGCTATGCATCTGCAAGACAGAGATCCTAAGCCCATTGCGCAACACTGACCCTAGACTGTCGAGATCCAAGGCAAGCCACTGGACAACACTGATCAATTCTCATATTTTGGGTGCCTTCTTTCAGCAAGGGTAGACAACAGTGGTTGAATTCAGCAACACCTTTAGTTTGCCAGAGTAGCCTTTGGACTTGCCATTGAGGAACAGTGTTTGATGACGAAGACCCCAAACCTAACACTAAGCTCATTTTATTCAGCGTAGTAGAGTTACATGTGTTTCAGTATATCGAGATTTGTAAAGTGTACAGCAGAAATCTCAAATAGCTACAGAAATGTCAGCAGTGCATCCTTAAAATCCAACAAATCAATGGGTGTTCCAATATCTGTGTCTACTTTTACTGCTTTCACCTCCTGTAGCAGCCTGTAGGTATCCAATTGCATAGAAGTTGAAATACACTGAAACCTTGACAGCCACAGACAGTGTAGTCCTTGCTTTCTTTTGAGGCTGGAGTTGTGATACAACATTTGGCCAATTTCAGTTAAGACCTCTTTGATGAAGCAAAGATGTTGAGCGTTGGTCTGTACTGAAGTTGAGGAAAAGGCCCAGCATTATAAAGAGTCATAGAGTCACAGAGATATACAGCACGGAAATGGACACACCGGTTGAATTTGTACATGCTGACTAGATATCCTAAACTAATCTAGTCCCATTTGCTAGCACTTTGCCATTATCTCTCTAAACTCTTCCTGTTCAAATACCCATTCAAATGCCTTTTAAGTGTTCTAATTATACACTTCCTCTGGCAGCTCATTCCATACACGCACCACCTTCTGTGTGAAAAGGTTGTCCCTTAGGTCCCTCTTAACTTTTTCCCCTCTCACCCCAAACCTATGCCGTCTAGTTGTGGACTTTCCCCATCCAAGGGAAAAGACCTTGTCTGTTTACCCTATCCATGCCCCTCGTGATCTTATAAACCTTTATGAGGTCACCTCTCAGCCTCCGACACTCAAGGGAACACCGGCCGGCATATTCAGCCTCTCCCTATCGCTCAAACCCTTGACCCTGACAACGGCCTTATAGATCTTTTCTGAACCCACTCAAGTTTGACAACATCCAAATAATAGGGAGACCAGAACTGCGCACAGTATTCCAAAAGTGGCCTAACCAATGTTCTGTAAAACCATAACATGACCTCCCAATTCTTACATACAGAATGCTCCAACCAATAAAGAAAAGCATTCCAAATGCCGCCGTTGCTATCCTATCTACCTGCGACTCCACTTTCAAAGAAGTATGAACTTACACTCCAAGGTCTGTTTGTTCAGCAACAGTGCCCAGGAACGTACCATTAAGTCTATAAGTCCTGCCCTGATTTGTCTTTCCAATATGCAGCACCTCACATTTACCTAAATTAAACTCTATCTGCCACTCCTCAGCCTACTGAACCCTCTGATCAAGATCTTGTTGTACTCTGAGTTTTTTGCTGTTCACAACACCTCCAATTTTGGTGTCATCTGCAAACTTACTAACAATACCTCCTATGTTCATATCCAAATCATTTATATACATGATGAAAAGTAGTGGACCCAGCACCGATCCTTGTGGCAAACCACTGGTCACAAGCCTCCAGCCTGAAAGGCAACCTTCCACCATGACCCCCTGTCTTTTATCTTTGAGCCAGTTCTGTATCCACATGGCTAGTCTCCCTGTATTCCATGTGATCTAACCATGCTAATCAGTCTACCTTGTTGAACGCCTTATTGAAATCCATATAGATCACATCCACTGCTCTGCCCTCAATCCTCTTTGTTACTTCAAAAGACTCAATCAAGTTGAGAGACATGATTTCCCATGCACAAAGGCATGGTGACTATCTCTAAATAGTCCTTGCCTTTCCAAATACATGTAAATCCTGTCCATCAGGATTCACTCCAACAACTTTACCCACCATTGATTTCAGGCTCACCAGTCTATACATCCCTGCTTTTCCTTACCACCTTTCCTAAATAGTGGCACCACATTAGCCAACCTCCAGTCTTCAGGCACCTCACCTGTGACAATCAATGATCCAAATTTCTCAGCAAAGGGTTCAGCAATCAGTTCCATAGCTTCCCACAGAATTCTAGGATACACCTGATCAGGTCCTAGGGATTTGAATACCTTTATGTGTTCTAAGACATCCAGCACCACCTCCTCTGTAATATGGATATTTCTATTCCACTTCTCCACAGTAAACACTGATTCAAAATACTCGTTTAGTATCTCCCCCATCTACTGCGTTTCCGCACACAAGCTGCCTTGCCGATCTTTGAGGCGCCCTTATCTCTCTATAGTTACCCGTTTGTCCTTAATGTATTTATAAAATCCCTTTGGATTCTTCTTAACCCTATTTGAGAAAGCTATCTCATGTCCCCTTTTTGCCCTCCTGACTTCCCTCTTAAGTATATTCCTCCTGCTGTCTGCACCTGACATATGCTTCCTTTTTTCTTGATCAGAACCTCAATTTCTCTATTCATCCAGCATTCCCTACACTTATCGGCCTCACCTTTCACCTTAACAGGAACATTCTTCTTGTTATCTCATTTTTTGAAGGCTTCCCATTTTCTAGCTGTCCATTGTAAAAGTCTAATACAACTGGCTTCACTGGATCAGTTGGGAGAAAGAGTTGATTGTTAAAGAGTTGGTCAACTGAGTCTTAATTGTTTTCTAAATGATTGGGAAATTGATTATATCCTCAATAAATTTGCAACTATTTATTCATTTTGTCAAAGTTTTTTTGACTTGTTTGTCAGAACAGTTTGCAGGAAATACAAAATAAAACCAAAAATAATAATTATAATGTGGAAGTAAAAGCGGCTGATGTATTGCCAAGTGAGCTGTGGTTGAGGTGTTGCCATGGCATATGGACTAATTAGATGATTGACTATTAATTGCCAATCTTTGTTTAAACAGCATACCCCTTCTATGCTGTATCAAAGAACAAATTCCTTTTTTTTGTAGAATAAAAAACAAGTTACAGACTGTGCCTAATCTCCCCGTGCTTTCAAAAGTCAAAACACATTGATGATATTAGATGTGATTCGGCAATTTGACAAGATTCTAAATAATTCTGAGTGTGACAAGTAATATTCTGACAACCAGTTTAGGATTGTCAGTTTTAGAGTATGGCGTGCTTGTGCATGCTAGAAACTATATTTATTCATACACAGTATGTTCTTTGCAGAGAATAAGAACATGGACATATGTATACATGCGTATTCTCCACCAAGAACTTCCACATATTGTTGTTGACAGGGCCCTCAGCCCTGTCCAACCCATCTCCACCACTTTGGCCCCAGACCTTCTTTTCCCTCCCACAATGGTGATGATGCCCCCCTCATCATCACTTCCCATCCCACCAGAATCCACAACCAAAGGAGTATTAGCCACCATTTCATCCATGCTCAGCAGATTACCACCACCAGATACATATCACTCCCTCTTCTTTGTCAGTCTCGCACAGGAACTCAGTTAACTCAACCACATTAGGAGGTTAAACAATCCTTGTATAAGCTGAAAATGTGTTGCTGGAAAAGCGCAGCAGGTCAGGCAGCATCCAAGGAACAGGAAATTCGACGTTTCGGGCATAAGCCCTTCATCAGGAATCCCTCATTCCTGATTCTCATTCCTGATGAAGGGCTCATGCCAGAAACGTCGAATTTCCGGTTCCTTGGATGCTGCCTGACCTGCTGCGCTTTTCCAGCAACACATTTTCAGCTCTGATCTCCAGCATCTGCAGACCTCATTTTTTCCTCGAATCCTTGTATAAGCACATGGTTGAGATGATGAGATAATGTCAGGGGTGGGGGCGGGGGAGGTGAGCTGAGAATAGTTCACAGGTTGGCGTGACATTGAGGGCTGAAGGGCCTGTTCTGAGCTGTGTTGTTCTATAACTGTTCCTTCTTGGGAACCTTAGTCCATTTGCAACATCTCCCCACATACCCATGCCATCATACCATGCAACTGTAGAAGCAATAACTGCCCGTTTACTTCCTCCCTTCTCATTATCCAAAGCCCAGAAACAAAACAGACACGGAAGCAGCAATTTACCTTCAGCTCAATCCAGTCAACTGTATTCACTGTTTACAATGTGGCCTCCTCTACGTGGGGAGATGCAGTGCAGACTGGATGACCTCTTTGTAGAACACCTATGGTTTGCAGAAATGACCCTATCTTTCAGTTGCCTGCCACTTCAACACACTACTGTGTTCTCTAGCCAGCATCTTGGTCTTGGGCTTGCTTTAGTACTTCAGCAAAGCTCAGCGCAAGCTAAAAGAACGATGCCAGTTTTACCGCATGGGAACCCTACATCTTTCTGGACTCAATACTGAGTTCAATAATATTGGGATTGTGCACCTTCTCCCATGAACTTACTCCAATCATCACACGCTAGGCCTTGTTATTATACAGCCAATTACCACAAACAATTTATGGTCAGCTTCTAATGGCCCTCATTAGCAGCTATTAATTCACCCAGTCTGGCCTTTACCCATTTCATAGGAATCATAGAATCCCTACAGTGTGGAAACAGAATCTTCAGCTCAACAAGTCCACACTGATCCTCTGAAGAGTAACCCACCCAGATCCATTCCCCTATATTAACCCCTGACTAATGCACCTAACCTACACATCTCTGAGCACTATAGGCAATTTAGCTTAGTCAATTCACCTAACGTGCACATTTGGATTGTGAAAGGAAACCAGAGCACACGAATGAAACCATACAGACATGGGTAGAATGTGCAAACTTCACACAGACAGTTGCCAGTTGCCTGAGCTTCGAATCGAATCCGGGTCCCTGGCGCTGTAAGCTACTGTGCTGCCTACACTGATTTCTTTGCACAACAGTTTTTCTGTCTGTCAAAAATAGCAATTGCTGGAAAAACTCAGCAGGTCTGACAGCATCTGTGGAGAGAAATCAAAGTTAACATTGCAGGTCCAGTGATCCTTCTTCATTTGCAAAGAACACTCATGAGATCACACCTGGACTAGTTTATGCTAATCTGGTATTTGGTTTCTATCTTCCTTGTCGCAACACTCCACCCTATATACTTGAAGTTTCCTATTGGAAGTAAGCTTCTATTCAGAATGATCAGGAAACTTAACTTTTATTGCTTTCAGTCCAGAACCAAGATTACTATTTAAACTAATTCAGCAGGGGGATGGAACCTAAATTGTAGTTCCATTGTCCAGGAGGTTTCAGGGTTGCATGAGCTCATTGGCAAGCGGGAAGGTGGTTTGAAATGTGTCTCTTTCAATGCCAGGAGCATCTGGAATGGGTTGATACCTGGGACTTTGTTGTGGCTATTTTGGAGACATGGATAGAGCAGGGACAGGAATGGTTGTTGCAGTTCCTGGATTTAGATGTTTCATTAAGAACAGGGAAGTTGGTGAAAGAGGGGGAGGTGTGGCATTGTTAGTCAAGGACAGTACTACAGAGGCAGAAAGGATGTTTGAGATAGTATGGGCTGAGGTCAGAAACAGGAAAGGGGAGCTCACCCTGTTCAGAGTTTTTTATAGGCCTCCAAATAGTTCCAGAGATGTAGAGGAAAGGGTGGTAAAGATGATTCTGGATAGAAGCGAGAGAGTATCAGGGTAATTGTTAAGGTGTCTTTAACTTTCCAAATATTGCCTGGAAATACCATAGTTTGAGTACTTTAGATGGGTCCGTTTTTGTCCAATGTGTGCAGGATGGTTTCCTGACACAGTATGTAGGCAAGCCAACATGGGGCAAGGCCGCATTGGATTTGGTACTAGGTAATGAACCAGGCCAGGTGTTAGATTTGGAGGCAGGTGAGCACTTCGATGATAGTGACCACAATTCGGTTATGTTTACTTTAGAAACAGGACATTTATATAATGCAGGGCAAGAATTATTGCAGGGAGAAAGGAAATTATGATGCGATTAGGCAAGATTTAGGATGCATAGGATGTGAAGGAAACTGCAGGGGATGGGCACGATTGAAATGTGCAGCTTATTCAAAGAACAGCTGCTGCATGTCCTTGATAAATATGTACCTGTCAGGCAGGGAGGAAGTAGTTGGGCGAGGCAGCCATGGTTTACTAAGCAAGTTGACTCTCTTCTCAAAAGGAAGATGATGACTTACGTTAGGATGAGATGTGAAGGTTCAGTTAGGACACTTGGGAGTTACAACTTAGCCAGGAAAGATATAAATAGATGGCTAAGAAGAGCCAGAAGGGACATGAGAGGTTGTTGGTGGATAGGATCAAGGGAAAAAAATAAAGCTTTCTATACATGTATCAGTAATAAAAGAATGACTAGAGAAGGCTACTAGACTAAACAGGATTGAGGTTCACAAGGAGGAGGTGTTAGCAATTCTGTAGTGTGTGAAAATAAGTAAGTACCCTGGGCTGGATGGAATTTATCCTAGGATTCTCTGGGAAGCCAGGGAGGAGATTGCAGAGCCTTTGGGTTTGATCTTTATGTCGTCATTGTCTACAGGAATAGTGCCAGAAGACTGGAGGATAGAAAATGTTACTCCCTTATTCAAGAAGGGGAGTAGAGACAACCCTGGTAATTACAGATCAGTGAACCTTACTTCGGTTGTGGATAAAGTGTTAGAAAAGGTTATAAGAGATAGGATTTATAATCACCGAGAGTGGAATAAGTTGCAGAGTTGAGCTGAGAGGTGGCAAATGGAGTTCAATGTGGAAAAGTGTGAGATGATTCACTATGGAAGGAGTAACAGGAATAAAGAGTACTGGCCTAATGGTAAGAGTTTTGGTAGTGTGGAAGAGCAGAGAGATCTCAGTGTCCATGTATGTAGATCCATGAAAGTTGCCACCCAGGTTGAAAGGGTTGCTAAGAAGGCATATGTGTGTTAGTTTTTATTGGTAGAATGATTGAGTTTTGGAACCACGAGACCATGCTGCAGTTGTACAAAACTCTGGTGCTGCTGCACTTGGTGTATTGCTTACAGTGCTGGTCACCACATCATAGAAAGGATGTGGAAGCTTTGGAAAGGATTCAGAGGAGATTTACTTGGATGTTGCCTGGTATGGAGGAAATTTATGAGGAAAGGCTGAGGGACTTGAGGCTGTTTTCATTAGAGAGAAGAAGGTTGAGAGGTGACTTAATTGAGATATATAAGATAATTAGAGGGATAGATAGGCTTCCCAGAGAATCCTAGGATAAATTCCATCCAGCCCAGGGTACTTACTTATTTTCACACACTACAGAATTGCTAACACCTCCTCCTTGTGAACCTCAATCCTGTTTAGGCTAGTAGCCTTCTCTAGTCATTCTTTTATTACTGATACATGTATAGAAAGCTTTATTTTTTTCCCTTGATCCTATCCACCAACAACCTCTCATGTCCCTTCTGGCTCTTCTTAGCCATCTATTTATATCTTTCCTGGCTAAGTTGTAACTCCCAAGTGTTCTAACTGAACCTTCACATCTCATCCTAACGTAAGTCGTCTTCTTCCTCTTGACAAGAGATTCATGATGTCTAGCACGAGGGGACAGAGGTATAAATTGAGGGGTGATAGATATAGGGCAGATAGATGTCAGAGGTAGTTTCTTTACTACTTAGAGTAGTAGGAATGTGGAACACCCTGCCTGCAACAGTAGTAGACCCACCAACTTTAAGGGCATTTAAATAGTCATTGGATAAAAATATGGATGAAAATGGAATAGTGTAGGATAGATAGACTTCAGATTGGTTCCACAGGTCAGTGCAACATCAAGGGCCGAAGGGCCTGTGTTGTGCTATAATATTCTGTATTCTATGGTTTATTACCCTGATCTCTAGCATTGAGCTGCATTGTGCAGATGATGCTTGTGTGTCCATATTCTTCGTGGCTGAGCTAATGTATTATTGATAAATTCACAGCAAAGTGAGGGGAATAGGTTTTAGGCTACACATCTGCAAGACAATGGCCTGATCCCATTGTGCAGTTACCAAAGTGGTTGTGAAGAAGGGCCACTGGACCCAAAAAATTAACTCTGATTTTTCTCCACAGGTGCTGCCAGATCTGCTGAGATTTCCCACAATTTCTGTATTTGTTTCTGATTTCCAGCATCTGCAATTCTTCTGGTTTTTCTGTTTTTCTCTATCTCTCTGGGCTTCATCTCCACCTATCGTTTACTGTTTACCTCTCCCACCACCCTTTCTATAGCATATGTACCAACCTTTTCCTAGCTCCAATCAGTTCTGGAGAAGGGTCACTCGATCTGAAATGTTAACTCTGCTTTCTCTCCACAGAGTCAAAATATGTGTCACTGGAAAAGCACATCAGGCCATGCAGCATCCGAGGAGCGGGAGAGTTGACATTTCGGGCTAAGCCCTTCACCAGGAATGTTGCTCCTGCTCCTTGGATTTTGCCTGACCTGCTGTGCTTTTCCAGTGCCACACTTCTTAAATTTGATCTCCAGCATCAGCAGTCCTCACTTTCTCCTTTCTCTCCACAGATGCTGCTAGACCTGCTGAGTATTTCCAGCAATTTGTTTTTTGTTTGTGTCTACATTGTGCGTGTTGCAACTAACAAAATAGGTCACAGCCATTCGCTGGTTCATTACTCAGGATAGCATCTTTTTGAATCGGATTCCCCTTACCAACCTATCAGTGGTCTCCACTCATAAGTAGGAACATTGGAATGTAGAAACATAGGACGAGGAGTAAACCATTGAACATCTCCACATTCTAGGAGATGGCTGTTCATCTACTTTAATGCCATATTATCACACTGTCCCCGTTATCTCTTATGGAAACATAGAAGAAAGGAGCAGAAGGAAGCCATTTAGCCCTTTGAGCTTGCTCTGCCATTCGTCATGATCATGGCTGATCAACCAACTCAATAACCTAATCCTACTTTCTCTCCGTAACCTTCCCATTCACCCCGAGTGCTGTAACTAGCTGCCTCTTGAATGCATTCATTGTTTTGGTCTCAATTACCTGTGGCAATAAATTTCACAGGTTCACCACTCTTTCGGTGAGGAAATGTCTCCTCATCTCCATCCAAAATGGTCTACTCCAAATCCTCAGATTTTTACCTCTAGTTCTGGACACACCCACCATTGGGAATGTCCTCCCTGCAACTACTCTGTCAAATCTGTATGAGATCCCCCACTCAATCATCTGAACTCCAACAATGTAAAGAAGTACCATGACAGCAGGTCATAGTCCAGCAGGTTGGACTATGCAATGCATTGACAATGACAATACAAGACAATGCAATGTCAGAAATACCATGACAGCAGGTCATAGTCCAGCAGGTTGACTTGAAATCAGGAGCTGTCAGAGCACTGCTTCTTCAGGTAAAGTCACCTGAAGAAGGAATGGGCTCTGAAAGCTCATGGTTTCAAATAAACCTACTGGACTATAATCTGGTGTTGCATAACTTCTGACTTTGCTCATATATCTTGATGACATTAACAACTCGAAATCCATCAATCTCTGTCTTGAATTCGGTTGCTTCAGTGTCCCTCTGGGATTGAGAATTCCAAAAAGGACGTTGGTTAGGCCACTTTTGAAATATTGCGTGCAGTTCTGGTCTCCTTCCTATCGGAAGGATGTTGTGAAACTTGAAAGGGTTCAGAAAAGATTTACAAAGTTGTTGCCAGTGTTGGAGGATTTATGCTCGAGGGAAAGGCTGAATAGGTTGGGGCTGTTTTCCCTGGAGTGCCGGAGGCTGGGCAGTGACCTTATAGAGGTTTATAAAGTCATGAAGGGCATGAATAAGATCAATAGACAAAGTCTTTTTCCTAGGGTGGGGGAGTCCAGAACTGAATGGCATAGGTTTAGGATGAGAGGGGAAAGATATAAAAGAGACCTATGAGGTAACTTTTTCATGCAAAGGGTACGTGGAGGGAATGAGCTGCCAGAGGAAGTGGTGGAGGCTGGTACAATTACAGCATTTAAAAGGCATCTGGATGGCAATATGGTTAGGAAGGGTTTCGAGGGAAAATGGCAAATGGGACTAGATTAGGTTAGGATATCTGGTTTGCATGGACGAGTTGGACCGAAGGGTCTGTTTCTGTGCTGTACATCTCTATGACTCAGATTGAAGAAACTCTTCCTCCTCTCAATCCTAAGTGGGTTGCCTTTTATTCTCAGGCTTTGTTTCCTGTTTCTAGATCCCAGATCCAGGGGATGCATACCTTCAGTATCTATTCTGCCATTCCCTTTTAAGAAGCTACTTTTTGTATGAGATCTATTCATTCATCCAAGTTTCAAAGAATATGGACTCTGTCTCCTCAGTCTATCAGTGTAGTGTAGGTATCTCCATTGGACTTCCTCTGTGGCAAATTTATCCTTCATTAGGCAAGGAGACCAGGGTAAAATAAACTACTCCACATGTAGTCTCTTTAGTGTTCTTTGCAATTGAAACACGATTTCTTTGTTTCTGTGCTCAGATGCTCTTGAGGGAAAAGTTAACATACCATTTGTCTTCTTAATTGCTTATTGTACCTGTGTGCTGGCTTTCAGTGAGTTTTGAACAAGGCACCTAGGCCATTTTCTAATCTTGTACTATTTAAGAAACTCTGCACCCTCATTTCTCCCATTAAGGTGGATAAACAGGCATGGATAGAAGACTGATTGGCTGGCCGATTGGCAGAAAACAGGAAATCTGCATTTCATTGCAGATATTTCGGGTGCTGGAAATCTGAAATAAAAACAGAGTAAGCTTTAGAAACTGAGCAGGCGAGACAGCATTTGAGAGATAAAAATAGAGTGAATGTTTTGAGTACAGTTTGACTCTTCAGAAGTTCTTAAGGACAGTTGTACTAGACCCAAAATGTTAACTCTATTTTTCACTCTCCACAGATGCTGCCAGACTTGCTGTGTTTCTCCAACACTTTCTGATTTTATTTCCATTATGTAAATAGGTCCTTTTCAGATTGGCAGGAGTTAATAATGGTAAGACACAGGGTGAACCCCTCTGTTAGTTAAACCAACACCCAGAAAAGCTTATTTCACCTTGTAATGTGTTAAAATGAGTGACAGAGAACTCCTAAATTCCATTTCTTAAAGTAAGTAATATCAATTTATTCTTTAACTCTCAACATGAACATTGAACAACTATTCACAACTCCAAGCCCCACCCTTTCTTTTCACTTCTTATTACCTGCTTCCAACTCTATAACAATATACTGTTCCAATAAGCACTTATTAAAATTATGTCAACTTAATTTCAAAACCATACAGCGTCTGTCGTATACAATGTTATTTTTCTTTTGGCTGAACATCTCCCTGGGCTGTCTTCTGGCTTTTACTGAGAAGATGTTTCATATGAAAAGGCCTTTGATAGAGAGCGTATCAATCTCTTGGGTCTCTCTCTTTCGAGGGCAATCATTCTCTCTGACTTTCAAACTGTTGGCTTTTCTTTTAATATCCCCAGTATTGGATCGTCTCATTGGTTCGACGTTGGCAAAACAATAAATTCAAACTCGATTGGGTTTTAGTTTTAGTTTCCTGAGGCAAAATTTAAGCTGCTTGGTTAAATTTGAATTATTGTCAAAACACCAACCAACTCAGGTATCTACTTCACAGACAAATGTTACATATTTCCTATTTTCCAGTACACTCTGGGACTGCCATGACGGGTACTTGTAAGCTCTCAGTGCTAAACAGTATTCACTCTTTCTTAAAGGTACAGTATACACCTTCAACTTCATAACAATAAGCAGGGTTTCACTGAGCTGTTTGGAATCTCCGTCTTTTTACAATTTGTATCAATGAACTTGATAAGGGGAGTGAAGTTGTGAGAGCTAAACCTGTAGATACCACAAAGGTAGATAGGAAGGTATGTTATGAATAGGACTTAATATTGCAAATAGATCTGGGTAGGTTGAATGAGTGGGTCAAAATCAGGCAGATTGAGTATAATGTGGGAAAATATGGATTAGTTTATTTTGACAGGAAGAATGAATGAAAACAGAGCACTACTTAAGTGGACAACAACTGCAGCATTTTTAGATGTTCTAGAGCATAGATCAGATTAAGCTAGTATGCAGTTAAAGTAAGTAATAAAAGGAATGCTGTCCTTTGTTATGAGATGTAGTGATTATAGAAAAATAATCTGCTTCAGTTTTAGAGAACATTGGTGAAACAATTTCTAATATTGTGTTCTTCTTAGTTCTCCTTATTTAGGAAATAATGTAAATGCTTTGGACTCAGTTCAGAGTAGATTTACCAGACTGATAATTGGAATGAGCAAGTTGTCTTATGAGAAATGAGTAGGTTGTTTAATGAGGAAATGTTGAACCAACTGGGCTTTTTTTCGCTGGAGCTTAGAAGGGTAAAGGATGAACTAATTGAAAATTGTAAGGTTTTGACAGTCTTAACAAGATGAATGTGAAGAGGAAATTACATCTTTTGGCCAAGACCAGAATTAGCAAGAAATATTTTAAATTAGGGATTGCCCTTTTAGGATAGAGATGGGACTTTTTTGCGCATTGTGTACCTTGGAACACTGACTCAGAATATGTTGAATATTTATTAGGTGGCTAATTTCCAGACAGATGCAGACACAATAGACCAGTCGTCTATCTGTGCCATAAATGTTTTGTGATTTTGGTATCGTTCTGCATCTTCCATTGCCACACCTTTTATAGTCTTACATTGTTAGCATTGTTTGCCCTTCTTGCTTTCCTCAATTCCTAGGAAGGGTAGATGTATCATTTTGGTGGTTTCAGTCAAACCTCAGGCAATGTCCTTGTTGGATGAAATGAGAGCAAGGAGGATAGGCCTGGGTTTGGCACGTTGCATAGTCTAGAGAGATAATCTGAGCAATGCAGAATTGTGGCCAGGCACTGTAGGCTGGAGGATGGAAAGATCTTGCATCTATTGCATCCATTTTACAAATACATTAAGGACAAAAGGGTAACTAGGGGGAGAATAGGGCCCCTAAATGATCAGCAAGGTGGTCTTTGTGTGAGCCGCAAGAGTTGAATGAGTTAAACGAGTATTTTGCATCAGTGTTTACTGTGGAAAAGGACATGGAAGATATAGAACATGGGAAATAGATGGTGACATCTTGAAAAATGTCCATATTACAGATGAGGAAGTGCTAGATGTCTTAAAATGCATAAAAGTGGTAAATCACCAGAATCTGATCAGGTGTACCCTAGATTTCTGTGGGAAGCTAGGGAACTGATTGCTGGGCCTCTTGCTGAGATATTTGTATCATCCATAGTCACAGTTGAGGTGCTGGAAGACTGGAGGTTGGCTAATGTGGTGCCACTATTTAAGAAAGGTGGTAAGGACAAGCCAGTGAGCCTGACATCGGTGGTGGGCAAGTAGCTGGAGGGAATACTGAGGGACAGGGTGTCCATGTATTTGAAAAGGCAAGGACTGATTATGGATAGTCAACATGGCTTTGTCTCACAAACTTGATTGAGTTTTTTGAAGAAGTAACAAAGAAGATTGATGAGAGCAGAACGGTGGACGTGATCTGTATGGGCTTCAGTAAGGTGTTCGACAAGGTTCCCCATGGGAGACTAGTTAACAAGGCTAGACCTCACGGAATACGGGGTGAACTGAACTAGCCATTTGAATACATGGCTCGAAAGTAGAAGACGGAGGGTGGTGATGAAGGGTTGTTTTTTAGACTGGAGGCCTGTGACCAGTAGTGTGCCACAAGGATTGGTGCTGGGTCCATTACTTTTCGTCATTTATATAAATGATTTGGATGTGACCTTAAGAGGTATAATTAGTACGTTTGCAGATGACACCAAAATTGGAGGTGTAGTGGACAGCGAAGTAGGTTACCTTGGATTACAACAGAATCTTGACCAGATGGGCCAATGGGCTGAGGAGTGGCAGATGGAGTTTAATTTAGGTAAATGTGAGGTGCTGCATTTTGGGAAAGCAAATCAGAGAAGGACTTACACACTTAATGGTAAGATGCTCGAGAGTGTTTCTGCACAAAGAGACCTTGGAGTGCAGGTTCATAGCTCCTTGAAAGTAGAGTCGCAGGTAGATAGGATAGTGAAGAACGCGTTTAGTGTGCTTTCCTTTGGTCAGATTATTGAGTATAGGAGTTGGGAGGTCATGTTGGGGTTGTACAGGACATTGGTTAGGCCAGTTTTGGAATATTGCATGCAGTTTTGGTCACTTTCCTATAAGAAGGATGTTGTGAAACTTGAAAAGGTTCAGAAAAGATTTACAAGGATGTTGCCAGGGTTGGAGGATTTGAGCTATCGGGAGAGATTGAATGGGCTAGGGCTGTTTTCCCTGAAGTGTCGGAGGCTGAGGAGTGACCTTCTAGAGGTTTGTAAAATCATGGGCATGGATAGGGTAAATAGACAAGGTGTTTTCCCTGGGATGGGGGAGTCCTGAACTAGAGGGAATAGGTTAGGATGAGAGGGGCAAGATATAAAAGAGACCTAAGGGACAATGTTTTCACATGTGTAAGGAATGAGCTGCCAGAGGAAGTGGTGGAGGTTAGTATAATTGCAACCTTTAAATATGAATAGGAAGGGTTTGGAGGGATATGGGCCAGGTGCTGGCAGGTGGGACTAGATTGGGTTGGGATATCTGGTCAGCATGGATGGGTTGGACCGAAAGTTCTCTGTCCTTGTTGTACATTGCTATGACTCTATGACTCTATTTGAGACTAACATTGCCAGACAAAACATATCCAGCTTAAAAGATAGGCAATACATGACTGAAATTTTAAGGATTTAATTCTTCCACCAGGGTGGGAAAGACTTGTTTGAATTGTTCCACTCAAAGGTCTTGACAGCAGTGACTGAGGATACTCACGTCACGCAACTATAGAGATAAGGAAGAGAATAGTCTCTAGGAACAGGGATTTTGAGGGAATAAGGTGATGAGCCACATCAGCCGTGACATAAGAGAACTGTATGCATGCTGTAGGATTTAATAGCTCCCCTTTGCTATCTGCACAATTTTTAATTTTTTAGTAAAGCATAGACCACGTACATGCTTGTGGCATAGTGACACGTGAACAGAAGTGCTGAGGTGAAAGACCACATGGTTTTAAGGACAGGCTTAGTTGAGGCAAGGACCATAATCATCCTTCCCTCGAAGAGATCAAGGTCACAGAAGTGTGCAGGTTCAGTTCTATGCATTCAGTGCTAAGGTGCTGAATTCAGTTTTTGTATTCGGTTTCAGGTTTCTAAGGAATCACATTGCCAGCGTAGTAAAATGAAGAAAGCATATTTTGTTCGTGAGTTTTGAGAAGATTTGTAGCTGAGGTTGAGGATGTAGGTTTGCTCGCTGAGCTGCAAGGTTCACTTTCAGACATTTCGTCACCATACAAGGTAACATCTTCAGTGAGCCTGCTGATGTTTCCTGCTTTTTATTTATATATTTGGATTTCTTTGGGTTGGTGATGTCATCTCCTATTTTTGGTGTCATTTCCTGTTCTTTCTCTTGGGGGTGGTAAATGGGTTTGTTGATAAGAGTTCTGGTTGGAATGTCATGCTTCTAGGAATTCTTATGCGTGTCTCTGTTTGGCTTGTCCTACGATGGATGTGTTGTCCCAGTCAAAGTGCTATCCTTCCTTGCCTGTATGTGAGGCTACTAGTGAGAGAGGGTCATGTCGTTTTGTGGCTAGTTGATGTTCCTGTATCCTGGTGGCTAGTTTTCAGCCTGTTTGTTCAGTGTAGTGTTTGTTACAGTTCTTGCATAGTATTTTGTAAATGATATTAATTTTGCTTATTGTCTCTATAGGGTCTTTCAAGTTCATTAGCTGCTGTTTTAGTATGTTGGTGGGGTTCTGTGAAGTAGATTGAGTTTGTGATATAATTAAACATTTCAGCTGATCATGCAGCACATTTAATTTATGTTCTCATTCTCGTGATTAGACCCTCCAGCTCTCACTCCAGCTATCCCCAGCCAGTTGTCAAAGCCCATAAATCTGCAGCTTATTGTCCATTAAATTATTATCCAATTATAACTTGAAAGACCCTATGCAGACAACAAGCAAAACTAATGTCATTTACATAGATACCGACAAGCCAAACTTGAGCTAAGGTTAGTACCACTAAGTGTTCTCCAGGCTACCCCCTTTATTGCTGCAAACAAGCTGTCTTTATACAGAATTTGACATTAAAATTACAAAAATGCCATATATCCTTAATTAGATAAGCAACAATAAAATGGCAAAAGTTTGCAGAGGAAGTAAAACGCATTGACAGGTCTGTGTACGCTTGACTAATTAAACTATCTCCCCATCAAAGTGGGAAACCTTGATCCGGCCAGGTCAAATAGTCAATTGCTTTGGCTTATTCATCATAGTGAGGGACTAGTCTAAACTATGTGAAAAACGTCACAGGGTCACCTTGCTTAGCTAACATGTCTAGTGTCATTGTCTTATAAAATGGCTGTTTCTTTTAAAATCATCTAAGATTCCCAAAATGCAACTGAAAGTCATAACATTCCTGGATCTTGAGCTCCAGGGAACAACATACACATTCAATTCATGACAAGCCGGTGTTCATTCAAATCAGTCCATAAAGGATTAATCTTTCCGACGTGTCTGTCTCTCTTTCTCTCTGCGTCCCTTGAACTCTTCAGTCAATGAATGTAACTTACCGAAGAATGTTTTCTTTCTCTCTCACTTGGACGTGAACATCTTCCAACTTTTAGCTTTGGTGTTTTCCTAGCCTGGAAGGGGAATGAGACATTCACTTCCCAGAACAGTCAAGATGAGGGAGCTGGGCTTCATAAATTCAAATCTGCTCAGTTAGGTTTACATGAAAATGTATCAGGATTGGTCTATTACGTGCATGTTCCATTCAGTTTATTAAATTACAAGTTCTTTTCCTATTGAGTATGAGTTTTGTTAAGAATCTTTCATATAAACCAGCAATTTAGTTATCTGTCATCTCATCCAAATATATATGCCTCCAGCCTCCGGCATGAGAAAGAAGTATTGTCATGCATTCCACAAGTGAACAAAGGTTATTGCCTTATTTACACTGATCCATTGACGCAAAGAACAGAGTCTCCAACTCTTCTGAACAAATGGGCTGCGCTCCCCCACCTCCCTCCCCCGCCCCCATGGTGGAGCACTTTCCCTCATCTCCTTAGCAGATGTAAGGCTACCAACTTCCTCAGAGGAATGCACAGAACTGTAAGAAAAAGGTCAATAATCTTCCTCACGTAGCTATCATTAGTGCCATCACACTGTCTCCTCACAATTACTCTATTCCTGCTCCTGGAACCACCTGCCACCAAGGTTCATGCCCTACCATTCTCACTGCCTTCCCTCTTCTTGCAACATCTTCACTTTCTTGCGGTTACTCACCCCACTTCCTGATACCACTAACCCTGCGCGACCTCAATGTTCCTGATCACTCACATAGGACACCTCTCCCAAAAGTAACAGCTTTGCCACTCACTTTCAGTTCCCTTAGTACCTTCATTTATGTCATTCCATAATTAGGCAGAGTGTGTAGACAGAGGTGGTGAGCTGCCTGACATTCAGTTCCCTGGGTCCAAATTCTGAGCATTTCCAAGTCACTGGATTAACATCAATGATTGCCTTTAACTTACTGTGCTGAAACACCCTGACTGAAGACTATCTAATGCACTTGACTGAGGACTACTGACAACAATGACAAATTTCTTGGTTTTGTATCTGCGTTGGACAGCACAACAGTACTGTGAGCCTAACATCTCTGTCTGAGGGACAAGGCACAAAGAAAGATAAGCATGCTGTGAAAATCCAGTACCAAGAACAGTCTAGAAGCTGGATGTAAAGTTTACTTACCCTGAGTGTAAAGTTTAGTTGATGCAGCATTACAATGATAGTTGCTATTGTGCCCCAACATAAGGGTTCTTAGAGCCTGGTTGTGAGATGCCAATGTTCTGTGGATAAGAGGTGTATGTGGCTAGTGGAGTTTATCCTGAGATATTAGCGTCTAACGTGGAGGTTGTTTGGAGCAAGAAGCGCACTGGTGATGTCAGGTATCCGCTCTGAATTCCATGTCAAAAATTGTCACTGTCTAGTTTGCTTGAGGTGAGTGGTAGGATAGGCAACTGCATATTAATAAGGTGTGGTTAAAACAATTGTTAACAAGTAGTGATTCCCCCTTAGCTGGCAACTCGTCACTCCCTAGTGAGAATTTTGTCTCGATGCTCGGAAATTAGTCAAAACGATGTAGTGAGTTGCTCCTACTATGAAGATATGCTTCATGCACAATTCGCCACATTTCTCACTTCAGTCCATGCTGTTCATGCTCTTTTAAGATTCTACCAATCAACAAGTCACCTCCCATCCTTCAACAGAGTGCCTTCACCTTGTCCAAATCAATGTCTCACCATGTCCTCCCTTCCCCACAGACCTACTCTCCCCTCTGCTGCTTTGGCCACCCTTCCCCCCTTGACCCAGCCAATCTCCTCCCCAATCAGCTTCTGCTCCACTTGGAGATGTTGCACCACAACTTAATAATTGGCCATAAATTAAAGCATAAAGGAGCAAGTACCTATTCCAAAGTCCCACAAGAACTCAAGATTGGTAAGTATGGAATAGTCAAATGTATAGAACTTCGTAGGGGGACAGCACATAATGTGGGCAGGTTGCGCTTATGATTTTGGACTGTGACTCAACTTGCCTTTTAAGTCAGAGAACTTAATTGCTGAAGTTTATCAGGCTGTTAACATTCTGTATTTTGCCTCTTGCCCAATTAGTTCCCCTGTCTGCCGTTCTTCTCGCTTTCTCCAGGACTGAAAGGTTTTGCCCATAGTTCCAATTCAGGGTGATGTATAGCCATGAAATTAGATGGTAATGTTTCATGGGTTTGTTGCCCTTGACCTTTTATGTGGTACTGGTTGTCTGTTTGGAAAGTACTGTCCATCTTCTGTGAAGTGAGAATATAGAAATAATATAGTACAGGTACAGGTTGATCTCCTATAATCCATGTTTCATCCACGCAAATTTGCTGTAACATGATTAATGAGGTGGGGACAGTGTTTCTAAAGCGCAAACTTTTAAAATGTATGTTGGCTGTAAAGCGATTACTTCACCAATATTTTAAGCACTGTTCCTAAAGCACTTTTTCTATAATGTGGGGTTCCACAAGAACGCAATCAGCCTGCTATAGAAGAACTGATTGTACTGTGTTCTAAATCCTGCATCCTTGGAACTGAAACAATGCCAAATTGTGGACTTTACAGATTTTAGGGGACCAGTCAACTCCTTCACACAGGATTCACAAGAGGAAAATGGGCTGATTTCTGATTTCTTTGCCTGAAAGCCAATGGGAAACTTGCAATTTGAATGTTACTGATGGTGGAACAGACAGCTTTGTTTGTCAACTATGATTATAAAACTTATGTCACAAAACTTTACTTACTTAAATCATTTCAGATCACAGATTCAAAGTAGTGTTATGGCACAGAAGGAGGCTATTTGGCCCATCATGTTAGCACTAGCTCTTCAAACAAGCATTATTCCCTACTGCCAATTTCAGATTATTCTTATTTAAGCAATCACCTATTAGCCTTTTGAATTCGTCAATTGAATCTGCCTACACAACACTTTCAAGCAGTGCATTCCATACCCTAACAACTGTGTATGTGAAAAAGGCTTTTCTTCTCATGTCATATTTGCCTCTTTTCAAATCACTTCAAATCTGAGCTCTCTGGTTCTTGATTCTTTTACGAGCAGGAACAATTTCTTCCTATTTCCTCTATCAACTTCACTCATGATTTTGAAAACCTCCATCAGATCACCTCTTGGCCTTCTCTCCAAGGAGAACAGTCACAATTTCTGCACTCTGTCCTCACAACTGAAACTTCTCATCCCTGGAACCAATTTTGTAAATTACCTCTGCACTCTGTCCAATTCATTCACATCCTTATTATAGTATACGTCCAGAACAGTGCACAATACTCTGACTGAGGTCTAACAAATGTCATGTACAAATTCAACGTCACCTCCTTGCCAGCTGAAGGAAAAATGCCTCATCTTCCGCCTCGGGACCCTCCACCATATGGCATCAACACTGACTTCACCAGTTTCTAAATCTTCCCTCACCCACCACATCCTATCTACCTATCACCTTCCCACCTACCTCCCCCCCCCCCCAGCACCACCCCAACTCCTTATTTATCCCTCAGCCTCCCTCCCCCTCCACATTCCTGATGAAGGGCTTATACCCGAAACATTGACTTTCCTGCTCCTTGTATGCTGCCTGACCTGCTGTGCTTTTCCAGTGCCACACTTTTTGCAATTTGAATGTTACTGATGGTGGAACAGACAGCTTTGTTTGTAAACTATGATTATAAAACTTACGTCACAGAGCTTTACTTACTTAAATCATTTTAGATCACAGATTCAAAGAGGTGTTATGGCACAGAAGGAGGCTATTTACTATGCACCTATTAATAAAGCCAAGGCTACTGCATCTTTTATTAATTGCTGCCTCAACCTATTCCATCAGCGTCAGTGTGATCTATGCACATACATACCCTGGTCCCTCTGCTCATGCGCTCACTTTAAAATGATACCTTCTATTTAATGTTGTCTTTCAGTGTACTTCCTATCAAAATGCTTTACTACTTATTCTCTTATGAACTTAAACCACCACCTATCTGCCCACATCACTAACTTGTCTGTATTCCATCGATTTATTCATATATCAACTAAAATTTGGCACAGTTAGCAAAGGTTTTGTTCTTAATATTTTCTCAAGTCAACATTACCAGTCATCTCATAGAACGTTATGTATACCCTATGATACAGAGTGCATATTTCACTGTTCAGTATTTAATTAGACCATTGAATCATAGAAAGGTTACAGTAAGGAAAGAGACATTTCTATTCAAGCTGAATAAACTAACCACCGATTCTAGTCATAGTTTGCAGCACCTGATCTGTAACCTTACAGGTTTAGTACTGCAGGTGCAGATCTAGGTTCTTTTAAAATGAACTGAGGGATTCTGGCTCAGCCACAAAACCTGGCAGCAAATTCCACACACCTACCATCCTTTGGGTGAAAGGTTTCTCCTCCAGTCTCCTCTGCCAGTTGCCTTAAATCTGTGCAGTTTGGTAATTGAACTCTGTTAGGGAACAGCTCTTTGGAGTTTAATGTTTCCAAGCTTCTCATTATTTTGTACACCTTGATTAACTTGCACGTCATTCTCTTCTAAGAACAAAGAACAAAGAAAATTACAGAACAGGGCCCTCCAAGCCTGCACGGATCCAGATCCTCTATCTAAAGCTGTTTCCTATTTTCTAAAGATCTGTATCCCTCTGCTCTCTGCCCATTCATGTACCTGTTGAGATACATCTTAAATGGTGTTATCATGCTGCCTTTACCACCTCCGCTGGCAATGTGTTCCAGGCACCCATCACCTTCTGCGTAAAGAACTTTCCATGCTTATCTCCCTTTAACTTATTCCCTCTCACCTTGAACTCGTGACCCCTAGTAATTGAGTCCCCACTCTGGGAAAAAAGCTTCTTGCTATCCACCCTGTCTATACCTCTCATGATTTTGTAGACCTCAATCAGGTTCCCCCTCAACCTCCGTCTTTCTAATGAAAATAACCCAAATCTACTCAACCTCTCTTCATAGCTAGCATCCTCCATACTAGGCAGCATCCTGGTGAACCTCCTATGCACCCTCTCCAAAGCATCCACAACCTTTTGGTAATGAGGCGATCAGAACTGTACGCAGGATTTGAAGTGTGGCCAAATCAAAGTCTTATACACCTGTAACATGAATTGCCAACTTTTGTACTCAATAAGGAAAACACCCATAGCCTGTGAATGAGCAGTAATTTTCATGCCTTGGCAACATTCTTGAAATTCTCCTTTGTGCTCTTGCCAGAGCAGTTATTTCTTTCCTGTAATGTGGCAACCAGGTTATAAAGAAAACTTCAGCTCCACCTAACCAATGTCTAATATAGTTTCCAGCGTTATATCCCTGAGAGGGGCAGCCTTGTGGGCTAAAGGTGACTTTTATTCAATACCTTAGCCAATAGAAGAAATCATCCCATATACCTTCTGTCCCATCTTATCTACTTGTCCTGCTATCTTCAGAGTCCCGTGAACATGAGCTCACGTCCAAGAGCTCTCAGTTCTCAATATCCTTCCTTTGTTTTGTGTATTCTTTTGCTTTGTCATCCTTTTCCAAATGCTTAACCTCACAGTTCTCCAAATTGTATTCGATCAGCTATTTTTCTGCCCACTCAACACAAGCATTGACATCATCCTACAGTTGATAGCCACCCACTTCAACATAATTACCTGGCCAAATTTCAGGTTTGTTGTACATTTTCCAATTAAACCTCCACATTGAAGTTTAAATCATTCACAGATACCACAAACAGCAAAGGACCAAAAGCTAGTGCTGTGGACCACTACTGGAAAATACTTTCCATCTGCAAAAACATCTTTTTTTTTAAGATTCCCTACAGTGTGGAAACAGGCCCTTCAGCCCAACAAGTTCACTGACCTGCTGAAGAGTAACACATCCAGACTCATTTCACCCTGACTAATGCACTTAACACAATAGGCCATTCAGCATGGCCAATTCACCTAACCTGCACATCTTTGGAATGTGGGAGGAAACCAGAGCACCCAGAGGAAACCCGTGAGACACAGGGAGAATGTGCAAATTCCACACACAGAGTCACCCAAGGTGGGATTCGAACCTGAGTCCCTGGCGCTGTGAGATAACAGTGCTAACCACTGAGCCACCATGCCACCCCTTGATCTGTCAATCGTTACCTTTTATTTCCTGTTACTGAGCCAATTTTGGATCTATCTCGCCATATTCTCTTGTATCTCATGGTCTTTAATTTTTCTTTACAGTTTGCCATGTGAGAGCTTGCCAAATCCTTACTAAAATCCATGTAGACAACATTCAGAGGCACAGCCCTCATTAATCCTTGTTGTTACTCAAATTCAACTAAATTAATAAGACAGTAGATTCCCTTGAGAAAATCATGCTGTCTATCCTTGATTAAAGGTAAAAATCACACAACGCCAGGTTATAGTCCAACAGATTTAATTGGAAGCACACTAGCTTTCAGAGCGACACTCCTTGATTAATGCATGCTTCTCCAAGTAACACTAAATCTTATCACTCAATATTGACTCCAGTAATTTGCCCTCCACCCAAGCTCCAGTTGATCACCCTATAAATATTTGGCCTATCTATTGCACCTTCTTTTGAACAGTGGTATAATATTTGTAGATCTCCAATCATCAGATACATACCTTGCCTGTATCTGATGAAAAATGCAAAGTGATGCTCAACGTGTCCGCTGTTTCCTCCCTAGCTTTTTAAAAATATCTTAGACTATAATTCACTCAGTCCTGGTCATTTAATTACCTTCAAGGAGAACACTTGCACTCATATTTTGTACTCATTTTGCTTATTTTATCTTATAATCTCTATCACTCTTCATTAGCTAGAATGTCTGCACCATCCCTCTCCTATGTGAAGACAGAGACAAAATACTGTTTAGAATCCTGTGTACATCTTTTGCATCTACACACAAGTAACCAGATTGGCCCAACCCTTAGTCCTTTTTTTGCTCTTAATGTACTGATAAAACATCTTTGGTTTTGCTTTTTTTTACTGGCCAATTATTTTTTTGTATTGTCTCTTTGCTTTCCTAATTTCCTTTTTCTCTTTACCCTTGTGTTTCTGTACTCCTCTAAGATCTTACCTTATCTTATCTGGTATGCCTCAGGATAACCAGGGGTTCTAGATTTGGCAGTAATATCCTTTTTCTTTTTGGGGACATGTCTATACTGTATTTGTAGAAACTTGCTTTTGAATGTCCCCCACTGATTTGTCACTGACTTTCCTTAAAGTATCTAAATGTAGTCCACTTTTTGCCAAGTCATATCTTAGCTTTGTGAAAATTTCCATCCCCCATTTAGAACTTTTACTGTCATTCTGTTTTTGTCCCTTTTCATAATGAAGCAAATCTAACTGAATTATGATTACAGTCTATAAAATGGTCACCCACTGGCATGCACATCATTGTCTAAGACTAAACCTAGAATTGCATATTTTCTTATTGAGTTGGTTATGTGTTAGTTTTAAAAAATTGTGCCATCTGTGGCTTAATACTGTTTGTAATACTGTTAATATTTGGGTAGTTAAAATCCCCAACCATTACTATCAACTGTTTTTGCATTCAGAGGAGCAAATATGTAGGCAAATCTCTAAGTCCCCTATTTGGGGATCTCTTGTCCACAACTAGTAGTGTGGTTCATCCTCTTTTCTTTGAGCTCATACCATATTTCCTCATTTGATGTTTGATTTAGTTTATCATTCGTTCTCATAGCTCCAACTGATTCTTTAATCAATAATGTTCAATTCCCATTTTTTTATTCCCTTCTCTATCCTGCCTAAAATCTCTATTTCCAGGGATGTTGATTTGCCATCTTTAAGCCAAGACTCTGTTGGCATAGTAATATCATGCTGTCATTTATCTATCAGAGGCCTCAGCTTATTGGCTTTATTTGCTACACATCTTACACTTGCATATATGCACTTTAATACTGACAATTTTATGTGCTGTATAATTTTTAATCTCTGTTTCTTGTATCTTTCAAAATCACTTGTTAACTTGCTGCCTTCTGTTCCTTGCTCTTTTCCTTCAAATTCCCATCCCTTTGTCAATCTAATTTAAACCTTCTCTGATAGCACCAACAAATCTCTCTGCAATAGTGTTTATCCTGGTGCAGACCGTGTGCTTGTGTAAGTCCTACCTTTCCCAGCACTGGTCTCAATCCTTGTAAATCTGATGGCCAATCTCCTACACCAGCTCTCTAGTCAGGTGTTCAGTTGCTTGATTCTCCAAGTTCTGTTCTCACTGAAGTAATCCTAGGACTACTGATTTAGATGTCCTACTTTATAACCTACCCTCTCTACTTCCCCGAAGTCTGCTTTCAGAACCTCATCTGCATACCTTCAGGGAGACAACATGCCATCTTGGAGTCACATTAATGGCTGCACAAAGGCCAGTCTCAACCCCTATTTCTTACCTATCTGTGTTATCTGCAAATTGACCATACCCCATACCCTCAATCTCCTCATTTACATCATTTTTGTAAATTATAAAAGTTGAGGGTCCAAAACAGATCTCTAAGGGACTCCAGTCATCATGTTTTGTTAATCAATCTGTTTGGGCATACTCTTTGTTTATTGCCAGCCAGTCAAATTTCTATCCATGCTAATATATTACCCATTCAATAAGCCATTATTTACCATAACTTTTGATGTGGAAACTTAACAAATGCCTCTGGAAATCTAAGTACAGTATATCTGCAGACTTCCCTTTATTTACAGCTCATGTTGCCCCATCAAAGAGCACTAATAAATTTGTTAAATGTAAAATCTCTCATACAAAACCATGCTGACTTTTTATTATTACCTTGTATTTCTCTATGTGTCAAATGATAATCTCTTCAAGCACCATTTCTACCACCTTCTCCGTGATACGTGTCAAACTAACTGGCCAGTAGTTACCTGTTTTCTACTTTGAAGCCATCTTGAATGTGGGAGTTATCTTTGTTTCCAGTTTGCAAAATATTTGTTCAAAAATTGAGGGGCATGGATAGGGTAAATAGACAAAGTCTTTTCCCTGGGGTCGGTGAGTCCAGAACTAGAGACATAGGTTTAGGGTGAGGGGGAAAGATATAAAAGAGACGTAAGGGTACGCGTATGGAATGAGCTGCCAAAGGAAGTGGTGGAGACTGGTATGATTGCAACATTTAAAAGGTATTTGGAGGTTCATAGCCCCTTTAAAGTGGAGTTGTTGGTAGATAGGATAGTGAAGAAGGCATTTGGTATGCTTTCCTTATTGGTCAGTGTATTGAGTACAGGAATTGGGAGGTCATGTTGCGGCTGTACAGGACATTGGTTAGGCCACTGTTGGAATATTGCATGCAATTCTGGTCTCCTTCCTATTGGAAAGATGTTGTGAAACTTGAAAGGGTTCGGAAAAGATTTACAAGGATGTTGCCAGGGTTGGAGGATTTGAGCAATATGGAGAGGCTGAACCGGCTGGGGTTGTTTTCCCTGGAGCATCGGAGGCTGAGGGGTGACCTTATAACAGTTTACAAAATAATGAGGGGCATGTACAGGTTAAATAAACAAAGTCTTTTCCCTGGGGTCGGGGAGTCCAGAACTAGAGGACATAGGTTTAGGGTGAGAGGGCAAAGATATAAAAGAGACCTAAGGGGCAACTTTTTCACACAGAGGGTGGTACGTTTATGGAATGAGCTGCCAGAGGATGTGGTGGAGGCTGGTGCAATTGCAACATTTAAGAGGTATTTGGATGGGTATATGAATAGGAAGGGTTTGGAGGGATATGGGCCGGGTACTGGCAGGTGGGACTAGATTGGGTTGGGATATCTGGTCGGCATGGACAGGTTGGACGGAAGGGTCTGATCCGGGCTGTACAACTCTATGACTATTTCGTCTGTCTTCTTTTTTCACCTATTCTTTTCCATTTTAAATACCTGTTGAAATTCTTGCTATCATTTTCATGTTTCTAGCTAACTTCATGTAATTCTCAAATGTCTTCTCTGTGGTTAACCTTTTTGTCATTCTCTGCTGTTTGTATTCTATCTAATCATCTGAACTACCTATCACCTTTGTGCAGTTATCTACTTTACCTTAAATTTGTTGCTTTTTCCAAGTTCTTTAATTAGCCATGAATAGATTAGATTAGATTAGATTACTTACAGTGTGGAAACAGGCCCTTCGGCCCAACAAGTCCACACCAACCCGCCGAAGCGCAACCCAGCCATACCCCTACATATGCTCCTTATCTAACACTACGGGCAATTTAGCATGGCCAATTCACCTGACCCACACATCTTTGGACTGTGGGAGGAAACCCACGTAGACACGGGGAGAACGTGTAAACTCCACACAGTCAGTCGCCTGAGGCGGGAATTGAACCCAGGTCCCTGGCGCTGTGAGGCTGCAGTGCTAACCACTGTGCCACCGTGCCGACCGTAAGAAGAATGGATAGCCCATAGACGCGCTGAAAATTGCTTCCCTGACCGGGAATCGAACCCGGGCCGTGGCGGTGAGAGCGCCGAACCCTAACCACTAGACCGTCAGGGAGACGAATAGTGGGTCCTC
The DNA here is from genome assembly GCF_020745735.1 of Hemiscyllium ocellatum. Lineage (NCBI taxonomy): Eukaryota > Metazoa > Chordata > Chondrichthyes > Orectolobiformes > Hemiscylliidae > Hemiscyllium > Hemiscyllium ocellatum. Next base: position 48,336,406 of record NC_083426.1, read on the forward strand.
TTTTTTAAAAAGTTTTTTTAATCAAAAAATGGAAATTTTTTGGAATATTACAACAAATACAAAACCAAACAATTCAAATCAGTGTAAAAAACTCATTAATTACACAGATTAGAAAAAAACTAATAATTTAAGAAAAGGGAAATCATAACAATAATAATGATAACATAGCTCATCAAAATAAAACAGTATCCCTCGACCATCGAGTGCATAAATCTGTACATATTCATATGTTCGTAATTCCCCCTCTCTGGATACCAAATTCACTAAACAGAATTGTTATGGCTATATCAATATTAGTATGGTGGACAAATCTGTGCCCAAGTAGTCCAAAAAGGGCTCCCACTTCTTATAAAAATTCTTAGTTTTATGGTGCACCATACTCATAAGAAAGTCTAAGAGGATGTGTTCCATGACTGGCTTACGCCAGCCCGACAGCCCTGGGGGTTTTTCAGAAACCTACCCTAAACAAATGTTCTTTCTTGCACAGAAAGTGAGGATACTAAAGAGCCTTTTATTGTGTGCATCTAATGGAAATGAATTAATAAGGCCAAGAAGAGATACCGGGTTCATCTCCACCTCAGTCCCAAAACCTTTTCTATTTCACCAACCACAGTGCTTCAGTATGCCTGTAGCCTGTGGCAGAACCAGAAACAATGAGTGAGTGTGCCCATACTCAACTTGCATTTCGGACAGACTGGAGATGCTCCCGCTTTAAATTTTGCAAGGCGGTCTGGAGCCAAGTGAACCCTGTGGAGAATCTTCAGTTGCAAGGCATGGGTTCTGTTGCAAATCGAGATCCTTGTTGCATTTTCCCCAGGTATCCTCCCATAGAGTCATGGAGATGTACAGCATGGAAACAGACCCTTCCGTCCAACCCGTCTATGCTGGCCAGATATCCCAACCCAATCTAGTCCCACCTGCCAGCACCTGGCCCATATCCCTCCAAACCCTTCCTATTCATATACCCATCCAAATGCCTCTTAAATGTTGCAATTGTACCAGCCTCCACCACATTCTCTGACAGCTCGTACCACCCTCTGCATGAAAAAGTTGCCCCTTAGGTCTCTTTTTTATCTTTCCCCTCTCACCCTAAACCTGTGCCCTTTAGTTCTAGACTCCCCAACCCCAGTGAAAAGAGTTTGCCTATTTATCCTATCCATGCCCTTCATAATTTTGTAAACCTCTATAAGGTCACCCCTCAGCCTCTGACGCTCCAGGGAAAACAGCCCCAGCCTGTTCAGCCTCTCCCAATAGCTTAAATCCTCCAACCCTGACAACATCCTTGTAAAATACTTCAGAAGAAATGTCAACCTCCAGCTCCCTCTCCCATACCTTACAGAGCCACTCAGACTCGTCTGAGCGACCTGCTCACATGCATATTGCTAACAGAAAATGTACCCTCAGCACTCAGCACCCTCTTCTCCATGTCGGACCCATAAGGATCAGTTAGAAGTGTTCTCTCTTTCTCTATGAAATTTCTAGTTTCCAAAAAAGGGAAGAGATCTCTACTGGGCAACTCATATTTCTGAGCTAACTAGTTAAAAGACATTACTATGACCTCTCCGAATAAATCACCCAAGCAAGACACACCCCTAGCTGTTAATTGTTTAAACTCCAAGTCCATCATTCCTGGCTAAACATCTGGCATACCAACTATGGGTGTAAAAAAAATGTTATGGCAATATTGCTCCCAATGTGTCGCATTGCCCTCCACGCCTTAAAAGTATTAATAACTATTGGGCTATGACAATATTCCTTAACTGTCTTCATTTTGTCCACGAACAGCAGGCTAGTAAGGGGTCATTTTGCCTGAGATGCTTCGATATCTAACCAAAGTGAGTGAGGGTCTCCCCGGGCCCATTTACTCATGTAAGACAGCAACGAGCTTAATTTATAGTTTTTTATATCTGGGATGCTGACTCCTACCAGCCTGTAAGGTAACTGCAGTTGAGTCAGTTCAATTAGGGGTCACTTCGATACCAGATAAAGGAGCTGAACCAACCATTCAGTCTTTGAAATGGTTTGCTCAGTAAAAAGCAGAAGAATCATTCGCATAGGATAAAACAGGTGGGGCAGAATATTCATTTTAATCAGAGCTATCTGACCTAACCAAGAGATTGGAAGTGCCTCCCACCTACGAAGGTCCTGCTTGACTTTGCCAAATAAATGGGCAAAATTGGTTTTAAAATGAGCTGATCAAAGACGGGAGTAATAAATATACCTAAGTAGAGAAAGCCCTCCTGTGACCATCTAAAGTGAAATCGAGATTCGCCCTATGGATCAGGCATTCTTGGACGACCGCTCATGGACATAGCCTTTGATTTCACAAAGTTCATCTTATTACCCAAAAAGCCACCAAGTAAATTAATATATCAGATGTGGCTCCAAAATTGTTGGGTTTGATAAGAAGAAAAGAATGTCAACCACATGCAATGCAATCTTATGTGACTTTGTTCCCACTTCTGGAGCGGATATATTGGGATACCTACGTATTGCCTCTGCCAGCCATTCGATCACCAATGTAAAAAGCAACAGTGATAAGGGACAGCCTTGTCGACTACCCCTACAAATGTTGAAATTATTTGACTGCATGCCATTGGTGAGGACCACGGCAAAAGGGTCACCATTCAGAACCTCTACCCATCTGATAAAGGCCTCACTCAAGCCAAACCACGTTAAAGTATAAAAAAGGTACGGCCACTCGATCCGGTCAAATGCCTTTTCCACTTCTAAAGAGATCACTAATCCCTGAACTGATTGCTGTTGACTTACCTGGACCATGTTAGTTAACCTCCTGACATTGGATGATCTTTGACCTTTTATAAACCCTATTTGGTCCTCCTTAATGATGGAAAGCAGTACAGTTTCTAGCCTTAGTGCCAAAATCCTAAATAAGATTTTGAAATCGACATTTAGGATTGAAATGGGCTTATGGGAAGCACAATCCTTCGCGGCCTTCCATATAAGAGAGATGTCCATCTCTTTCAGAGATGTTGGGAAGAGGCCATGAGTGTGTGAGTCATTAAGCATACTAATCATCGGTCCTGAGAACATAATTATAAATTCCTTATAGAACTCACTGGTAAGTCCATCAGGGCGAGTGACCTTTCCTTTCTGGAGATGCATCATCGCCTTCTGTACCTCTTGCTCTGACAACGAGGCATTAAGGACTCTTATTCAAGGGTCACTCCTGGTAGGTCCAAATTTTTAAAAAAAGACTCCATCCTAACCTGCCCATCCTTGCAACTTTTCACCTGGCATAATTCAGAGTAAAATTTCTGAAATTCTGCATTGATCCTTTAAGAATCATGGGTTATATTTTCAGTGTCCTCCCTGATCAAGGTAATGGCTTGGGGAGCACTCCTTTTCCTGCCAAGATACGCTAAGTACTTAGCCGGCTTATCCCCATGCTCAAACAAGCTTTGGTTTGCAAATATGAGCTCGCTCTTGGTTGTCTGTGTGAGCATGGAGTTCACTGTAGACCGAAGCGCTGTGATCCTCTGCAGTTTAGCCAGTGAAGACCTGTCAAAGTATACCTTTTCAGCTGCTTTCAGATGTGTCTCGAGCAAGCATTGCTGCTCACCCGTCTGCCGTTTCTTACTGGCTGAATAGGGAATAACTAACCTCCTAGCATAGGTTTTAGCAGTTTCCCAGAGAATGGGTGGATTACTGGTCGAGCCTGAATTAATGTCTCAAAAAGCCCTGAATTCAGTAGAAAAGAATTCATTAAACTTAGTATCCTTGAGGATGAAGAGGTCCAGTCACCAATGCCTTGAACCTACCATGATATCTTTACTCTTGAGCATTAATACACTGGGGCGTGATCAGAAATATTGTCAATTGTACATGACACCACCGAGCCCCAATGTGCTGCGGGTGTCAAAAAAGATCAATCCTGGTCTTTATGTGGATTTGAGAAGAATGTGAAATCCCTATCAATAAGGTGAAGGTGCCTCCAAACATCTACCAATCCCAGTTCAACACACAAATCCCTTAATTGCTTAGGTTGCAAAGAGGATATTGGAGGGACTTTAGTCAATCTGTCCACTGTAGGATCTATTGGACAGTTGAAGCCCGTCCCCCCACGATAATATGCCAAGCTGCAAGCTTAACCTGTCCCAAAAGTACATCTGTCAAGAACTTAAGGCGATAGGCTGGGGGACAGTAAACATTTAAGATCCTGTATTCTTCCCCATGTATCAGAGCTTTAAGGATTGCAAATCTCCCGTGTGTGTCCTTAAAACACTCTAACCACTTAAATGGGAGATTCTTTCTAACTAGAATGGCCACCCCTTTACTCCCCATATTGAAAGATGAAAAATAAAACCCTGTCAAACCCATTCTGTTGCAGTTTCAAATACATCATCTAGGTGATTTTTCAACAAGGCAACATCCACCCTCCCTTTTAAGACTGGAAAGCACCTTCTTCCTCTTGACCCCCCCTTAATGACCCAGGTGCACCACTTGAACACATTCTTAGCCATAACCTTCTATAGGAACATTTAGACTCCAGAGAGGGAGAACCTGAACTGTAGATCACTGAGCTTCATTGCAAGAAAATCTACAAAACTGCATAAACTAAAATAATTACAGCCAACAAATCTACAAAACTTACAATAACAGGACATTGGTTAGGCCACTGTTGGAATATTGCATGCAGTTCTGGTCTCTTTCCTATTGGAAAGATGTTGTGAAACTTGAAAGGGTTCAGAAAAGATTTACCAGGGTTGGAGAATTTGAGCTATAGGAAGAGGCTGAACAGGCTGGGGCTGTTTTCCCTGGAGCACCGGAGGCTGAGGGGTGACCTTATAGAGGTTGACAAAATTATGAGGGGCATGGGCAGGATAAGTAGACAAAGTCTTTTCCCTGGGGTCGGGGAGTCCAGAACTAGAGGCATAGTTTAGGGTGAGAGGGGAAAGATAAAAAAGAGACCTAAGGGGCAACTTATTCACACAGAGGGTGATATGTGTATGGAATGAGTTACCAGAGGAAGTGGTGGAGGCTGGTACAATTGTAACATTTAAGAGGCATTTGGATGGGTATATGAATAGGAAGGGTTTGGAGGGTTATGGGCCAGGTGCTGGCAGGTGGGATTAGGTTGGGTTGGGATATCTTGTCGGCATGGACAGGTTGGACCGAAGGGTCTGTTTCCATGCTGTACATCTCTATGACTCTAACTGTATACACCAAAAACAAAACTTCACCAAAGGTACTGATTAAAGGAATTTACCCCTCATTCAAAGGGGGCACCTACACATCCCACAACCCTACTAATCATCCAAACCACCCTCTCAACTCCTACCAGCTAGAGTCACACCACATACACCAGCAAACTGGTAGGAAAAAAAACAAAAACAAGATTAGTATTATAAAGAAATAAGTTAAAAATAAATATGTCACCCATCCCTTGGTATAACTTAGCTTAGAGATTAAAGGTAAATATTTAAAGCACAATTTAACACAACTAACTCCTAACAGAAAGGAAAATCCATCAAGTCCTTTTTAAAGAAGAGCAAACCAGAACAGGTCTGTCCTGTATACCTACTCGATCATCCGAATTTAAGTCAGCGTGTCTACAAAGTTCCTTGCTTTCTTTTGTGAGTTGAATAAATGTATAGATCCATAATGATTGATTTGAAGCACCATTAAAGACTTTTGGATCCCAAACTCATTCAATCTCCTCTTGACACCATCGTAGGACTTGCTTTTCCAGATCATCGCTGCCGAGAAGTCTTGAAAGCACATGACCTGAAGCCCCACATACCAACACCCTCAGATCCCTCCCTGGGCTCTGGAAACTTCCATGACTCTCTGCTTGTCTTTATAATAATGGAACATTACAAGGACAGGGCAGGAGTGCTTGTCCTGATCTGGCGTTTGTGCCGTGACCCAGTGGGCTCTCTCAATCTTTATTCTTCCCTTTCAGATTTCAAACTAAAGAATTCTGGGAACCACTTCTCAAAGAACTCCGCCGGTTGCTCACCTTCCATCCCCTCTGGCATGTCAAAAGCACGCAGGTTCTTTCTTCTGCCCTGTTTTCAAAATCATCCACCAGACCCAACAAACCAAGGACCTGTGTTTCCAGGGCTTGAACCCGGCTCTTGGAGGAGTCAATCTCTGCCTCTACCACTGCGGCCTGGTGATCAAGTTCATCAGCACTTTTCCCTAAGTCTTGCAGCATAGCAGATACTGGAGCCAGCTTCTCCTCGATTTTTTTCTTCGATCTGCTTCCTCAGGCTCTCGCAAGATTTGGCCAGCTCCTCAACCAGGGTCTGGTGAGCAAGCAAGCCTGCTGCTTCAGTGTGCTGGGCCGTTGCCCTAGCCCCGGGCAAGCTTCCTCCTTTATAAAAGCAAATTACTGTGGATGCTGGAATCTGAAACCAAAAGAGAAAATGCTGGAAAATGTCAGCAGGTCTGGCAGCATCTGTAAGGAGAGAAAAGAGCTGACGTTTCGAGTCTAACTGACCCTTTGTCAAAGCTTCTTCTTTTCTTTGACATTCCTCTGCAGTAAAAACAAATGTAAGTAACTTTTTCAGGTTCTTGAGCACTTTTACTGTGTTTTTACTCTCAGTATCATGGGTGGGACGGGTTCTAGCTCTGTCCTGTTGATGTTGTGGTGTGGAGCCCAGCAAACACAATCCTAGCAGGACACCGCCGTCTTGGATCCCTCGGCTCTCCATTTTAAACTCTTCTTTATAGTGGGATCATATTTATTCTGAGTCCTTAACTGTCTCTTGGATCTCCAATGATGTATTCCCGAGCCAAGTACGCAAGTTCAGTTCAGCCAGCTTAGCTTTCATGTGTACAAAGTTGCCCTTATTTAGGTTTAATATACCAGTCTCAGACCTAATCTTCTCCCCCTCAAACATGGTGCAAAATTCAGTCATACTATCAATACTGCTACCTAAGGGTCCATTATTCTGAGGGCAATGATTAATCTTATCATATTACACAATGCCAAATCTAATAATACCTGCCCTCTGGTCCACTCCAGAATGTACTGCTCTAAGAAACTATCTCTAAGGCATTCTATGAAATCCTCTTCCAAGCTACTATTGCCTCCCAATCTGATTTTTCCAGTTTGTGGACAGCGAAGAGGGTTACCTCAGATTACAGCAGGATCTTGACGAGATGGGCCAATGGGCTGAGAAGTGGCAGATGGAGTTTAATTCAGATAAATGCGAGGTGCTGCATTTTGGGAAAGCAAATCTTTGCAGCACTTATACATTGAATAGTAAGGTCCTAGGAAGTGTTGCTGAACAAAGAGACCTTGGAGTGCAGGTTCATAGCTCCTTGAAGGTGGAGTCGCAGGTAGATAAGATAGTGAAGAAGGCGTTTAGTATGCTTTCCTTAATTGGTCAGAGTATTGAGTACAGGAGTAGTCCCACCTGCCAGCACCCTACCCATATCCCTCCAAACCCCTCCTTTTCATATACCCATCCAGATGCCTTTTAAATGTTGCAATTGTACCATCCTCCACCACTTTCTCTGGCAGCTCATTCCATACACTTACCTCCCTCAGTGAAAACGTTGGCTCTTAGGTCTCTTTTATATCATTCCCCTCTCACCCTAAACTTACTCCCTCCAGTTGTGAACTCCCTGACCCCAGGGAAAAGACTTTGTCTATTTATCCTAACCATGCCCCTCATGATTTATAAACCTCTAATAAGGTCACCCTCAGTCTCCGATGCTTCCGGGAAAACAGCCTTAGCTTATTCAACCTCTCCCTATAGTTCAAATCCTCTAACCCTGGCGATATCCTTGTAAATCTTTTCTGAACCCTTTCAAGTTTCACAACATCTTTCCGTTAGGAAGGAGACCAGAATTGCATGCAATATTCCAACAGTGGCCTAACCAATGTCTTGTACAGCCGCAACATGACTCCCAACTCCTTTATTCAATACTCTGACCAATAAAGGAAAGCATACCAAACGCCTACTTCACTATCCTATCTACCCATGAATCTGTACTCCATGTTCAGCAACACTCCCTAGGGCCTTACCATTAAGTGTATAAGTCCTGTTAAGATTTGCTTTCTCAAAATGGAACATCTTGCCTTTATCTATATTAAACTCCATCTGCCACTTCTCAGCCCACTGGCCCATCTGACCAAGATCCCGTTGTAATCTGAGGTAACCTTCTTTGTTGTCCACTACACCTCCTTCCTCCCCCTACCTCTTTTATGATTGACTCCTCTCCAACCCACTGTTGCAGCACCCTTCTCCTAACCATTCTCTTGCAGCCTCCATCTTACCTTCATCCCTCTTTTAAAGCCTGTTTGTGTTCCTCACTGCTCTTTCACAGCTGTCTTCACTGGATTTCCCTTCTGCAGCTTCTTTCCCTGAAGTCACCCTCTCTGCCAGCCTCCACCTTCCCTATCCTCCAAGCAGCCTGCTGCTTCTATCCCCTTCCAGACTCCCATCTTGAATTCTCCTCTTCCACATCTGTTTGGAGCTGTGTCTCTACTCACTTATCTTGCAGCTGGCCTCCCCCTTTCCAACAGCAGACAACATCCCCCAGCTCTGACAGAAGGGTTGTCTGGTTCTTGCAAAAGGCTGCCGTTGTGACTCATTAGCTCACTCACCTACTTTCAAGCTAATCAACTGCCTGCTGGTCCTCCAATCAAGGCAGCTTGGCAAAAGGATTCTGTTTTTCGCAAAAGGCTGCCGTTGCAACACATTAGCTCACTCAGATATTTTCAAGCTGTCCAACTGCCTGCTGGTCCTCCAATCAAGGAATGCATCTCTCCTTTTGTGCACTTAAGATAACAGGATGAATATTGCTCCTTATAAACTTTTGATTCGATATTCATCGGATCTTTTCATAAGGTTTATTTTTGATTTATATGGTTTGTTTATTTTTTACTTTTCACAAATAAATCTCTAAATGGTATAGCTATAACATTAAAATCCTATAGCTAGCTGAAATTGTGAAAGTAGTATGGTTTTGCTTTCAAATATGTATAGTAATAGAGCTCATGGTGATATTTTGCACATATTTAATTGAGATGAATCAAAGTTATATTAAGAAAAATATCAGATTGTTAGAAACAATGCCTGTTGACTCTCTAATTAACTTTATTGGCAGAGGCTTCACATCAACAATCATTTTTCAAATTTGAGTGTTACATTTTTTGCCTCAATAGATACGACACAATGGAACCTAAGGTGGTTAGCGATGGTGTGAAAGAAAATCCTTTCAAACTGTTTATTCCACCAAGAGTAAGTTGTGGTCCTGTTTCTGCAGTGAGACCACAAGAAGTAACAGAGGATGGCTTTTTCATGCAGGTGAGAGAAATATGTATATCATGAGTGCAATGGAGTCATTACTTTTTTCATCTACTAATCAAAATTGCAATTAATCACACGGGATAGGATTTGTACCTCCACATGGAAGAGAGTACTGAGACAGTTGCATGTGAAAATTGACACTACTGACCAGCGCTATTGGTTTACCATTACTCTACATACTGTACAAAAGAATGGAAAAGCATGACATGGCTGTCATCTGATTCTGATAAAATGTCAATTTATCTTGGTAGTAAACTGCTTGTCAGCTTGTTTAAAAGCCTGTTGGAATTCTTGTGGCGAGACATGTATTATTCAACAGATCAGTAACTAGCCACATTGACAGAGACATAAACATTTTGGGAAGCCAATCTTTGCTGCATCATGCAATTGGTTGAATCCAGAAAAGGATGCATGGCTGAGAAGGGCACCCCGCTCTTGGCTTATATATGTCATTTGCTAAGTAGAGTTTTCAGAGAAAGTAGTCTGTGTGTATTTTTGGCAGTGGAAAGGCTTGTCAACCTAGTGATGGTGGAATGATAATGTGGAATGATAATATGGATCATGTGTGGGGGCCTAGTCATCATTAAATGGTCCTTATGGCTAAAGGGATCAAGGGATATGGAGAGAAAGCAGGAGTAAGATACTGAAATTGCATGATTAACCATGATCATATTGCATGGTGGTACAGGCTTGAAGGGCTGAATAGCCCACTCCTGCACCTATTTTCTATGTTTTTATGTTTCTGTGATTACATTATGTCTTCATAAATACTCTGCTATTGCATCATATATAAGACTTTAACATATTCCCATTACCAAATATTGAACTAACTGACTTATAGTTAGTTCCTTATTTTTTGTCTCCCTTTCTTTTAGAATATGGTGTTACATTGGCATTTTCCAATCCACTGGGACATTTCCAGAACTTAAGAATTCTTGGAAGATTATTGCCAATACATCTAGTATGTCTGATTTGGAGATGCCAGTGTTGGACTGGGGTATAGAAAGTTAAAAATCACACAACACCAGGTTATAGTCCAACAGGTTTAAATGGAAGCACTAGCTTTCAGAGCGCCGCTCCTTCATCAGTGGTTGTGGAGGACCCAATTGTAAGACACAGTTGTTTCCCCTGCCTCATTCTCTATGGGGCCTGTGTTCACTTTGACCTCTCAGGTTAACCTGAGAATGTAACTTTTAAAAAAAGGTTTTGTGATTTACATATGAGAGAAGTGAAACTATCATGTTATTCTAACAGATGAAAGACTCAACAAACAATAAGGTATTTTTCAATGTATAATTTCAGTTACATCACACTGTGAACTTTTGCTATAAATTCTGTGTCTTACAATTGTGTCCTCCACATCCACCTGATGAAGGAGTGGCGCTCCGAAAGCTAGTGCTTCCAATTAAACCTGTTGAACTGTAACCTGGTGTTGTGTGATTTTTAATCTAGTATGTCTAGCTACTTCCTTTAAAATCCTAGGATTTTAATATCCAGTCCAGGAACTTATCGGCACTTAGTCTCATTAATTTTCCTGTTGTCATCCTCCAGTGACATCCTTTAGTTTTATTTCCTCTCCTGCTTTAACCCTTTGCTTATTTGGTATTTTTTGGAATGCTGGTAATGTCTTATACTGTGAAGACTGATAGAAATTTATTACTTACTCCTCTGCCATTTTCTGGTTCCCCATAATTGTTTTCCCTGCCTCATTCTCTATGAGGCCTGTGTTCACTTTGGCCTCTTTCTGCATTGTTACATTCAAAGTATTTGTTATTTTACATCTTTTTTTGTGTTTTGATTTTGTTGTTATCTGTTGATTTTTAAGAGCTCCTATTATATAATTGTTAAGGCGAATGACTGTCACTGGCAAGTCACCATTTGTTACCATTTTTAGTTGCCCTCTAGAAGGTGATGGTGAGTTAAAATATAATATTGAAAAATAGTTTGTGATGCACTGCTGTTGTCCTTTTATTTGATTTGCATATATGTCAGTGTCATGTACTATTGTTAGTGTGGACTTCATCTTATATTATATGCACTTCTGAATTGCTGAGTCACTTTGGTGACTTGATACAAATGCTTTGGTCTGCAGTACTTGGAGTAATGGATGGTGAATTAAGGGAAAATGAATGTTTCTACATACCTAATGTCTAATAATTCTACCCATTTGAAGTGGGCTAGAAATTTTTATATTTCACAACAGATCAGAAAAAGTGCTGTAATTAAATAATTGCTTGTCACCAGAACAATTTAGACGTCTTTGCCTTGGGACATTACTCTTCAGATCTTGGTTGTGACAAATTTCTTCCCTAGAAAATCATTATTGCAATTAATGTCTGCCTAGCTGATGGTAATGGAAATTGTGCTCTCATTGTTGATTGTTGATTGTTGAAGACCTCCGACCTCAAAACATTCTTACACATACTGTCAGAAGCTGTAAAAATCGTGGTGACATTGAACTACATCTGGCTCATTCCAAGGATCAGCAGTGGACCTTGGTGGTGTTTCTCAATGTAGTGAACACCATATTGCAGATGATCAACTTCCTATTAGTGAAAGCAGTGGCAGTACATACAATTTTGAACAGATTGAGCTTCAGATGGATGAGGGATGCAAAACAATTGTCACATTAAGAACTGTCATTATGCCATTAAATTGGATCAATCCTTAAGCTCCATTTCGAATATATGGTCATAAAAAAGCCAAGTGAGTTTTACTATTCTGACCAGTAAATGTCTCTCAACCAACATATAGAAAATTTGATTATTTTATCATTAGCTTGATTGTTGCAATTTGCAGAAGGAAATGGTTTTAAGCATCACTAGGTAGATAGTCCAGGAGATGCAAGTGCCAGGCAGAGTCACCACAACATTGAGCAATTTTGATTAAGGATCCAGGAGTCCCTAATGCAATGTTGCACTCAAGAAAGGATTGCCGCTTTATTTCAAATAGCTAAAACTTGTATCCAGTTCCTCATTAAGCAGAAGTAATAGCAATCCTGAGGCTCCAAACTTCTTTAGCATTCACCAGTATTCACCAAAATCAGTGAGTTCTTAGATGACTCACACAAAAATTCATACTGGCAAAAAGTCACCATAATACATTGGAATGGGCATCTGTTCCATCGGTAATCATAAGATCATAAGAAAAATAGAAACAAGAGTGGGCAATTTGGTCCCTATTGAATGGCCTGTTCTGTCATCCAATAGGATCATTGTTGATATGACCCTCCCCACTTTCCTGCCCTTTCTCCATATTCCTCGATTTCCCTGTCAGTTCGGAATCTATCTGTCTATCCTTAAAAATACCGCAAGGTCTGTGTCCCTATAACCCTCTGTGAGAATGAGTACCAAAGGCTCACAACCCTCTGACGGGAGAAATATCTCTTTACCTTAGTCTTAAGTTGGTACATCTTTACTCCAAGACTATGCCTTTTGGCCCCAGACTCTTTGTGAGAGTGCAGTAAGACTTCACTATTCTTCTACTCCAGTCCCCATGAAATTCGGGTCAACATTCTTAATAGCCTTCCTAATTGCCTGCTGCACTTGTGTGCTAGGTTTTGTGCACAAGTATCATCAAATCCCTTTGTTTGCAGCTTTCTGCAGTTTTTGTCCATTCAAATAATCTTGCTGTTTTGTTCTCCCTTTCAAAAAGTACAACTCCACATGTTCCCAGATTATACTCCATTTACTAACTTCTTGCCCAATTATTTAACCTATCAATATCTCTGTTTGTATTGTTTTCACAAGCCTTTTCACCTATTTGTGTCATCTGCAAATTTGGTTGCAGTACATTCACTTTCTTCCTCCAAGTCATTAATATGTATTGTGAATACTTGCAGTCTCAGCACTGTATCCTGTGCAACCCCACTGGTCACAGGTCACCAACCTGAAAAAGAGCCCCTTACTCACACTTGCTGTTTCCTGCCTACTAGCCAATTCTACATCCACCAATATACTACCTCCAATCACGGTGACTCAGTGGTTAGCACTGCTGCCTCACAACGTCAGGTACCAGGGTTTGATTTCTGCCTTGGGTGACTGTCTGGAGTTTGCACATTCTCCCCATGTCTGTGTGGGTTTCCTCTGGGTGCTTTGGTTTCCTCCCACAATCCAAAGATGTGCAGGTCAGGTGAATTAGCCATACTAAATTACCAGTATTGTTAGGTGCATTAGTCAGGAGTAAATATGCAGTAGGGGAATGGGCCTGGATGGGTTACTCTTTGGAGGGACGGTGTGGACATTGTTGGGCCAAAGGGCCTATTTCGATACTGTAGGGAATCTAATTTAATCAACACCATGACCTCTTATCTTATGATTTACTCTGTTGGGAGGTACTTGTCGAGTATCTTCTGATTCTCCTCTATTCACTCTGATTGAGACTTCCTCAGAAAATTTTAATAAATTAGTCAGACATGAGTTCCCTTTCATGAAACCCTACTGACTCTGCCTGATTAGATAATGGTTTACGAAATATTCTGCTGTTACTTCCTTAATAATTGATTCCAGTGTTTTTCCAATAATAGATGTGAGGCTAATCAGCCAATAGTTACAGGTTTTTGCCTCCCCCCATTTTTGAGTAGGGTTATCAAATTGGCAGCTTTTTAATGCTGTTGATTTTTTAGGCTTCTAGGATGTAAGCCATCAGGGCCAGGGAATCTTTCTACCTTTAGCCCCATTAGTTTGTCTAATGCTATTTCTTTAGTGATAGCCATTAGTGGATGGCTTCACCAGCCAATTCTGTGCTAACACCAGAGTTTTGCTCAGGTCTTCACCAGCCCAGCCTTGCTGCTGCAAGTGTTCTGCTCTGGGCTACACCAATCCACACCATGCCACAGCAAGAGTCCCACTCTGTGTTTCACTACCCATGTCATGCTGCTGTTCGAGTCCCACTCCGGGCGACATAAGCCCACACCGTGTCGCTGCCGAAAGCCGCTCTGGGCTTCACAGGCTGGCTGACTCTGTGATTACACTGCCTCTGAAGATGCATCCACTCCTGACCCCATTGAAGCCCCCTTCCTATTGAAGAGCTCTCTTTATAAGGTAGTTTAAGCAAAAACTAAAAAAACGCCGAGAAAAGAAGATGGAAGAAAAAAACAATGAAAAGGACAAGCCCGAGCACAGGAGCCTACAGACTGCCTATTATTTTAAGTTGCTCTTTTCCTATAACCTCTGAATTGCTTGTTACTGTCGGAATGGTTTCAATGTCCTTAATCATGAAAACTGAGGCAGAATATTGATTTTGTGTCTTCATCATTTCTGTAGGACAAAAATAAATCTTAACTTCCTTGGTTAGCCATGGTTGGCTTATGCCTGTCTTAGAATCTTTCCTTTTTTTGCTGAGAGTCATGAATAACTTCTTTAAATGTCTGCCAGTGCTTGCTTCCTATCATTCCTGCTAATCTTCCCACCTAGTTCACTTCAGCTCACTCTATGCTCACTTCGTCGTAATTTCCTTAGATAAGTTTCTCTTTCTCAAACTGGATATTAAATTCCATCATGTTATGATCAGTACTTGTTCGGGATCTTTTACTCTTTAGGGTTGTTTAATAAGGCTGCCTCATTAACATTACAAGATTCTGCACCCTGGTTGACTCCATGATAAATGGCTCAAAACTGTCCCAATGCACTCTATGAATTTGTTGTCTTTGTTACCCTTTCCAATTTGATTAATTCAATCAACATGATAATTAAAGTAACCCATAATTATTGCTCTGTTCTTTTTACATACTCCTACTACTATTTGTTGGTTTATAGCTTTGCCTACAGAGTGACAAACTGTTTGGAGTTTAAACTCTACTCCTGCCAATATTTCATTCCCTTGCCTTTTTTTTGCTTTTGTCCAGATGGACTATACATCAACTGAGCCTGGGGCTTTTTGTAGCCTATTTCAGTAACATCTGTGAGATCATATTCATTTACCTCAATTATTCCCCTGGCTCCAATTGGCCAATCAGGGATTCCGTGAAGGCGGTCACTCAAGGATAAGCGGGAAGCCAGTATGGAAAATGAGAGAGCCAGAGGCCAAAGGGAGTTGCAGGCTACAAGCAGAGTAGAAGTGGAAAGAGATGAAGGCTGTGGCAAGTTCATGAGTTGGCAAGAAGCAGTGGACGGCACGGTGGCACTGTGGCACTGTGGTTAGCACTGCTGCCTCACAGCGCCAGAGACCCGGGTTCAGTTCCCATCTCAGGCGACTGACTGTGTGGAGTTTGCACGTTCTTCCCGTGTCTGCGTGGGTTTCCTCCGGGTGCTCCGGTTTCCTCCCACAGTCCAAAGATGTGCAGGTCAGGTGAATTGGCCATGCTAAATTGCCCGTAGTGTTAGGTAAGGGGTAAATGTAGCGGTATGGGTGGGTTGAGCTTTGGCAGGTCGGTGTGGACTTGTTGGGCCAAAGGGCCTGTTTCCACACTGTAAGTAATCTAATCTAATCAGTGGAGAGATAGATGCCAGCTGTGGAGAGTAGTTCGAGCCAGTTACCAATGGATGAGAGTAGAGGGCTAATGAGTGAGGAATTGTGTTATATTTAGAGGAACTGGTGGAGATAATGTGACCATAAGATTTCCGATATGTTATCTCCATGCCAACCTGGGATTTGGGATGGAATCAGTCTCTGAGTGATACCAGACAGCGGTGTTTGTCAATCACAATCTTAAAAAGTTAGTTGGATAATACCTATTAGTAAACCATTAATCAATGCTGAGGAAATTGGCAGGCAAATTCAAAGCTGTAGAAAATTCAACTCAACTTCTCATTGAAAGATCGTGTGCTCTGGTTGCAAATAAGATTTTACATATAAGGGGTATTGACTGGTTTAGAGTCCAACTTCTGGCTGGAAATGTCTATTGTTAGTTCCATTTGTGCAAATGAAAATAAAAACAGGCTTTTAAATAAAGATGTGTTTTACTGTTGTGCTTTGCACATTCAGGATTAGAGGACTTTGATTTTGTCATAAAAATCGGTGCAGTTTGTTTTAAAGAAAATGAGGTAGAAATATCATGAAACAAAAATATCTAAATGGTATCTACTGCTTTTAATAATTAAGTTAAATGGGGTTGTCTACTTGGCAGGCCATATTTTGAGAAATGTCATCAGAAAACAACATTTACAACTTCTCTCCCAGATACCTGTTGTTGGTCACCCAAAATGTGCAACACAATAGAGCCTTGTTTCCCAAAGTTTTTCAGTGTAGTCCCGTGGGCGGCACGATGGCACAGGTGGGCGGCACTGTGGCACAGTGGTTAGCACTGCTGCCTCACAGCGCCTGAGACCCGGGTTCAATTCCCGACTCAGGCGACTGACTATGTGGAGTTTGCACGTTCTCCCCGTATCTGCGTGGGTTTCCTCCGGGTGCTCCGGTTTCCTCCCACAGTCCAAAGATGTGCGGGTCAGGTGAATTGGCCATGCTAAATTGCCCGTAGTGTTAGGTAAGGGGTAAATGTAGGGGTGTGGCTGGGTTGCGCTTCAGCGGGTTGGTGTGGACTTAAGGGCCGAAGGGCCTATTTCCACACTGTAAGTAATCTAATCTAATCTAATCTAAATTGACTTCTCAAAATCTAGTCACATTTTCCTACTTGAATTAACTGCATAATGCCTGCATTTATGAACAAAGAACAAAGAAAACTACAGCACAGAACAGGCCCTCTAAGCTTGCGCCGATCAAGATCCTCTATCTAAACTAGTCATCTATTTTCCAAGGATCTGTAACCCTCTGCTGCCTGACCATTCATGTATCTGTCTAGATACATCTTAAATGATGCTATTGTGCCTTCCTCTACCATCTCCACAGGCAATCTGTTCCAGGCACCCACCATCCTTTGCATAAAGAATTTTCCACGCCTATCTCCCTTAAATGTTTCCCCTCTCACCTCGAACTCATATCCCTTAGTAATTGAGTCCCTTACTCTGGGGCGGAAAAAGCTTCTTGCTATCCACCCTGTCTCTACTTCTCATGATTTTGTAGACCTCAATCAGGTCCCCTTCAACCACTGCATGCCGTATGCCTTCTTTACCACTCTATTGACCAGCGTTGCCACCTTCACGGTACAATGGACCTGAACGTCTGGATCTCTCTGTACATCAGTTTTCCCCAGGGCTTTTCCATTTATTGTAAAGTTTGATCTTGAATTAGATCTTCTGAAATGCATCACCTCGTATTGAACTCCATCTGCCATTTCTTCACCCATCTCTCCAATCTATCTATATTCTGCTGCATTCTCTGATAGTCCCCTTCACTATCTGCTACTCCACCAATCTTACTGTCATCTGCAAACTTGCTAATCAGACCACCTATACCTTCCTCCAGATCATTTATATATATCACAAACAACAGTGGTTCCAAAATGATCCCTGTGGAGCACCCCTGGTCACTGTTCTCCATTTTGAGAAACTTCCTTCCACTGATACTCTCTGTCTCTTGTTGTCCAGCCAATTCTCTGTCCATCTAGCTATTATACCCTGGACTTCATGCGACTTCACTTTCTCCATCAGCTTACCATGGGGAACTTTATCAAAAGCTTTACTGAAGTCCATGTATATGACATCCACAGCCCTTCCTTCATCAATCAAGTTTGTAACTTCCTCAAAGAATTTTATTAAGTTGGCCTACCCTGACCTTCTCTGACATGACCTTCCCTGCACAAAACCATGTTGCCTATCTCTGATAAGCCCATTTTCTTCCAAATGGAAATAGATCCTATCCCTTGGTATCTTCTCCAGCAGCTTCCCTACCCCTGATATCAGGTTTACTGATTTATAAATACCTGGATTACCCTTCCTACCCTTCTTCAAGAAGGGGATAACATTAGCAATTCTCCAGTCCTCCAGGACCTCACCCGTGTTCAAGGATGCTGCAACGATATCTGTTAAGGCCCCAGCTATTTCCTCTCTTGCTTCCTTTATTAACCTGTTACAGATCCTATTTGGACCGGGGGTACATGTCCACTATGCTGCCTTTAGAATACCCAACACTTCCTCCCTCCTTATGCTGACTTGACCTAGAGCAATCAGACATCTATCCCTAACCTCAACATCTGTCATGTCTCTCTCCTCAGTGAATACCGACACACTCATTAAGAATCTCATCCATTTTCTCTGACTCCATGCATAACTTCCCTCCTTTGCCCTTGAGTGGGCCAACCCTCTTCCTCATTACCCTCTTGCTCCTTATATATGAATAAAAGGGTTTGAGATTTTCCTATTTGCTAAAGATAGGCCCCTGTTGGAATCTTGCATGCAGTTCTGGTCTCCTTCCGATAGGAAAGATGTTGTGAAACTTGAAAGAATTCAGAAAGGATATTGCCAGGGTTGGGCTGTCAGGAAAGGCTGAACAGGCTGGGGCTGTTTTCCCTGGAGCGTCTGAGGCTGAGGGGTTACCTTATAGAGGTTAACAAAATCATGAGGGGTATGGGTAGGATAGATAGACAAAGTCTTTTCCTGGGGGGGGAAAGGACAGTCCAGAACTAGAGGGTATAGGTTTAGGGTGAGAGGGGAAAAATATAAAAGAGACCTAAGGGGCAACTTTTTCACTCAGAGGGTGGTGCATGTATGGAATGAGCTGCCAAAGGAAGCGATGGAGGCTGGTACAATTACAACATTTAAAAGGCATTTGAATGGGTATATGAATAGGAACGGTTTGGAGGGGCCGGGTGCTGGCAGGTGGGACTAGATTGGGTTGGGATATCTGGTTGGCATGGATGAGTTGGACTGAAGGGTCTGTTTCTGTGCTGTACATCTCTATAACTATGACTCTATGACTATGACCTTTTATCCCTCTTTATTCCTCATTTCAGATTGGTCCGACTTGTCCAATATTCTTTCAAAGCTTCGTCTGTTTTCAGTCACCTAGACCTTATGTATGCTTCCTTTTTCGTCTTAGCTAGTCTCTTAATTTCACCTGTCGTTCATGGTTCTCTAATCTCGCTATTTCAGTCCCTCATTTTCACAAGGACATGTCTGTCCTGCACGCTAATGAACCTCTCTTTAAATCCTCCCACATATCAAATGTGGATTTACACCAAATACTTGGTCCCAACCCACTTGGTCCCACCTCCTACCGAATTTTGCTATAGTTGGTCTTCCCCCAATTTAGCACTCTTCCTTTAGGACCACTCTCGTCTTTGTCCATGAGTTTTCTAAAACGGACGGAATTGTGATCACTACTCTCAAAGTAATCTCCTATTAAAACTTCAACCACCTGGCCAGGCTCATTCGCCAACACCAGGTCCAGTGTGGCCCGTCCCGAGTTAGACTGTTTACATACTCCTCTAGAAAACCCTCCTAGATATTCCTTACAAATTCTGCTACATTAAACCTCTAACAGTCAATGTTGGGAAAATTAAAATTTCCCTGTTGCTCCTAAGTATTTCCTTAACATCTCTACATATTTGTACCTCTATCTCACGCTTGCTGTTGGGGGCCTGTAGTACAGCCCCAGCATTGTTACTGCACCCTTCCTATTTCTAAGCTCTGTCCGTAATGTCTTGCTGCTTGAATCCTCCATTGTGCCCTTGTTCAGCACAACTGTAATATCCTCTCTGACCAATAGTGCAACTCCTCCACCTCTTTTACCTCCCCCTCTATCCTGCCTGAAGCATCTGCATTCTGGGATATTTAGTTGCCAATCTCGCCCTTCCCTCAACCGAGTTTCAGTAATAGCAATAACATCATACTTCCAGGCACTAATCCTAGCCCTAAGTTCATCTGCCTTACCTACCTCACTACTCGTATTAAAACAAATGGGCCTCAGAGCACCTGTCCCTTTGCGTGCATCATCTGCTCCCTGCTTACACTTCCCCTTAGTCATGCTGACTTCATTATTAAGTTGCTTAAGGCTTTAGCTGCTACCTCCTTACTGTCCACTAACCTCATTTGGTTCCCATTCTCTGCCACACTATTTAAACCCTCGCCAGCACCTCAAGTGAAAATCTGGACTTGGGCGGGATGGGGGTCTCTCGGTTCTGCGATCGGTCAATAAACACTATTATCACGGCCAGGCACAGGTTGATCAGCAACATGGAGGTTACACACTTCTGTGTGTCCTTAGGAGAAACTGCTGCACATAGCTTAAGACAAAGACATTTTTATATCTTTTTTGAAAAGAAGTACAACCATGGTTACAGAGCAAGTTCAAACAATTACCAATCAAATTTAATAAAATTACATTATGACAGGAACTTAACCCAATGATATTTCCAGGGAACCAACTTTGTTTTACACATCCCAAGCTTTTTTATCTCCCATTGCACCTGCACTTGCAACGTCAGTTAGGATGGCTAGTGATGTCTTATTTAGTCTGTAAAGGAAGCCTTGTCTGCTAATCTTTGTTTCGGTACTCTGTGGTTAATTCAGGAATGCATCTTTGAGCAGGGTTAAAAGCTTAAGCAGAACTGTGAATTTGCAGCCTAGAAGCCATTTTGTCATGTTACTTGCATCAAGAAACCATCCTGTTGTTAGTAAGAGCATGTATTAAATGCTTGTTCCTGACAACAGCCTGTATTCAGAGTTGAGATCCTCACAAGACCATTGGTTCCAGTCCTGCCCAGGTGTAGACTGTCCGATTTGTAATAGTTCCCACCTCCCCCTGAACCGGTCCCAATCTCCCAAAAATCTGAACCCCTCCCTCCTGCACCATCTCTCAATCCACTCATTCATCCTTCTGAGCACTTGGCACTTGTAGCAATCCTGAGATAACTACCTCTGAGGTCCTACTTTTTAACGACTCCTAACTTCCTAAATTCTGCTTGTTGGACCTCATCCCATTTATACCTATATCTTTGGTGCTTATATGCACTGTGACTGCTGGCTGTTTGCCCTCTCCCTTCAGAATGTCCTGCGGTCAATCTGAGACATCACTGACCCGTGCACGTGGGAAGCAACATATCATTTGTGGATCTCGCAGGTCACTAATGCTACATTTCCAAGTACTTACAATACATTGAATTTCAGATAGAATGGCTATTGCTAGAAAAAAAGAAAATAGGTTTCATTTCCTTGCTCGACCCTCCCTGGCATCAGTGATTACACCCTTACTACCCAATGAGATTCATCAACAGAAAAAGCTTCTACTCATTCTGTATTCAGGTGATTGGTGACCATAAGAACTTTCTACTTGTATGCATTAATTTTTCTGGCAACTTATATGACTCTTTTATTCCTCTGGTTGTCCAAGTTTTCACATTTTCTTGTTGCATCCTCCTAAAGTATGTGAACAGGGAAAGGGAATATCCCTTTGAAGGAATGGTTACTCACCATTCTACTACAAGCTGAGATATTGGAATAACTATGCAACAATGGTTCTTCTCGCATCACGAATCACGACCCAATTAGGATCGCGAAGCAAGATGTTTGGGTTGGAGGTTCCGAAGAAATAGCTGTTGTAAAGCTTGGACTAATCTCTGTGCTGTGTGGCTCCATTCAAATGCTTGCATTTTTTCCCATTGGAGTATGTGGCCTAATCAATTGCACCTTGAGGTCTGATTTCTGTTTTGAGTGATGTGTAGAAAGAGTTGTTTGTTCTGCCCGCCCATTCTAGTCAATTTTATACACCTCAATCATATCCCCACTCAGTCCCCTCTTCTTTATAGAAAACAATTCAAGTCTATCTAGTCTCCACTTTTAGCTTAATTTCACCATCCCAGGCAACATCCTGGTGAACCTCTTCTGTATCCCCTTCAGTGCTATCACTTCCTGCCTGTAGTGAGGTGACCAGAACTGCACACACAATATAATTCCAGTTATGGCCCGACTAATGCTATGTTCAATTCCAACATTATTCCCTCATTATATTCTGTGCCATGATTGATGAAACAAGTGTCCCATATACCTTCTTAACAATCCTATTTACGTGCTCTGCTGACTTCAGGGATCTGTGAGTAATTACACCAAGATTCCTCTGTTCCTCTAAGTTAACCAGTGTCCTGTGATTCATCAACCACTGCCTCATCTTGTTTCTTCTTCCAAAGTATATCACCTTGCACTTATCGAGGTTAAATAGCATCTGACCAACTATATTTTACTGTAAACCTACAACGGTCTTCTTGGTGTTAACATACTTGTCCAGTTTCTTTCCCCAGAATCTTCCAGCACTGTGCCATCCCTTATTGAGCCTTCTATGAAAAACTCCCCTGGATACAGTTCAAGAAATCCATCCCCTTTAAAACCTCACCATTATGACTATCCCATTTTATGTTGGGAAAGTTGAAATCCCCAGTAAAATTACCCTCTTTTTATCTTTTTACACCTTTAGGAACAATGTATATTTGTTCCTTGATTTCCCGATGACTCTTTGGAGGCCTATAATGCGCTCCCAGTAAGTAGCAGCTCCCCTACCATTCCTAAGTTCTACTCTCAAAGCTTTGTTTAAGGACCCTTCATAGCCTCTCTGGCTATGTGGAAGGCATCTTGAAACCTATTGTACAGGGGACCACCAGCTTCTGTCGCAACACTACGGATTTCTTACAGAAACTCAGCACCCACGGACCAGTCGAACCGGAAACATTCCTTGGAACAATGGACGTTTCCGCACTCTACACTAGCATCCCCCACAAGGATGCATCGCGGCAAAAGCTTCAGTACTCGACGCCAACAACTGCCAGTCTCCAAACACCATCCTACAACTCATCTACTTCATCCTCAATCATAACGAGTTCACCTTTGACAACCAATTCTTCATCCAGACACATGGAACAGCCATGGGGACCAAATTTGCACCCCAATATGCCAACATTTTTACGCACAGGTTCGAACAAGATTTCTTCTCTATGCAGGATCCAACCAACATTATATACCAGGTACATCTTTGACATTTTCTTCCTCTGGACCCATGGTGAGGAATCACTGATAAAACTACACAGTGACATCAACAAGTTTCATTCCACCATCAAACTCACCATGCACTACTCTCTACTGTCTGTCTCATTCTTGGACACGTGCATCTCCATCACTTCAGCACCACACTCTGCCGCAAACCCTCAGACAACCTCACAATGGCATATTAAAACAGCCATTCTCTATGGACAAGCCCTACGCGAACAGTGGATCTGCTCAGATGAGGAGGAACATGACGGACACCTGGAAGTACTCAAGGATGCCCTCACAAGAACGGGGTACGATGCTCAACTCATCGACCGCCAGTTCCGATGTGTCACAGCAAAGAACCATGATGACCTCCTCAGGGGACAGACACGTGCTGCAACTGACCAGATACCCTTTGTTGTTCAGTACTTCCCAGGGGCTGAAAAATTACGTCATGTTCTTCTTGACCTGCAACACATTATCAATGAGGATGAGCACCTCACCAAGACCTTCCCCACACCTCCACTACTTGCCTTTAAACAACCGCCAAACCTCAAACAGATCATTGTTCGTAGCAAACTGCCCGGCTCTCAGGACAACTCCATACAACCCTGTCACGGTGGACGCTGAAAGACGTGTCAGATTGTGGACATAGATACCACTATTACGCGTGGGAACATCTCCCACCTTGTACATGGCAGGCACTCATGTGACTCAGCCAACATTGTCTATCTTATACGTTGCAGGCAAGGATGCCCAGAGGCATGGTACATTGGGGAAACCGAGCAAAGGCTACGACAACGGATGAATGGGCACCGCACAACAATCAACAGACAGGAGGGTTCCCTTCCAGTTGGGGAACACTTCAGTGGTCCAGGACATTCAGCCTCGGACCTTCGGGTGACCATCTTCCAAGGTGGACTTCGGGACAGGCAGCAGAGGAAAGTGGCCGAGCAGAGGCTGCTAGCTAAGTTCAGTACCCATAGGGAGGGCCTCAACTGGGACCCTTGCGTTCATGTCACATTACAGGTGATCACCATTGCACTACACACACACACACAGATATTCCTACACACACACACACACACACACACACACACACACACACACACACACACACACACGGACGCGCACACAGACATCCACACACACCCTTATAGACACACACACTCCCACACTCACACATGCACCCCCTCACAGACTTAAGACACTCTGCACTCACACACACACACACACACACACACACACACACACACACACACACACCCCACCCCAGACAGACACACCCACACACAGACAGACAAAGATCCACATGCACACATATATTTTGTGGGGTGAACTTGTACTTGCAGCGTTACATTGCACTTTGCTCAAAAACTGCATACATTCATGTAGAACTCTGTTATCTCACTTTTTAGATTAGAATCAATCTAAACATCAGGTCATAGACAGAGAACACAGGGGGCTAACACCTTCAACATATTGTCTAGCTATCACCATTGTTAACAGCTAACTCGAGAATGCAACTTTAAAAAAAGGGTTTTGTGATTTCCACATGAAAGAAGTGAAACTATCACTGTATTCTAACAGATGAAAGGCTTAACAGACAATCAATTTTTCAATGTATAATTTCAGTTACATCACACTGCAAATTTTTGCTATAAATTCTGTGTACAATCGAGCCCTCCACAATCACCTGATGAAGGAGCGTCGCTCCAAAAGCTAGTGTGCTTCCAGTTAAACCTGTTGGACTATAATCTGGTGTTGTGTGATTTTTAACTAGATTTATACCAACTTTCTGGAGTCAGACTTAACCACTGATCAAGCTGCCTCCAACTGTCATGCAGCCTGTAATGTCTTCAGTGGAGAATTAGACACAGTGCTCGTGGTGTTCCATAACTTTTGTGGCTCACCATGAGCTGTGGAGCTACCTTCACACATTTTAAAGTATAAGTGACTGACTGCAATTCAAAATGCCTGACTGCAAGATATTGGGGGGGGAGGGGTTAACGGGGGAGATGTCGAGACGGGGGTGGGTGGCTGCAGGCTCTGGACAAAGGCAAAGGCACATTGCAATTGTGAAGGGGGAAGCAGGGTTAAGTGAGTGATGCTGTACAACATGGCTGGAAAGGGCTGACCTGGTTTCAAGCAGGTGCCATGAATGACAGCACCATGCATGGGCTGTACAAATGCCAGGATCTGGGTAGGGAGGTGTGGATTGGTTATTTGGTAATTTATGGAGCCGTAGTCATTGTCATACAGCATGGAAATGAAGCCTTCTGTCCAACCAGTCCATGACCATAATCCCAACCTAACTAATCCCGTGCCTGTGATTGGCCCATATACCTCCAAGCATTTCTTATTTCATGTGCTTACCTAAATATTTTTAAAATGTTGTAACTGTACCCACATTCACCACTTCCTCTGGAAGTTCATTCCATACACTAACTACTCTCTGTGTAAAGTTGTCCCTCGTATCTTTTTAAAATCTTTCTTCTCTCACCTTAAACAGCTGTGTCATTGGTTCTCAGATAGCTGAACAGCTTGGGGCTGTGAGACAAATAGTGCGAGGAAGCTAACAAATCTCTACGAGCTCAGGCACTCTTTCTATTCACTGCAGTTCAAGCTACTTTAACCTGAAAAAAATCTGTTTAATTTTCCTTCAGCAGTTGCTGTAAGGTATGACTTTTAATTGATAAGTCGGAGATCTTCTGTAAGTGAATCTGTGCCTCTTGCAAACCAATAAAAACAGAAGACTATAAAACAGAGGAGCAGAAATTAGGCCATTTAGCTCATCGAGTCTGCTTCGCCATTTAATCATGGCTGATAAGCTTTTTAACCCCATTCTCCTGCTTTCTCCCCATAACTGTTGATCCCCATGATATTCAAGAACCTATCTATCTCTG
This sequence comes from Hemiscyllium ocellatum, assembly GCF_020745735.1. NCBI lineage: Eukaryota > Metazoa > Chordata > Chondrichthyes > Orectolobiformes > Hemiscylliidae > Hemiscyllium > Hemiscyllium ocellatum. Next base: position 48,362,392 of record NC_083426.1, read on the forward strand.
TCTTAAATATACTCAATTACCAGGCCTCTACCGCCTTCTGTGGCAATGAATACCATAGATTCACCACTCTCTGGCTGAGAAAGTTTCTCCTCATCTCCATTCTAAAAGGTCTTTCCTTTACTCTAAGACTGTGCCCTTGGGTCCCAGTCTCCCCTACCTATGGAGACATTTTCCTAACATCTACTCTGTTCACGCCATTCAGAATTCTGTATGTTTCAATTAGATCTCTCCTCATCCTTCTAAACTCCAGGTATAAACCTAGAGTCCTCAAATGTTCTTCATTTGTTAGGCTTTTCATTCATGAGACCATTCTTGTGAATCCCCTCTGAGCACACACCAAGGCCAGTACATTCCTCCTGAGATATGGGGCCAACAATGTGCACAATACTCCAAATGTGGTCTGACCAGAGCCTTGGAAGTACATCCATGCTTTTATATTCAAGTCTTCTTAAAATAAATGCCATCATTGCATTTGCCCTTCTAAATACTGACTCACTGTTCAACTTTATCTTGAGAGAATCCTGGGCTAGAATTCCCAAGTTTTTGCACTTGAGACTTTTGAATTTTCTCCCCATTTAGAAAATAGTCCATGCCTCTATTCTTCCTACCAAAGTGAATGACCTCACTTTCTCACATTGTATTCCATCTGCTGCTTCTTTGCCCACTCTCCTAACCTGTCCAAATTCTTCTGCAGCCTCCCTGCCTCTTCAATGCTATCTGTCCCTGTACCTATCTTTTTATCGTCTGCAAACTTAGCCAGTATGCCTTCAGTTCCTTTATTTAGATCATTAATGCATAAAGAGAAAAGTTGTAGTCCCATCACTGAGCCTTGAGGAATACCGCTTGTCATAGGCTGCCATCCTGAAAAGGACCCTTTTATCTCCACTTTCTGCTTTCTGCCAGACAACCAAATTTTTGTCCATGCTAGCACTGTGCCTCTGACACCTTGGATCCTTATCTTACTCAGTAGCCTCCTGCGCAGCACCTTATCAAAGGCTATCTTGAAGTCCAGGTAGATAACATCCATTGGCTGTCCTTGGTTTAATCGGCTCGTTACTTAGAGTCATTTGGTTGTAGAGTCCTACAGCACGGAGGCAGGCCTTTTGGCCTGAACTAGTCCATACCGACCAAAATGTCTGTCCATGCTATTCCCATTTTCCTGCACTTGGCCCACATACGTTTAATTCTTTGCTATCTGTACATTTGTCCAAATGCCTTTTAAATGTTGTTAAAATAACTACATCAACCACTTCCACTGGCAGCTCTTTCCATATGCATATCACCGCCTTAGCTTCCCTTTTATTCTTTCCCCTGTAATCTTGACCTGATGCCCTCTTGTCTTCGATTCCCCAAATCTGGGAAAAAGACTGAGTGCATTCATCCTATAAATGCCTCTCATGATCTTATGCACTTCTATAAGATCCCCTCTCAATCTGCTACGCTGTGAAGAAAAAGTCCTAGTTTGTCCCACTTCTCCCTTTAACTCAGAGCCTTGAGTCCTGGCAACATCCTTGTAAATTTCTTCTGCACACTTTCCACTTTAATAGCATCCTTCCTACCACAAGGTGACCAAAATTCAACATGATACTCCAGGTAAGATCTCACCAACATCCTGTTTAACTGCAACATCACTTCCCAACTTCTATGATCAGTGCCATGACTGATGAAAGCCAGTGTGCCAGTAGCCTTCTTCACTGCACTGTCAATCTGTGAATCCACTTTCAAAAAGTGGTGAACCTGAAATCATGGTCCCTTTGTTCCACTACATTCTTTAAGGCCCTACCATTCACCATGAAATTCCTACCTTCATTTGACTTTCCAAAATGCAAGACCTCACACTTATCTATATTAAACTACATTTGTCATTTCTTGGCCCATTTCCCCAGCTGATCAAGGTCCTGCTGCAATTTTTGATGACCTTCCTCACTGTCCACGATACGGCCTACTTAAGTGTCATCTGCAAGCTTACTAATCATGCCTTAAACGTTCTCAAACAAATCATTGATATACATAAAAAACAGCAATAGGACCATCTCTGACCCCTGAGGCACACCACTAGTCACAGGCCTCCAGTCCACAGCATTCTTCCATTATTATCCTCTCCTTCCTACTATCAAGCCAATTTTGTTTCCAATTTGCCAGCTCTGTTGGATTCCATCTGACCTAGCTTTACAGAGCAGCCTACCACTTGGGACATTAGCAAAGTCCTTACTGAAATCCATATTGACTATGAAGGGCAAGGTTGGCAGGAATAGGGAGCCATTGATGACAAGAGATATTGAGGCCTTATCAATCTTCCTGATCACTTCATCAAAGAATGAGAACAAATTTGTGAGGCATAATCTCCCATGCACAAAACAGTGCTGACTGTACCTAATCAAAAACCCTGTCTTTCCAAATGCATGTGCATCTTATCTCTCAGAATCTTCTCAAGCAACTTACCCACCACAGACATTAAGCTTACTGGTCTATAAATTCCAGGATTTTCTTTACAGCCCTTCTTAAATAATGGCACAACATTCACTATCCTCCAGTTTTCCAGGACCTTACCAATGGCTAATGATGCAAAAATATCATCCAGGGCCTCTGCAATTTCTTCTCTAACCTCTTGCAGTGTTCTTGGATATACCTAGTCAGGACTACTTTCATACATTCTAATACGTCGAATACCTCCTTGACTCTGATAAGGACTGTCCCCACTAACTTCTTCAAGTTCCCAAGTCTTCATGTCTTTTTCCATGGTAATATTCCACAGACAATACATAGAGGAGAAATATTCATTGAGAAACTCACCCATCTCTTGCAGTTCTACACATGCATGTCCACTTTGGTCCTTGAGGGGCCCTATTCCCTCTCTCGTTATTGTTTTTTCTTTAACATACTTAAAGTACCTCTTTGGATTCACCCTAATGTTCTCAGCCAAAATAATGTCATGTCCTCTTTTCGACCTCCTGATATCCTTCTCCAGTAAAACCGTGTATATCTGCAGGGATTCCCGTGATCCTAACTGCCTGTACTTTGGCCACACCTTTTTTTCTGATCAAAGCCTCAATATCTCTTGTCATCCAGGGTTCCTTATTCCTGCTAACCTTGCCCTTCACCCTCACACATTTTTAAAGATCTCCCATTTGCCCACTTCCTCAAAGAGTTCTAGCAGATTTGTCAGGCGTAAGCTCCCCTTGATGAAACCATGCCAACTTTGGCCTATTTTGCCATTCACTTTCAAGCGTTCAGAAATCCCATCCATCACTATGGATTCCAGGATTTTACTCACAAATGAGATTAGACTAATTGGTCTGTAATTTTCCATCATTTGCCTTACGCCTTTTTGAAACCGGGGTGTCATGTTAGCGATTGTCCAGTCCTCTGGGACCCACTCTGATTCTGGTGATTCTTAAAAGATCACTACCAGTGCCTCCACTATGTTTTCAGCTATCTCCCTTAGAAATCTGAGAGAGTTCATCTGGTCCAGATGATTTATCCACCTTCAGGCCATTCAGTTTTTCTAGCACCTTCTCCTTGGTGATGGCCACCATACTCAGTTCTATCCCCTCATTCTCTTGAAGCTTTGGGATGTTACTTGTGTCTTCCACCATGTAGACTGTCCTGAAATAATAATTCAGTTCCTCACCCATTTCCTTGTTCTTCCCACTATGTCTCCAGCGTCATTTTCGAGTGGCACAATACCCACTTTTGCCTTTCTATATGTTTAAAGAAGCTTACAGTCTTCCTTTATATTACTGGCTAGCTTACCCTCATATTTAATCTTCTTCCTCTTTATTCTTTTTGTTGCTCTCTGTAAGCTTCTCAATCCAATGGTTTCCCACTGCCTTTCACCACATTATTCTCATTTTAGACTAGACTAGATTCCCTACAGTCAGGCCCTTCCCCCACCAACAAGTCCACACCGACCCTCCGAAGAGTAACCCACCCTGGCACATTTCCCTCTGACTAATGCACCTGGCCTGCACATCTTTGGACGATGGGAGGAAACCGGAGCACCTAGAGGCAACCCATGCAGACACGGGGAGAATATGCAAACTCCACACAGACAGTCACCCGAGGCTGGAATTGAACCTGGGAACCTGGTGCTGTGAGGCAGCAGTGCTAACCACTGAGCCACCATGCCACCTGTCTCTCTTGATTTTTGCTATCCCTGACTCCTCTAGTCAGCTACGGCTGCCTCATCCTTCCTGTACCATGATTTGTTTTCCTCAGAATGAATCTCTGCTGTGTCTCCAGAATTGCTTGCAGAAACTCCTGCCATTGCTGTTGGGTGGCACAGTGGCACAGTGGTTAATACTGCTGCCTAACAGCGCCAGAGACCTGGTTCAATTCCCGCCACAGGCAACTGTATGCATGGAGTTTGCACATTTCTCCCTGTGTCTGCGTGGGTTTCCTCCAGGTGCTCTGGTTTCCTCCCACAGTCCAAAAATGTGCAGGTTAGGTGAATTGGACATGCTAAATTCCCGTAGTGTTAGGTGAATTGGACATGCTAAATTCCCGTAGTGTTAGGTGGAGGGGAATGGGTCTGGGTGGGTTGCTCTTCGGAGGGTCGGTGTGGACGTGTTGGGCTGAAGGGCCCGTTTCCACACTGTAAGTAATCTAACCTAATCACCCTCTTTCCTGCTAGACTCCTCCACCAGTCAGTTCTACTTAGCTCCTCTTTAATGCTTTTGTAGTTGCTTTTATTCAGCTGTAATACTGTTACCTCTGGTTCTTTCTTCTCCCTCTCAAATTGCAGAGTAAATTCAGTCATATTATGATCACTGCCTCCCAAGGGTTCCTTCAACCTTAAATTTGCTTATCAAGTCTGCCTCATTGCACAACACTCAATCCAGTAGTGCCTAGTGGGCTCCACCACAAGTTGTTCCAAAAAGCCATCTAATAGACATTCCACAAATTCCTTTTCTTGCAATCCACTACCAACTCTATTTTCCCCAGTCCACCTGCATGTTGAAATCCCCCATGATCACTTTACCTTTGCCTGTCTTACACATCTTTTCTGTCTCTTGATATATCTTGTGCCCCAGCTCCTGATTACTATTTGGAAGCCTGTACATAACTCCAATTATAGTTTTATTTTATCTTTGTGGTTCCTCAATTCTCCCCACGCAGATTCTACACCATCTGACCCTTGCTAACAATGGTAGTTGAGTCAGATACATGGGAACATTTAAGCGAGTCTTGAATATGCACATGGATGATAGTAAAATGAAGGGGATGTAGGTTAGTTTGATCTCTGAGTAAGATAAAAGGTCGGCACAACATCAAGGACTGAAGGGCCCGTACTGTGCTATTCTATGTTCTATGTTTGTTTCCTACTATTGATTTAATTTCATTTCTTACTAACAAGCAACCCGACCCCCTCTGCCTACTTCCTATCTTTTCAATAGAATATATATCCTTGAAGGAGCAGCGCTCCGAAAGCTAGTGCTTCCAAATAAACCTGTTGGACTATTTAAAATAGTGATGGAAAAGGATAGACCAGATCTAAAAGTTGAAGTTCTAAATTGGAGAAAGGCTAATTTTGACGGTATTAGGCAAGAACTTTCAAAAGCTGATTGAGGGCAGATGTTCACAGGTAAAGGTATGGCTGGAAAATGGGAAGCCTTCAGGAATGTGATAATGAGAATCCAGAGAAAATATATTCCTGTTAGGGTGAAAGGAAAGGCTGGTAGGTATAGGGAATGCTGGATGACTAAAGAAATTGAGGGTTTGGTTCAGAAAAAGAAGGAAGCATATGTAAGGTATAAACAGGATAGATAGAGTGAATCCTTAGAAGAGTATAAAGGCAGTAGGAGTATACTTAAGAGGGAAATCAGGAGGGCAAAAAGGGGACATGAGATAGCTTTGGCAAATAGAATTAAGGAGAATTTTTACAAACACTTTAAGGACAAAAGGGTAACTAGGGAGAGAATAGGGTCCCTCCAAGATCAGCAAGGCAGCCTTTGTGTGAGCCGCAGAAAATGGGAGAGATACTAAACGAGTATTTTGCATCAGTATTTACTGCGGAAAAGGATATGGAAGATATAGAATGTAGGGAAATAGATGGTGACACCTTGCAAAATGTCCATATTACAGAGGAGGAAGTGCTGGATTCCTTGAAATGGGTAAAGGTGGATAAATCCCAGGACCAGATCAGGTGTACCTTAGGACTCTGTGGGAAGCTAGAGAAGTGATTGCTGGGCCTCTTGCGGAAATATTTGTATCATCAATAGACACAGGTGAGGTGCTGGAAGACTGGGGGTTGGCTAGCGTGGTGCCACTGTTTAAGAAGGATGGTAAGGACAAGCCAGGGAACCATAGACCAGTGAGCCTGACGTCAGTGGAAGTTGTTGGAGGGAATCCTGAGAGACAACCTGCAAGATAAAAGGGAGCTTCATGGTTATTAGGTAGAAATGGCATGCAATGATTGAGATTGAAAGAAGAATTCATGAGAGACTTGCAGTGAAGTGAAGAAAGGTAGTTACATATTTGGTGGTACATGGATATTTCCATGTCCTTGCAGGAGTAGCCTTATTCTTTTCTTATGAATTCCAAAATTCTTTCCTTGTAGAATGTGGGCACATTTTCACCTGCATGGACTTTCTCTGCCCTGATATAGGCAGTCATTTTCTGTCCTGTCTGAGCGGAAAATGTCATTGACCTGTTTTGTGACACTACTAGCTATTCCCGTACCCTCTTAAGATGACAGTGGTCATCTGGGCAGTGATATCAGACCAAGCTGTCAGGATCTGGCGGCATAGTCACCTCTATTAGTTGTATGGAAAGAGGACTGTCCTCATCTGCACCACTTCATTCTTCAAGACCTCTCAGATCCCTATTGGAGAATCACAGTGCCACCGTCTCCATATCTACTATGTTCTGACTCTGTATTTGACTGGTCAGGGCACCTTTGAAATGCCAATGCTCGACCAGGTATACTGCAGCATTTTAAAGTTGGGATAGGAGCAAGTGTTGCTAGTGTTTTGGCGAGTGATGATTTGGTCTGCAAAGAGTGCTTGATAAGGTGGGGTAGAAAAAAGATGTAAGAGGCAGAATAGTGAGTGGACATAAGATATAGTGAGAGAACTCATTGGGCCTCATGGTGACAAACCCTTCAAATGCCCGAAACAAATTGGTGACGTTCACCATGCTGGGGTGCCATGAAATTGCCACGCTGGGCTAAGGATCTGCCACATTGGGCTGGGAAGCTACCACACTATGCCAGGATGTCACCCCACCAGGCAATAGATGCTGTCACACTGGGCTGGGAGGTCGCCATGCCAGGTGGGGAGGTTGCCCCGCTAAGCCAGGAGGCTGCCTTGTCAGACATACACTGTGTCTGGAAACAGGGAGTCAGCGGCCGGGAGAAGAAACATAGAACATAGAATGTTACAGCGCAATACAGGCCCTTCGGTCTTCGATGTTGCGCTGGCCTGTGAAGTTAATCTGATGCCCATCTAACCGACACCATTCCATTATTATCCATATGTATGTCCAATGCCCATTTAAATACCCTTTACGTCGGCAAGTCTACTACTGTTGCGGGCAGGCCATTCCACACTCTGCTACTCTCTGTGTAGAGAAACTACTCTGATCTCTGCCCTAAATCTATCACCCCTCAATTTAAAGCTATGTCCCCTTGTGTTAGCCTTCACCATCCGAGGAAAAAGGCTCTCACTGTCCACCCTATCTAACCCTCTAATTACGTGGTACGTCTCGATTAAGTTACTCAACCTTCTTCTCTCCAATGAAAACAGCCTCAGTTCCCTCAGCCTTTCCTTGTAAGACCTTCCTTCCATATCTGGCAACAGCATAATAAATCCCCTCTGAACCCTTTCCAAAGTTTCTACATCCTTCCTGTAATGTGGTGACCAGAACTGTAGGCAATACTGCAGGTGTGGTCTTACCAATGTCTTGTATAGCTGAAGCATAACCTTTGGAGTCCAAAACTCAATCCCTCTACCAATAAACGGCAACACACCATATGCCTTCTTAACAACCCTATCAACTTGTGTGGCAACTTCCAGGGATTTATGCACCTGGACACCGAGATCTCTCTGTTCATTTGCACTGCCAAGGATTTTACCATTAGCCCAGTATTCTGCATTCCTGTTATTTCTTCTGAAGTGAACTACCTCACACTTTTCCACATTAAACTCCATTTGCCGCTTCTCAGCCTAGCTCTGCATCTTTTCTATGTTCCTCTGTAACCCACAACACCTTGCGGCACTATCCACAAATCTGCCTACCATTGTGTCATCCGCAAATTTACTAACTCATCCTTCTACGCCCATATCTAGATCGTTTATAAAAATGACAAACAGCAGTGGCCCCAAAACAGATCCTTGCAGCACACGACTGGTAACTGAGCTCCAGGATGAAGATTGCCCATCAATCACCACCCTCTTCTTTTAACTCGCCAATTTCTGATCCAATTTGCTAAATCATCTTCAATCCTGAAACTTCGTATTTTGTGCAATAGCCTACCATGTGGATCTTTATCAAACGACTTACTGAAGTCCATATACACCACATCAACCACTTTACTTTCATCCATTTGTTTTGTCACCTCCTTGAACTCAAGGTTAGGCACGACTTCACAAAAACGTGTTGACTATCTCTAATCAAATTATTCCTTTCCAAATGATTATAAACCTTTTCCAACACTTTACCCACAACTGAAATAAGGGTTGTCTCGACTCCCGTTCTTTAACAAGGGAACAACATTTGCTATCCACCAGTTTTATTGCACTACTCCTGTCGACAATGATTACGTAAACATCAAAGCCAAAGGCTCTGCAATCTCCTCCCTGGTTTCCCAGAGAATCCGAGGATAAATCCCATCTGGCCCAGGGGCTTATCTATTTTCAGATCTTCCAAAATTGCTAAAACCTCCTCTTTGTCAATCGCAATCCCATCTAATCTTGTAGCCTGTATCTCCGTATTCTCACTAACATTTCCCTTTTCTATTGTGGATACTGACAAAAAGTATTCATAATGTGCTTCCCCATGTCCTCAGATTCCACACACAACTTTCCAGGACTATCCTTGATTGGCCCTAATCTTACTCCAGTCATTCTTTTATTCCTGATATACCGATAAGAGGCCTTAGGATTTTCCTTGATCTTATGAGCCAACAATTTCTCATGTCCCCTCCTGGCTCTTCTTAGCCCAGTCTTTAGATCTTTTCTGGCTAACTTATAACTCTCAAGCCCTCTAACTGAGCCTTCACGCCTCATTCTCACATAAGCCGCCTTCTTGGTCTTGACAAGAGCTTCAACTTCTTTAGTAAACCATGGCTCCCTCTCTCGACAACTACCTTCCTGCCCGATAGGTATACACTTATCAAGGACCCGCAGTAGCTGTTCCTTGAATAAGCTCCACATGTCAAGTGTGTCCATCTCCTGCAATGTCCTTCCCCATCCTATGCATCCCAAATCCTGCCTAATCGCATCATAATTGCCTTTCCCCCGGTTATACCTCTTTCCCCACAATAAATACCTATCCCTGCCCACTGCTACTATAAACATAACCAAATTGTGGTCACATTCACCAAAATGCTCACCTACCTCCAAATCTAACACCTTGCTGGGTTCATTCCCCAGTACCAAATCCAATATGGCATCACCTCTTGTTGAAAGAAGAGAGAAGGGGAGAAAAAACACAAAACAGAAGAGAGAATAAAAGAAAAGGAAATGGACAGAGTTGATGAGCTCTGTCTAAAGCATCCTTCTCTGACACCATCTTGTATCAAGGTGTGGTGTGCCTATCTTTTCCTCCATGAAAGCTGGTGCAAGTGATCCTGCAAGGAACTTTCAGTATGTAAAATTAGTCTATTTCACCATAGACATACCCAAAGTTTTACACTAGTTTATTCATGAAAGATCTGGTATTGGAATAGAGTTGAGGTGAGAATTGAGATCAAAATTAAAAGTAGATTACAGATGAGATTAAAAACACTGAACAATATTAATCTCTAACTTAGCTGAAGACACATGTCAGAGGGTTCATCTTCAACCTTGAAGTCAAAGTGGGGTGTGGCTTTGCTTGAATTACAACTTGCCACATAGCCTCAATACTTGAATTCATGTTGTATCAAGGAGGACTAGTTCCTGCTGCAGCCTACCAGAAAGGTAATAATAACTTTTTAATGATTTAAAGAATGTCAGTGATGGATAAGCCATTGCTTTGGTGCTGTCAAGAATATCTGGGCCAAAGATTTGAAAATATGATGATATTGCCTAATGCATAAAATATTACTAAAATATTGCTATTATGAAAATGTGCTTGATGTGTTAGAAATTCAGTTCAGGATTGGAATAGATCCTTTTAATGTTAATACTTTTATTTTACTATTTCAGAATTCTAATGGCTGCCATCATGATGATATAGGTGTACCTTTCTTGATGACAAGCACGCCCAAGTTATCTAAAACTGGAAATCAAGGTGAAATTAATATTTCGTAACTCATTTTAAAGTTTACATTAGCATCATTTTCAGTCTTTAATTTTAATTACATTTTTAATTTCACAGGATTACATAGTCTATCTATAGTCTTTACCTTAAATGGTTTCAATGCTATTTGCTTCAACCGCATTTTCATCACTCTTTGGATAAAGATGTTTCTTCACAATTTCCTATTGGATTTCTTGTCACATATTGATGGCCTCTAGCTATGCTGTGCCCCAGAACTGGAAAAATTCTTCATGAATCCACTCTACAAAAACTTTGCATAATTTTAAATATTGCTATTTGTCAACCTTTAACCTTGTTTTTTCAGGAAAAAGAGATTCAGTCTTTAAATCCTTTCCTGACATTTATATCCATGTTCATCTGGTATCATTCTTGTAAATCATACTGGCAACATCTCAATGGTTCTACAAGTAGTTCTCCTATAACGCCATAGTTGCATTCCAGCAAAACCTCGTGTAATAGAAAATCACTTAATAGAAATAATGGGCCTTATGGGAAAAGTAAGGTTAGGGCCAGACCAGCAAAAAATATCCCTAAGGATTGTTCAAAAATCACCCAAAGATCTATCGCAAAGTTTAGCACAGCCTGAATGAAACTTGAAACCAAGTTTGTTTACAAAATAAAAGTAAATTTAACACAATACATTTAAAAAATGTCAGAACACTGCTCTCTGTATAGTACCACTCACAGAAAATGTATGGGCAGAATGGCATGAAGACTGGAGCTCGCATCACGCATGCACAGAGTGGCACAGAGACATCAGCCCTGACATCATAGGACTGCATGTGCAGGATGGCACATAGACGTCAATGCATGCGCAGAACGGCACAAAGACTGGTACTGACACTGCATATCCAAAGACACTGACATATGCGCAGAACAGCAAGTACACTGGTGCATGCGCAAAATGGTCCAGAGATTTCGGCACGCACATTTGCACATGCACAGAACAAAGCGCGCGAACCAATCACTACTGGAATTGAGCTATTGCCAACAGAGGTAAGCATTCTCCAAACTACATTTTCCTAATTCTTCTGTTATATTATAGCCAAATCGTGCTGCCAGCATACACGTCATCCCAGAACCACCTGTATATCGTTATTATAATAAGATCACAAGACCACAAGAAATAGGAGTGGAAGTAAGGCCACTCGGCTCATCGAGTCCACTCCGCCATTCAGTCATGGCTGAAGGGCATTTCAACGCCACTTACCCGCATTCTCCCTGTATCCCTTGATTTCTTGCGAGATTAAGAATTGCCTTGAAGGTATTTAACATCCCAGCCTCTACTGCGCTCCGTGACAATGAATTCCATAAATAATATCTCTCCTAGTTCTCAGATGTTTTCAAAATAAAACACAGTGTTTATATGTGGTTTTCCATTTTTATTGGCTTGCCAACCTGCGCATGATTTCTAGTGATTTGTGTATTTGGACTCCAACATTCTTTTGACCCTCTACCCTATCAACTCTCATACCTCAATAATAATAAGTGACCTCCTTATTCTTCATACTAAACTGAATTTACTTCTGACATTGTAGTTCTCCTCAGTATTGACTGTTCTTCACTTAATTCAGTGTCATCTGTAAAGGGAGCGATTGATAGGGCTAGAGTGAGCAAAGTAGGGACCACGCTGTCTCCATGCCTTGCCCTGCGTCTAGTAACGGAGTGTGTGCAGCCTCCCTGCCAGACACCAGTTGAGGATGTAAGTCCTCAAATAGTCTGACTAAGCAAATGGGGAGACAAAGAAGTCAACATTGGTTGAGTCTTATCAACACTGCTTGAGATTACTTGTGGCCTAGTAAGAGTTCACTCATCCAAAGGTATTCCATGCTTGGATGAGGGACCTGGTCTCAGTAAAACAAATTCTCACTATAAGTCACTGCCACATCCTTTACTCCTTTTCCCACCTCCACCTCTCACCCCATCCCCAACATCTCCCTCACTGATGACTTTCTTTCCGTGACTCCAATGCCACCATCACTTATCTTTCTCCAGAAGTTCCTGATGTTACTGCCAATGATGGAGAGCTGCTGGCCTGTGAACTGTACACAATGCCCTGGACAACTTTAGCAAAATTTCTCTGTGTTATAACTGTCTCTGTTTTAGGTGCATTAAAGGTTTGGTTACAGTTTAAGCTGCAATAGAAATTTTCTACCCTCTGTTTGTTTGATTATGCTTGTGTGTGCTTACAAGCATTGCTGCTTGAACCTTTGACCTAACATAAAGGCGTTCAGAAGCCAGAAAACCTTGAGATTCCTGAGGAGAAAATTGGTCAGAATTTTGCTCGAAACACAAAGATTGATGTCGTTGGTTGACCAAAGTCTTTTGAGAGATAACCTCACAAACTGCCCATGATCCCTCACCACTAATTGCATGACTTCTGCTTTCAGAGGCTGTGCAGGAGAAAAATGCTTTGCCAGCTTTTTGCGTTGTGTTTCAGTTTGGTCCAGATGGATCCTTGTCACTGTGTAAGCTAAGTTCTGTGGTGGCAATGTAATCAGATGAAAAGGAAATGTACTAAGAACTGATGTGTATATCTAGTATATTATATTAGTAGAAACATAAAAAGGCTGTTCAGCTCATCACGTCTGTGTGGACTCTGTACAAAAGCAGTTCGATTAGTCCCAATCTTCTACCCTTTCTCTATAGACCTGCAGTTACTTCCTTCAGCTGCTTAACTAATTGGTGTATTCAGTACAAAAAAATATTACAGGTAATGCTACTGTGCCTCATATTCAGTATATGATCAACGCAAGTCGACCGGGCCCATAAAACGAATTGCAACCACTGAAGTCACCTCAAGTCACACTTGAAAGCAGCCAGCAACATCCTTGATGTTTCAGAGGCATTGATCCAGAGGTCTAGGGTGAAAAAGTCATCAATTGCACAAACCAGGTTATAGTCTAACAGGTTTCTTTAAAATCACAAGCTTTCAGATAGAGTACAGTGTGACTTTTGACTTTTCGACCCCAGTTCAATACCGGCACCTCCACATCATCCCTTTTTAAACAGTAGGATTATATTCGCTACTCTGTAGGAACTGTTCCAAAGATTAAAGATTCTTTAAAAATCAACACCGATACATCCAATATTTCTACAGCCACTTTCTTAAGTGCTCTGGGATGTAGATGATCAGGCCCTGAGGATTTATCAATCCCATCAACTTCTCCAAAATCTTTTCTACTGAGTGTGAGATAAAATCCACAGGGTCCTGTGTTTGAACAAGGGGGACTATGAAAGAATGAGGGAGGTTTTGGCTAAAGTAGACTGGAAACAAAGATTTTATGGTGGGACAGTTGACGAACAGTAGAGGATTTTCAAAGCAATTTTTCAAAGTGCTCAGCAAATGTATATTCCAGTGAAAACATAGGGCTGTAAGAAAAGGGGTAATCCACCATGGGTGTCTAAGAAAATACAAGAGGCTATCAAATTGAAAGAGAAGGCATAAGAAGTGACTAAAAATATCATGAAACTAGAAGATTGGGAAAACTTTAAAAGTTACAGAAAGAGCTATAAAGAAAAATAAGATAGAACAAGAGAAAAAAACTAGCACAGAATATAAAAGCAGGTAGCAAATGTTTCTAGAAATATATAAATGGAAAAGGAGTGGCTAAAGTAAATGTTTGCCCTTTCGAGGATGAGAAGGGGAATTTAGTTATAGGATGTGATGAAATGGCCGAGGCATTGAACTGGTATTTTGTAATGGTCTTTGCAGTGAAGGACGCTAATAACTTGCCAGTAATTGACAAAGAGACAAAGATAGGTGAGGACCTGGAAAAATTCATTATTACGGAAGAGGTAGTATTGGGCAAGCTAATGGAGGTAAGAATTGATAAGTCTTTTAGCCCTGTTGGAACGTATCCCAGGATATTAAAAGAGATGGTGGGAGAAATAGCAGGTGCCCTGGCAGCAATTGTCCAAGATTTGCTGGACTCTAGGGCAGTCAAAGTAGATTAGAAAACAGCAAATGCGATGCCACAGTTTAAAAAGGGAGGTAGACAAAAGATGGGGAATTATAGACTGGTTAGCTTAACCTCTGTAGTGGGGAACATGCTTCAGTCTGTTATCAAGGAAGAAATAGCTAGACATCACAATAGAAATTTCCCGTTGGACAGTCTTTAGCAATAATTTCCAATGACCTTCCCTCATGGGTTCATGAGGGCAGATCATGCTTCACAAATCTTTTGGAATTCTATGAAGACATTACGAGCAATGAGGACCCAGTGGATGTGGTGTACCTAGAATTCAAAAAAGCCTGCAACAAGGTGCTGCATAAGAGGCTGCTGCATGAGATAAGGATGCATTGTTAGGGGTAAAGTATTAGCACAGAAAAGAGGATTGGTTGACTAACAGGGAGCAAAGAGTGGGGTTAAATGAGTGCTATTCTGGCTGGCAATCAGTGACTAGTGGTGTGTCTCAGGGATTGCTGTTGCGACTGGAATTATTTACAATTTATATCGATAATTTGGCGTTGGGGACCATGTGTAGGATGTCAAAGTTTGCAGATGACACTAAGATGAGTGGCAGAGCAAATTGTGCAGAGGACTGTGAAACTTTGCGGAGGGACATAAATACATTGAATTAGTGGGCAAAGGTCTGGCAGTTGGAATGCAATGTAAATAAATGTGAAGTCATACATTTTGGTAGGTGTAATAGTAAAAAAGGACAATTACTTGAATGGCAAAACTTGGGTGTCCTTGTGCATGAATCACAGAAGGTTGGTCTGCAGGTACAACAAGTAATGAGGAAGGCAAATGGAATTTTGTCCTTTATTGCTAAAGAGATTGAGTTTAAAAGCAGAGGAGTTATGTTGCAGCTGTACAAGATGCTGGTGAGGCCATACTGGAGTACTGCGTGCAGTTTTGGCCTCCTTACTTGAGAAGGGATATACTGGCACTGGAAGGGGTGCAGAAGAGGTTCACTAGGTTGATTCTGGAGTTGAGGGGGTTGGCTTTTTAGGAGAGATTGAGTCGACTGGGATTATATTCATTGGAATTTAGAAGAATGGGGGAAATCTTGCAGAAACGTATAAAGTTATTAAGGGAATAGATAAGATAAAAGATGTCCTAGTTTCACCTGCCAGGGAAACAAGAGGGCATTGTCTCAAGATGAGAGGGAGCAGACTTAGGACTGAATTGAGAAGGAACTTCTTCACCCAGAGGGTTGTTAGTCTGTGGAATTCCTTTTAAAGCTAAGGTAGGTTCCTGTTGAGCAATAAAGGAATTAAGGGATACGGTGAGAGCGTGGGTAAGTGGAGCTGAGTCCACGAAAAGATCAGCCATGATCTTATTGAATGGCAGAGCAGAGTTGAAGGGCCGGACGGCCTACTCCTGTTCCTAGTTCTTATGTTCTTACTGATACAGATTTGCTTCAGTTTCTCCTGTCACTAAACATTGTGTTCCCCATCATTTCTGGTTCACATCACCAGATTTTAGTCCAACAGGTTTATTTGAAATCGCAAGTTTTCGGAGTGCTGCTGTTTCATCAGGTATTGTGTAACTTCTGACTTTAAAAAGGGATGTAAAGAGACTACTGGGAATTATAGACCATCGAGTCTCATGTTGGCAGTGGGGAAGACGCGAGAGTCCATTCCCAAGGATTTTAGAACAGAACACTTAGAAAACAGTGGTAGAATCAGGCATAATAAGCATGGATATAGAAAGAGAAATCATTCTTGATAAATCTACTGGAATTTTTCGAGGATGTAACTAGTTGAGTTGATCAAGGGAGCCATTTGGCATGATTTATTTGGACTTTGAGAAGTTTTTCACAACATTCCTCATGAGACTGATGGCAGGTGGCACAGTGATTAGCACTGCTTTCTTACAGTGCCAGGGAATATTCTATCCTATTCTAGCATTTGTTGACTGTCTTGTGGAATTTGCATGTTCTCCCTGTGTCTGCATGAGTTTCTGCCAGAGACTCCAGTTTCCTCCTACAGTCTAAAACTGTGCAGGTTGGGTGGCTTGGTCATGCTAAATTGCCCTGTAGCACCTAGGTATGTGCAGGCTTGGTAGATTAGCCATGGAAAGTATTGAGTTATGGGGATAAGATGGGGTGCAGGTAGAATACCTTTTGAAGGGTCAGTGCAGACTTGATGGACTGAATGGCCTCTTTCTGTAATTTAGGGATTCTAAGTTTAAAGTGTAAAATTAAAGCAGATGAATTAGGGGTTGTATATTGGGATGGATAAAAAAATTTATTAGCAGACAGGAAGCAGAGAGTAGGAATAAATGGGTGTTTTCCTGAATGTCAGGTATTAACTTTGGGGTAGCAGAGGGTCTCAGCTATTCACGATGTAGTTAATGATTTCGATGAGGGTACTAAATGTAATATCTCAATTTTCTGATAACACAAAGCTGGGTGGAAGGGTGAGCTGGGAGGAGGTTGCAGGGATGTTGCAACGTGATTCAGGCAGGCTGAGAGAATGGGCAAATGCATGGCAGATGCAGTGTAATATGGATAAATGTAAAATTATAACTCTATGCCTGTGACTCTGTTATTCTAATCCAAGATTTTTTTTAAAGGTTAATATGCAGGTTTAGTTGGCAGATAGGAAGGCAAATGTAATGTTAGCATTCATTTTGAAGGACTACAGAAGCAGGGATATTGCTGAGGCTGTATAAGGATGCATTTATAACATTTAAAGTTGAAGACTGAGGCTGAGAGGTTTAATAAGCAGTCAAAGGCTCTTAGCCTACAGGTTGACTGAAGAAACAAAGACGCAAAATTCTTCAACAAGAGCAACAATGTTCAGATAGAGATATTGGCCTGGAGGAGAGACATCAGAGTAGAATAGTATGAGATGAATTCGTACACAGGGACTTAAAAAATTTGAAATGTAGCGGCTTTAAAATCAAATTATGCATTGCATGTTGTTTAGGTGAAAAAATATTTCGGAAGGATCTTCTACAATCAACACTAGTTATTCCATGCAGTTTGTGCTGTAGTCAGTTTTCTCAGCAAAATGCTGGAAACATTTCGTAGATTGTAACAGTGTATATTCGGAGAAACAAAAATAACATTCCAAGTCTGTGATCTTTCAAATATAATAAATTTTCAGTGAAAGGAAGATCCATGATAGAGTGGAGACAAAAATAATTGAATGTCAAAAGAGTCAGTTTTCCAGGATCACAGAATGGTGAGAAAAGAAACGCAGTTACGTAATAAAAATCGCACCTTGTGCTGATGTCTGAAGGTAAAACATGATTAAACTAAAATATGCAAAGAAAAATGAAAGTAAATAAACAGCAAGATTATGGTCTGAATTTTTTTGAACTGAGTGTTCACTGCTGAATTTTGTAGTGGTTAATTGAAATTTGTTTACTTAAATTGAAACAACAATGTTCTTCTAGGACTTGTTAGCAAAAATACATAAATGTGAAGAACTATTTTCAAAGACTGTTAAATCTTTAATTAATTTTACCTATTTAAGTAAATGTCTTTATGTTTAGATTTTATAGACCCTATTCTACTCAAACCACAGAAGATGCGCTGCATGGAAAAAGAGGTTAGTCATTTAACTATGACAATTAAGTCAACAATAATTGTTCATTCTACTTCTATTATTATTATTTGTACACTAAGAATAATACTTGACTGCCAGTGGGAGAAAGCATAGGGTTTACATTTATTGAAAAAAAACCATTAGATTAAATGTATTATTGTCACATGTACCGAAGTACAGCGAAAAGTCCTGTTTTGCATACAGCAGATCATAACATATAAAGACACAAGGCCATAGGGTGAGTGAACTGAGCGAGGAATGCAAAAGTTACAGCTGTAATGAAAGTGTATGAAAATCGAGTTCAGCATTAGATTTGAAATTCGAGAGGTCCATTCAGAAATCTAATAACAGCAGGGAAGAAGTTGTTCTTGGACCTGTTGGTACTTGTATTTAAACTCTTGTATCCTATATACCTGATGGAAGAGTCTGGAAGGGATTATAACCAGTGTGAAAGCAGCTTTTGATAATGTTGACTGCCTTTCCGTGGCAACAAGAAGTTGAGATGGAGTCAATAGGTGGAAGATTGACTTGGGTGATGGTCCGCATGATGGTCTGCATGATGGTCTTGGCTTGTTCACAACTTCATCGTGGGCGGCACGGTGGCACAGTGGTTAGCACTGCTGCCTCACAGCGCCTGAGACCCGGGTTCATTTCCCGACTCAGGCGACAGACTGTGTGGAGTTTGCACGTTCTCCCCGTGTCTGCGTGGGTTTCCTCCGGGTGCTCCGGTTTCCTCCCACAGTCCAAAGATGTGCAGGTCAGGTGAATTGGCCATGCTAAATTGCCCGTAGTGTTAGGTAAGGGGTAAATGTAGGGGTATGGGTGGGTTGCGCTTCGGCGGGTCGGTGTGGACTTGTTGGGCCGAAGGGCCTGTTTCCACACTGTAAGTAATCTAATCTAATTCATGTAGTTTGTTACAGCCCTGGGCAGAACAGTTGCAGTACCATCCAGATAGAATGCTTTCTTTGGTGCATCTATGAAAATTGGTGAGCGTCCTTCTAGACATGTCAAATTTCCTTAGCATCCTGACAAAGGAGAGGTGTTGTTTTGACCACTACAGCAATATGTGTGGTCCAGGACAGATTGTTGGTGATTGTCACTCCTAGGAACTTGAATGCTGTTGACATTCTCCACCAGCTCCACTGATGTAGATGGGGCAGACTGTAGCAAGGAGAAGTTAAAGACATTGCGAATACCCCCATCAGCTAGTATGCACAGCATCTGAGTGCATGGCTGGAGACTCTATCTGGGCCAGTTGCTTTCCATGAGTTCAGTCTCAAGAAGGCCGATCTGACGTCAGCAGCAGTCACTGAGGGAATGGTGGTATGGACCTGTGGAGCAGGTGACATTGTTTTACTGACCTTCTGCTCATATTGAGGGTAGAAAACATTGAGCACATCAGGGAGGGATGTATTTTTGTTCGCAATTCTATTCTGCTTCATTTTGTAGCCCATTATGTCGTGTAGGCCTTGCCAAAGATGATGGGTGACCGTGTGGTTCATTTGGATCTCGAACTTTGTCTGATATTGCCTCTTGATATCTCTAATGGCCTTTGCGGAAGCTGCATCTGGATTTCTTGTAAAGGTCTGTGTTGTCTGATGGGAATGTCGCACACATGGTCTTCAGTCGATTTCCTGGCTCAATCATGTGGTTGGCGAACATATGGATTCCCTCTTTGGCATGCAGTCCTCTACACATTTGTTAATGCAGTCTGTGATTATGATGACATACTTACTTAAGTTGGCTGCTGAATTCTAGAAGATGGACCAGTCCACCGATTTCAAGTAGTCCCACAAAAGCTCTTCTGCTGCCTCAGACCAACACTGTACTACTTTCTGTACTAGGTCAGGGACTCTTAGAGGTGTACAGCATGTAAACAGACCCTTCGGTCCAACTTGTCCATGCTGACCAGAGGTCTGAAATTATTCAAGTCCCATGTGCAGCATTTGACCCATATCCCTCTAAATACTTTCCATTCAGAAACCCATCCAACAGCTCATTCCATAAACCCACTACCCTCTGCAAAAACTTGCCCTTTTATATCTTTCCCCCTTCACTTTAAACCTATGCCCTCTACCTTGAGGAAAAGACATTGACCATTCACCCTATACATGTTGCTCATGATTTTACAAAACTCTACAACATCACCCCTTAGCTACAATGCTCCAGTGAAAATAACCCCTATTTAGCCTTGCCATATAACTCAAACCCTCCAACCCTGGCAATATCCTTGTAAATCTTTCCTGAACCCTTTCGAGTTTCACAGCATCTTTACTATAGGAGGGAGACCAGAATTGAACACAGTCCTGTACAACCTCAAAATGATCTCCCAACTCCTATACTCAGTGTGTCACATGCCTTCTTCACAACGCTAACTGCGACTCCACTTCCAAGGAACCATGAACCTTCCCGCCAAGAAACCATGAATCTATACATCTCTTTGTTCAGCAACACTCCGAAGGACCTTACCATTAAGTGTGTAAGTCCTGCCCTGAATTGCCTTTCCAAAATGCAGCACCTCACATTTATCTAAATTAAACCCCATCTACCACTCCTTGGCACATTGGCCCATCCGATCAAGGTCCTGTTGTTCTCTGAGATAACCTTTGCTGTTCACTATACCACCAATTTTGGTATCATCTGCAAACGTACTAACCATATCCCCTTTATTTACATCCATATTTTTATTTAAGTGACAAAAAGCATTAAATCCAGCACTGATCCTTGAGGCACACCCCTGGTCACAGGCCTCTTGTCCAAAAAGCCAACACTGTCTGTCTCCTACCTTGAAGTCAGTTACATATCCAAATAGCTAGTTCTCCCTGTATTCCATGTGAAGTAACCTTGGTAACCAGTTTACCATGCAGAACCTTATCAAACTGAAGTCCATATAGACAACATCCACTGCTTGCCTTCATCAATTCTCTTCCTCACTTCAAAAAGTTTAATCAGTAATACAGTACAATAGTTGAGTCAGCAGTTTGCAATTTGCTCGGTATTTGTGTTGCATGTCCTCATGTTTCAACTTCTGTTTATAAGCTAGAAGGAGGAACACAGCATTGTGATCTGGTTTTCCAAAGTGTAGGTGGGATATGGAGCCGTAGACATCTTTGATGGTTGTATAGGAATGGTCAAGAATGTTGCCCCTGCCTGATGCAACAGGAGATGTTGTGATGGTAGCTTGGTACCACCCTGTTGAGGTTGGCCCCATTGAAGTCATCAGCAACGATGATAAGGTATCAGGGTATTCTGTCCTGAATGTATTTGTAGCAGTGTAAATTTCACTCAGAGCACTCTTCGCTTCAACCTGGATTGGTATGTAGACTGCTGTCAGGATGGCGGAGGGGAACTCATGTGGTAGGTGGCAGGGACAGCATTTCACTTGGATTTTCTAGGTCCACAGAGCCGTAACTTGCCAGGGTTGCCAAGTCTGAGCACCAGGAGATGTTTATTAGGGGTAGATTTCACCAGCCTTTGCCTTGCCTAGGAGACTTTTGGTCCAAATGATGTCTAGAGAAACCTTCAGTTGTAAGGCACAGTCAGGTCTGGCAGGAGTGAGCCATGTCTTTGTAAAACAGAGCAAACAACAGTCTATCAGTTCCCTCTGGCAGGTAAGTCTAACTTTAAGTTCATCTATCTTGTTTTCAACGGCTTAGACATTTGCCAGGAGTATGCTGGGGGTGGGGGGACTTGAAGCCTTGATGTTTCAGTCTCATCCACAGGCTAGCGTGTCTTCCCCATTCCTGGTAGGTTTTCTGCTTCAGTCTGAGTCATCACTGATCCACGTTTGTTGCTCTGGAAGGTAACTGAGTTGCTTTGGGCCCCCCTGGGTTGAGTGTGTTAGAGTCAGAGTTTGGGCCCAGACTGGTTGGGCCTCCTTGGGGTTGTGTCACTGCAGGGGTTGGTTTTGTTCTGGGTTGGGTCTTCTTGAGATCACGTCACTGCTAGATCAGAGTTCGGGCCTCAATTCTAGGTTTACTTGTAGTCAGGAAAGTTGGGCTTTTGGAAAGCTGGTAGGTTTACTCCAATGTCAGTTATAATTGGGTTTGGAGATTTGTAGAATCTGAATTGAATTGAATTGAATCTATATCATGTGTACCGAGGCACAATGAAAAGCTATGTCTTGTGAGCAATACAGGCAGATTACATAGTTAAATAGCACAGATTAATAAGTAATAAGTAAACAGCAGCAAAACAAAAACACAGGTACAGGCGAATGCTCAGAGTTTGAGAGTCCATTCAGTATTCTAACAACAGTAGAGTCGAAACTGTTTCAAAACTGGCTGCTGCGTGTGTTCAGACTTCTGCGAAGTGGTAGAAAAGCATTGCCAGGGTGGGATGGATCTTTGAGAATGCTGGCGGCCTTTCCTTGACACCGGCTGTGGTAGATGGATTCTATAGATGGGAGGTTGGCCTTTTGTGATTGTCCGGGCCGAGTTCACCACACTGTATAATTGTCTCCGATCCTGAATTGTACAGTTCCCATACCAGATAGTGATACATCCAGACAGAATGCTTTCAATGGTGCACCTCTCAAGGTTGGCAAGGGTATTCGCCGTCATACCAAATTCCCTCAGCTGCCTGAGGAAGAAGAGACATTGTTGGGCCTTTGTAACCAGTACATCCACATGAAGATTCCAATTAAGCTTGTTGTTGATGTCCACCCCCAGGAACTTGACACTCTCCACTCGTTCCACCTCTGTGCTGTTAATGTGTAGGGGGTCATGGGTAACATCCCACTGAAAGTCAGTAATGAGTTCCTTGGTTTTGCCGGCATTGAGAGTTAAGTTGTTCTCAGTGCACCATTTTTCTGGGTCTTCCACTCCTGACTGTAGTCTGCTTCATCGCCATCTGAGATTTGACAGACTGGTCATGTCATCAGTGAAATTGTAAGTGGCATTAGTCTGATATTTGGCAATGCAGTCATGGGCATACAGCGAGTACAATTAGGGGGGCTGAGTATGCATCCTTGGAACGGCTCCATTGTTGAGTGTTAGTAAGGATGAGATATTGTCCCCAATCTTCACTGATTGTGGCCTATAGGTCAGGAGACTGAGGATCCAGCTGCAAAGAGTGGGGCTTAGTCTGAGATCAGTAGTCAGTTTAGTAGTCAGTCTTGAGGGGATAATAGTGTTGAAGGCTGAATGGTAGTCAATGAGTAGAATTCATATGGAGCTGTTCTGGGTATCAAGATGTTCTAGGGAGGAGTAAAGGCCAAGTGATATGGCAGCTGACGTGGATCTGTTGGTCCAATAGGCAAATTGGAGTAGGCCAAGAGTAATGGAGAGGCTGGAATTGATTAATGCCATCAAAGCATTTTATGATCACCAAAGTTAGAGCCATTGAGCAGTAGTCATTGAAACATGCTGCATGAGCCTTCTTAGGCACAGGGATGATGTTGGCCCTCTTGAAACAGGCAGGGACAGCGGCCTGCTGCAGAGAGAGGTTGAAGATGTCTGAGATGACCTCTGCCAATTGATCTGCGCATGCTCTGAGTGCACAGCCTGGTACTCCGTCTAGTCCCATCACTTCTCTTGGACTCCCAAGAAGGAAAACTGAACTGACCTCTGATGCAGTGACTGTTGGGATAGGTTCTTTAGGACTTGTCGGCATAATTGTTACACCTCCGCCAAAATTGTGCTCAAAGCGAGCATAAAAGGTTTAAAAGTGCAGAATGATTGTAAGAAATGTGAGAAAAAAGATCTGCTGTAGAGATGTTGCAATGAGTCGCCCTGTGTCTGCACCACCTTGAACCAGAAAAATATATTTTAGCTTTTTAGATTTTGACCCATTTTGGCCCACACTGGACAGCATTGGAAGTTGTGATCCATACATAATGGAATCATAGATTCCCATAGAATCTTGATAGTGTGGAAACAGGCCCTTTAGCCCAAGTCCATACCGACACTCTGAAGAGTAACCCACCCAGACTATTCATCTACCGTACTATCTTAAATTTACCCCTGACTAATGCATCTAACCTACATATCCGTGAACACTATGGGCAATTTAGCATGGCCACTTCATCTAACCTGCACATCTTTAGACTGTG
Source organism: Hemiscyllium ocellatum (assembly GCF_020745735.1). Classification (NCBI taxonomy): domain Eukaryota; kingdom Metazoa; phylum Chordata; class Chondrichthyes; order Orectolobiformes; family Hemiscylliidae; genus Hemiscyllium; species Hemiscyllium ocellatum. The sequence continues at coordinate 48,386,415 of NC_083426.1, forward strand.
GGAGGAAGCCGGAGCACCTGGTGGAAACTCACGCAGACACGGGAGAATGTGCAAACTGTTGCTATTCTCTATCTTTAAGAGAGTTAAAAGCTAGCACAACTAACTGACACAGCATGAAGTGTTCTGAACAAGATATAATGTTGCATTGGGTTGAACAACTCAATTAGCTGGTTGTATAGTACGACAAAGCAAATTCAAAGTAGGCCAATCGGTTTAAATTATACCTTGAAAAATACCAAACTCCAATCAAGTTTGAATTTAATGTATTAACAATCGTAAAAGCCAATGACACAATCCGATGCTTTGGGGGTATAAGACAGGGGAGAATTGAACAGTTGGGAGGAGAACTGCCAAGCCACCAGCATCTGCAGATTTCCCGGAAAAATAGCTCTCTCAAAGGTGCCTTTATCGATCAGTAACCTGTGAAATAGAAATCCCTAAGAAGAAGGAAAGAAGACCGAGGAAAATATAAGAGAAGATTGAACATCTGGCTGGTTTTGAAAACTTGAATTTTTGATAAATCTTAATCGGGGGTTTTAGCAGACTAGTATAATAGAAGAGAAGACAAAAGAGAGGTTAGAGGAAGGAGTTGTAAATAGTTGATAGTTATTCTCTGTTGTACTTTAAGAAATAAAGTTGTAAATTTTTACTTTAAATAGTACTTCGCCTCTCGAAGTTTCACAGTTACTGCATGAGATAAATCTTTCTTGCGTTGCTGGTTTAAATTAAGCAGGAGGGTTTATCCTGTGATGTAACAATTTGGGGTCTCATTGCTGGGATTTGAACAGTTGGTGGCTTTTGTCGGCAATTTGAATAATTTGGGGCTTGGATTTGGGACTTGAACAGGTTTAGATGGATTTGATTAGATTTCGGGTACGAAAACTCCTAGCAGATTTAAACACTTGCAGGTTAGTGTCCTAGATCTTTAAATAAAATGTAAGTGAGACAGTTTGTTTAATTTCTGTGACTTGTGATTGATTAAATTAAAATTGAAAGAAATGGCTCTGAAAATTGCAAAAGAAGTTCTGGGATTTGAAAATGATTCTCAAATTTGCCAAGAAAGTTTAGAAGGTAAGAAAAAGGCCATACATTTAGAATTAGCAAATAAGTTAAATTTGGGTTTAACCAAGGACAAAAGTAAAGCTGAAATTGTAAGGGAGTTACTCAAACACTGAAGTATGTCAGAGAAACAGACAAGTGCAGTAGAGGTAGGAAAACTTAAATTACAATTGAGGAAAATGGAGTTAGAAAGTGAACAAAGAAAGAGAGAGAATGAGAGAGAGGGAGGAAAAAGAAAACGAGAGAAGGTTCTTACCTGAGCGAAAAGAGATAGAATTTGAACTTGAAAGCTGCGACGTGGTCAGCAAAGTCAAGTTAACAGGATGGAGTTGAAAAGGGAAGGTAGTGAATTTTATAAGTGAGTCAAAACTCTGCCACATTTTGATGAGAAAGATGTCAAAGCCTTCTTTATTTCATTTGAATAATTGCTTAGGCAGATGGCGTGGTCCGAGGATTTTTGGGTAATGCTAGTTCAGACTGAACTGGTAGGTAGAGTTAGTGAGATATTTGCCGCACTGTCAGATGAGGGGTCAAGAGATTATGAAGAGGTTAAACAGGCTTTTTTAAGTGCTTATGAATTGGTACCAGAAGCATATAGGAGGAGAAAGTGAGGACTGCAGATGCTGGAGATCAGAGCTGAAAATGTGTTGCTGGAAAAATGAGCAGGTCAGGCAGCATCCAAGAAGCAGGAGAATTAACGTTTTGGGCATGAGCCCTTCAGGAATGAGGAAAGTGTGTCTAGCAGGCTAAGATAAAAGATAGGGAGGAGGGACTTGGGGGATAAAAAAAAGCCCAAGAGGATAGAAAGGAATTGAAAGGCCTCAGGTGTTTCCACTGTGGTAAAGTCGGACACGTGAGGAGCTGCAGGAGAGTGTACAGCTCAGGCAGGGCCTGGGTATGGAGTTTATACCTGATCTCTACAAAGAATTCGTCTCTGTGGGTGAAGTTTACTCAGAAAGAACGGGGAGAAGGGCAAGAAGTTATAATTTTGAGAGATACATGACCTAATCAGTTGCTGATAGTAAGGGATGAATGAATATGCACTCTTTCTGAACTGTTACCTGAGAGTGTGGTAATTTGTGGGATAGTTAGATAGAAATTTAGCGTTCCCCTATGTAAGATCAGGTTGAAGTGCTAACTCAAGATTGGGGAAACTCAAGAGTGGAGTGATAGAGTGTCATTTCCAGGAATTCAGTTTGTTCTTGGGAATGATTTGGCAGGGTCCAAGGTGGTAGTGATACCCCCTGTTGTAGAGAAGCCCAAGGAAGACCAAGAAACTGAGGAGTTAAAACAAAAATATCCTGTTTTTTTCCCAGACTGTGTGGTAACCAGATCCCACTATCATAAGTCACAGCCACAAAGCGAGAAGTAAAGAGAAAGATGAAAGAGTTGAGGTTCAGTTAGTGGATACCTTGTTTGACATAATGGTGCAGGAAAAACCTGAACAGGCAGAGGGTCAGACAGAAGTGTTCAGTCCTGAAAGGCTAAGAGCCTTGCAACAGCAAGACAAGACAATAAAAAATACATATGTGAATGAGTACTCTGAAAAGGAAGCAGAGAATATTCCTGAGGATTATTATCTAAAAGGTAGAATCCTAAGATGGAAGTGGAGACCATGGCAGGTTAGTGCAGAGGAGAAATGGGTCAAAGTGCACCAGATTGTGTTGCTGGTAGAATACAGACAGAAAGTGTAATGGGTAGCACATGAACTACCTGTAGGAGGTCACCTAGGAGTACGAAAGACTCAGGCTAAGGTACAAAAACGTTTTTATTGGCCTGGAATGCACAAGGATGTGGTTAACATATGCCCTACGTGTCATACATGCCAAATGGTAGGTAAGCCACAGTCGGTAATAAAACCAGCACCTTTGTTTCCTATTCCCACATTTGAAGAACCTTTCATGTCTGTTATAATTGATTGTGTAGGTCCCCTCCTGAGAACTGAAAGTGGGAACCAGTACTTGTTAACCATAAAGAATGTGTCTGCCAGATTTCTGGAGGCAATTCCATTATGGAGTATCAAGGCAAAAATGGTTGTAGATGAATGAGTCGCTTTCTTCACACTGTATGGGCTACCCAGAGAGATTAGTTGGATAAAGGGTCAAAGTGGCATCAAATCTTGAAGACCATGTTGAGAGCATACTGTCAGGACTACCCAAGTGATTGGGATAAAGGTATCCCATTTATATTGTTTGCCATTAGAGATGCCCCAAACAAATCTACTCAGATCACTCCCTTCGAGTTAGTATTTGGGCATGAAGTGAGAAGCCCTTTGTAGTTGATTAAACAGAATTTAACAGGACCAAAGTTGGAGATCTTACACTTTGCTTAGGTATCGGAAGTGAGGGAGAGATGAAATCGAAGAGATGAGTTAGCTAAATATCATCTAAAGAGGGCATAGTGTTCAGTGAAGCAGGTGGCAGTTAAAAACTCTGAGACTCAGACGTTTTCCCAAGGGAATGATGTGTTAGTACTGTTACCAGTGTTAGGAGACCCCTTCAAAGCCAGGTTTTGTGGTCCCTATCAAATTGAGAAAAAGTTGAGTCAGGTGAACTTTCTAGTAAAAATGCCAAATTGACTCCACGTATTGCAAAGCCATAGTCCATGACCAACCTTGAAGAAAGAGGTGCTTTGATTCTTCGGACTCAGCGGATTCTAGTAGACATTTGTTCTAAACTTCAGCAGTGTAGTGGCACTGTTAACCAATTTGCCGAAGAAGAATACAAAGTTTTGATGGACAGGACAATGCTAAGAGGCATTCAACCATTTGAAAGCCATATTAACCGGCAATCCTGTTTTAGCTGCACCAAACTTTTCAATATCTTTTAAAGTCACCATCGAAGCTAGTGACATTTGAGTTGGAGCTGTATTCCTACCGGAAGATGAGAATGGGATTGAACTATCAGTTGGTTACTTTTTGAAGAAGATTAGCATCCACCAAAGGAAATACTCCATGTTCGAAAAAGAACTCTTGAATTGGTACTGGCCTTACAATATCTTAATGTATATGTTACGAACAATATGTTGGAAATGGTTGTGTATGCGGATAACAATTCACTTACATTCTTAGAACACTTTAAAGACACGAGCATGAGTCTATTTTGTTGGAGTCTTGTATTACAGACTTTTAATTTAAAAATCGTACATGTTGCGGGTTGTAAGAATGTAATTGCAGGTGCGTTATTGCAGATTTAAATGATAAAGTTTAGAAGAGATTTGTCTTTATTTAATGTTTTATATATATATTATATATATACACAAACTTTGAACATATATACAGTTATATGGCAAAAAGTTACAGTGAACTTAGATTAAAGTTATCAGCATATTAGGGTAACGTGTTTAAAGAATAGAAAAAAAAGCCATCTTTTCATTATGATCATTTTTTCTCAAGGGTGAGGTGTTATGAAAATGTGGGTGTAAGTATCTTTTAAGAGTGCAGAACTACTTTAGGCTAGCAGAACTACCTGATACAGCACCAAGTGTTCTGAACAAGATATCATGTGACATGTGGTTAAGCAATTCAATAAGCTGGTTGCCTGGAGATGACAAAACAAATTTCAATTAGGCAATTAGTTAAATTATTCCCTGAAAAATACCAAAAACTCCAATTATGTTTGAATTTAGTATATTGACAATCTTAAAAGCCAATGACACAATCAGATGCTTTGGGGACATAAGACTGGGGAAAATTGAATTGTTGGGAGGAGAACTGCCAAGCCACCAGCATCTGCAGACTTCCTGGCAAAACAGCTCTCTCAAAGTATCTTTATTGATCAGTAATCTGTCAAACAGAAATCCTTAAGAAGATGAATAGAAGACTGAGGAAGATATAAGAAAAGATTTGACATTTGGCGAGTTTTGAAAATTTGAATTTTTGGTAAATCTTAATTGGGGGTTTTATTGAACTAGCATTCTAGAAGGGCAGGTAAAAGATAGGTTAGAGGAAGGTGTTGTAAGTAGTTGTTAGTTAATTATTCTCTTTAAAGAAATAAAGTTATTAATTTTTACTTTAAATTGTCCTTGGCATCTTGAATTTTCACAGATTACTGCAGGAGATAAATCTTTTCTGTGTTGCTGGTTTAAATTAAGCAGGAGGGTTTACCCTGTGATGTAACAAAAGTTCACACACAAACTCTGTATAGTGGTTATGAACTAGAAGTATATTTTGGATATAATTTTAGTACCGTTAAAAAGGATGAGCTTTATTTGAGTGTTGGATTAAAAAGCTAAAAATCTGAAATGAGCTCCAACCTCCCTTGAATCTGTCCATTTCTTATTACAATGAAAGTAGAAAGAGGAGTGGTGGGTGTGCTTTTCATTTATCAACAACTGTATTTTAAAATAATGAATTGTTCTGAGGTGCTTCACTAAAATGCTGTACAACCAAGTATAACATCATGCTGCATAAGGTGATGTAAAGGCACATGGCTAAAAGCTTGGCTTAACAAGCAGGTTTTAAGAGGTGTCTTAAGAAGGAAAGTGAGGCAGAGATGATTAGGAAAGATATTTCAGAGTTTAGCACCTAGATAACTGAAGGCAAAGCAATCCAATTAGCTCAGTTGACTAGACAGATAACGTGTGGTTCAGGGTTACGGGGATTGTTATCATAATTGTTTTTAAAACAGTTCACATGACAGAGGCTGTACTAAAAGTCTTAAAAAATATAAAGCTTGATAAATCTCTGGGACCAGATCTAGTGTATTCCAATACTTTGTGGGAAGTTAGAGAGGAAATTGTAGGGCTCCTTGCAGAAATATTTGTGTTATCTATAAATACAAATGAGGTGCCAAATGAATGGAGAGCAGAAGAATTTTGTGCATTTGTTTTAGAAGAGATGGAAGGAGAGCCTGGGAACTGTAGACCTGTGAGCCTGACTTTAATCGTAAGTTGTTGGAAGTGATTCTGAAAGACAGGGATTTATATCCATTTGGGGAGGCAAGGAATGACTTGGGATAGTCAGCATAATTTTGTGTGAGGTAAATCATTTGTCACAAACTTGATTGAGGTTTTTGAGGAAGTAACCAAGAAGATTGATTAACATCCACTAAAGGAAGTACTCCATGTTTGAAAAGAACCCTTGAGATTGGTACTGGCCGTACAACATAATTTGTATGTCACCAACAATGTGTTGGAGATGGTTGTGTATGCAGATTGTGTATGCAAGAAGATTGAGGGCAGAGCAGTATATGTTGTTTACTTGGACTTTAGTAAAGCCTATGCATGGTAGACAAATTAATAAAGTGGATCATAGGGATTGAACTTGCCAATTGGATACAAAATTGGCTTCATGGCAGGTGACGGAGAGTAATGGCGGAGGGTTGTTTTTTAGACTGGAGGCCTCTGACCAGCAGTGTTCCATGGGGATCGGTGCTTGTTTGTCATTTACACAAATGATTTAGATGAGTATACAGAAAGCATGATTAGTAAGTTTGTAGATGACACCAAGATTGTTGGTATAGTGGACAGTAAAGAAGGTTATCTAATGTTGCAAAGAGATCTTGATCAATTGGGTCAGTGGGCTGAGGAGTTGTAGATAGTGTTTAATTTTGATAAATGCGAGGTATTGCAAAGGCAAGACTTACACAATTAAAAGTAGGGCCTCTGTAGTGTTGTTGCACAAAGACACCTAGGGTATCAGGTACATAATTCTTTGAAATTTGTATCACATATAGTTAGTGGTTAAGAAGACGTTTAGCATGTTTGCATTCATTGCTCAGACCTTTGAGTATAGCAGTTGAGATTGTACAGGACATTGGTGAGGTCTCTTCTGGAGTACTATCTGCAATTCTATCTTTCTGTTACAGGAAGGATATTATTAAGCTGGAGAGGCTTTAGAAGAGATTTATCTGATGTTGCTGAGAATGGAGGGTTTGAGTTATATAGGAAGAGGCTGGATAGGCTGTGATGTTTTTCACTGGAGCATGGAATGTTGAAAGGTGAAACTATAGAGGTTTATAAAATAAGGGGTATAGATAACATAGAATGTAGAACAATACAGCACAGTACAGGCCCTTCCGCCCTCAATGTTGTGCCGGTCTTTTATCTCATACTTAAGATCTAACTAACCTACATACTCTTCATTGTTCTAACTTCCATGAGCCTATCCAAGAGTCACTTAAAGGTCCCTAATATATCTGACTCTACTACCACTGTTGGAAGTGCATTCCATGCACCCACCACTCTGTGTAAAGAACCTACCTCTGACATCTCCTCTAAACTTTCTTCCCGTTACCTTAAAATGATGCCCCCTTGATAGACATTTCACCCTCAGAAAAAGTCTCTAGCTTTCCACTCTATCATCATCTTGTACACCTCTACCAAGTCACCTGTCATCCTTCTCAGCTCCAATGAGAAAAGCCCTAGCTCCCTCAATTGCTTAGGCTTTGGCTTAGTAACTGGTGAATAATTAAGGATGTGACCTGAGAAGAAAAAATTAGAAAGAAGTATCTACAAATGTGGGAGGTGGAATGGTGAGGATGCCATTTGGCCCCTCGAGTCAGCTCTGCTATTCAATGAGATCATGGCTGATCTAATAATTCTCAATTCCACTTTTCTGCCTTTTCGCTATTACCTCTCATATCATTGCTAATTAAAACCTGTGTGTTTCAGCCTTGAATATACTTAATTACATAGCTTCTACAGACATCTATGGTAAAGGATTTCACAAATGCGGTATCCTATGAGCGATGAAATGCCTTCCCATCTGTGTCTTAAATGGGTGATCTTTTATTCTGAGATTATGTACTTTGGTCCTAGATTGTTCCACAAGGGTAGCAATATATCTATATCTATCCTCAAGTCCCAAAGAATCTTGTATGTTTTCAGAAGGCCTTCTCTCACTCTTCTAAATTCAAGGAATACAGGCCCAAACTAATCAAACTTTCCTCAGAAAACAGTTTTTCCATATTTCATAAAACAGTAACTTCTTTTGATGCTGTCATATCTTTCCTTTGATAAGGGGTTTCCAAGTGTGGTCTAACTAGTGCCTTGTGTAGTTTTAGCAATATCTCCCTATTTTTATATTCTAATCCATTTGGTTAGATCCCTTTGATTCCCTTCTAATTCCATTTGCTTTCATATTATGTGCTAAACTTCTATGTTGGCTTTCTGTGATTTGTATGCAAGAAATTCCAAATCCCTTTATGCTGCGGCTTTCTGCCGTTTTATCCTTTTGAATAATATTCAGCTTATCTATTCTTCCTGCAAGCCTCACATTTTCTCATTATATTCCATCTACCAAATCTTTGCCCACTCGCTCAATCTGTCTATATCCCTCTGCAGACTATGTATCAACCTCATCACTTGACTTCTCTCCTATTTTTGTCATCTGCAAATTTGACTGTGTTACATTCACATTTCTCATCCAAATCATTAGCCATTATGGTAAATTATTGTGTTCCAACACTAAACCTTCTGGTTTCTACTGGTTAGAGTTTGCCATCTGAAAATGCCCCTTATCCCAAATCCTAATCCTCTGCCCATGCTAACACAATCTGGCAAATTAATGCATCTACTCTGAAGTGAAGGAAGAGCAGTGCTATCATGTGTCCTAATGAATAACCTGTTCTGTTTGGGTTTTAATAGGGCTACTCAGCTTAGGACGATGTAACAGTCTTGATTCAATCACGTAACCATGAAATAATATAGCTTGTGTAGACTCCTTTTAGCTTTTGAGCATTCCACACTTGAATTTAACCAATAGCAAAGCTTTCATTTTAAGCAAGACCAAAATTTAGTTTATTTCACAACAAATGCTGTAAGTTACAAAGTAAAATAGTATGAATATTTAAAATACAGAAACAAAGATTAGGCATAGGTAGAGATAAAAGTTATAAATTTTTAAGGCAGGTTGATCCATTATCATTTGCGGGCCTGTAAATTACTATCTTACACAGAACATAGTATAAAATTCAGTATGCCTAAATTCAGGTATTAAAAAAAAGCACAGTAGAAACGCTGTCACAAAAAAAATCGTATTATGGAAATGAACTTAACTTGATTAGATTTCACAAAGAATGCTCACAACCCAGTAGTGAGAAGATATGTACACTTACTTTCTTGCTTAGCATGCAAAAGTTTACTGTTGTACTCCCGTCAGGCAGAAACAAATTTGACAAAATTAAGTAATCAGGGAAGTATAGTAGAACATGACTATATAGCTTGAGGTAAATCTTTGCATGTAATTTTATCACCCATCATCACCAGTACATCGTGCAAAAATTTCAGTGTCGTATAAACAGTGCCCATCATTTTTAAAGTTAGCGTCTAAATAGCGAGATCGCAAAAGTGCTTGAATGTTCTCAGTATTTTACAGAGATCTCTAGAATCATTGCACTTGTCACATATCCTTTAATATCCAAACATAATAAAAGTCTTTCTAAAATAAAACAAATAATTGCAGAGACAGGATATCTGAAACAAGGAAAAAATGCTGGACAAACTCGGCAGATCTGGCAGCATCTATGGGGAGAATGCAGAGTTAACACTTTGTTTCTGGTAAATCCTCATCAGTTCTGGGATTGGAGAAAGGAAGGATCCAGGGAGGTGGTTGATGAAGGAGAGGGAGGAGGAGTTGGTCAAGGGAGAAGAGATAGGGGAGGGATTGATGGAGGAACAAGAGGATGGAGTAGAGTTTGATGAAAGGAGGGGAAGATGGGTGGAGTTGGGGGACATATTCAACATCTTTCACCTTTTGCTGCAACAACTGAAGCCCACTCTGGTCAAAAGCTGAAGGTCTGCTCAATCCCTGCTCAACAACTTGGATCCCCACAGATTTTGACCCAAGGTCAGATGAAGTCAGAGGCATGAAAATGATATCACACCAGAAAGAAATTTGGGAAGCACTATCCGAGCTTTTGTGTACTTGCTGATTTTATTTCTAAGTGGTTGGTCTAGGTGCTAATTCTAATGCCCTGTTATTCTAGATTCTGCCACCAGCGTGATTGTTCCTCCGTATCTCATATCAAATCTCTTAATCATTTTAAATATATTAATTGGTTCATTTCTCGATCAAGGAATACAAACTGTCCATTAAGTTTTTTTTCTCAATCCTTAAAAACATTCAGGTGAATATGCACAGCTTCTATGATAAATAGATACTTCATAAACTTTCATGGTCAAAGTACAAAAGATGATATTTGATCAAATGTTGTCACAATAGTTTAATGGCAATACTGTATGTTATAATAACATGCCTGCAATGATAATGGATTGCTGCCTTATATATTTGTAACTTTTATCTCTATCTACTCCTAATCTCTGTTTCTGTCAGCGAGGTTTGAGAAAATTTGTAGCTCAGTTTGAGGTTCTGGATGAAGGTTTGCTTGCTGAGCTGGAAGGTTCATTTTCAAACGTTTCATCAGCATAGTAGGTAACATCTTCAATATGCCTCTGGATGTAGCACTGCTGATGTTTCCTGCTTTCTATTTATATGTTTGAGTTTCTTTTGGATTGGCGATGTCATTTCCTGTTTTTTTCCTCAGGGGGTGGTAAATGGAGTCCAAGTCAATGTGTTTGTTGTTGGAATGCCATGCTTCTAGGAAATCTCATGCATGTCTCTGTTTGACTTGTCCCAGGATGGATGTGTTGACCGAGTCAAAATGGAGTCCTTCCTTATCTGTATGTAAGGATACTAAGTGAGGGAGGGTCATGTCGTTTTGTGGCTAGTTGATGTTTATGTACCCTGGGGGCTATTTTTCTGCCTGTTTGTCCAATGTAGTGTATGTTACAGTTCTTGTATGTATCTTATAAATGACGTAAGTTTTGCTTGTTGTCTGTATCGGGTCTTTTAAGTTCATTAGCTGCTGTTTTAGTGTGTTGGTAGGTTTGTGGGCTACCATGATGCCAAGGGGTTTGTGTAGTCTGGTAGTCATTTCCAAGATGTCTTTGATGTAGGGGAGAGTGGCTAGGGTTTCTGGACATGTTTTGTCTGCTTGTTTGGGTTTGTTGCTGAGAAATCGGTGGACTGCATTCATTGGGTACCCATTTTTTTGGATACACTGTATAGGTGACTTTCCTCTGCTCTGCATAGTTTCCCTGTGCTGCAGTGTGTGGTAGCTCATTGAAATGATGTTCTGATGCAGCAAGGTATGTGGATGGTGGGATGATTGCTTCTATAGTTCAATATTTGGTCCGTATAAGTTGTTTTCCTGTAGATGCTGGTTTGAAGCTCTCCATTGGCTGTTCGCTCTACTGTGACACCTAGGAATGGCAGTTTGTTGTTTTCCTCCTCTTTATTGAATTTTATGCCAGTAGGGATATTATTGATGGTCTTGAAGGTTTCCTCTAATTCGTTTCGTTTAGTGATGACAAAGGTGTCATCCACGTAATGGACCCAAAGTTTGTGTTGGATGGTCAACATCATCTTCAACAACAAAACCTACAGACAAACCAACGGAACACCCATGGGATCTCTAAGCTATCAGGGTTTTTAGCAGAGGCAGTAATGCAAAAACTCGAACCAAAAGTTCTGCTAACCATCCAACCCAAACTTTGGGTCTGCTATGTGGATGAGATCTTTGTCATCACTAAACGAAACAAATTAGAGGAAACCTTCAAGACCATCAATAATACCCTTACTGGCATAAAATTCACTAAAGAGGAGGAAAACAAGAACAAACTGCCATTCCTACATGTCACAGAGTGAACAGCCAATGAAGAACTTCAAAACACCACATACGGACCAAATATTGAACTACAGAAGCAATCATCCCAACATCCACAAACGATGCTGCATCAGAACATTATTTCAACGAGCCACCACACGCTGCATACAGGAACTACACAGATCAGAGGAAAATCATCTATACAGTGTATTCAAAAAATGGGTACCCAATGAATACAGTCCACCGATTTCTCAGCAACAAACCCAAACAAGCAGACAAAACACGTCCAGAAACCCTAGCCACTCTTCCCTATATCAAAGACATCTCAGAAATGACTGCCAGGCTACTCAGACCCCTTGGCATCATGGTAGCCCACAAACCCAGCAACACACTAAAACAGCAGCTAATGAACTTAAAAGAACCTATACAGACAAGCAAAACTAACGTCATTTACAAAATACCGTGCAAGAACTGTAACAAACACTACATTGGACAAACAGCTAGAAAACTAGCCACCAGGATACATTAACATCAACTAGCCACAAAATGACATGATCCTCTCTTATTAGTATCCTTACATACAGATAAGGAAGGACACGACTTTGACTGGGACAACACATCCATCCTAGGACAAGCCAAACAGATTCAAACATGAGAATTCCTAGAAGCTTGGCATTCCAACCGGAACTTATCAACAAACACATTGACTTGGACCGCATTTACCACCCCTGAGAAAAAGAACAGGATATGACACCACAACAGGAAATGACATCACCGACCCAAAAATTCCCAAACATATAAATAGAAAACAGGAAATATCAGCAATGCTATGTCTGGAGGCTCACTGAAGATGTTACATAGCATGGTGATGAAATGTCTGAAAATGAATTCTTTGTTTCTCTGTTTTTTTTAAACTAATCACACTATATTACTTTGTATCTTACAGCAACAGTTGTGAAATAACTAAATTTTGGTCTTGCTTAAAAATGAATGGTATGCTATTGACTATACTCAAAATTAGAGTGCTCAAAACCTGAAGGTCTGCCCAATCTTTGCTCAACAACGTAGACGTTCACCCAAGATCAGATGAAGTCTGAGGCATGAAAATGATATCACACTGGTAAGAAGTTTGGGAAGCATAGCAGTCAACAATTATGATTTAATACTCCTAAGAGAATAAGCATTATATTTTGTTCTTCATTAATTGTCTTGCCACTGAATATTACGGAATATTCACTGAATAAAATGATGCAGCTATGTGTTGAAGTAACAGTGCATTCATAATACAAGGTAAACTTTGTAACAATTTATTAAGTAAGTTTCTGAAGATCTATTGAACTTCAAATTCTTGGTTAACGTTGATATTAGCAATAACGGTGGATTCCTGAAATTTGGTTTGATTTCTATTTGGGTACATTTGGTTTAAATACTGAGATAGTGAATGATATCTGTAGCTTTTATAAGGGCACCCACGGTTTGTTAACATGCTTATATGAATTTTTAATAGAACACTGAACATATAAGTCAGCTGTACACAAAACTGTTCCATGAAGCTGAGAAAATCAAGAAATGGAAATTAGCAATGGATAATGAACTTTGGCAAAAAGATAAGAAATTACAAGAAAATAAGCAAACTATTGAAGTTCAACGTAAAGCAATACAAGAACAGCAGGCAAGTCCGAAGTATTAAGCAGCTTATTATACAAGCAAGCTTGATTTGTTTCCCTCCAAAGAGGAGTGTAATTATGTTGGTGGTGGTGAGTTCTGTCTACTGCCAATGTTATTCTTTTATGACTGACTGTGTGGCTCTTCTGCTTCTCCCTTCTGCCTGATTTTTAAAAAAAAAAACTTCTTTATTCTCTGCCACTGTATTCCAATTTTCTTTCCTGTCCTGAAAATGCAACACTGATTTATATTCATATGTAATCTTCATTTGACTTTGAACTCAATATCCTGTATTTATTTCTCCGTATCCAGTTCCCCAACTGTGTGTCACTGCCTTTTTAATTTGTTCATGGGCTATTGGCATTGCTGGGAGGCATGGTATTTATTGTCAATCTGTAATTGTCCTTGGGAAGGTGGTTGTAATGCCACTTCACTGATTTACTGCAGTGTTTGTGGTGTAGGTATGCCCTTAATTCTAAGTTTGTGAGAAGATTTGTAGCTCGGGTGCTCGTTGTTGTAGTTCTGTTCGCCAAGCTGGGAGTTTTTCTTGCAAACGTTTCGTCCCCTTTCTAGGTTAAAATCTTAGTGCTTGGGAGCCTCCCGTGAAGCGCTTCTGCGCTGATTCCTCCGGCATTTATACTGGTTTGAATCAGCCGTTTCCGGTTGTCAGTAGCTGTCTGCTGCAGTGGCCGATATATAGGGTCTAGGTCGATTTGTCTGTTGATCGAGTTCGTGGATGAGTGCCATGCTTCTAGGAATTCCCTGGCTGTTCTCTGTTTGGCCTGTCCTATAATAGTGGTGTTGTCCCAATCGAATTCATGTTGTTTGTCATCTGAGTGTATGGCTACTAGGGATAGCTGGTCGTGTCGTTTCGTGGCCAGTTGGTGTTCATGGATGCGGGTTGTTAGCTGTCTTCCTGTTTGTCCTATGTAGTGTTTTGTGCAATCCTTGCATGGGATTTTGTAAACCACGTTGGTTTTGCTCATGCTGGGTATCGGGTCCTTTGTCCTGGTGAGTTGTTGTCTGAGAGTGGCTGTTGGTTTGTGTGCTGTTATGAGTCCTAGTGGTCGCAGCAGTCTGGCTGTCAGTTCAGTGATGCTCCTGATGTGTGGGAGTGTGGCCAGTCCTTTGGGTTGTGGCATTTCCTCATTTCATTGTCTTTCTCTGAGGCATCTGTTAATGAAATTGCGTGGGTATCCGTTTTTGTTGAATACCTTGTATAGGTGTTCTTCTTCCTCTTTTTATAGTTCAGGTGTGCTGCAGTGTGTTGTGGCCCTTTTGAATAATGTCCTGATGCAACTTCATTTGTGTGTGTTGGGGTGGTTGCTTTCATAGTTCAGGACTTGGTCTGTGTGTGTGGCTTTTCTGTATACCTTCGTGGTGAATTCTCCGTTCCGTGTTCTTTGTACCATCACGTCCAGGAATGGGAGCTGGTTGTCCTTTTCTTCCTCTCTTGTGAATCTGATTCCTGTGAGTGTGGCGTTGATGATCCGGTGTGTGTTCTCTATTTCTGAGTTTTTAATGATTACAAAGGTGTCGTCCACGTATCTGACCCATAGTTTGTGTTGTAGTTGCGGTAAAACTGTTTTTTCTAACCTTTGCATAACTGCTTCTGCTATCAGTCCGGAGATCGGTGAGCCCATGGGTGTTCCGTTAATTTGTTCATATATCTGGTTGTTGAATGTGAAGTGTGTTGTGAGGCTCAGGTCTAGTAGTTTAAGTATGCCATCTTTGTTAATAGGTTCAGCGTCCTATTGCCTGTTATGTATGTCCAGCAGGTTGGATATTGTTTCTCTGCCTAGGGTTTTGTCAATAGAAGTGAACAGTGCCGTTACATCGAATGAGACCATGGTTTCTTCCTTGTCTATGTATATATTTCTAATGATCTCCAAAAATTCTTGTGTTGACTGTAGAGAGTGTCTGGATCCGCTAACCAGGTGTTTCAGTTTCTGTTGTAGCTCTTTAGCCAGTTTGTGTGTTGGTGTTCCTGGTAGTGATACTATGGGTCTGAGTGGGATATCTGGTTTGTGTACTTTAGGTAGTCCATAGAATCTGGGAGTGTTGTTGCTTTCTGGTTTCATTCTTTGTAGGTCAGACCTGGTTATCTGTCCATTTTTTTGTAGGTTTCCCAGTGTGTTGTTTATCCTATTGGTGAGCTGTGGAGTGGGGTCAAAATCCCTCTTTTGGTAGGTGTTGGTATCTGCAAGTAGTTGTTCAGCTTTGTAGATGTAGTCTGACTTCGCCAGTATAACAGTCATTCTGCCTTTGTCTGCTGGTAGTATGATTATGGTCTTATCGTTTCTTAGTGATTTTAGTGCTTCTTTCTCCTTAGTGCTGAGGGTGTGTGTTTGTCTTTTCCTTGTTATCATAGGTACGATACTTTGTCTCACTGTTTGTTGTGTCTCTTCTGTTAATCCGTTTTTTTGCGGTGTGTGGTCCTATTCTGTACTATGGTGATAGCTTGTTCTATGGTCCGGGTCCATTGGTAGTTTGGAAGATAGCAGACTTCCTATCAGCACTAGAATGCACACTCAGGAACAATGGATTAACAGAAGAGACACAACAAACAGTGAGACAAAGTATCGTACCTATGATAACAAGGAAAAGACAAACACACACCCTCAACACTAAGGAGAAAGAAGCACTAAAATCACTAAGAAACGATAAGACCATCATCATACTACCAGCAGACAAAGGCAGAATGACTGTTATACTGGCGAAGTCAGACTACATCTACAAAGCTGAACAACTACTTGCAGATACCAACACCTACCAAAAGAGGGATTTTGACCCCACTCCACAGCTCACCAATAGGATAAACAACACACTGGGAAACCTACAAAAAAATGGACCGATAACCAGGTCTGACCTACAAAGAATGAAACCAGAAAGCAACAACACCCCCAGATTCTATGGACTATCTAAAGTACACAAACCAGACCCATAGTATCACTACCAGGAACACCAACACACAAACTGGCTAGAGAGCTACAACAGAAACTGAAACACCTGGTTAGCGGATCCAGACACTCTATACAGTCAACACAAGAATTTTTGGACATCATTAGAAATATACACATAGACAAGGAAGAAACCATGGTCTCATTCGATGTAACGGCACTGTTCACTTCTATTGACAAAACCCTAGGCAGAGAAACAATATCCAACCTGCTGGACATACATAACAGACAACAGGACGCTGAACCTATTATCAAAGACGGCATACTTAAACTACTAGACCTGTGCCTCACAACACACTTCACATTCAACAACCAGATATATGAACAAATTAACGGAACACCCATGGGCTCACCGATCTCCGGACTGATAGCAGAAGCAGTTATGCAAAGGTTAGAAAAAACAGTTTTACCGCAACTACAACCCAAACTATGGGTCAGATACATAGAACATAGAAAAATACAGCGCAGTACAGGCCCTTCGGCCCTCGATGTTGCGCCGACCGAAGCGTACCTAACCTACACTAGCCCAATAACCTCCATATGCTTATCCAATGCCCGCTTGAGTGACCATAAAGCGGGAGAGTCCACCACTGATACTGGCAGTACATTCCATGAACTCACAACCCGCTGAATAAAGAATCTACCCCTAACATCTGTCCTATACCAATCCCCCCCCACCCCCCTTAATTTAAAGCTGTGTCCCCTAGTAACAGCTGACTCCATACGCGGAAAAAGGTTCTCACTGTCAACCCTATCTAAACCCCTAATCATCTTGTACACCTCTATCAAATCTCACCTAAACCTTCTTTTCTCCAATGAGAACAGCCCCAAGTACCTCAGCCTTTCCTCATACGATCTTCCTACCATGCCAGGCAACATCCTGGTAAACCTCCTCTGCACCCGTTCCAATGCCTCCACATCCTTCCTATAGTATGGCGACCAAAACTGCACACAATACTCCAGATGAGGCCGCACCAGAGTCTTATACAACTGCAACATGACCTCAGGACTCCGGAACTCAATTCCTCTACCAATAAAGCCCAGTATGCCATATGCCTTCTTCACAGCACTATCTACCTGGGTGGCAACTTACAGAGATCTGTGTACATGGGCACCAAGATCCCTCTGCTTATCCACACTACCGAGTAGCCTACCATTAGCCCAGTAATCCATCTTCTTGTTAATCCTACCAAAGTGAATGACTTCACACTTAGCTACATTGAACTCCATTTGCCACCTTTCTGCCCAGCTCTGCAACTTATCTATATCCCGCTGTAACCTGCCACATCCTTCTTCGCTGTCCACCACTCCACCGACTTTCGTATCATCCGCATACTTGCTCACCCAGCCTTCAAGCCCCTCCTCCAGGTCATTTATAAAAATGACAAACAGCAATGGTCCCAAATCAGATCCTTGTGGAACACTGCTAGTAACTGCACTCCAAGATGAACCTATACCATCAACTATTAGCCTCTGTCTCCTTCTAGCCAGCCAATTCTTAATCCAAACCTCTAATGTACCCTCAATGCCATACCTCCGTAATTTCTGCAGTAGCCTACCATGGGGTACCTTATCGAACACCTTGCTAAAATCCATATACACCACATCTACTGCTTTACCCTCGTCCACTTCCTTGGTCACCTTCTCAAAGAACTCAATAAGGTTTGTGAGGCACGACCTGCCCTTCACAAAACCATGCTGACTATCCTTGATCACATTATTCTTGTCCAGATGTTCATAAATCCTAACCCTTACAATTCTCTCCAAGACTTTGCCCACAACAGAAGTGAGACTCACTGGCCTATAGTTACTAGGGCTGACCCTATTCCCCTTCTTGAACAAGGGGACCACATTCGCTATCCTCCAGTCTTCTGGCACTATTCCTGTAGACAACGACGACATAAAAATCAAGGCCAATGGCTTCGCTATCTCCTCCCTAGCTTCCCAGAGGATCCTAGGATAAATGCCATCAGGCCCAGGGGACTTATCTATTTTCACCCTTTCCAGTATTCCCCGGACCTCTTCCCTACATACCTCAAAGCCATCTATTCTAATCACTTGTGACTCAATATTCACATCAGCAACAATGTCCAGTTCCTGAGTGAATACTGACGAAAAGTATTGATTTAGTGTCTCTCCAATCTCCTCCGGCTCCATGCACAACTTCCCACTACTATCCTTGACTGGACCGATACCTACCCTAGTCATCCTTTTATTCCTGACATACCTATAGAAAGCCTTAGGGTTTTCCCTAATCCTACCAACTAAGGACTTTTCATGTCCCCTTTGGGTGGACATGGTGGACGACACCTTTGTAATCATTAAAAACTCAGAAATAGGGAACACACACCGGATCATCAACGCCACACTCACAGGAATCCGATTCACGAGAGAGGAAGAAAAGGACAACCAGCTCCCATTCCTGGACGTGATGGTACAAAGAACACGGAACGGAGAATTCACCACGAAGGTATACAGAAAAGCCACACACACAGACCAAGTCCTGAACTATGAAAGCAACCACCCCAACACACACAAATGAAGTTGCATCAGGACATTATTCAAAAGGGCCACAACACACTGCAGCACACCTGAACTATAAAAAGAGGAAGAAGAACACCTATACAAGGTATTCAACAAAAACGGATACCCACGCAATTTCATTAACAGATGCCTCAGAGAAAGACAATGAAATGAGGAAATGCCACAACCCAAAGGACTGGCCACACTCCCACACATCAGGAGCATCACTGAACTGACAGCCAGACTGCTGCGACCACTAGGACTCATAACAGCACATAAACCAACAGCCACTCTCAGACAACAACTCACCAGGACAAAGGACCCGATACCCAGCATGAGCAAAACCAACGTGGTTTACAAAATCCCATGCAAGGATTGCACAAAACACTACATAGGACAAACAGGAAGACAGCTAACAACCCGCATCCATGAACACCAACTGGCCACGAAACGACACGACCAGCTATCCCTAGTAGCCATACACTCAGATGACAAACAACATGAATTCGATTGGGACAACACCACTATTATAGGACAGGCCAAACAGAGAACAGCCAGGGAATTCCTAGAAGCATGGCACTCATCCACGAATTCGATCAACAGACACATCGACCTAGACCCTATATATCGGCCACTGCAGCGGACAGCTACTGACAACCAGAAGCGGCAGATTCAAACCAGTATAAATGCCGGAGGAATCAGCACAGAAGCGCTTCACAGGAGGCTCCCAAGCACTGAAGATGTCACCTAGAAAGGGGACGAAACGTTTGCAAGAAAAACTCCCAGCTCGGCGAACAGAGCCCTTAATTCTGTTAGGGAGAGCGTTCCAAAGTATTGATTCAACAATGAAGCAGGAATGGTGAAATATTTCTATGCCAGGATGCTGTGTGACTTAGTCAGCTTGCAGATGGTGTTGTTCACATACACCTGATGTCTTAATGCATCTTGTTAAAGAAGTTGCTGGCTTGGAAAATGCTGTTGAAGGAGCATTGGTGAGTTGCTATAATGTATCTTTTCAGAGAAGCCCTATAGTGTGCAAGCAGGCTATTCAGCCCATTGAGTCCACACTGACACTCCAAGAAACATCCCACCCATACCCATCCCCATCCTATCTGTAAACCTGCATTTCCCATGGCTAATCCACCTAGCCTGGATATTCCTGGATACTATGGACAATTTAGCATGGATAATGCACCTAACTGTGGACTGAAACCGGAGCACCCAGAGGAAACCCATGCAGACACAGTGAGAACGTTCAACCTCAACACAGACATTTGTCTGACAGTGGAATTGAACTTGAGTCCCTGGCACTGTGAGGCACAGTGCTAACTACTGAGCCTCCCTGCTGCCCCTATCTTATGGATCATAAACACTGTTGCCACTCTCTGCTGGTAGTGGAGGGGGTGAATATTTAGAATTATTCTCATCAATTGAGCTGCGTTGTCCTGGATGGTATTGAGCATTTTATGTTGTTAGAGTTGCAGTCATCCAAGCAATGGAAGGTATTCCATCACATCATGATTTGGGTCCTGTAACTAGTGAACATGCTTCGGGGAGTCAGTGAGTTACTTCTGTTGACATAATTCCTTGCCTCTGTTCTGCAACTTAGCCACAGGGTTTAACAGCTCTCTGAGATGGCTGAGGAAGCCACTTAGTTCAAAGACAGTTATGAATGGGCAACATTGACTGGCCTTGGCAGTGACAACCACATCTCATGAAGAAAATAAAGAAATAAATATTAATATTTGGCAACAAAAATTCCTCAGTTAAAGTTTTTTTTCAACTAAGTGCTGATCAGCTTTGACGACTAAGCTTTAATTTGCTCAGCATGCTCAATCTTGAGCATTTGTCCTCTAGTAATAGTAAGGGACAAATGTTTTTGCACATTCAAGTTATGCAGCATGAAATGTTCTATGAAACACAGTATGATATGGGACACTGCAGGCTCTGTTGATGAAAGCTATCTGCCCCATCCCCCACCTTCTGAAATGAACTGGTATGTGACCAAGCAGTTAAAACATGGTCATCATCTTCTCAAGGGGGATTTATGATGAGTTATTAATACTGTCCTTCACAACAGCATCCATGTACTGCCAATTAATGACCAAAAATAAATTGACTAGACCATTAGTTCTGAAAATCCTCCCTTAAATGTCTCTCCTCTGCCACCTCTTTTCTCCTTTTTAAAATGCTGACTTGTGCCTTGTAGATGGAATAGGCTTTGGGGAGTCAGGTGGTGACCTACTTGCTGCAAGATTCCTAGTCTCTGATCTACTTTTGTGGCCATTGTATTGAAACAACCAATCAAGTTCAGTATCTGGTAAATAGTAATCCTCAGGATTTTGACAGTGGGATTCAATGATTGTGATATAATGGAAATCTTTCTTGTTTGAAATGGTCATTGCTTGACAGTTACGTGACACAAATGTTACTTGCCAGTTGTCAGCCCAAACCTGGATGTTGTCCAGATCATGTTGCAGTTGGGCATGGACTGCTTCAGTATTTGAAGAGTTATGACTGTGTTTAATGTTGTACAGCCATCGGTGACCACCCACTCTTCTGACTGTGTAATGCAGGGAAAGTTGTTGATGCAGTAGTTGAGGATGATTGGGCCATGGACAGGATCCTGAGGAATGGCTGCAGAGATGTCCTAGAATTGAGAAGACTGACCTCTAACCACAACAATCCTTTGTGTCATGTATGACTCCGGCTACTGGAAAATTTTCCTCCTGATTCGCTTTGGCTCCCATTCTGTTAGAACTCCTTGATATCTCATTCAGTCAAATGTGGCCTTGATGTCAAGGGCAGTCACCCTCACCACACCTCTGGAATTTAGCTCTTTTGTCCATGTTTGAACTCATCAAGTGCTGCTTGATAACTCTATTGATGACACCTTCCATCACTTTACTGATGATCAAGGTAATTGGCTGTCTTATGTCGTATAGTTTTTGTTTGAGTATGCTTCTGTAAAGTTTATTAGAATTGTTATTCCTTCATGGAGTGTGAGCATTGCTGGCAACACCAGAATTTGTTGCCTAGGCCTAATTGCCCTTCAGAGGTGATAGTGGTGGTGAGCTGCTACCTTGAACTGCAGAAGCACATCTGGTGTATGTACATTGAAGGAATAGCAATAGAATTCTAAATCAGAAAGGGTGTCCACTTCCATTGGAATACCCTGTAACTCCTTATATGCAGGCTCTGTGTATAAATCCTCTAAGAGAGGGATTGGGTATTTATCCAGCTGCGATAAGTGGTTTGCAGTTTATCTAAACTCCCTACAAAGGCAAACTGTCCCTTTGGGCTTCACAATCAGTACAGCTGGTGATGCCAGTTCTTCAAACTGGACTGGTTTGATGTTTCCTTCACTTTCCAGTCTTCTGATTTCTGCCTTTACTTTTGCCAATAAGACAAATGACACTGGGCAGGCCTTGCAGAATCATGGAAATGCTTCATGGTCAACATGCAAGATGGCCTTGACTCCTTTAATAGTCCCTTGATCTTCCTAAAATAAAGTTCAGGTATTTAATTAGGACTTCACTCAGGAAGCTGTTTTCTAGTCAAAAAAGGTTGAACCAATTTAGGTGAATCTTTCTTAACCAATATTGCCCCATCAAGTTTGGGCCTGTGCCTGTAACAACAATCAGTGGTAATTGAATCAGCAAGCAGCTAGTTGTAAGTTGTACTTCTAATCTGTAAAAGCTTTCTGGTACAGATTCTCAGTCTTGCCAAGGTCTTGCACAAACTTTTAAGTGTTGAAGTCCAGAGCGAATTTTGATGAAGACTGGTACTGTGATGGCTGCACCGGTTTCGACCTCCTTGAGTACTGGGTGACCATTAAGCCTGATGTTTATTTTGATTGGTTCTGATTTGGATGTCACTAAGCAATTTAATGGTTCCAGACCAGATGAAGATGGACTTTCCAGGATATGCACTCTTCTGGAGTTCTCTTACTCAATTTAGGTCCAGTGGGACCCTTTGCTGTTTCCAGTCTGTATACCGGCAACACTACAATAGCTTGCTGGCACGTTTGGCTGTGGTGTGGCTTTGTTTTGAAGTTTTGCTGTGGGCTGACGTAGAATCCCTCTGTTCAGGATATGTCCCGACTGAAGCAATGCATTTGGCTTCGTGCAAGTGGTGTTCCCCAGGCACAGTGAACTGGCAAGGGTGTCCACTTCCATTAGAATACCTCACAACTCCTCTCCTCCACATGCTATACTTTCCAATGGTAATGGTAATTGCAGTGTCTGTTGAAGCCCAGTAGGGCTTCAATTAGTAGGCACCTTTGCATACTTTCATCATTATTGCCACTTACCAAATGGTCTTTCAGCACCTCATTAAGGGTTAAACCAAAGCCACATGCTCTGCAAGTCATCTAACCTAGTCAAAAATCCCAATATGGATGTCCGGTTCTCAAACTGCCGAGTAAAACCGACAGTGTCTCAGAATTAGAGGAGGCTTGGGGTTGTAATGTTCCTTAACTAAATTTGTCAACTCTTGAAAGATATTTGTATCTAGCACCTCAGAGAAAGTTAGGCTCCTACTAACTGAAAAAGCTGCAGGTTCACAGTGTCAGCAGAATTACATTTTGTCTTTCATTTGCCTGGAGAAAATAATGCAATTTTTCCACATACTGGGCCTAGTTTTCTACCACAGGATTCAGAGTTAAGTTTCCCAAATAATAGCATGATGCCAGAAATGCTTACCCCAACTGAAAGATGACTGTTATGAATGAATTTCTTCAGGAATGTACAAAATTGAATATCACTCAACACCAAGTTACAGTCCAACAGGTGTATTTGGAAGCACAAGCTTTCGGAGCGCTGCTCCATCTTCAGGTGGATCAGGAATGTACTTTTCTCTTGTTGCCACTGAGGCAACTCTACACAGGCCAGTAGCCCATCACCAAGTCACCCTTTATTTACATGTAGAGAGACCTTGACACTGACCTAGCTCCCTCAGAGCCAGCTGTTAGCTTCCTGATTTGACCAGTTCAACAGCTCCAATCAGGGAACTCATTTTCTATGAAGTCCACCTGGCTGACCTAGTTACGAACACTGCAGTAAGTGTACAGGTTTTCTATATGAAAAGGTACATTTAACCTTTTAAATTATTGCTTGGTAAGGTAGAAATTAAATATTATTAAAAAGAGATGGAAGTCGAAACTTCATCTTGCACTCATCAGAAGTAGGATGCAAGAAACAAACTTAAAAAAAAACAGGAATTTATATAGCATGAGAAGAGTGTACTGATTGTTTGTTTGGGCCACCATTGGTTGGTGTGGAAGTGTAGCAGGAGCAATTAATTGTCACTGTCAGTTCTTAGATCAGAGAGGTAGAATCTGATTACTGTAGTTAGGATTTTGCCAAGTTAATGTAGCAGAGGTTGGCAATCTCCGTGATCGATTTTTGCAATAAAAAGGATGCCAGTTTTGCAGGAGCTCCTTTTCTGTATATTAACCAAAGTCCTGTGGTATTAATACAAATTTAAGATTATTAGTTGGACTTGTTGCCAATGCATTTGCACATATCGGAAGCTACAAATGTGAACAGACAGTACCCTGAATCCATGCAAAAGGAATTTGTCAATACATTGCATCTTTTTCATTTGAGTAAAAGGAAGTAATGGAATTCTGCCAATCTCTGCTTCACCCTGTTCAATCAGAGTCTACTTCCATTGTCTGAGAACTAAGATCGATAGTTTATTGTTTACACTGCATCTCTACATCAAGAATGGCAAACACTCGAATCCTTTTTTCTTGCGTATAAATTGTTGCCCCTTTATTGAAGTCTTTTTCTTGCATCTTAGTCCTGATGAGTGCAAGATGTAATCTTTGATTTCTTGCCGTCTTTTAGTAAAACGTAACTTTAAAAAAAAATCTGAACACTAGAATTATAATTTAAAGTGGTTATATTCAAATAAACATTGCTAAATAATAATCAAGTAATTAATACATCAAACAGTTTGAAAATGAGAGCCTCAGTATGAAGTTAGAAGAAGA
This sequence comes from Hemiscyllium ocellatum, assembly GCF_020745735.1. Lineage (NCBI taxonomy): Eukaryota > Metazoa > Chordata > Chondrichthyes > Orectolobiformes > Hemiscylliidae > Hemiscyllium > Hemiscyllium ocellatum. The sequence continues at coordinate 48,411,227 of NC_083426.1, forward strand.
GATCAGTAAAAATGAAGAAGCGACTAAAATGTGAGTAACACTTCAAATAACTCTCAGGCAGAAGTATACAAAAATATTTAATTTTGGGTTAAATAACATTAATTATGTATGGCAATTGTAGTGATACTATCAGAATTTATATTTGTTTGGTTTATGTACAAAGAGTCCAGGAGAATGCACATGCAAACCCAGGTTATTGCACTGTATATAGTTTATTGCAGGAAGAAAATATCTTGTAGATGCCATAAAACTGAAGCCATGTTTAATGATCCTCCTTCTAAAATGACATACCTGTTAGAAAGGAGGGTAGCCACAGGGGACTGCTGCACTACCAGCATTCCTCTGTTCTGTGGTGGTCGCCCAGGTCCTTTCTGCCTATCCAGCCTTCATTTGCAGTGTGACTACCTCTCAGAATATGATACCCATGACATACTCTTTACTGCGGACACTCCACAGAGAATTCACCCACAGCTTCAGCTTTGAAATTTGATTAACCAGTAGCTGTAGTTGGATACACACCCTGCTCACGTGATCATTAGGGACAGCCAAAGCTTCCATGATTTGCTACATCATTCAGGAGGAGCATACGACCAGTGTGAGCTCTGCTGCCATGATTTCCTTTAAGTCCATTAGTTACTCCCCCTTTTTAAAATGTTATGCTTATTTTATGTTACTTATATGTCACCTAAATTAACTCTTACTCACTAGTTTAAAAAGAACCTATTTTAAAAAATACATTTCAAAGCTGGGGTGAATCCCGTAGAGCATCAGCAGTAATGAGTATGTCATAGAGCGTGATATCTATGAAGTGGTCACACTCAAGTGAAGGCTGAATAGGCAGAAAGGGCATGAGTGACTGCCAGGCTGAATAGAGGAAGGCAGGTAGTGCAGGAGCCCCCTGTAGCCACCCCTCTTTCTAACAGTTGACAACAATTTGTACACAGACCCCCAACAGTGACACCAGATGACAGCACTTTGTAGACAGTTCCCATTAATGGCATCATTCTAACCAATGAAATTGGTGATTTCCTGTATTATCATTCCTGTTGATTTGAACTCAGTTCAGGAATATTCAGAAACATTTAGTAGGCTGCCAATCTCCAAAACTCTTCTGCCGTCATCCTCTCTGAAGTTTCTGTAACTAAGAAGAAAAGCATTTGTCATATCATGCCTATGCCAGCTCTTCAAGAGGAATCCAGAACTAATCTGTTGCCATGTATATGTTTTGCTTCAAACATTTTAGACTGCATTCTTAACTTTTGTGAAGATCCAGTCTTAAGTGGAAGTGAAGACTAGGGTGGACTGACAGATTACCTGTTTGATAGTTTCATTGTTTCTTGAACACCAATTGATCAATGATGACCAGCAAGAGCAGACCCTGAAGAAAACTTGTATACAAGACATTTTATGAGCTCCCATTTGGGTTGCAATACATCTCAGTTAGTGGAGTAATTTGGTAGCGACCTCCCAGGTCTGCAAGGACTTTGCACTGACAATCAGTGTCCAGAAGGTCCAGGATGTAGATATTCAAACTCCCACAAGCATTGACAATCTCACTGAGAAGTTTGTCACCAGCTTTAAATATCTTGGATCAACAATTATGAGCAACCTGTCCCTTGATGCCAAAATCAAGATGAGATTATTAAGACCAGAGCTTGCAGCTGTCACATCAAAGTTGAGAAGGCAGAATAGAAGAAGGCAGGTAGTGCAAAGTACCCTGTGGCCACCCCTCTTTCTAATGGATATATCATTTTGGATGGAGGACACTAATCCAGATGAATGTATGGCTGGAAAGATTGTACAAAAGGTGGAACTTTAAATTTTTGGGGCTTTGGGAATATTTTGGGATCTTGTCAAAAAAAAACCTTCGGGAAAATGTGATCATAATATACTAGAATTTTCTGCTTTGCTTGAACATTTGTATAGTTTAGTCCAGAAGTGATATTACCCTAATGCAGTCCATCCTTCTCCTGAGATGAGTTAGTTTGGTTTCACATTTTCGATATGGCCTCCAATGACTGACACTCATGTCAATCTCTACCTGTCCAGAATTATGCCTTTTTAATTGCTCCCCTCATACCTGTTATTAAAACGTGTCACTTTTTATACTGAATAAGACATTCTTCAGGCTTTGCAAGATTCCTTCTACCATGATACAGCTACTTGCTTTTTGGAAGTCTATTAATATTACATCAACAACTGTATCTTCATGAACCCTCTGTTACTTCATTCTAAGCACTAGTAAGTTGATTAAAAATAGTTTTTCAGAAAATCCTTAACTACATCACATTTGTCCAAACAACTTAATTTTGTTACATTCAAATGTTTTCCCATCACCAATCCTAAGCTGTAGTTATTGCTGTAGCTTGAAGCTGTCAGCTTTCCCAACTCTTTCTGAAAAAGTGTATAATGTATTAAATTCTTCAATCTCCTGATACCATGTTCTGTGGCTGCAGAACGGTCTTAAGGGGGAGGGTGAGCAGCGGAAGTCATTGTGCACATTGGCACAAATTACATAGTTAGAATAGGGATGAGGTCTTTCTTAAAAAAGAACAGGAGGATATGGCACATGAATGCATGACAAAACAATTGGTGCAGGGGGCAGGGATTCAGATTTTTAGATCATTGAGACCTTTTCTAGGGCAGAGGTGGCCTGTTTAAGAGGGTCAGGTTGCATCTGAACTGGAAGGGGGCCAATATCTTGGTGGCCAAGTTTGCTAGTGCTACAAGGGAGTGTTTAAATTAGATGACAAGGGGGTGGGATCCTCAACGGGAGGGATGCAAGTATGGAGCTGGAAGGAGCTACAGTAATTAGAAATAGTAAAGTGAAGATATGGTCAGGTTGGAACACGACGGGGAGCAAGGCCTACCTGTTGGATTAAATTGCATCTGTTTCATTGCAAATGGGTGGATAAGTAACACAGATGAACTCAGGGCGTGGATAGGTAGTGGGACTGGGATATTATAGCCGTTACAGAAACATGGCTAAGGGAGGGACAGGACTGGCAACTTAATGTGCTCGGATATAGGTGCTTTAGGCAGGACAGAGGTGGTGGAAACAGGGGAGTTGCATTTTTGATTAAGGTGAGTATCGCAGCAGTAATCAGAGATGAAATAACTGAAGAATCATCCTGTGAGGCTTTGTGGGTGGAGCTAAGAAATAAGATGGGGATGGTGACCTTATTGGGGTTGTACTCTAGGCCCCCAACTAGTAAATGGGAATCAGAGGAACAAATATGCAGGGTGTTTGGGAGACTTGCAGGAGCAATAGGGTTGTCATTATAGGGAATTTTAATTTTCCTAAAGGACTGGGACTGCCATAGTGTCATTCAGGAAAGCAGTACAATATAGAGGGCCCTACTCTGGAAGGGACAAAACTCTATTTACTCTTGGGAAAAAGGCCAGGACAGGTGACTGAGGTGACAGTGGGGGAGCACTTTGGCACCAGTGACTATAGGTCTCTTTTAAAATAGTTATGGAGAGGAAATCAGAAGGGCAAAAGGAGGCACAAGATCGCCTTGGTGAGAAGATTAGAGTGAATCCAAAGAGATAACTTTAAATATATTAAAGGAAAAAGAATAGCTAGAGAGAGAATAGGATCCCTCAAAGGTCAAAGTGGATATATATGTGGAGAACCGCAGGAGATAGGTGAGGCCTTCAATGAATATTTCTCCTCTGTATTTACCATGGAGAAAGACATGAAGACTTGGGAACTTGGGGAGGTTAATGGTGATATCTTGGGGACAGTCCATAATAAGTATTGGTTGTATTAGAATCCATGAAGATGAATAAATGTGCTGGTCCTGACCAGATATATTCAGGGACACTGCAAGAGGCTACAGAAGAAATTGCGGGGGCCCTGGCTGATATTTTTGCATCATTGTTAACCACTGATGAGGTCCTGGAAGACTGGAGGTTAGTGAATGTTGTGCCCTTATTTAAGAAGGATTGCTAAGAAAATCCTGGAAATTATAGACCAGTAAGCTTAACATCTGTGGTGGATAGGCTACTTGAGAAAATTCTGAGATAAGATGCACATACATTTTGAAAGACTGGGTTTGATTAGGAACAGTCAGCACTGCTTTGTGCATGGGAGATTATGCCTCACAGATTTGTTCTCGTTATTTGATGAAGTGACCAGGAAAGTTGATGAGGCCTCAAAATCTCTTGTCATCACGGGTTCCCTATTCCTGCCAACCTTGCCCTTCATAGAGTCGATATGGATTTCAGTAAGGCCTTTGCTAAGGTTCCATGTGGCAGGCTGCTCTGGAAGGTTAGATCACGTGGAATCTGGGGGAGCTGGCAAATGTAATAATGGAAGGATGCTTGTCGGACTCGAGGCCTGTGACTCGGATCGGTGCTGGTCCAATTGCTGTTTGTTAGGTATATCAATGATTTGGATGAGAATGTATAAGGCATGATTAGTAAGCTTGTAGATGACGCTAAAATAGGCGATATCATGGACATTGAGGAAGGTTATCAGAAATTGTAACAGGACCTTGATCAGCTGGGGAAGTGGGCTGAGAAATGGCATATGGAATTTAATATGGATAAGTGTGAGGTCTTGCATTTTGGAAAGTCAAATCCAGGAAGGAGTTTCATAGTGAATGGTAGGACCAAATGGAGTGTAGTGGAACAGAGGGATCTTGGAGTTCAGGTGCACGATTCTTTGAAAGTGGAGTCACAGGTAGACAGGCAGTGACAAAGGCCTTTGACACACTACCCTTCATCAGTCATGGCATTGAGTATAGAAGTTGGGAAGTTATGTTGCAGTTGTACAGGACTTTGGTGAGGCCTCACTTGGAGTATTGTTCAGTTTTGGTCACCTTGCTATAGAAAGGATATTATTAAACCGGTAAGAGTGCAGAAGAAATTTACAAGGATGTTGCCAGGACAAAAGGGTCTGAGTTACAGAGGGAGGTTGGACAAGCTATGATATTTTTCTTTGGAGCATTGGAGACGAAGGGAAATCTTTTAGAAGTGTATAAGATTATGAGAGCCATTAATTGGATGAATGCACTCGGTCTTTTTCCCAAGGTTGAGGAATCGAGGACTAGAGGAGACCTGTTCAAGGTTAGAGGGGAAAGAGTTAAAGGGAACGTGATGGGCAATGTTTTTACATAGAGGGTAATACTCATGTGGAATGAGTTGTCAGTAGAAGTTGTTGAGCTGGTACATTAACAACATTTAAAAGTATTTGCATAAATACATAAGAAAGATTAAGAAGGATATGGGCCAAGTGCAGGGAAATAGGGTTAGCGTAGATGGACATTTTGGTTGGCATGGACCAGTTTGGGCCAAAGGTCCTGTTTCCATGCTGTAGGACTCTATGATCTGATGACTCCAATTTAACATCAATGGAGAATTGGAAAAATAATTGGAAGATTATGGCCAGCAGCTCCACAACTTGCACCCTGATTTTCCTCAATATGCTTGGATTATAGCTAGCCTTCAAAAGACTTCCTTTTTATTAATTGTTAACTCATCCAGTATCTCATCCAGCTGCCTTATCTTTCGCTGCTATTTTGGCAACCTCAATTATCATTGGTAAGGGCATATGTAAAGTACCCGTTACCTCAACCAAAGGTTTTGCTTGCATGTGTACGTTTTCTTATAGTCCCATCCAGGGACACATTTTAGTGGGTGGCATGGTGGCTCAGTGGTTAGCAGTATTGCCTCATAGCACCAGCGCCCCAGGTTCAATTCCAGCCTCTAGTGACTATCTGCGTGGGTTTCCTCAGGGTGCTCTGGTTTCCTCCTCCCATCTCTATGTGTAAGTCAGGTGAATTGGGTTCCTGGTGAAGGGTTTTTGTCTGAATGTTGATTTTTACTGCTCCTTGGATGCTGCCTGAACTGCTGTGTTTTTCCAGCACCACTAATCCAGAATTTGGTTTCCAGCATCTGCAGTCATTGTTTTTACCATGCTGAATTTCCCATAGTGTTAGGTGCATTAGTCGGAGGGAAATGGGTCTGGGTGGATTACTCTTCAGAGGTTTGGTGTGGATTTGTTGGGCCGAAGGGCCTATTTCCACACTGTAGGGAACCTAATCTATACAATATGCATTCCTCCTTTTTCTATGTCAGCTGCTAATCTCTGCGAGTACTTTTTTAAATTTTTCCTTTTTATTTCCTTTCTCATTCTATCTCTCTGAAATTTCTGTATTCTGCCTGTGCTCCTTTGTATTACCAACCTAATATATATCAAGCATTCTCTATCGAGAGTGTGGTGCTGGAAAAGCACAGCAGCTCAGGCATCATCTGAGGAGCAGGAGAAGCGACGTTTCGGGCATAAGCCCTTCATCACATTCAATTCCATCTCCATTCCTCTACATTCCAATCTAGGAACTCCATCTGGAGGATATCTACCAAAAGCCACTCAGTTTACCTCTTCATAGTGATATCTCATCTGAACATTCTTTCTAAGTTACTGCCGATTAGTGGCCTGTATTTTGTCATTCTTTGGGGAACATCACATGCAGGAAAGCAATTAGACAATTCCATGCATTAGTTGTTACTTACAAATTAAAGAAGGAAATTCGAACAAAACAAATGCCCCACAATCGAACTCAAATACTAACACTATGTCAATGGCATATGCTTGTCTGCTGCACTCAGTTCTCATCTATTGGAAGTGGGTATCATTAGCTTCTGTCTAGCTTGTGGCATCTGACATAGCCAAGCTCTGCTATGAATAATGGTAGTTTCCTCCTCCCCATTGTCTTTGTGCTCCTCTTTGGAAGACTGCTCCTGTTCTCCCACTTCTTAATCATTCAGCATTTCCTTGTCATCTGCTCCATTTCTGTAGAGCACAGTGTGCCAGGATAATGCAGCACACTGTGGACTGTACTGGAAGACTTCCCCAGACCTATTAAGCACAACTGCATCTTCAGTATCCTGAGCTATGATCTCTGCCTGAGTGTGGTAATCCTCATCCTCCTTGGCAGCCTGCTGCTCCTCCTGGGGTAGCCATAGGACCTGATCTATCTTCATGTGCCTTTGGCTTCTTAGGAAGTAAGGTAAAGTGACCGACATGACACCAGTGGCTGGGAGCGGGACATTCAATGGCAATGACCTTAACGGAAATATAAGGAGCAAAAGAGGTTCTTGAATGTAAGAGTCAGAGGTGGCAGTGAAGGCTGAGCTCACTGAGACGTGCACCACCTTGATAATGAGGGCCAGTTTTCCATCATTCATACAATTTCAGCCTCAGCATGTACAGCAACTTGGGGAAGTTACTGCACTGGCTGAGTGACCAGCACAAAGTCCCTCAACATTCTCATCTCCATTGTTCATATATGTTGCAAACAACAAGGGACCTAGCTCTAATCCCTGTAGCACATCATCTGGACACTGACCTCCAATTACATAAACAGCCTTTTGCCCATTAGCCAAGTTTGGATCCAATTTGCCAAGGTATCCTGAATCCCACATGCTTTTGCATTCTTTATCAGTCTCCAAAGCGGGACTTAATTGAAAGCCATATAAATTATGTCAATTGCACTACCCTCTTCTCCACACTTGGTTACCTCCTTGAAAAATTCAGCAGACTTGTCAGGCACGACCCCCTCTGACAAACTGTGCTGACTACCACTGATCAAAGCTTGTTTCTCTAAATGGAGATTAATTTTCTTCTTCAGAATTCTCTCTAATAGTTTTTCTCCCATTGATTTAATACTTACTGGTCTGTAGTTTACTGCTGTATCTCCACCATCATTCTTGAAAAGTGGAACAATATTAGCTGTCATTCAGTCCTTTGGCACCTCCCCTGTGGCCAGAGAGGAATTAAAAACGTGGGTTAGGGCCTGTCTGATTTTTTTTCCCCTCATTCCCCACAATAGTCTGGGATATAACTCATCCTGTTGTTTCCAAGGTGACTGATGACTTTGGAATTCAATCAAGATTCACAATTCTACTCGCCCAGTATCCAAGGATTTCATAAGGCCTGGTAGTATTCATCTTGAAATGGAGGAGAAAGTGAGGTCTGCAGATGCTGGAGATCAGAGCTGAAAATGTGTTGCTGGAAAAGCGCAGCAGGTCAAGCAGCATCCAAGGAACAGGAAATTTGACGTTTCGGGCATCAGCCCTTCATCCAGGAAACGTCGAATTTCCTGTTCCTTGGATGCTGCCTGACCTGCTGCGCTTTTCCAGCAACACATTTTCAGCTCTTCATCTTGAAATGGTCATCTAACCGGCAAATTACAATTCTTTTATTTTTAAAAATTATTATCTCTTAACTGTGCCTGTTTTATGAGTGGGAGGTTTATGATCAAAGAAGATTTCTTTTAAAATGTAGATATTAATTTGATTACCTTGCAGTTTATCTATGTTTTGTTAAAGCTATGTTCTTAATAATAAATAAATAATTTTTGTTCCATTATAAACTTTGTATCCAAGATCTGTTATTAGTAAAGTCTTGAGAGAAACAGTTGAGAAAATTTGAGAGTTTAATGTTTCAATTTCCCTGTGTTGTGAATTTCATTAAAGTGAGGTTAATTTGATTTGGCTTGCTATACTTGTAAAATATAACATGAGCTTGCTTGGCATGTTTGCTAAAATAGGCAACTGAATAGAAATAGCTGGGCACTTAACAAATAGTAATTCCTGTAATTGACAACAGTCCATGGTGTAGCAAGGTACTTTCTATGCCATTTGTGAAAAGCTTAAAGTATGGAGTGAGATTCTCCCAACGTCAAGTTGGATCTCACTACACTTCTCAAGTACTTGCCACAAACTTCACCACGGCCCATCTTGTTAATACCTCTGTAAGATTCTGCCCTCAATTCATAATACACTATTTCCAACACCCATAATTAATATGGTAAATATGTGTAAAAGACTTTGATGGAACACCCAATGGTGCATGTGATTAGCAAATGTGATCAAGCCAGATGTCACAAATTACTGTGAAATTTCCCCAAAGGTGTTCATGAAATTGTGGACCATCAAATTGTATTCTTAAGAATCTTAATCTTCAAAGTGTCACAATTTTCACTTTTGCTGAGCTAACCATATTCCTTCCTCACCAGTCTGTTACTTCTGTTCTAGCTGATAATTCTCCTTTCCTTTGTATATGCTCCTCAGACTTTGAAACTGCATTTCAGTACCTACATACAACATAACTCCAGGCTTTCAACGATGGATAACTTCATCAAGCTGAACCACCACTTGATTTTTTTTTCCTTAAGCTGTATTGAGAGTCAGCTGCAATAAGCTTTGTAGCACTCAATTTCTCTCATTAATGGTGTTAATCAAGTATCAATGGTTGCAGGCTTTTTCCAGAACCCCATCATTTGCCCAACACAGCAACCTCTCATTTTCTGAGCTTCTTTGGGTTTACTGAGTTCTGCCTTCAACATTTTACTGCTTATTAACTCTTGAGAACTGCTTTTTAAGTTCTAACAGCACAGTTCTTGGCTGCTTACTGTGTCCTCCGTTCTAGTTAGCTGCTTTTGTAGTGATACAGTTAGCTGCAGCATCCTAACATGCTTCGGTCTCTCTCATCCACCCTCACTGATTGTAACCTTTGAACTCATCTTCTTTGATTCCTAAAATGTCCTGAGCCACCTATTGAAAGCAATGCAGAAAGGTCCTTCCCTGTTGCTAGGCAGAATTGAATGTTACCACTGAGCAACTCATTGATCTGTCTGTTTTGTAAATATTCCAGTATTGATTGAGTTTGCTCAGTACCAAAATAGATACAACTTAAGGAATTCATCACAACTGTTTATTCTACTATTCTTTTAATACTATCTGTGATTATATTATAATTGTTGCAGAATGTTTGGTTGTGGTGATTTTCCTTTACAGATATCATGTCTGGATTTTCTAGCTCATCTTGAATATACTCAACATGCCATCAATAACTGCTGAAGACCTATACTGAATCTGGCCAATACTCTGATTTTGGCCTTCCAGAGCTCTTGTAGAATTGGGTCTTTTGATGCCTCTATTTAAGGTTGCTTGCTTTTATGCAGCACAAATCTCATCATGCTTATCTATTGAACATCTTTAACTTCACTTCGCTGTTAATTGCAATTAACTGCAGATCTATTGCCTGTAGTTTTGGTAGGGTTTGGTATTCTGCTTAAGATAATGTGATGTAAGCATTACATCTTTCAACTAATATTGCAAGCCTCAGTCTTTGTCTTAGAGATGTTGTAACCTGGGAGATACATGGTTTCTGCTAAACATTAAAAGGTTTGTTGTCGGTCTTTACCATAGATTTCTTCTCAGAGGCTGGTATGGATTTATGTGATCTCAAACTTGAGAACCAACACCTTTCCTCAATGATTGAGTAGTTTGATTATCCTGTTTTTGGATTTTGGAACTAAATGTAATTAGTGTTTCCTTTTGAAAGAATAGGTTTGTTGCCCTTTTTGAGAAGTCTCTATTTCCAAGGTAATCTCTTCTGTGGTCAAGTGAAATGGGCTCAAAATTAGACATTCTAAACTGTGCCTCACAGAAAATTGGCCAAACTAAATTGAACAGAAACCAGCAGCTATTAGCTACAGAGAACAATGGAAACCAAGGGCAAAGAGGTCACAAAGATTCAGAGGGAACTAGTTATAACATGTACAAGGTTTGTGTATTGGAGAAGTATTTATTAGACTTTCAGGCACTTTGACTTCTAGCCAGTCCCTGCAAATGTGAACTTTATACCTCCTTGATTTGCAACAATGAAGGGTATTGGCGCAGCCCCATTGAATGCTTTGAATCCTGCTCAGAACCCTATTAGCCAAAGGCCACAGAACATTTGGGGTGAAGGGGCATATGCGATCCTTCAGTGAAAGACTCACAGCAAGATTTATGCAGAAGACTGTGCGGTAACCGAAGAAGACCCAGGAGAAAATCAACCTTGGCCCACAAGACCCACCTCCATGGATGAGAGCCAGCCCTATGACTGAGGGGACAGAATCTGCCAGCCCAACTCAAGCACTTGGATCATTGTGATCATTTTATCAGTCAGGTAGACTTAGGTAGAGAATACATATTGTGGGGATTTGCGAAATGCTGAATGGAATATTTTGTTAATGAAATTGGGTTGAACTGCAAACCGAATTCTGTGTCCCTTTGTACATCTCACCAACAAGAGCATTTGGGTAAAGTGTTTTAACATATAAGCTTGTTAAAATGTCCAAAGCATGGACAGCATTTCACTGGTATCCTGGAATTAAAGTGAGCATATTTAGTCAGATAACAAATCTCGAGCTTGTTTGGTATTCCCCGAAAGAAAATTTTTATATGAGTCTGCGCTCAACAGCATGAGTATGTACTCAATCACAACAATCTCTGTTCCAAACTTTGAATTCAGCTATCATTTCACTTTAAATAATGATTTACTGAAATCTACATTCTGAAATCAAATCACAAAATTCTCGAATGTATGACAAAGAAATAATTTATCTCATGAAGTTGACATTGTGCGTATATTTTCCTAATGGAGTTCAATCTGGATATATACGAGATATTGAATTTTGGTACAACAAACCAGGGTGGGGCTTATACAATTAATGGTAGGGCCTTTGGTAATATTTGTGGAACATAGGAATTTAGGGGTTCAGGTGCATAATTCATTGAAGTTTCTGTAACATAGACAGGGTGGTTAAAAAGGCATCTAGTACGCTTGTCTTCATTGCTCAGTCCTTTGAGCATAGGAATTGGGAAGTCATGTTGAAATTGTCTAGTGAGGCCTCTTCTGAAATACTGTGTCCAGTTGTGCTCGCCCAGTTATAGGAAGGATATACTAAGCTGGAGAGCGTTCAGAAGAGATTTTCTAGGATGTTGCCAAGAATGGAAGGTTTGAATTATAAAGACAGGCTGGATAGGCTGGGACATTTTTCACTGGAGCATATGAGAGGCAACCTGATAGAAGTTTATAAAATAATGAGAGATATAGATAGAGTTAACTGTTGTCTTTTCCCTAAGATGTGGTATTTCAAGATTAGGGGGCACATGTTAAGGTGAGAAGAGAGAGATTTAAAAAAGACATGAGGGGCAAACATTTTACACAATGGGTCCTTCATGTGTGGAATGAACTTCCTGAGGAAGTGGTGGATTGGGTGCAATTGCAATGTTTAAAAGACATTAGGGTAAGTACATGAATAGGAAAGGTTTGGAGGGATATAGGCCAGGCGCATGCAGATGGGAATAGTTTAGTTTGGGATTATGTTCGGCGTGGACTCGTTGGACTGAAAGGTCTGTTGCAGTGCTGTATGACTCTGTGACTTAAATATGGATGAATATCACTACTTGAGTAAATTGCGCCAACCATATTTTTTTTATTGCTCTGAAAAGATTGTGCAGCGCAAGTGTATTTGCAATATTAAATTGTACTTACACAAGAGTGTTTTCTGTAGTTAGTGGTGATTCTCAATATATTTGCAGGCCTATGCTGAGTGCACAATTCTGTACTGTAATTTATCCATCGCCTATTCCAAATCAGGGTTCCTGCACTTCATATAACTTGTATCTTACTTGCCCTTTCTAAAACATAACAGCAAACTTTGGGTGAGTTTAATTTCACAGATGGTGCAAGACCAGAGGTTGAAGTGACAAAAACATGGATGAGGGTTTTAGTAGTAGGTAGCTGATTAAAGGAAGAGAGGCAGGATAATGCCACGGATTAAAATCAAAAGACTTACTGATTAAAAACTTTCTTTGGAGTCAAATAGCAACTACTGTAGTTAGACTGAAAATTGAATGGAGAAGAGGACAGCATTGAATAGAAAGGGTATGGAGTTTGTGGTATGATGCCTTCGGTTTTACTAATATTTAACTGGAGCTTTGAGAAGATTTGTAGCTCAGGTTGAGGTTCTGGATATAGGTTTGCTCGCTGAGCTGGAAGGTTTATTTCCAGACGTTTCGTCACCCTACTGGTAAAATATTCACTGGGCCTCAGGTGAAGCACAACTGACAAGTCCTGCTTTCTATTTATATGATTGGGTTCTTTGGATTGGTGAAGTCATTTCCTATGGTGATTTATTTTCTGTGGTGAAGTCACTTCCTGTTCTTTTTCTCAGGGGTGGTAGATGGGGTCTAACTCGATGTGTTTGTTGATAAAGGTCCAGTTGGAATGCTATGCTTTTAGGAATTCTTGTGGGTGTCTTTGTTTGGCTTGTCCTAGGATGGATGTGTTGTCCCAGTCGAAGTGTGTCCTTCCTCATTCGTATGTAAGGATACTAGTGAGAGAGGATCATGTCGTTTTGTGGCTAGTTGATGTTAATGTATCCTGGTGGCTAGTTTCTAGCTGTTTGCCCAATGTAGTGTTTGTTACAGTTCTTGCATGATATTTTGTAAATTACATTAGTTTTGCTTGTTGTTTGTATAGAGTCTTTCAAGTTCATTAGATGCTGCTTCAGTGTTTTGGTGGGTTTGTGGGCTATCATGATGCCAAGGGGTCTGAGTAGTCTGGCAGTCATTTAAACAAATTAGAGGAAACCTTCTAGACCATCAATAATACCCTTACTGGCATAAAATTCACCAAAGAGGAGGAAAGCAATAACAAACCGCCATTCCCAGATGTCACAATAGAGCGAACAACCAATGGGGAACTTCAAACCAGCGTCTACAGGAAAACAACCAAATATTGCACTACAGAAGCAATCATCCCAACATCCACAAATGACGCCGCATCAGAACATTATTTCAATGAGTCAACACAGAGGAACTACGCAGAGGAACTATTTTCCTCCCCATTTCAATCCATCTTAAAAATACAAAGAGCTGTTCTTAAAAACCAAGAAAGTTCTAGTTCATTTGCTACCTGATTAGATGGTTCCTGCTGCCCCTTCCCATGTGAGAAAAGGTGGGTAAATTTTGGGAACCACTTTTATGGCACTTTTCTTGTGGTGCAGTGGTGATGTCCTCACCCCTGGACTGGGAGACCTGGTTCAGGTTCCACCTGTAATAGAGGTATGTAATGCCATTTCTGGACAGGTTGATTAGAAACAAGGTTGAATTTATTTTTTTTAAATGGTGTAGGATCCAGCAGTTTTTTGAAACAGGAAACCTGCTTTCTTTTTAGCATTTTAAGGATGGTTACATCACAGTTCATTCAAGCAATGATTGAAGTGTTGTTTGCAGATAGGTTGGTACGAAGGGTTATGTACAAATGGAGCTTTGGTTAGCAACAAGTAGCTGACTGGTCTGTAGACTACTGACAAGTTATTGATGACAAAGGCTGTCTGCCTGCCAACATCTATGTGATTGATTTTTAGGTAGCTAAACCTTGGTTCAATGAAGAGTGCAAGAGGACATGCCAAGAGCAGTACCCAGCACACCTAAAAGTGAGGTGTTGACCTGGTGAAGCTACCAGACAAGACTGCTTGTGTCCCAACAGCATCAGCAGCATGTAACAGACAGAGCTAAATCTTCCCAAAGCAAACAGGTCTAATTTCTGTGGTCTTGCCGCAAGCATTCATGCATGGTGGTGGACAATTAAACAACACTGGAAGAGAGGACACTCAACGTATATTATCATCTTCAATGATGGGAGAATAATCTGTGCAAAAGATAGAACTGAAGCATTTGCAACAATTTTCAGCCAGGCATGCTGAGTGGATGATCTATCTATACCTCCTTGAGTAGTTACCAGCATCACAGATGCCAGTCTTCAGTCAAGTCAATTCACTGTAATATAAAGAAATGATTAGAGACACTGGATACTGCAAAGTCAATTGACTCTGACAACACTCCAGCAATAGTACAGAAGACTTGTGTTCCAGAACTTGTAGTGCCTTCCTAATCAAGCTATTTCAGTACAGCTACAGCACTGCATCTATGTGACGATGTGGAAAATTGCCCAGGTATGTCCTGTAAACAAAAAGCAAGAATGTTCGAATCTGGCCAATTACTGCCACATCAGGTTATCATCAACAGAGTTAGGAAGCAGCACATGCTTAAGAACAACCTGGTCACTGATGCTCAGGTTGGATTTGGCCAGGGCCACAAGCTCCTGACCTCATTAAAACCTTGGTTCAAATGTAGACAAAAGAGCCAAATCCCAATGATGAGGTGAGAATGACAGCACTTGACATTAATGCTGTATTTGACCAAGTAGAACATCAAGGAGTCTGAGAACAATTGGAATCAAAGGGAATCAAGGGGAAATCTTGCCATTTGATTGGAGTCATACCTGGCACATAGGAAGATGGTTGTGGATTTTGGAGGTCAGTCTTGTCAGCTCAGGACAGCTCTGCAAGACTTCCTCAGGGTAATGCCTGGACCTAACCAAGTTTAGCTGCTTGATCAATGACTTTTCTGCTATCATAAGGTCAGAAGTGAGAATGATTGCATAATGTTCAGCACCATTTGCAACTCATCTAATACTGAAACAGTCCATGTTCAACTGCAGCAATGTGTGGATTGTGACCAAGCTTAGGCTGAAAAATTGCAACTAACGTTCGTGCCACACGAATACCTGGCAATTGTAATAACTATCTCTGAGACAATCTAACTTCACCGACCTTTGAAATTCAATGGTGTTACTATCATTGAATCCCCCACTAGCAATATCCTGGGAGTTACCAATGGTCAGAAACTCAACTGGAATTGCTCCACAAATCAACTGCAAGAGCAAGTCAGAGGCTTCGCAAACCGCAGTGAGTAATTCATTCTTGATGTTCCAAAGCCTGACAACATCTGCAAGGCACAATTCAGAGTGTGATGGAATACATCCTTCCTGCAGCTCCAACAAGCTTGACTCAAGAAGTGAAAAGTGAAAAAAATCTTGGGGCTGTGAACAAGGTAGTGAGAAGCTTTCAGATCTCAATCAAAGAATTCTATCACCCTCTCAAACAAGTATGCTGTCTTGGATACTATATGGGGGTTAGATAGTCTCTCAGGGGAAAATAGCAGCAGCAGCCTTGTTTTGGCCCACAACTGTAAAACAAGGTATAGCAAAATCTAAGTGAGCAATTTTGATAGAGGACATTCTAGTCAGGGCACAGACAAGTGTTGCTATGGCTGTGAGAGAGACTTCAGGATGATGTGTTGCCTCTCTGGTCATAGAGTCATAGAGTTGTACAGCGCAGAAACAGAACCTTTGGTCCAACTTGACCATGCTGGTCAGATATCCTAAGTAAGTCGAGTCCCATTTTCCACCATTTGGCCCATATTCCTTTAAATGCTTCCTATTCATGTATCCATTCAGATGCTTTTTAAATGTTGTAATTCTACCAGTCTCTGCCACTTCCTCTGACAACTTATTCCATACATGCACCACCCTCGATGTGAAAAACATGCCTCTCAGGTCCCTTTCAAATTTTTCCACTCTCACTTAAGTCTATGCCCTCTAGTTTTGCATTCCCGTGAGGAATTTTATATTCACCCTATCCATACCCCTCATGATTTTATAAACCTGTATTAGGTCACCAATCAATCTCTACCACTCTAGGGAATATAGCCCCAGCCTAATCAACCTCTCTCAACAGCTCAAACCCTCCAACCCTAGCAACATCTTTGTGAATCTTTTCTGTATCGCTTTAAGCTTAACAGTACCTTTCCTGTAGCAGGGCAACCAAAATTAAACGCAGTATTCCAAAAGTGGCCTCACCAATGTCCTGTACAGCCGCAACATTGACATCCCAACTTAGTGAACTGATCAAAACAGGCAATTAGACCAAACACCTTCCTCGCTGTCCTGTCTACCTGTGCTCCACTTTTAAGGAACTATGAACCTGCAACCCAAAGTCTCTTTATTCGGCAACTGTCCCCAGGACCCTACCATTAAGTATATAAGTCACTTTAAAACTCGTTGAGTTTTAAGATGGCTATGAAGAAAGGTAAGGCAGGATGTTGTGGGAAGGGTTCAATTCCTGCCTCAGGCGACTGACTGTGTGGAGTTTGCACATTCTCCCTGTGTGGGTTTCCTCCAGGTGTTCCGGTTTCCTCCCACAGTCCAAAAATGTGCAGGTTAGGTGAATTGGCCATGCTAAATTGCCCGTAGTGTTAGGTGAAGGGGTAAATGTAGGGGAATGGGTCTGGGTGGGTTGCGCTTCGGTGGGTCGGTGTGGACTTGTTGGGCCTGTTTCCACACTGTAAGTAATCTAATCTAATCTAAAAAAAATTGGGGGAGGGCAAATTACGTCAGTATTGGACAGGAGCTAGAAAGTGTTACTTGGGAGGAACTGTTATCAGGCAAGCCCACATTTGACATTTGGGAATTGTTTAAAGATCTGCTGATGAGAGTTCAGGACCGCCATGTTCCAGTTAGGAGGAAGGACAAGAGTGGGAAGGTAAGGGACTCTTGGAGGGAGGTTGTGAATTTAGTCAAAAGAAAAGAAGCATATGCAAAGTTTGGGAAGCTAAAATCAGACGCGGTTCGTGAGGAATATGAAGAAAGCAGGAAAGAACTCAAGTAGGGAATTAGGAGAGCAAGCAGGAGCTATGAAAGGACTTTGGCAAGTAGGATTAAAGAGAATCCCAAGGCATTCTATACAAATGTTAAAAACAAGAGGTTAACTAGGGAGAAAGTAGGACCATTCAAGGATAAAGGAGTGTACCTGTGCTTGGAGTCAGAAGATGTGGATGAGATCCTAAATTAATGATTTGCATCAATATTCACACTGGAGAAGAATATGGAGGACAGTGAGATGTGTGGAGCATGCTAAAATGCTCGGGCTTTTTAAGATCAAGAAAGAAGTGATATTGGGTCTCTTGAAGAGGTTAAGATGGATAAGTTCCCAGCGCTCAATGGAATGTACCCCAGGTTATTGAGAGAGGCAAGAGCGGAAATTGGTGGGGCTTTGACCAAGATCTTTGCATCCTTGCTAGCCACTGGAGAAGTCCTGGAGGACTGGCAAGAAGCTAATGTTGTTCCTTTGTTCAAGGAAGGCAATTAGGATAATCCAGAAAACTATGGACCAGTAAGTTTCAGATCAGCGGTTCGGAGAGAATTCTTAGGGATAGGATTTACGGGCATTTGGGAAGGGATGGCCTAATTAGGCATAGTCAACATGGCTTTGTGCAGGGCAGGTCATGTCTTACGAACTTGTTTGAATTTTTTGAGGAGCTGACAAAGCTAATTCATGAGGGTAAAGGAGTGGATGTTGTCTACATAGATTTTAGGAAGGCTTTTGAAAAGGTCACTCATAGTAGGCTCGTCCAGAAGGTTAAGATGCATGGGATCCACGGTGATTTGGTCACATGGATTCAGAATTGGCTTACCCATAGAAGGCAGAGGGTAGTGGTGGAAGGGTATTTTTCAGGCTGGTGGTCCATGACTGTACTGGGACCTCTACTGTTTGTGCTATATATAAATTACTTGGATGAAAATGTAGATGGGTGGGTCAGTAGTGCAGAAGATATAGATATCGGTTGAGTTGTGGATAGTGGAGAAGGTTGTCAAAGAATTCAGCGGGATATAGACAGTTGCAAACTTGGGCGGTGAAATAGCAAATGGATTTTAATCCAGGTAAGTGTAAGTTGCTGCACTTCGGGAGATCGAATTTTAAGGAAAAGTATACAGTTAATGGCAGAACCCTGAACAGCAAGAAGGATCTTGAGGTTCAAGTCAATAACTCCTTGAGTGGCCCTGCAAGTAAATAGGGTGGTAAAGAAGGCGTATGGCATGCTTGCCTTTATTGGGCGGAGAATTGGATACAAGAATCAGTTGTCCGGTTGCAGCTTTATAAGACTTTGCTCAAGCAACACTTAGAGTATTGCATTCAATTCTGGTTGCCACAGTATAGGAAGGATGTGGAGGCTTTGGAGAGGGTGCAGAGGAGAGGGTTTCAGCAATGAAGATAGGCTAGAAAAACCCAGGTTGTTTTTTTCTGGAGTGCCAGAGGCTAAAGGGTAACTTGATAGAATTCTGTAAAAATTATGAGATGCGAAGATAGGGTGACAGTCAGAATCCTTTTCCTAGAGTTGGAATGTCTGAAACTAGGGGGAAAGTTTTTTTACAGTGAGAGTGGTAGGACTCTAGAACAAACTACTAAGGGTGATGCTGGAGGCAGATACAATAGGGATGATTAAGGACTTTTAGATAAACACATGAAGATATAAGGAATGGAGGGACATGGACCAAAGGCAGGCAAAATTAATTAATTTAATTTGGCATCATGTTTGGCACAACAGGCCAAATGGCCTGTTCCTGTGTTGCACAGTTCTATGTTCTAGGTCCTGCCCTGATTGGCCTTACCAAAATGCAACATCTCACATTTATCAAACTTAAACTGCATCTGCCACTCCTTGGCCCATTGGCCCATCTAATTAAGAGTCTATACTAGAGTGGTGCTGGGAAAGCACAGCTGGTCAGGCAGCATCCGAAGAGCAGGAAAATAGACATTTCGGGCAAAAGCCCTTCAGGACTGATGGTGTTGAAATACTGTTTGTTGAGAGTATGAATTATCCTTAGGATATAGTATAAAAGGGGTCCTTTGCAGTTCTGAGAGAGTATGGCCCTCAGCTGAGACATGGCTGATTGTAGAGAGGTTAGGCGCTTGTCAGGATGGCCGAGTGGTCTAAGGAGGCATACTCTTTTGTTCTGGTCCCTTTCTGGGGGTGTGGGTGGGCGACACGGTGGCACAGTGGTTAGCACTGCTGCCCCACAGCACACAAGACCCAGGTTCAATTCCCACCTCAGGCAACTGTGTGGAGTTTGCACATTCTCCCCGTGTCTGCGTGAGTTTCCTCCGGGTGTGCCAGTTTCCTCCCACAGTCCAAAAATGTGCAGGTTAGGTGAATTGGCTATGCTAAATTGCCTGTAGTGTTAGATGAAGGGGTAAATTTATGGGAATGGGTCTGGGTGGGTTGCTCTTCAGAGGGTCGGTGTGGACTTGTTGGGCCAAAGGGCCTGTTTCCACATTGTAAGTAATATAATCTAGGTGCTGGCGCATTACTGCAAGTGTGGAGCAGAGGATCCTGAAGGAGAACCGTTGCTGGTGGTTTTGAATCTGTAGTCTGTACTGGTTATCCTGCTCTGATCCAAACTGTGCTGGTTTGAACGTAGTCTGGAGTCCATGTGGGATCAGTTGGCTGCGGCGGCAAGCACTGAGGAAGCAGATGTGGCTGTGGTAGTGGGTCTGTTTCAGTACGTGTTTGAAGAGCTTCAGGGTAGAGGAGATGACTGAGGAGTTGCAGTGAGAGAGAGACTCACTGAGATTCTTGTGGAGAGAGGAGAAGAGCTTCTTCAATTTAGGCATCCTTGCAAGAGGATTTGCAGTAAGGTTCAAATCAACTAGGCAAAAGTGAGGACTGCAGATGTTGGAAATCAGAGTCTACATTAGAGTGGTGCTGGAAAAGCACAGCCAGTCAGGCAGCATTCAAGAAGCAGGAAAATTGATGTTTCGGGCAAAAGCTCTTCATCAGGAATGGGTGCTACCAGTGACATCTAATTAAGATCCTGTTGTACTCTTAGAAAATGTTCTTTCCTGTTTACTACAGCACCAATTTTGGTATCCTATGTGCACATCCAAGTCATTTATATAAATTACACAGAGCAGGAGATCCAGTAGTGATCCTTATAGCATATCACAGGTCACAGGCCTCCGGTCCAAAAAGCAGCCCTCCACCACTGCCCTGTCTCCTATCTTCAAGCCAATTTTATATCCAAATGGCTAGCGCTCCATGGATTCCATGTGATCTGATCTTGCTAGCCAGTCTACCATGTCGAACCATGTTGAATGCCTTGCTAAAGTCCATATAGATAAAATCCACCACTCTCCCTTCCTGAAACATCTTTGTCACTTTAAAAAACCTCAGTGAAGTTAGTGAGACACTACTTCCCACGTACAAAGCCACGTTGACTAACCCTGATCAGTCCTTGCCTTTTCAAGTACATGTAGAGCCTGTTCCTCAGAATCCCCTCCATTAACTTAATCCACCACTGACATCAGGCTGACCAGCCTATAGTTCCTTGGCTTTTCCTTACCTGCTTTCTTAAATAATGGTACCACATTATTTACCCTCCAGTCTTCTGCCACCTCACTTGTGTGCCAGGTTAAGGAGGCCTCTGAGTGGGTGCAGCAAATTCTCAATGGGTGCTTGAGCAGCTGGAGGTCATTGAATACATTGCTACCAATGAGATAGGTAGAAAAGGAAGGATGTCCAGCAGACTAACTATAGGGAGTTAGACAGAGGTTCAAAAGGGTAGTAATCTCTGGACTACTCCTGGAGCCACATGCTAGTCAGTAGGAATAAAAAAGGACAGATAAATGCAAGGCTGAGGAGCTGGTGAAGTGATCAGGTATTCAGATTTTTGAGTCATTGGGACCTGTTTGGTGCTGAACTGACCTCTACAAGAGAAATGGATTGTGTTCAATATCCTCATGGAGAGATTTGCTAGAGCTATTCTAAAGGGTTATTCTAGAGCTATTCTAACCTCGTCTGGCAGGGCATTGGGAACCTGATCAGTCACGAGACAAAAAAGAAGATTGAGTCTGGTGCAGAAGTTAAAGAGAGCAAGTTAAATAGACAAGGTAGGCAAGAGCACGGCAGGGAATGAGGGAAGACTGATGAAATAAAATATATTTATTTCAATGCAAGAGGACTGATGGGGAAGGCAGATGAACTCAGGGCATGGATGGAAACATGGGACTGTGATATTATAGCTAATACAGAAACAAGGCTAAGAGAGGGATAGGACTGGCAGCTCAGTGTTCCAGGATACAGATGCTACAGGAAGGATTGAAATGGAAGCAAAAGAGGAGTGAGAGTGGTGTTTTTGATGAGAAATTCTTAGCATATTCCCGAGAGATCATGCTGTGAAGCGATATAGACAGAACTGAGAAATGAGGTGGAAGTGATAACTTTGATGGGATTGCACTATAGGTTCCCCAGTAGTCAGTGGGAAATTAAAGAGCAAATATGAAGGGAGCTAGCAAATAGCTATAAGAATAATAGGACTGTAATAGTATGGGATTTTAACTTTCTGAATATTGACTGGGACTGCCACTGTGTTAAGGGCTTAGATGGGAAGGAATTTGTTAAATGTCTCAATCAATATGTAGATGGCCATGCTAGAGAAGGGGCAAAACTCAACATCTCTTGGGAAGTAAGGCAGGGCAAGTGACTGAGATGTTAGAAGGGGAGCACTTTGGGACCAGTGACCATAATTCTATTAGTTACAAAATAGTTATGCAAAAGGATAGGCCTGGTCCACAAATTAAAGTTCTAAATTGGGGCAGGGTTAACTTTGATGGTATTGACAGGAACTTTCAAAAGTTGACTGGGGGAGCTGTTCGCTGGTAATGAAAGTTTAGGGACAGCATGTTTTTATTATTGTGAAGGGCAGGGCTGGCAGGAGTCGGGAATATTGCAGCTATACTCAAAAGAAGGAGGCATATGTCACATATAAACAGCTGGATCAAATGAATGCTTCGAAATGTGTAAGGGAGTGTAGGGGTACACTTAAGTAGGAAATCAGGAGGACCAAAAAGGAATGTGAGAAAGGTTTGGCAGATAAGGTTAAGGAAAATACAAAGAGATTCTACAAGTATATTAAGGCCAAAAGAGTAGCTAGGTAGAGAATAGGGCCCCTTAAGATCAACTAGACCATCTACATGTGGAACCACAGGAGATGAGTGAGATCCTAAAAGAATATTTCACGTCAGTATTTATTGTGGAGAAAGACAATGGAAGCAAAGAAATTCATGGAATTAAGAGTCAACATCAGAAAAGATGCTAGAGGCCTTAGAGCTCATGAACGTAGATAAACCCCTGGGACCAGATTAAGTGTATCTCAGGACATTGTGGGAAGCTAGTGAAGAAAAGGGGCCCCTAGCAGCGATACTTGTATCATCGACACACACGAATGAGGTGCTGGAAGACTAAAGGATGGCTAATGTGTCATTAATTAAGAAACGCTGCAAAGGAAGGCCAAGGAACTACTGACCGGTAAGTCTGACATCAGGGGCAGGTAAGTTGCCTGAGGAGATTGTGAGAGACAGGATCTACATGCATTTGGAAAGACAAGGACTGATTAGGGATAGTCAGCCTGGCTTTCTGCATAGGAAGTCATGTCTCACAAACTCGATTGAGTCTTTTGAAGAGATGACCAAGAAGATAGATGAAGGCAGAACAGTAGACATTGTCTGCATGGACTTTAGCAAGCCCTTTGACAAGGTTCCACATGGTAGATTGGTTAATGAGGTTAGATCACATGGAATCCAGGGAGAGTTTGCCAATTGGATATAAAATTGGCTTTGTAGTGGGAGACAAAGGGTGGTGGGTAGACTTGTTCAGACTAGAGGTCTATAACCAGTGATATGCCGCAAGGATCAGTGTTGGATTCACTATTGTTTGTCATTTGATGTAAATGATTTGACTGAGAATATAGGAGGCATGGTTAAGTTGGCAGATGACACCAAAATCGGTGTTATAATATGGACAGTGAAGTAGGTTATCTAAGAGTACAATGGAATCTTAATCAGTTGGACTAGTGAGCCAAAGAATGGCAGATGGAGTTTAATTCAGATAAATGCAAGATGTTGCAACCTGAAAAAAAGCCCTTTATCCTTATTGCTGTTTCCTGCCTGTTAGCCAGTTCTCTATCTATGCCAGAATAGTACCTCCAACACCGTGGGCTCTTATTGCATGACTTAAGCTTTGGTGAGTTGTCTAATGCCTTCTGGAAGTTCAATTACAACACATCTATTAGTTCCCTTCTATCCACTCTGGTTGAGATGTCCTTGAAAATCTCAAATTATGATATGGAGGTACTGGTGTTGGACTGGGGTGGACAAAGTCAAAAGTCGTACAACACCAGGTTATTGTCCAACAGGTTTATTTGAAAGCACAAGGTACCTATTGTCAGGTGTTTTCAGATAAACCTGTTGGACTATAACCTGGTGTCGTGTGACTTCTGACTTTGTCTAATAAATTAGTTAGGCATATTTTTCTCTTCATGAAACCAGGCTGACTCTGCTTGATTAGATTATGATTTTCCAAATGTCCTGCTGTTACTGCCTTAATATTTGATTCAATACTTTCACAACAATAAATGATAGGCTTATCAGCCTGTAGTCTTATCGACCATTTTCTGCCTCCCTTCCTTTTTGAATAGGGGTGTGAAGTGGACAGTTTCCAGTCCTCTGGTACTTCACCAGGGGATCCAAGGACTTGTGAAAAATTATATCCAATGCATCCAATATCTCTAGTTATCTTTTGTGATCCTGGGATGCAGGTATTCAGGGCCTTTAACACCATTAGTTTATCTAATACTACTTCTTTAATGATGCTATTTAATTCCTTCCCCATATTCTTTAGTATTAACGGGATTTTTGAAGTAAGTACCTTCCATTGTTAAAAGTGAAGCAAGCTATCCCCATAGCCATCTCCCTAGATTCTTTTTCTAAGGGACCTATGTTTTGACTTCTGTCTTTTATGTTTTCAAGAATCTCCTATTGTCAGTTTTTATCTTCCTTGCTAGTTTGCCCTCAATTTATTTTCTCTTTTCGTTTTAGTCCTCTTTTGCAAAATTCTAAATTTATCCCAGTCTTTGGGGCTATCACTGACTTTGGCCTCCTTGTGTGCTTTTTCTTTCAACTTAACATTCTTTTTAACTTCCGTGGTGAGCCATAGTTGGTTTATCCCTCTCTTAGAACCTTTCTTCATTACTGGGATGGAGTTTTGCTGACGTCTGTGTGTGTCTGTGGAGGGGAATTTGAGTTTTAATTAGCAGAATTCTAGGTGGACTGTTCATAATTGTTTTCCTGTAATTAAATTTTATTTACTTATAATAAATAGTACTTGTTAAGTATGGAATCTTTGTCTGTACTTCAACCTGAGTTTAAAAGACAGCTAGATTGTGGAATTTTGTGTTTTTTTAAATAATATCATTAACTTTATTTGACAACTCCCAGAACAGTGGGACTTGATTTTTATCCGGTGCAGCATGACAGCGTGATCTCCTAATTTGAAGTGTGCCAAGCCAACTCAAATTGTACACAATTTTCTGTTAGAGATTGAATATATGATTTCAAAATGGAGGTGAATTGTCAGTGTGCCTTGGTTCAATTGTTCCATCATGTAAACACCCTTTATCTGTAAATTACATTTGACCTTGACTCCTAAAGAGTAATATTAATTCTCTTGCTCCTCTGTGAAGAAGCTTTGGTCCTACTTGGTTACTACTGTATGTCCACTCTGTTATATTCCCCCTCTTACTCCTGACTTAGATCAGGACCCTTAGGCTTATCAGGACCCCTATCTTCACTTACCCCTTAAACATGTCAAAGATAACCTTCATGGGCCTGAGTGGCTGACGGATCACTCATTTTTAGATCTACATATCCTGTTCTAAAACTTCGAGACCTTCTAATCCCAGACTTAGATATGACCTCACCAAATCCTGGGCCGACGAACTATCAAAGTTTGAAGTATAACACAGTTGAGCGTGAATGATATTGCTGGATTGGGTGGAGAGGGAACAAAGGGAGGTGGGAACAGAGATGAGAGTAGGTGCTGCAAACTGTATTGGTTGGAGGCAGGAAGGGCAAAGTGTAGATGCTGTAATCCAGGGATGGGTTGCTGCAACTTGGGGGAGAAAGATGGTGGGAGCAGGAAGTTGGTCTATCTGGTTGACCAGGGAAATTGCAAGTATCTGGTGTATGGGTACAGGGTGAATCCAATGCTAATGAACAATAAAAGGAAGTAAAATATTTATGGTTCAGATCAAGAAATCTTTTTTTGTGACATGGAATATTGCAAATGTATAAGTTAATGTAAATATTCTTGAGCAAATTAAAATCAAGTATACGTTTCAACACTCGTGAATTTCCCTTGCAATTTCATTGAACTAATTCATGCAGCTTATTGCACCAAAAAAAGACAATGAACATGCCCCTCAAATGGTGTTGCATTAAAAGAACAAACTCAGTCATAAAAAGTGACAGTGCAAAATAAAGGTAACGTGTAGGATGGTAAGGATGGAAACCAGGGTTAAATTCACCTAATAATGTTAAGATATAAAATGGATCTTATAGTATTGCCTCTACATACATTAATGACCTACCTGAGTTTGTAAAATTTGCTTAAACTTGGCAAATGTCCTGTTCATCGAGATGCTTGCCCAACCCCCCAACTTTCTTAGCTCAATTCACTAATGTCATTTACATAAGGAAACCTGCCATCCTAATTGATCTAATCTACATCTGAGTCCAGAACCAGGGCAATGTGGTTGATTTTTTGGATGGGCAGTAATTGCTGGCCCGGGTAGAGGTGCTCACATCCTGTGAATGAATAAAGGAAAAATCACTACAATGATTTGAGCACTGTCTCTATATACGCACTGCCTGTATACCTTGTATCACTGGGCTTTTGCAAATTCAGACTCTGAAAGTTAAGTCGGTTTTCAATTGATCACTGGAACTAGTTTTTTTTCTCTCAGTGAGCAAGCCCCTTGATCACTTTTGATGCCATTTGGAACCTCTTTTGAGCACTTGGATACAAGGTGACTGCACATTGTATAGTTGAACTTTATATGAATTCATTTCGTATTAGTTAATAACCCCAGGTTTCATTTGACCATACTTTGACTAAGTCATCTAGGTCAAATGTTACAGCTGGAGAAATGACAATTATGATGCAATTAGGTAAGATTGAGGATACATAGGATGGGGAAGGAAATTGCAGTGGATAGACATAATTGAAATGCGGAGCTTATTCAAGGAACAGCTACTGTGTGTCCTTGATAAATATGTACCTGTCAGGCAGGGAGGAAGTGGTTGAGTGAGAGAGCCGTAATTTACTAAAGAAGTTAAATCACTAGTCAAGAGGAAGAAAAAGGCTTCTATTAGGATGAGATGTGAAGGCTCAGTTATGGAGCTTGTGAGTTACAAGCTAGCAGGAAGGACCTAAAGAGAGAGCCAAGAAGAGACAGAAGAGAACATGAGAAGTCATTGGCAGATAGAATCAAGGAAAATCCTAATGCTTTCTGTAGGTATATCAGGAATAAAAGAGTGAATAGAATAAGATTAAGGGCAATCAAGGATAGTACCGGGAGGTTGTGGAGCCTAAGAAGATAGGGGAAGTGCTAAGTGAATATTTATCGTCTGTATTCACACTGAAAAAAGACAATGTTGTCAAGGAGAATACTGAGATATAGGCTACTGGACTGGACGGGAATGAGGTTCCCAAGGAGGAGGTGTTAGCAATTCTGAAAAGCGTGAAAATAGATTAGTCCCCTGGACCAGATGGAATTTATCCTAAGATTCTCTGGGAAGCCAGGGAGGAGATTACAGAGGAGATTGCCCTTGGCTTTGATCTTTATGTTTTCGTTGTCTACAGGAATCATGCCAGAGACTGGAGGATAACAAATGTCCTCATGTTCAAGAAGGGGAGTAGAGACAACAGTGGTAATTATAGACCAGTGAGCCTTACTTTGGTTTTGGGTAAAGTATTGAAAAAGATTATAAGAGATAGGATTTATAATCATCTAGAAAGGAATAAATTGATTAGGGATAGTCAACACGGTTTTGTGAAGGGTGCCTCACAAACCTTATTGAGTTCTTTGAGAAGGTGACCAAACAGATGGATGAGGGTAAAGTGGTTGATGTGGTGTAAATGGATTTCAGTAAGGCATTTGATAAGGTTCCCCACGGTAAGTTATTGCACAAAATACGGACGCATGGAATTGAGAGTGATTTAACAGTTTGGATCAGAAATTGGCTAGCTGAAAGAAGACAGAGGGTGATTGTTGATGGGAAATGTTCATCCTGGAGTTCAGTTACTAGTGGTGTACTGCAAGGATCTGTTTTGGGGCCACAGCTGTTTGTCATTTTTATAAATGACCTGGATACGGACATAGAAGGATGGGTTAATGAATTTGCGGGTGACACTAAGGTCGGTGGAGTTGTGAACGGTGCCGAAGAATATTGCAGTTACAGAGGGACATAGATAAGCTGCAGAGCTGGGCTGAGAGGTGGCAAATGGAGTTTAATGTGGAAAGATGTGAGGTGATTCACTTTGGAAGGCGCAACAGGAATAAAGAGTATTGAGCTAATGGTAAGATTCTTGACAGTGGAGATGAGCAGAGAGATCACAGTGTCCATATACATAGATTCCTGAAAGTTGCCACCCAGGTTGATAGCGTTGTTAAGAAGGCACATGATGTTTTTAGCTTTTATTGGTAGATGGGTTGAGATTTAGAACCACGAGGTCATGTTGCAGTTGTACAAAACTCTGGTGCGACTGCATTATAGGAAGGATGTGGAAGCTTTGCAAAGAGTTCAGACATTACCTGGTATGGAGGGAAGGTCTAATGAGGAAAGGCTGAGGGACTTGAGGCGGTTTTCATTAAAGAGAAGAAAGTTGAAAAAAAAGAATCATGAGGCAGGAGGCAAAGGTTGATTTTAGCTTGCCTATAAAAGAACTGAAGTAATTGAAGTAGATTCCCTACAGTGTGGAAACAGGCCAACAAGTGCTGGAATTGAACCCAGGTCCCTAGTGCTGTGAGGTTGTAGTGCTAACCACTGAGCCACCGTGTTCCCCTCCCCCGCCCCACAAAATGAATAAATATTCTTATCTAATATAGTGCATTACAACTTGTGACCTTTAATTTTTTATTGTCATCAATGGAGGCTAAAGTTAGATAAGGTGGAAAATGAACAGTTAATTTGATCCTGTCAGTTCAGGTTTAAAATCAACTATGATTCTTTATTATGAAAACTTTTATTTTATAGCTTATTATTATAATTACAGTAGTGCAGCCTTCCCTAATGTTTTTGTGTAATCAATATTAATAAAAAATTGAGATTGTAAGCAATGTATTTTCATGGAGATAGTACAGCTAAAGGCATATTTTAATTAAATTCAAAATATAATTTGTATTCCTAGACATAATGCTACAAGAGATCTATGCTCTCTTGTGAAAGAAACATGTTCTAGATCAACTGAAAAAATGAGAGCATGTAAGTATTTTACTGTAACTACTGTTATAAGAAATAAGTTATGAAAAATTGCTGGCAAGAACTCAGCAGGTCTGTAAGCACCTGTAGAAAGAAAGGCAGAGTTAACTTCTAAGTCAAATATAGCTTTTTCAGAACTCAATACAATGTTAATTCTATTTCTGTCTTCAGAAGGTGCTAGATCTAATGAGTTTTTTTCAGTTTGTTATTTAATTTCAGGTTTCCACCATACATAGTATTTAATTTTATTGTATGGTCATATGGAGGTAGTGTTTTAGAGTACATTTATGATATGTAATTCAGATCATGGTGCCAATTTTATTTTGGGTACCTTGAATACTCTTAAGAGTCCAAAATAGTGTCTGTGTACACACACACCTGCTGTGAATAATTCTGAATGCCATATTGGTAAGGACATTTGCAAATAAGTAAAGTGCATCCACCTGTAGTTTATACCACAGGCAGATAATAATGTAATTAAATGTGTAATGTTAATTTGTTAACAACACTGCCACTTGGATCTCAATGCTACTGCTAATGCTGTCTTTTAACCACACTGAATGGTGCTGTTACAGTACAGAGTTTTGGTTTTCTAGAGTTCTTTAAGCCTACACTGAGCCCTGTGCTTCACTGAGTTTGTGAAGATCTTGTTCCTAACTTCAATGCTTCTGCACAGTTTGTCATTTGTATAAATGACTTAGACGCAGGCATAGGTAGGTGGATTAGTAAATTTGCAGATGACACTAAAGTCGGTAGAGTAGTGGACAGTTTGGAAGAATGTTACAGATTGCTAGGGGACTTGGATAAACTGCAGAATTGGGCTGAGAGATGGCAAATGGAGTTCAATGCAGCAAAAGATGAGGTGATGCACTTTTGGAAGAATAACATGAAGGCAGAGTACTGGGTCAATGGAAAGATTCTTGGTAGTGTGAATGTGCAGAGGGATCTTGGAGTACATGTACATAGATCTCTGAAAGTTGCCACCCAGGTGGATAGTGCTGTTCAGAAGGCATACGGTGTGTTAGGTTTCATTGGTAGAGGAATTGACTTCCGGAACCACAACATCATGATGCAACTATACAAAACGCTGGTGCGGCCAACTTGGAATATTGTGTACAGTTCTGGTCGCCCCACCCCATTACAGGAAGGATGTGGAGGCATTGGAAAAGGTGCAGAGAAGATTTACCAGGATGTTGCCTGGTCTAGAGGGAAGGTTTTATGAGGAAAGGCTGAGAGACTTAAACTTGGAAAGAAGAAGGCTAAGGGGGGATTTGATAGAGACATACAAGATGATCAGAGGATTAGAAATACTTTTTCCAAGAATGATGATGTCAGCTTGTACGAGAGGGCATAACTACAAATAGATTTAAGACAGATGTCAGAGGAAAGTTCTTTACGCGGAGAGTGATAAGGGCATGGAATGCCCGACCTGCTAATGTAGTCAACTCAGCCACATTAGGGAGATCTAAACAATCCTTAGATAAACACATGGATGATTTTGGGATAGCGTAGGGGAATGAGCTGAGAATAGTTCACAGGTCGGCGCAACATGGCAGACTGTGTTTATTGGGTACCAGTTCTATCTGAATACGCTGTATAAGTATTTTTCTTCTGCTATTTAAAGTTCCTGGGTGCTACGATGTGTTGTGGCTCATTTAAATAATGACTTGTTGCAGTTCCATTTGTGGGTGTTGGGATGGTTGCTTCTGTAGTTAAGTGTTTGGTCTGTGTGTGTTGTTTTCCTCAGACACTGGTTTGAAGTTCTGCATTAACTGTTCGTTTGGCTGTGACATTGAGGAATGGGAATCTGTTGTCGTTTTCCTCCTCTTTGTGAATTTTATGTAAGTAGGAATATTGTTGATTGTTCCGTTTTGTGATGACGATGGTATCATCTACATGGTAGACCCAAAGTTTGTGTTCGTTGGTTGGGAGGGCTGTTTGTTAGAGTCTCTGCATTTCTGCTTCTGCTAAGAACCCTGATATTGGTGATCCCATGGGTGTTCCATTGATTTCTTTGTAGGTCTTGTTATTGAATGTGAAGTGGGTAGTGAGGCACAGGTCTACTAGCTTGAGGATGTTGTCTTTGCTGGTGAAGTTGGTACTGTCTGGTGTTTGTGTTCTTGGTTCCTGAGTAGTGCAGTCAGTATTTCTTTGGCCAGGTTGATGTTAAATTAACGTGAACAGGACTGTCATGTGAAAGTAGACTATTATTTCATCCTCTTCTATCTTGATGTCTTTGGTGGTCAGGAATTCTTGGGTGGAGTGAATGGAATGGCATGAGTCTTCTACTAGGTATTTCAGTTTTCGGTGGAGTTCCTTGGCTAGTTTGTATACCGGTGTTCCAGATAGTGAGACTATGGGTCTGAGGGGGGCTCCTGGTCTGATGTAAGATAATGTACAGTTACCTACTCAGACCCCTTGGCATCATGGTAGTCCACAAACCTACCACTTAAACAGTGGCTAATGAACCTAAAGGACCCTATGCAAACAACCAGCAAAATGTATGTCATTTACAAAATACCATGCAAGAACTGTAACAAACACTATATCTGACAAACAGGCAGAAAACTAGACACCAGGATAACTTACGCCAACCAGCTACCAAAAGACATAGAACATAAAACGTTACAGCATTATACAGGCCCTTCAGCCCTCGATGTTGTGCCGACGTGTGGAATCAATCTGAAGCCCATCCATCCTACACTATTCCACTATGACCATTTAAATGACCTTAAAGTTGGCAAGTCTATTACGGTTGCAGACAGTGCATTCCATGCCCCTACTATGAGGAAAGAAACTATCTTTGACATCTGTCCTATCTCTATCGCCCCTCAATTTAAAGCTATGTCCCTTCGTGCTAGCCATCCCCATCTGAGGTAAAAGGCTCTCACTGTCTGCCCTATCTAGCCCTCTAATTATCTTATATGTCTCAACATAGTCACCTCTCAACCTTCTCTCTAATAAAAACCAGCCACAAGTCCCTGAGCCTTTCCTCATTAGACTTTCTCTCCATATCAGGATACATCCTAGTAAATCTCCTCTGAGCCCTTTGCAAAGCTTCCACATTCTTCCTATAATGTGGTGACCAGAACTGTACACAATACTAGCTGCAGCATGGCCTCGTGGCTCCAAACCTCAATCCCTCTACCAATAAAAGCTAAAAACATTATGTGCCTTCTTAATAACCCTATTAATCTGGTTGGCAACTTTCAGGGATCTATGTATATAGACACTGAGATCTCTCTGCTCATCTACACAGTCAAGAATCTTACCATTAGCCCAATACTCTTTATTCCTGTTGCTCCTTCCAAAATGAATCACCTTACATCTTTCTGCATTAAACTCCATTTTCCACTTCTCAGCTCAGCTCTGCAGCTTATCTATGTCCCTCTGTCACCTGCAACATCCTTCAGCACTATCCACAAGTCCACTAATCTTAGTGTCATCTGCAAATTTAGTAACCCATTCTTTTGTGCTGTCATCTAGGTCATTTATAAAAATGACGAAAAGCAGTGGCCCCAAAACAGATCCTTGCGGTACACCACTAGTAACGGAACTCCAGGGTGAACATTTCCCACTGTCTTCTTTCATCCAGCCAATTTTTGATCGAAACTATTAAATCAACCTCAATCCCATGCCTTCATATTTTGTGCAATAGCCTACTGTGGGGAACCTTAAAAAATGCCTTATTGAAATCCACATACACCACATCAACCGCTTTACCGCCATCCACCTGTTTGGTGGTCATTTCAAAGAACTCAATAAGGTTTGCGAGGCACTCTTCACAAAACCGTGTTGACTATCCCTAATCAACGTATTCCTTTCTACATGATTAAAAGTCCTATCTCTTATAACCTTTTCCAACACTTTACCCAAAACCAAAGTAAGGCTCACTGGTCTGTAATTACTAGTGTTAACTTTACTCCCTTCCTTGAAAAAGGGGACAACATTTGCTATCCTCCAGTCTTCTGGCACCATTCCTGCAGACAATGGCAACATAAAGCTCAAAGTCAAGAGAAATCTCCTGTAATGTCCACCCTCGTCTCCCAGAGAATCCCAGGATAAATCCCAAATAGCACAGGGGGGCTAATCTATTTTCACACTTGCCAGAATTGTTAACACCTCCTCCTTGTGAACCTCAATTCTGTCAAATCTAGTAGCCTGTATCTCAGTATTGATCTCTACAATATTGTCTTTTTCCAGTGTGAATACTGCGGAAAAATATTCATTTATCGCTTCCCCATCTTAGATTAGATTAGATTACTTACAGTGTGGAAACAGGCCCTTCGGCCCAACAAGTCCACACCGACCCGCCGAAGCGCAACCCACCCATACCCCTACATATACCCCTTACCTAACACTACGGGCAATTTAGCATAGCCAATTCACCTGACCCGCACATCTTTGGACTGTGGGAGGAAACCGGAGCACCCGGAGGAAACCCACGCAGACACGGGGAGAACGTGCAAACTCCACACAGTCAGTCGCCTGAGGCGGGAATTGAACCCAGGTCCCTGGCGCTGTGAGGCAGCAGTGCTAACCACTGTGCCACCGTGCCGCCCTTCTCGAATTCCACTCACAACTTCCCACTACTGTCCTTGATTAGCCCTAATCTTAGTCTAGATATGCTTTTATTCCTGACCCACTGTCACTAGTATCATTACATACAGGTTAAAAGGTCACCACTCTGACTGGGTCAACACTTCAATCGTAGGACAAGCTAAACAGAGACTCGCATGGGAATTCCAAGAGGCGTAGCATTCTATCTGGAACTCCATCAATACCCACATCAATTTGGACCCCATTTACTGTCCTCTGAGTGAAAGAACCAGAAATGATATCACCCACCTTAAGAAACCAAGACAAATAAATAGAAAGCAGGTCATAACACCAGTGCTTCACCAGGCTCACTGATGATGTTACCTAGTATGGTGACGAAACGTCTGAAAACAAACTTGCCTGCTTAGCGAGCAAACTTACAAACAGAACCTCAACCTGAGCTATGAATCGTCTCAAAAATCGCAAATTAAGCTTGATGTTCAGGAAACTGTTTCTAAGTTTGTAGTTGACACTAAACTTTGGAAGAATTGTGAACTGTGAGGAAGATAGTGTGGAATTCCAAAAATACATTGATAATTTGGCGAATTGGGTGTATCAGTAGCAGATGAAGTTCAACACAGAAAAGTGTAAAGTGATGCACTTTGGTCAGAGGAGACTGAAAGACAATATAAAATAGGAAATACAATTCTAAAGAGGATGTAGGAGCAGAGAGAGCTGGATGGGAATGTGCACTAATTACCAAAGATGAGAGGACATATGGATAGAGCAGTAAATACAGCATATAGTGTTCTCTGTTTTCTCAATACAGGCACAGAATACAAGAGCAAGGAAGTAATGTTGAACTTGACCTCAGCTGGAATATTGCAAATGCATTGGAGAGAGTGCAGAAGTGATTTGCTGAGATGGTTCCAAGTATGAGAAACTTCAGCTATGAGGATAGTTTCAAGAAATTAGGAGTGTTCTTTCTGGAGGGCAGAAGGCTGGGGTTTTCAAAATTATGAGTGGAGTGGATAGGACAGAGTCAATGGGGTGAAGCTGTTTCTGCTTGTACAAGATATAAGAACAAGAGGGCATAAATTTTGTCACACAGTTAGCTGTTACGCTATGGACTATAGGTTCACCTGAGGGGCCATTCAAGAAGGCATCAGATTTTTTTTTGAATAACAATGATCCACAAAGATATAGATTCCTAAAGTGTTTAAAGAAGTCATTTGGCCCATCGAGTCTGCACCATCCCCCGAAGCACTCCCACCCAGACCCCAGTAACCTTAATACGAAGCCACCTAACCTGCACATTGATGGATACAATTGGGCAATTTGGCAAGGCAAATCAATCCAACTGGCACATCTTTGGACTGTGAGATGAAACCAGAGCCCCTGGCGGAAACTCGTGCCGACGCAGGAAGAATGTGCAAACTCTACACAGTCACCCACAGCTGGAATTGAACCTGGGTCTCTGGTGCTGTTGGGGAGAAATGCTCACTATTGAGCCACCATGCCAGTATCCAATGAATATAGGAAAAACGAGCATGGGTAGGCCATCTGGCCTGTCGGGCCTGCTCAACCATTCAATAAGATCATGGTTGAAATGTAGGAGATTGACACAAGACAATAGACATGGTGCAGCCACAATGGACCAAATGGCCTCCTTCTGCACTGTAATAATTCTTGATTTTCTAGTTGGGAAAATGTAGCTAGTAGAATGTTACAGGAATCAGACACTGGAGTTTTCATTACTTAGGATCTCTGCCAATGAATTAGATGTGGGGACCAAATATCGTTACATTTTCTGATGATAGCAGAAAGACAAGAAAGCAAGTTGTCAAGAGAATAGAGGATCTGTGTAAGTAGCTAAATAGTGTCATGGTTAGAATGCATGAAATTAAATCCCAAAGAAACTGTATTCTATATTTTTGTATTTAAAATCATTGTCTTCCAAAAATGGACAAACTTGCTGCACGCATAAAACAGCTGAGGCTGATCACATGACTGTAATTCTTGAAGCTTCTTAATACCCTCCATTCAATAACTATTCCAGCTAAAGCTGGCACAAGAGGACTGAAGATGGGCCATTTACTTCCAGATAGTTCTCTCCAATGAAAAACATGAAGATCCATTGTGCTAAAATGAGTACTAATGTTTTTATAACTACTTGTCATCTTGCAGTGGAAATTTTAATGTAAAACTACAAGGTTAACTCAACAACTTTCCAATTAGTCTACAGTGATTGGTTATTAACACCTGAAACATTTGTTTTATTCACATGACTAAGATCAGAATTGATTGAATTGCTTTAAAGTAACGTTTTGGGAGACTGGGTCATTTGCTGCTCAACCTTGATAAAGAATGTCAGACTCCAGGCTGAGTTGGCTGTCTGCCATGGACCTTCCATGCTAAATCTCACCAGATATTGACAAATTATAGATTTTGTTGCGATTCATGAAAGAATTCTCTCTGTGAGGCCTAGTGGATTTTCCTTTGCTGTAGTTCCAAGTTTGCCTCATTAACTATCTACCATGTCCCTATGGTGATCCTCACCTCTGATGCTAGACTAATTCTCGCACTTGAAGGAGAAAGTGAGGTCTGCAGATGCTGGAGATCAGAGCTGAAAATGTTATTATGGTCTGGTGATGGAGGAGTCCAAGGACCTGCACGTCCTTGGTGGAGTGGGAGGGGGAGTTAAAGTGTTGAGCCATGGGGTGGTTGGGTTGGTTGGTCCGGGTGTCCCAGAGGTGTTCTCTGAAACGTTCCGCAAGTAGGCGGCCTGTCTCCCCAATATAGAGGAGGCCACATCGGGTGCACCGGATGTAATAGATGATGTGTGTGGAGGTGCAGGTGAATTTGTGGCGGATTTGGAAGGATCCTTTGGGGCCTTGGAGAGAAGTAAGGGAGGAGGTGTGGGCGCAAAACTGGTGTGGGACCATAACAACACGACGGTTGGAGGAAGAGAGCCTCATCTTCCTCCTAGGAATCCTCCAACCATAAGGGATGAACTCAGATTTCTCCAGTTTCCTCATTTCCCCTCCGCCCACCTTGTCTCAGTCAAATCCCTCGAACTCAGCACCGTCTTCCTAACCTGCAAAGCCCCCACCCCACTCTGGCCTATCACCCTCACCTTGACCTCCTTCCACCTATCACATCTCCATCGCCCCTCCTCCAAGTCCCTCCTCCCTACCTTTTATCTTAGCCTGCTGGACACACTTTCCTCATTCCTGAAGAAGGGCTTATGCCCGAAACGTCGAATCTCCTGTTCCCTGGATGCTGCCTGACCTGCTGCGCTTTTTCAGCAACACATTTTCAGCTCCAATTCTTGCACTTGCCATAGCCAGAAGTATTTGCCACTTTTAGGATGTTCTCATACTCTGGGATCCTTGACATGGTGTTATCTCTAAAATGCTGATGTATATCAGGTCAAACAGTCCAGATCTACTTTGCATGATTTGTGACATTTGTCCTGCACATGGCAAAGAAGGGAATTTTTGCATTTTCATTAATTCTGAAAGCTAACTCCATCAAACCGTTTTAAAAGAAATCATCGTGACTGCAGAAATACTTACAAGCTACTTATTAAATTCTTTAGATGGATAGGACAGCCCGTGTGTGACTAATTCATAAGTAAAACATCCAAATTTAAAATAAATGAAAAAGATATACAAATCACATGGTCTTCATTACAGAATCATAGCTTAAATGTAACCCCATTCTCCTTTTGTCCATGACAATAGGTTAATGGGTAGGTAAAGATTTGATATATGGTATATAATGTGGAAAAATTACAACTTGTCCATTTTCCCAGGAAGAATAGATGAACAGCATGCAATTTAAACAGGGAAAGATTGCAGGGCTCAAGAGGTACAGAGGGTACTGGATATGCTCTTACATGAATCACGAGGTTATATATGCAGATGTAACAAGGGATTAGGAGGATAGATGGAATGTAGTTTTTGTTTCCATGGGGAGAGGAATGCAAGAGTTTGGAAATCTCATTGCAACAATGAGACTACATCTAGATTACTATATATACTTTTGGTCTCCTTATGAGAAAAAGGATATAATTACATTATAAGCACTTCAAAGACTTTGATTAATTCCTGGCATGTAGGGCTTATCCTATGAAAGAAAGGTTGAACAAATTATGTCTGTGTCTGTTGAATTTTAAAAAAGGGAGATAATCTTACTGGAACAGAAACCTGAACTCAGAGATGGTCTCTGAAAGAATTTTTTTGTTTATGGGATTGTGGGCATCACTAGCTATATTGCCCATTGGACAGTCAAGATTGAACTCCATTGCTGAGAGTCTGGAGTCCTATGTAGAGCAATCCGATGATGGCAATCGCTTTCATCTAAAAGGCATTCATGAATGAAATGGGGTTTTCTCTCTGACAATTGACAGTGATTTCATGGTCATCATTAAACTCTTAATTTCAGATTTTTATCAATTTCAAATTTCATACATCATCTGCCATGGAAGAATTCAAACCCAGGTTCCCGGAATATTACCTGGGTCTCTGGATTAATAGTCTAGCTATAATACCCAATTGTCTGCCCAATATCTCCCCTCATAAGAGTGAGTAGACTTGAGGAGGTCTCACTTTTACATTGGAGATGTATAAAATTCTATTATTCAAGAAGACCATTAAATGTGAAATTATTTTCGCCAGAAAGCAGTCGAAGTTTAAGTCAATTAAGGCTAAGTTGATCGATAAGGGAGTCGCTGTTGTGGGGCAGACATCAGAGTGAAATTGGTGGTGGAGTTACCTTAGAGCACTCAGTGGCCTAATCCTGCTACTAAGTGGTATGTCCTATGAATACAAGATAGTGTGTTATGTGAGAGATGAGTGGACCTGCAACTTATTTTGAATTTAGAAGAGATGTACAAGAGAATGCTGGTAAATCAGAATGGGGTTCACATGTAAATGTTTGCTGCCATTCACTTCTCTTCCCCTCTGAACACCTCAGTCACTTCCATTCAAGCCTGCTTGGCTTCGGAGGCTGGTCTTTACGTCCTGTTTGGGGGTCCTCAGCCCACAGCAGAACCTCCATGTAAAAGTCAGAAACCCAGTAACTGGGACAGCCTCCCCCTTTACTCCCTTCCATTCCTCTGCTTTCTGAAGTTTCTAGAACCTCAATGGAAATGGATATTTCAACTTTTGACAGGATCTCTTTACATCAAAATTGTTGCATTATCATGTGCAGGTCTTCATCAGTACCACACTCTTTGATTATTCAGGAAACCCTGAAGCATGATACTAATATTATGACTGCATTCAACAGCACGGTCAAGACCCACTCCATCAAAAAAAAACTTGTTCCTGAGCCATTGCCACACCCAACCACACCCCATCACCTTTGAAGTACTTGTGAAGTTATAATTTAGCTAGTTAATTCTAATTCTGTCTATGCAGATGCTGTTGGTTATTTTCAGAAGTTTCTACATTTACTGTGTTACTTTATTTGACTATAAGCAGACCCTGTTCTTTGTTAAAATAGCAATAATGTTTTTTACTTATTCATTGTAGATGAAGCAGAAAGAGATGAAACA
Organism: Hemiscyllium ocellatum; assembly: GCF_020745735.1. Taxonomy (NCBI): domain Eukaryota; kingdom Metazoa; phylum Chordata; class Chondrichthyes; order Orectolobiformes; family Hemiscylliidae; genus Hemiscyllium; species Hemiscyllium ocellatum. Next base: position 48,450,176 of record NC_083426.1, read on the forward strand.
CGTCGACTCTATGCTGAAAATGCTGAAAATATTGAGGTCAGTGATACTTTCTCAAAATGAGTGAAACAGTTTCCTGTTAGAAAAGGTGTATAATGTAAATAATAGTATCATTTGGGTTTTAGATTTAAAAATAGAGACTGGTCAATTTGATGAAGATGATTTTACTTTTAAAAGGTCAGAAAATTATTTGGGGCAGTGACTTAAATTGTGAAAAGTTCATGTCATGATTCAGAAAAGTACTGAATGTCTCTACTGTCCAAAGAAAGTAAACTTTAAAGTCTGGTTGAAGATTTGTAGCTCGGGTATCCGTTGTTGTGGTTCTGCTCGCCGAGCTGGAAGTTTTTGCTGCAAACGTTTCGTTCCCTGGCTAGGGAACATCATCAGTGCTGTTGGAGCCTCGTGTGAAGCGCTGCTTTGATGTTTCTTCCGGTATTTATATTGGTTTGTTCTTGCCGCTTCCGGGTGTCAGTTTCAGCTGCAGTGATTTGTATGTGGGGTCCAGGTCGATGTGTCTGTTGATGGATGTTCTTGCCGTTTCCGGGTGTCAGTTTCAGCTGTAGTGGTTTGTATATGGTGTCCAGGTCAATGTGTCTGTTGATGGAGTTTGGGGATGAATGCCATGCTTCTAGGAATTCTCTGGCTGTTCTCTGTCTGGCTTGTCCTATGATAGTGGTGTTTTCCCAGTCAAATTCATGTTGCTGGTTGTCTGAGTGTATGGCTACTAGAGATAGCTGGTCGTGTCGTTTTGTGGCTAGCTGATGTTCATGGATGCGGATTGTTAGCTGTCTTCCTGTTTGTCCTATATAGTGTTTTGTGCAGTCCTTGCATGGTATGCAAGGACTGCACAAAACATTATATAGGACAAACAGGAAGACAGCTAACAATCCGCATCCATGAACATCAGCTAGCCACAAAACGACACGACCAGCTATCTCTAGTAGCCATACACTCAGACAACCAGCAACATGAATTTGACTGGGAAAACACCACTATCATAGGACAAGCCAGACAGAGAACAGCCAGAGAATTCCTAGAAGCATGGCATTCATCCCCAAACTCCATCAACAGACACATTGACCTGGACACCATATACAAACCACTACAGCTGAAACTGACACCCGGAAACGGCAAGAACATCCATCAACAGACACATCGACCTGGACCCCACATACAAATCACTGCAGCTGAAACTGACACCCGGAAGCGGCAAGAACAAACCAATATAAATACCGGAAGAAACATCAAAGCAGCGCTTCACACGAGGCTCCAACAGCACTGATGATGTTCCCTAGCCAGGGAACGAAACGTTTGCAGCAAAAACTTCCAGCTCGGCGAGCAGAACCACAACAAGAAAGTAAACTTTCAAAAATAATTGAAGTAAAAATTTAAAGAGTTGAGGTAGGAACATTTATGTGGAATTGCAAAAAGGATAGAAATGTGAAACAAATTGAAACTTTGCTTACTGTGTTAAAATTGTTCTGTCTTTTTTATATATACAGAATAAATAAAGCTTTCATTGTTTTTCTTCCTTTGCATAATAAATTTGTGTACCCGTATTTACTCTTCAATAGCTGTCTTTAAAACAGACTATTTGATCATTATCACATCAGTTTTGAAGGAAATTTATTGATACAGCCCTTGTAGAGATGAGGCCCTAAATGATACCCTCCAGTTTTTATTTTAAATTCATCCATGGGTTTCTGGCTAAGTCAACATTTATTATCTATCCCTTATTGTCCAGAGGGCAGTTTAAGAGTCAACCACATTCTGAGGGTCTGGAGTAACATGTAGGTCAGACCAAATAAGGTGGCAGTTCCTTTCCCTAAAGAACATTAATGAACCAGATGAGATTTTATGACCGTTGACAATGGATTCGTGGTCATCATTGGACTTTTAATTCCAGGTTTCCACTACCTACTGTGGCAAGTTTGAAACCTGGGTGCCCAGAACATTAGCAGTCCAGTGATACCAGTCCACTAGCCCATCACCTCTGCATTATGTTTGATATTGTAATGTGCTACATGGAATACGTTTAAAACGGATACTGTAATTCATTGCTGGACATTCATAAAGTATTGTGGCTCATCAGACCTATATTCAACCACAATCTACAGCCTTGTAGCTCAACATATTTCCCCAGAGTAAGTGAACAGGCAAAACACTTGGCAGATACAGTACAATGTGGGAAAATAAGGTTTTGCATGCTGATTGAATATTATTTAAATCGAGGAAGACTGCACAAAACTGCAGCACAGGAATTTAACAATCATTTTTGAATCCTCTGTGGCCACAAGTGAGATGCTAGAGAACTGGAGAATGGCAGACGTTATCCCAATTTTCTTTAAATGTGGAAAGGATATAGTAAGATGTTACAGGCCAGTCAGTCTAACCTGAGTGGTGGGGAAGGTACTAAATTTCTGAGGGACAGAATATGTCTACATTTGGAGAGATTCCGAGGTAGTGAGCATAGATTTGTTAAGGAAGAGTTCTTTGACAAATATAATCGCATTTTTGAGAAAGTAACTTTTTGAGGGCAATGCATTCGATGGAATCTGCATGTAATTTAGCAAGACTTTTGTTAAGGTTCCTTAATAGACACAAAAAAAAATGCAGATGCTGGAATTCAAGGTAGACAATCTGGAGGCTGGAAGAACACAGCAAGCCAGGTAGCATCAGGAGATGGAGAAAATGACGTTTCCGATATCGCCCTGCTTCAGGACTTATTAAGGTTCCTTAATGGCAGCCTGATCAAGAAAGTAAGAGACCATATAGTTCAAGGCAAAGGAGCATTTGAGATCCCAAATTGGCTGAGGGAACAGGATGATTGCAGAGGGACATTTATGAGACAGGAAACCTACTTCCAGTAGGTTTCTGCTGGATTCAGTGCTGGGATCCTTATCGTTTGTGGCGTATGTTGATGATTTGGACTTAAATGAAGCAGGTAACAAATTGATAGGGTGGTAAATATTGAAAAACTGCAGGAGGATATCAGTAAACTGATCAACTGGGCAAAGCAGTGGGAAAATGGAATTCAACATAGAAAGATGAGATAAATATACTTGGGCAGCTCTAATGTGGCAATGGATTAAATTATGAATAGTAGGAGCCTACAAAGTATTGAAAATCAGAGAGACCTTCAGGTGCAAATCCACAGATTCCTGAAGACAGCAGGTCGATAAAGTGATTTAAAATGGCATATGTTATACATGAGGCATTGAATATGAAGTAAGCATGTTATGCTGGAACTGTATAGGAAGGCACTTCTTCCATTAGTAGAAAGATCAGTGATCAGGGTGGATAGATTCAAGTGAGAGGTAAAAATTGAAGAGTAAAATTGAGAAATTCTTTCACTCGGACAAGGGAAGGCTGGAATGCACTGCTTGAATGAGTAGTTGAGTCAAAAACATTTTTTATTAAATTTGCACAGCATTTAAATATTCACTTGTATTGCTGTCGACTTAAAGTTGGGAAATGGGATTAGTGTAGTCAGACTTCTGTTGACCAGCATGGACATGATAGGCCAAATGGCCTCATTCTCTGCTGTAAATATCTGAGTCTATTTGGGGGTCCTCCTGCATGAATCACAAATCTATCAGAAAAGTTCCACAACTAATAGGAACAGTAAATGGAAAATGTTGGCCTTTATTTCAATGGGAATATGTAAATAAGTAAATCTTTTTAATATACAAGGCACTAGTTCAACTATAGGTCAGCACTAAACAACTTTGGTCTCCTTAACTAATGAAAGATATATCGGCATTGCCTGTAATCTAGACAGTGATCACTCAGTTAATCCCAGTTATGGAGGGATTTTCTGATGAGAAAATATTGAGTAAGGTTATACTTGTGCTCACTCGCTTTTAGAAGAAAAGGAGGCAATCTTTTTTGAAACATACTATTTTTATGGGGCTTTATCGGACAAATGTCGAAAGATGGTTTTCCCTTTTCTGAGTGCCAAGAATCGGGGAGCATAATCTTAGAGTAGGGGTTGCACAGTTAGAATAGAAGAGGAAGAAAATCTCTCAAAGTGTAGTGAATCTGGGATTTACCTGCTGTAGAGGGCCTGTCGAAGCTGTGTCATCATATTGAAGGCTTAGGTAGATATTCAACCAGTAAGGGAATCAAGGATTATTGTGATAAGGGAGGAAAGTGCAGTTGAAGATTCAGTTCAGCATGATCTCACCTGTCACTCATATGTTTATTTCCTTACATTTGATGGTATCCATTAACATTTTTGTTAACTATCGATGATGGGTCCTCCCTTTAGAATTTGCTGGGATTGTGCTTGTGCAGAGTATTCTGATATATCCCCTAAATGTCTGCCTCTGTGTCTCTATTGATTCAGGTCAATGCAATGCCAGATCAGTTAGGTCAGCTTTCATGATGACTTAGTTCCTTTTATTTAAATTTTGAAGTGCTCGAGTTAAATCTAGTCTTGCTCCTTCCACACTGGGGTATAACATTACATCATTTTGTCATTACAACTACTTAGGAGTGCCTTCATTCTGAGTTTGGTAATTGAACCTATCTCATTATAAGTACATGCTCTCTGGTCAGTACCAGAATGTGTGACTATAAGAAGGACTGCTCAGCCCCCAACCTCACTATAGACATGGTTCAAATATGGATCAAACATTCTGGATGTAAGTTTGCATGCTGAGCTGGAAGGTTCATTTTCAGATGTTTCGTCACCATATTAGGTAACATCATCATGGAGCCTCCATGATGTTAGTGACCACTTTTTAGTTATATGTTTGGGTTCCTTGGGTTGGTGATGTCATTTCCTGTTCTTTTTCTCAGAGGGTGGTAAATGGGGTCTTAGTCGATGTGTTTGTTGATAGAGTTCTGGTTGGAATGCCATGCTTCTGGAAATTCTTGTGGGTGTCTTTGTTTGGCTTGTCCTAGGATGGATGAGCTGACCTAGTCGAAGTGGTGTTCTTCCTCATCTGTATGTAAGGATACTAGAGAGAGTGGGTCATGTTATTTTGTGGCTAGTTGATGTTCATGTAACCTGGTGACTAGTTTTCTGCCTGTTTATCCAATGTATTTTGTTTTAGTTCTTGCAAGGTATTTTGTAAATGACAATAGTTTTGCTTGTCTGTATCGGGTCTTTCAATTTCATGAGCTGATGTTTCAGTGTGTTGGTGGGTTTGTGTTTGTTCTATCTTGGTGTCTTTGATAGTGTTCAGGAATTCTTGGATGGAGTGGTGTGAGTCTTCTACTAAGTGTTTTAGTCTTTGATGTAGCGCCTTGGCTAATCTGTATGTTGGTGTTCCAGGTAGTGAGATAATGGGTCTGAGAGGGGCTCCTGGTTTATGAATTTTCAGGAATGAATTCTTGAACACCAAAGACACTAAGATAGAACAGGATGAAATAATGCTCTCCTTTGACATAGCAGCCCTGTTCAAATCCATCGACATCAACCTGGCCAAGGAAACACTGACTATACTGGAGACTCACTGAAGATGTTACCTAGTATGGTGATGAAATGTCTGAAAATAAACCTTCCAGCTCAGCGAGCAAACCTACATCCAGAACTGACTACACTATTAGAAGAACCAAAGACACATACACCAAACACCACCAACTTCATCAGCAAGGACAACGTCATGAAGCTAGTGGACCCATGCCTTACCACCCACTTCACTGTCAATAACAAAACCAACAGAACATCCATGGGATCTCCAATATCAGGGTTCTTAGCAGAGGCAGTAATGCAGAGACTCAAACAAACAGCTCTGTGAACCATCAAACCCAAACTTTGGGTTTGCTAAATGAAACAAATTAGGGGAAACCTTCAAGACCACCAATAATATCCTTACTGGCATAAAATTCATTAAAGAAGCGGAAAACAACAACAATAAACTGCCATTCCTAAATGTCACAGGAGCGCGAACAGTCAATTGGGAACTTCAAACCAGCATCAACAGGAAAACAACACATACAGACCAAATACTGAACTACAGAAGCATTCAGCCCAACATGCACACTCAAAGCTGCATTACAACATTATTTCAATAAGCCACCACACACCCCTACACAGAAGAACTATGAAGAACAGAGGAAAATCACATATATAGCACATTTAAAAAAGAACGGATACCTAATGAACATCATCTGCTGATTTCTCAGCAACAAACGCAAACAAGCAGACAAAGTGTGTCCAGAAACCCTAGCCACTCTCCCCTACATCAAAGACATCTCGGAAATGACTGCCAGACTACTCCGAACTCTTGGCATCATGGTAGCCCAATTCAATTGAATCTCCTTATCAATATAAAGAATGTAGGAGCAATCTTAAGAGAGAAATCAGGAAGGCAAGAAGGGGATATGAAATTGAATTATCCTTAACCTTATTTGCAAATCCTAAGAGATTCTATAATTGCATTAAGAGCAAGAGGGTAACTAGAGACAGGGTAAGGAAGTCATCTTTGTCATAGAGTCATAGAGATATACAGCATGGAAACAGACCCATCGGTCCAACTGATCCATGCCAACCAGATGACCTAACCTAATCTAGTCCCATTTGCCAACATTTGGCTCATATCCCTATAAACCTTTCCTGTTCATGGACCAATCCTGATGCCTTTTAAATATTGTAATTGTAACTGTCTCTACCACTTTTTTGGCAGCTCATTCTATACAATGTGAAAAAGCTGTCCCTCAGGTCCCTTTTAAAATTTTCTCCTCTCATCCTAAATCTATGCCTTCTAGTCCTGGACTCCACACCCCAGGGAAAAGACCTTTGTGTATTTATCCTATCCATGCCCCCTTTTTATAGATTTTATGAAACTCTATAAATTCACCCCTCCATTGCCGACGCTCCAGGGAAAACAGCCTGAGCTTATTCAGCCTCTTCCTGTACACAAATCCTCCAACCCTGGCAACATCCTTGTAAATCTTTTCTGAACCCATTCAAGTTTTACAACATCTTTCCAAAATAGAGAGAGACCAGATTTGCATACAGTATTCCAAAAGGGGAAGAACCAATGTCCTGTACAGCTGCAACATGACCTCCCAACTCCTATAATCAATATTCTGACCAATAAAGGAAAGCATACCAAACACCTTTTTCATAATACTATCTACTTGTGACTCCACTTTCAAGGAACTATGAATCTGCACTCCAAGGTGTCTTTGTTCAGCAACACTCTCCAGACTCTTACCATTAAGTGTGTAAGTCCTGTTCTCACTTGCCTTTCCAAAATGCAACACTTCACATTTATCTAAATTAAATTCTATCTGTCACTCCTCAGCCCATTGGCCTATCTGATCAAGAGCCTGTTGTACTCTGAGGTAATCTTCTTTGCTGTCCACAACACCTCCAATTTTGGCGTCATCTCCATCTTACTAACTATATCTCCTATGTTTATTTGCAAATCATTTATATAAATGATGAAAAGCAGTGGACCCAACATCAATCCTTGTGGCTCACCACTGGTCACATGCCTTCAGTCAGAAAATCAACCATCCACCACTACCCTGGGTCTCCTACCTTCGAGCCAGTTGTATCCAAATGACGAGTTCTTTCTGTATTCTGAGTTCTAATCTTGCTAACCAGACTACTATACGAACGCCTTACTGAAGTCCATATGGATCACATCCACCGCTTTGCCCTCCACAGTCCTTTTTATTACTACATTGAAAAACTCAATCAAGTTTGTGAGACATGATTTCCCTTGTACAAAACTATGTTGACTATCCCTAATCAGTCCTTGCCTTTCCAAATTCAAGTAAATCCTGTCCCTCAGGATTCCCTCCAACTTAGCCACCGCTGATGTTAGGCTCACCAGTCTGTAGCTCCCTAGCGTTTCCTTACCATCCTTCTTAAATAGTGGCACCACTAGTTAACCAATCTCCAGTCTTGTGGCACCTCACCTGTGACTATCAATGACACAAGTATCTCAGCAATCACTTTTTAAGCTTCCCACAGAGTTCTAGGGTATAGCTGATCAGGTCTTGGGGATTTATTCACCTTTATGTGTTTTAAGACATCCAGCACCACCTTCTCTGTAATATGGACATTTTCCAAGACGTCACCAGCTATTTCCCCACATTTTATATCTTCCATATCCTACTTCACGGTAAACACTGTTGCAAAATACTTGTTTAGTATCTTCCCCCATGTCCTGTGGTTCCACGCATAAGCTGCCTTGCTGACCTTTGAGGGGCTCTATTCTCTCCCAAGTTACCCTTTGTCCTTCACGTATTTATGAAATGTCTTTGGATACTCCTTAACCCTGTTTGCTAAAGCTGTCTCATGTTCCCTTTTTGACCTCCTGATTTTCCTCAAGTATATTCCTACTGCCTTTTTACTGTTCTAAGGATTCACTTGATTTGTACTATCTATACCTGACATATGCTTCCTCCTTTTCCTTGGCCAAAAACTCAATTTCTTTAGTCATCCAGCATTCCCTACACCTACCAGTCTTGCCTTTCCTCTAACAGGAACATACTGTCTCTGGACTTTGGTTATCTCATTTTTGAAGGTTTCCCATTTTCCAGCTGTCCCTTTACCTGCAAACATCTGACTCCAATCAGCTTTTGAAAGTTCTTGCCTAATACCGTCAAAATTGGCTTTCCTCCAGTTGGAACTTCAGCGTTTAGATCCGGTCTATTCTTTTCCATCACTATTTTAAAACTAATAGAACTATGATCGGTGGCCCCAAATTGCTCCCCCACTGACACTTCAGTCACCTGCCCTGCCTTATTTCTCTCGTAGGTATATCCACATACTGAATCAGAAAATTTTCTTATAGACATTTAACACATTCTTCTCAATCTAAACTTTTAACACTATGGCAGTCCCAGTTTATGTTTGGGAAGTTAAAATCCCCTACCATAATCACCCTATTATTCTGACAGATATCTGAGATCTCCTTATAAGTTTGTTCCTCAATTTCCCACTGACTGTTGGGGGTTCTATAATACAATCCCAATAAGGTAATCATCCCTTTCCTATTTCTCAGTTCCACCAAATACCTTTCCTGGATGTATTCCCAGGAATATTCTAGTCCAGCTGTAATGCTATCTTTTATCAATGTGTTGAACTCCAGGAGATAGTGGAGATGCTAAATGAATATATGATGTCAGTTTGTGCTGTGGGGAAAGAATTGGAGTCTAGAGAAGGCAGGGAAATAAATTTTGATGTTTTAAAAACAGCTCATATTACAGAAGAGGAGGTTTGGGAGGCCTTCGAAAATATAAAGGTGGATAGGTCACTGGAACCTGATCCACTGTAATCCAGGACCTTGTGGGAAGTAAGAGAGAGAATTCTGAGAATCCTTGTAGAAATATTTGCATTATCTATAACTATGGATGAGGCGGGTAATGACTGGAGAGTAGGTAACATTGTAACTTTGATTAAGAAAAATTATAAGGAAAATCTGGGGAAACTAAACCTGTGATTTTGACTTCAGTTGTGGGTAAATTGTTGGAGGTGATTATAAAAGATGGGTTTTATGAACCTTTAGAGAGGTAAAGATTGATTAAAGATAGTCAGCATGGTTTTGTGTGAGGAAAGTTGTGTCTCACAAACTTGGTTGAGTTTGAAATAACTTCACCGTGGCTGTCATCCGATCATCAGGTCACACTTTCTTTACTTGTATAGAGTACATTCCAGCCAGCTTGGTGTCAGTCCACTGAACTGAGGAGACTCTAAATCCCCTGTTAATATTGGAGAGTCAGTGCCCCCGATTGGTTTGTTAACCTGGATTGTTAACCTTGTAGTCAACAAGATCTCCCTTGTTCTAATGACGATACCCCACACAGTCCAATACCAAATACCAAACCTCCTCCTCCCCCCCCCCCCCCCCCCCCCCCCAGCCACGCCTCCAAATCAAGTCTGAGAATTAGGCCTGGTATTTCCCTTGTAGCTGTTCCTGTGATGTTTTTGTTCTATGTCTGATTACTCTGATTTGTGTATGCGACCGTAGCCTGTCTCATGTTCAGAGTGCCTCAGGAGAGTTTCCTCTTCTTCTGAATGGTATCGCAGCTGCATTGATTTCAGACTCTGAAATGTTCTTGACACTGGATGGAAGGAGAAAACATATGGTTTCTGATGGATTTTCTGGCCATTCTGAGGGGCCAGATATGTTTTGTCCCTGCCCCATTTACAAGGTAACGCCTTTCAGGTGATCTACATGTTTATTCAGGGCCGCCTCACCTATCCAAACCTTGTAAGTCACAAGACCTGAGCTCACGTCAACCTTGCCTAAAATCCATACAGTGCTATTTCCATGGTTCCAGCACCAAACTTCATTCCTCCAAATTAAATTGTCACTTTCACTTAGAGAAGGCATATGTCTAGCAATGACATTCCTGCAGCCGTTTCACCATCCCCTTCCCCCCAGGTCCGGAAATATCAAATTTAACGTGGTGCGAAGTCTTCTCCACATCAGCAACTCTGCTGCAGCTATCCGTGTTGTTGAATGCGGACGGTCCTGTAATCAAACAGGAACTGGGACAGTTTGATATCAAGTGATGCTGCAGGCTGCTTCGTTAAACCTGCCTTCGATGTTTGGACAGCTCTTTCCGCAAGACCATTTGCTGGTATGGAGCTGTCCTTCTGTGCTGAATGCCATTTGACTTCAGGAAATATTTGAATTCCCTGCTGGTAAATTATCTCCCATTGTCCATGACCAACACTTCTGGGAGTGAATGATGCTCACAGCTTCTCAGCCGTCATCCCTGAGTTTTCAGAACGGACTTTCTGCATTTCAACCACTTTGAATGGCAATCCACAATGACTAGGAACATTGAGCGCGTGAAAGGACTGGCATAGTCGACATGCAACCGGGTAGAGGGTTTACCCAGCCATTCCCATGAATGTGGGGCTGCTGCTTTTGGTATTTTATGTGTTTGTTGGCACTCTGGGCACTGTCTGATCAACAGAGCTATGTCAGCATCTAACCCTGGCCACCTGACATAGCTTCTTGCTGGCATCTTCAGCTTGGAAACCTCTGGATTACCCTGCTGGAGTTCGGCCAGTATCTGGCAGCAACCTTTCTTCAGGACAATCTTAGTCCCCAAAATAATCTACAATGATCTGGTCTCTAATCCAGAAAGATTTCAATTCCGAATGTGATGGCCCTTCTGTCTCCCCCATTACCACCAGCTGTTTCAGATTTGCTAGGACAGGATCCTTTTGTGTCCACAGTCAGATATTGTCAGCAGTGACTGGAAGGGTGTCCAGGAAGTTTAAAAACGAAATGCAGTCTTCCAGGAGAGGTGCCACCAGTGGAATATCTGCTAGTGGGAAGTGGCTCAAGGCTTTCTTATTAGCCACAAAGCTTCCAGATGGGTTTTCTAACTTGTACTTGTACATGCAGAGAATGAGGGCCCACTGCTGAATTCTCCCAGAAGCTATGGGCAGCACTGTCTTGTCTTCCTCCAGTAGCTCTAGCTGAGGTTTGCAATTTGTTACTATGACAAATTCCCAACCATGAAGGTACTGGTGGAACTTCCTCACACCAAAGATGACATCAAACCTTCCTTTTCTACCTGGGCATATTTGCTTCAGGCGAAGTCTGGGAAACATACGCGACAGGACAATGCTGAAGGCTGCTTTTTCACTTCCCTGAAGGGCACTTAAGACTGTAAGCAGAAACTAGGCCACTAAGCTCATCAAATCTGCTCTGTCATTCAGTCATGACTGATAAGTTTCTCAACCCATTTTCCCGCTTCTCCCCGTAACCCTTGATCTCCTTGATACTCAAGAATGTATCTATCTGAGTCTTAAATGTATTAATGACCTGAATTCCACAGCATTCTGTGGCAATGAATTCCAAAGATTCACCACTCTCTGGCTGAAGAAGTTTTTCCTTATCTCTGTTCTAAAACGTCTTCCCTTTACTCTAAGGCTATGCCCTCAGGTCCCAGTCTTTCTTACTAATGGAAACATCTTCCCAATATCTACTCTGTTCAGGCCATTCAGTTAGATCCCCCCCTCATCCTTCTAAACTCCATCAAGTATTAACCCAGAAACTTCAAATGTTTCTCACATGTTAAGCTTTTCATTCCTGGGATCATTCTCACAAACCTCCTCTGGATCTGCTCCAGGGCCAGTAGATCCTTCCTTGGATATTGGGCTCAAACCTGCACACAATACTCCAAATGTGGTCTGACCAGAACCTCGTAGAGCCTCAGAAGTATATCCATGCTTTTATATTCCAGTCCTCTCAAAATAAATGCCATCATTGCATTTGCCTTCCTAACTAATGACTCAACCTACAAGTTTACCTTGAGAGAATCCTGGACTAGAACTCCCAAGTCTTTTTGCATTTCAGACTGCTGAATTTTCTTCCCATTTAAAAAATAGTCCATGCTTCTATTCTTCCTCCCAAAGTGCATGACCTCACACTTTCCCATTGTACTCCACCTGCCATTCCTTTGCCCACTCTCCTAACCTGTCCAAATCCTACTGCTGCCTCCCCGCCTCCTCCGTGCTATCTGTCCCTCTACCTTTCTTTGTATCATCTGTGAACTTAGCCAGAATACCCTCAGTTCCTTCATTAGATCATTAATATATAAAGTGAAAAGTTGTGGCTGAGGCTTGTGGAACACCACTTGTCGCCAGGTGCCATCCTGAGAAGGACCCTTTTATCCCCACTCCCTGCTTTCTGCCAGCTTCTATCCATGCTAGTACCTTGCTTCTAGGGGTTACCAATGAGCAGAAACTCAATTGTACTTGTCGTATAAATACAGTAGCTACAAGAGTAGTTCAGAAACTAGAAATAATGTAGCCAGTCACTCACCTTCTGACTCCCAGAGCCGGTCACCCATCGACAAGGTGTAAGTCAGAAGTGTGATAGAATAATCCCCACGTGCCTAGCAAGTGCAGCTCCAACAACATTCGAAGCTTGTCATCATTCAGGACAAAGCAGCCCACTTGATTTGCACGCCTTCACTCCAAACCTCCCACCACTAGTAACTGCAGTGTGTACCATCTACAAGATACACTGTAGAAATTCATCAAAGACAACAGCTTCCAGATATACGACCACTTTCATGTAGAAGGACAAGGACAGCAGATACATGGGAACACCACCACCTGCAAGTTTGCCATTCACCTTACTGACTTCAAAATATATTGCTGTTCCTCCACTGCCACTAGATCAAAATCCTGGAATTTGCTCCCTAAGGACCTAAGCACACGGGCTCCAAAAAAAGGCAGCTCACCACCACCTTCTCAAGGACAATTAGGGTTGGGCAATTAGTGCTGGCCAGCAAGCAGCACCCACATCCCACAAGTGAATAACACGACATTTAAATACTTCTGCAATAAAAACTGAGCCTTGCGTTCCTGGGATTTCCCTGTTTCAAGCTGCAAGCCATTGCCTAATGTTCAGCTCTCCATGTGCACTGACCTGACTGAGGAGCTCACCAACTTTGGACTATATTACATTCCCACATTTGGAGACTATTGACGAAGTAAGGGTGTAGGTTTGATTTCACAATGCGGCAATCAAAATACATATGACCAACTGTGATACACATTTCATGCTTTAATCCTATGGTCACTTAACAAGTGACAAGTTTAAATACCTGTGCTTTTGCTTTGTTTGTGTCAGCATCACTCTGCTATCTGTATTTCGCTTTATTATTATGAATGGTCCATTCAGTGCTTATAGTAAACAGATAATCCTGTGACGTTGAAGGGTAGATATATGGCAGCAAACAATAACTTTCCTGTTGTTCTTCAAGATCATACCATGGGATCTTTTACATCGTCCTGATAATGCAGATGGAGCTGTGGATTAACAGTTCATGAGAAAGATGCCTGATGCATCTCAATGCTTGCCATTGCATACTTAGGAGTGGCTTTGTGACTGTGAATCCTATGCTTGTAGTTGCAGAGGAGGCAGGCCACTGATTTGAAGCTCTGTCATTGGGATTCCTTTGGCTGTCTGAGACCTTAAAAGCCCCAGCATGTTAATGATTTCCTGCTAACGTACAAGACATTTTATTCCTCTGGGGGCTGTGGGATCATTGCTGGAGCAACTCAGTTGCTGCTGTCCTCATTTGTAACAGCCTGAGAGGAACCTTCAAATGTGGAACACAGCCACTCTTTTTCTTTTGCAAAGTTCTCTAGAGCTCATATGCAAGGCAAAGACATTCATGTCTTCATGCTATTATTTATTTACTGATTGAACCGCTGAATTTTGTTCTCCATTGATATCACTAGCCTCTTGATGTCACCTGCCTGTTCTTATTGTATATTGTAGCAAAGGAGACACTGATCAGTAATAGAAGAAATGTTAAGGCTGAGACTGTTGTTGACTGGGGATCTGGGGTTCCATTACTGTTATCATAGTTCAATGAGTTGATCATGAATAGTCCAGTCTGAAGGGAAGTCTCTCACCTCCATCCTTCTTCCTATTCTGAACTGATTTACTATAAAGCTAGAGGTAATGGTTGTGACCTCATGATACAGGCTGTGGAGTGTGGAACGGATTAGTATGAGTCTTGAAACATGCTTTCTCACTGTAGGACCCTCTTGAGCAGTTCAGCCAGTGGATCATTGTTTAAGCACCAAGAAAGTACACTCTATTACATTTTGCTGGGAAAATGACTTGTGTCACATCAATTCTACTCATTAGTGCATAGAATGGAGAAAGATTGAAGAAAGCTATAGAAGACAGAAGGATTTGGGAGTCCTCACCTATGAAGTACAAAAATCTAGCATCCTTGTTCAGTGGGTAATGAGGAAGGCAAATGGATTTTTGACTTTTCATTCAAAGGGAATGGAGTATAAATGTTGGGAGGTCATGTTGAAATTAAATAAGGCAGTGGTCAGACCACATCTTGTTTGGTATGGTGCCTTACACAGGAGATGTGGAAAGCTTCTTTTGGACCAGAGGACGTCATCTCAGAATAAGGAGTTGCATGTATCAGACTGAGATGAAGATGAATTTCTCTTGAGCATAGTGAGTCTGTGGCATTCTTTATTGAAGAGGGCTATCAAGCTTGGGTTGTTAAATATAGTCAAGCTTGAGGTAGAATGGCTTTTAATTAGTTAAGAATCGAGGGTTATGGGGAAAAGGTGGGAAAGTGGAGTTGAGAATTATCAGATCAGCCAGGATCTAAGTGAATGGCAGGGCAGCCTCAATGGGATGAATGGCCTACTTCTACTCCTATATCTTATGGCCTCTGACAAGGATGGTCATGCAATACGTCTGAATGTAATTTTGACAAATGGACCTTATTCTGGCAAATACAGTACAAGCCATGTAATGCACTTACAATAAGAGATTATTGTTACCTTGACACTACCCTCCATATCACCTAAGAAAGGCAAAGCTAGATAGTTCAAGGTGAGAGGATATCCACATTGTCTCTTGTGCACTCTGTAAGATGTTGGTATGTTCGGGGCTACACAGATGGATATGTTCCTTCTGACTGTCTCTTTGTGGCGTACATAGAACATTCCTTCTTCCAAACGTACTTGTGTCTCTCCCCACGATTCTTTGCTGCTTGCCTCTCTCATTTGGATTGAAAACAAAACTAAATTTTACTTCCCAATTCCACCTTTCTCTCACCTTTAACTGGTCTATCTTTAACTCCTTCCCTCCCATCCTTGGCAAGGACTCCATTCCATTCTCCTAGCATCTTCGCTGTCTAGTCTATACTGATGATGCCACCTTCTGCAGTGGAGCCTCAAATGTCCACTTTCTTCCTCACCTGAGGATTCCCTGCTGCTGTGGTTGATATCATAAACTGCTGTTTCTGCCACTCCAAATGGGATGAAACCACCAGACATATATTCCCATGCCTTGTCAGCATTCCGCAGGAAACCCTGGTCCACTCATCTTTCACTCCCAACACCTCCCCAAACCTCCATGGCACGTTCTCACACAATTGCAGACTATACAACATGAAATAACTCCTCAAAGGCTGGCATTCCATCACTAAGTCACCCTTTATTTGCATGTGCACAGTACAAGACAATGACTTAGCTAGATCAGAGCTGGCTCCTGGAGTGAGCAGAATCCCTGACACTTCTGTGTAATTTCTTTTGTGCACAGTACACTGGCTGTGGCCAGCCAGCTCGGAGTCAATCCCCTGAACGAAGGATATTCTAAATCCCCTGTTTATATATTTTGCTTTGTTTTGGTTATCCCCACACTACTGCTATACAGCAGCAGTGCTTATTTTCCCCCATAGCACCTGTGATGTATGTGTGTGAGTGCAGGGACTCAGTAAAGATACCATTGTACAAATAATTTTATTCAATATTTCCAACACCAGGAAAAACACCCATGTGGCCAGGCACACTCCTGTTTATAGCTATCAGCCAGGACTCCCTGTTGGACCAGGTTAACAGCTTCAATCAGGAAACTCATATATTTTATACGATCTACCTGGCTGGCCTTGTTCCAAGCACTACATCCATCCCCAACTAAGTCCTTGACATACACACATTCTTTTTTCTGTAGCTTCTCTTAAGGCACTTTTGCACCAAGTCTGGTTTCCTTGACTCTGCCTTGGACATTGATGGCATGTACAGACTGTAGCCAACCTCTTGGGAAAAATTAATCTTCTGACGGTAAGGGCATTGAGGCTGCAACATCTGCCAGGTCCATCTTGTCCTGGGAGGTTTCTTTGATACTAGGTAGAGATGGTTAAGCTATAGATTCTGGCAGCCATGCTGGATGCTCTGAGGGGCTGGCTGGGTGTATTTTGCTCCTGCCCTATTTACAAGGTTGCAGCTTTCATGTGGTCCACATGATTGTTCATGACCTACCCGAACTCTGTACATCGCAGGACCTGATCATGCAAGGCTATTCCCATGGTTTCACCAACAAACGTTGTCCCCTGTAGTAAACTGCCTCTCTTGCTTAGACAAGTGTTGTATCCAGCTTTGACGTTCCTGATGTTGTATCACATTCCCAGCCACCCCCAGGTCTGGTGCAGAGTCTCCTCCTCATTAGCAGTCCCTGTATTTGTGTTGAGTGGTGGTCCTATGATCAAACTGTAAGCAAGACAGTTTGCTATTGAGTGAAGCTGTAGACTGCTTCTTTAAGCTTGCCTTCAAAGTTAGTCTGTTCTTTCCGCCAGACCACTGGATGATGGATAGTGGGGAGCTGTCCTTAAATGCTGAATGCCATTCATCTTCAGGAAATATTCACATTCCCTGTTGGTAAATGATGACCCACTGTCTATGTCCAACACCTCCAGGGGTTTGTGTATTGCAATAGATGCTTGTAGCTTTTCTGTCATCTTCACTGTGTTTGACAAATGAAATCTATGGACGTCTAACCACTTTGAATGGGCTTCCAAAATGATTGAGAACATAAAGCCTATGAAAGGACTGGCGTAGCTGACATGTGACTGAGTCTAGTGTTTACCTGGCCATTCATATGAATGTGGGACAGCTGCTGGCGGTAAGTTTTGTCTTTGTTGGCACTCTGGGCACTGCCCCAGCTATGTTGGCATTCACTTCTGGCCATCAGACATACCTTTTCAGCAATATCTTCATTTTGGAAGCCCCTGAATGACCCATGTGGAGTTCACCCAGTATCTGGCAGTGACCTTTGTTTGGGACAATCACTCTTGCTCTCCATACTAATATCCCATCGTTTACAGTGATCTAGTCTCGCTGGGTGCAGAAAGGTTTCAGTTCTGGTTGAGATGGCCCTTTGTTCCCCCATCATCACCAGCTGTTTTAGTTTTGCCAGGATGGGATTGTTTTTATCCACAGTCTAATATTGTCGGCTATGACTGGAAGGGTGTCCAGAAAGTTTAAAACCAGAATCAACTCTTCCGAGGAGGCACTACCGCTGATAACGTCTGCCAATTTGTGATCCGTTATTATTACAAATTCCTAAGAAATTATCCTGAATCGGTAGGGCCTCCAGAGTGTTGGTTCTCAGTCTGGCTGAGGTCTTCTGCAGACTTAATGGTTGGAGTCCAGAGTTTGATAAAGACTGGTTCTGTGATCACTGATGCAGCCCTGCTGGGATTGACCTCCATTAGAACTGGGTGACCATTTAGAGTCATAGAGTCTCATGAGACATTTATTTTGGTTCTGAGTTGAATGTTATTAAAGCAACTTAACTGATCCAAACCAGCTGTAGGTGGACTTTCCAGGATGTGCACCCTCCTGGATACCGGCGTATGAGTTCTTGTACTTGGCAGCATCTACAATGACCTGCAGCGTGGATCCTCAAGAAAATTTTAATTGTTTACCCAAGGCTTGGTTTTGTTTTAGAGTTTTGCTGTGGGCTGACATAGAGTCCCTCTGTTGAGATACATTCTGAGTGAGGCTATGCAGTTGTCTTCACTCAAGTGGTGTGCCCTAAGCTCAGTCAGCATGGCGAGGGGGTCTGCTTCAGTCAGAATATCCTGTAAGCCATAAGCTTCTCTTGGACAAAGGCTTCAGTTTTCAATATTAACACGTAGTGCTTGTTTGAAATCCAATTGCACTTCAGCTAGTAGGTGCTTTTTGGGGTTGTGATATTCTTTAGCTAAATCTGTCAACTCTTGAAAGCTTTTAGTATCTAGTGCCTCAGGAAAAATAAGGCTCCTAATATCTGAAAAAGCTGTGGGTACACAAGATGTCAGGAAAATTGCTCAATGCTTTTCATTTGCCTGGAAAAGATAATGCATTCTTTCCAAATACTGGGCCCAGTTTTTGACGCAAGATCAAATGAGTCAATCTTAGCAAATACCCTGACTCAAGGACAATGGTTGTAGCAAATTTTCTTCAGGGTTTTTTCTCTTATCGCCACTGAAATAACTCCCCAAATGCCACTATCTCACCACCACATCTCCCTTTATTTACGCATGCATCACAGATGACACTGATCGACCGAGGTCAAAGCTGGCTCCTAGACTGAGCAGAACCCTGACACTCCTGTTGAGACAGGACTACCTGATTGGACCAGCTGAGCCCCAGTCATGAAATCCACATGGCTGACCTTATTCCAATCACTACACAACATTTGCTTGTTTACCTCCTTTCTCCTCACGATCCAAATGAAGGAATTATTTACTTGCACTTCACTCAGTCTGGTTTACTGTACTCATTGCTCACCATGTGGTCTTCTTTACACTGGGGATACTAAACACAGATTGGGTTACTGCTTTGTGGAACACCTGCACTGTATTCATAAAATTGATCCTGAGATTCCAGTTATCTGCCACTCTAAAACACCATGTTCCCTGGCCTACATTGCTTTCTCCTCCAGAGAGGCACAGCGCAAGATGGAGGAACAGCAGCTCCTTTTGGGGGGACTTTGTAGCCTTCAGTGCTCAATATTGAGTTCAATAATTTAGAACCTGAGCACTTTCTTTCATGTATGTTACCCAGCCCCACAGCCCACGTCCTATCATGACATAGATTACTTTCAGTACAGAAGGATCACTGGATTTGAAATGTTAACTCTGTTCTCTCTCTATGATACTGTCCTTCCTCCCACAATTACTGTTTCTCCGAGATCATTGTGAAGGCCCACAGGCATGTTTAAGACTGCCTGTGACTAATTTTGCTTCATAGAGATGACTGTCTTCAACCTGTATTTATCCATGTCGTGCTGAAAATTGTGTCCAGGATTTGTTTCCCATGATGTTTTACATTACATACATTTCACATGTAGGGCACCATGATTATGGATAGCGTCACCTTGTATTGTAGAAGTGCCTAATAAATGAAATTGGCACTGGAATTTACTTGCATGCTCACAAGCAGAGTCCATGTTCCCACTTGGGAAAAAAAACACTTACTCTTCTTATTCCTGGTTGTAATCACAACCATTTTTAATTTCATTTTATTTTCCATTTCCAGTGTGCATTTACAATTCACATGTCTATAGCAGGCCTCACACGTCATGTTTGCACAATGAGTTGCAGGCTTAGCTATGTTCCTTTCTTCCTCGTCCTTCCTGTTTAGGCTATCAAAATTGCATTTGCATATGATCCCACACACACACTTTGAATTGTTTCACCTCACAACATTGCTTTTTGTGCCTTGGCCCTCAGCATACCAAAAATCATGCTGCATTGCTTTCCTCCTTAATGTCAGCGTGGTTGTGAATATTGATGAGACCCCCTCCCCACACACACACTGACTCATGTCTTCCAGTACAATATTATCTCTCACTCCACTTATACAGAGAATGTACCCTTAAAAGTTGTTGTCCTCTCTGCATCCCATCTTGCTGCTCCTAGTCCCCATAATTGACTTCTCTTTTACAGCAGTGGCACCTAAATAACTCTCATAGGCTTCAGTTGATCTGATACTCAGGACTACCATGGCCAATCACCCTGATCAGTGTGGTCAGAGCAGTTCCCCACTTGACCTACTCCTTAGAATAGTTAGATTGCAGGCTGTGCCACTATGTACATTTTCAGAGTTCCATTGTATTGTGTATTTATGTTTCTTTATTTTGTAAATCTAACTTCAGAGAATTATAATGGCTTTTGAAGAACTTCGCAAGCAAGCTGAAAATTCAAGACTGGAAATAATTTTTAAGTGTAAGTATACATTTTGTCACTAGTTAAGATTGTTATTTAATAAATATGAGATATCAGATGTTTTGAATATTATATTGAATAAATGTATGGACTCAATCAAATAATGCAGCAATATAAATAGTACAAACTCAACTTTAATAACGCAAGAACAAATGACTCCGAGGCTAGAGTAGGCTTTTTAACCCCTCAAGCCTGTTCTGTCATTTAATCAACTTATGGCTGCCTTGAATGTAACCTTGCATC
This sequence comes from Hemiscyllium ocellatum, assembly GCF_020745735.1. NCBI lineage: Eukaryota > Metazoa > Chordata > Chondrichthyes > Orectolobiformes > Hemiscylliidae > Hemiscyllium > Hemiscyllium ocellatum. The sequence goes on from NC_083426.1 coordinate 48,470,894, forward strand.
TATCCCTGATAATTTTTCATCCCCTTGCATATCAAGAATATATCTGCCTTTACCTTAAGAATATTCAGAAAATTTCTTTCTGCGCAATCACCCCATCATTTCAGAAAGACAGTTTCAAACACTTATGACTCAGATTGCAATAAATTCACCTCATCTATTTAAAAGAGGATCTACTTTATTTTTAAGCAGTAACCCCTCATTCTAGATTATTCCACAAGAGGAATAATTTTTTAAAGATCCCTGAAGGTATGTTTCAATCAATCTGCCTATTACTTTTCAAACTGCAATTATATAAGCTTAGTCTGTTCAAATTTGCCTCATAAGGCAACCCACACATTCCAGGTATTTATTTGGTAAATCTTCACTGAACGGCTTCCAATGCATTTACATTCTTCCTTAAATTAAGTGATCAGTGCCACATACAATACTCTAGATGTGATCGTAGTGGTGTCCTGTAAAGCTGAAGCATATCCTTCTACTTTTGTATTCAATACCCCTTACACTAAACAGTAGCATCCTACCAGCTTTCTTAATTGCTTGACGTGTCTACAATGTTCAGTCTTTTGCAATTCGTGCACTAAAAACCTAAATCTCTCTGCATCTCTGAGCTCTGCAACCTCCATCATTTAGATAATAAGCATTTTAAAAATTCTTGTCAAAATGGATACAAAATGGATAATTTCACATTTTCCCACATTCTCTTCCATTTGACAGGCCTTTGTCCATACATTTAACTTGTCTATACATTTTTGTAACCTCCTTCTGTTCTCTTCACAACTTATTTTTTCAACCATTTTTATATGATCAGAAAATTGAATTGATTTTGTTATCACGTGTACCAAGGCACAGTGAAAAGCTTTGTCTTGCAAGCAATACAGGCAACCATTTTTATGTGATCAGAAAATTGAATTGAATTGAATTGAGATTTTGTTGTCACGTGTACCAAGGCACAGTAAAAAGCTTTGTCTTGCAAGCAATACAAGCAATAGTTAAGTAGCGTACATAAGTAAATAATAGGTAATCAGTGGCAAAAACAAAAACACAGGTGCAGGTGAATTTAAGAATTCGTGAGTCTGTTCAGTATTCTCACGTCAGTAGGGTAGAAACTGTTTCGAAACCGGCTGTTGCGTATGTTCAGGCTTCTGTACCTTCTACCCTAGAGGTTTTAGAAAAACATTGCCAGGGTGTGATGGATCTTTGAGGATGCTGGCGGCCTTTCGTTGACAGCGGGCCTAGATGATGGATTCTGTAGATGGGAGGTTGGTCTTTGTGATTGTCCGAGCCGAGTTCACCACTCTCTGTAACCGTCTCTGATCTTGACTGGTACAGTTGCCATAGCAGGTAATAATACATCCAGACGAATGCTCTTGATGGCGCACCTATAAAAGTTGGCAAAGGAATTTGCCGTCATGCCAAATTTCCTCAGCTGCCTGAGGAAGAAGAGGCATGGTTGAGCCTTTGTAACCAATGCATCCACATGAAGAGTCCAAGAAACCTTGTGGTGTGTGACCACTCCTAGGAGCTTGATGCTCTCCACTCGTTCCACCTCTGTGCTGTTAATGTGTAGGGGGGCTTGAGTAACATCCGGCCGAAAGTCAATAATGATTTCCTTGGTTTTGCCAGCATTGAGAGCTAGGTTGTTCTTAGTGCACCATTTTTCCAGGTCTTCAACCTCCCATCTGTAGTCTGTTTCATCGCCATCTGAGATTCAACTAACTATGTTGGTGTCATCAGTGAACTTGAAAGTGGCGTTAGTCTGATATTTGGTAACGCAGTCATGGGTTGACAGTGAATACAGTAAGGGGCTGAGTATGCACCCCTGGGGTGCTCCAGTGTTGAGTGTTAATGAGCATGAAATATTGTCTCCAGTCTTCACTGATTGTGGCCTGTGAGTCAGGGAACTGAGGATCCAGTTGCAGAGAGTGGAACTTAGTCCTTTGGCAATCAAACTTTGAATTCTTCATCTATATAATAACCAGCTCCAGTGCAAGATGGCAACAGAGTAACAGGGCTGTGTAAGGGCTCTTGCCCAGGGCCCATCCACTCCCATCTGCTTTACTACTTAGTTTTACTTTTGCTTCTGCTCTTTTCTTTCGCTTTATTTTCCTTTTGGTCTTTTTTTCTTATTTCCTGTGGTGGGTTGGTCAGCAGCACCGGTGCAGAGAGTAGGCTGTGTGCATATTGGCGGAGGTGGCTTCTTCTGGCGATAGGAGTCCGGAGGCAATGAGGTAGTTCTCGTGCCATTTGGGGCTTGCGGCAGTGGAAGCGAGATCATTCTCTCACCATTCGATGTGTGTGGCAGTAGTAGCATGGTTGTTCTCCCACCCCTTCCAGCCCACCAGCCTTCACATGCAAAGAATAATCCCCCGCCATTTTCGCCAACTCCAACACAACGCCACCACTAAACACATCTTCCCTTCCCTCCCCCATCTGCATTCCGCAGAAATCATTCCCTCCGGGACAACCTAGTCTACTGCTCCATCACACCTAACACCTCTCCCATCACACACGGCACCTTCCCATCCAGTCACAGAAGGTGCAACACTTGCTCCTTTACCTCTTCCATGTTGACCACCCAAGGCCCCAGACACTCATTTCAGATTAAGCAGCGTTTCACTTGTACCTCTTTCAATTTGGTCTGTTGCATTTGTTGCTCCCAGTGTGGTCTCCTCTATATCGGAGAGACAAAACGGCGACTGGGTGGTCGCTTTGCTGAGCACCTTCGGTCTGCACACAATCAGGTCCCGGACCTTTCTGTAGCTTGCCACTTCAACACACAATCCTGCTCCCATGCCCACATGTCTGTCCTTGGCCTGCTGCAATGTACCAGTGAAGCTCAACGCAAACTGGAGGAACAGCATCTCATCTTCCGATTAGGCACGTTACAGCCTGCTGGTCTCAACATTGAATTCAACAACTTCAGATAATTTTATTTCATTTATTTTGTTCATTGTTTTTAATTTTTTTCCACTGTTCTGTACCTCTCATTTATTGATTGATTGATTGTCTCTCTTTCTCTCGCTCCCCACTCTCTCATCACCTTTTTCCTCTCCTCTTTATCTGTAAATGTCAAAAAGGCAATGTCATAGATGGGTGTAGCTTTCACAGACTTATGTCAATTATCTGAGGGGACTATTCAACACTAGCATTTAAAAAAAAACCCTGTGGCATTGAATTTTCACACATTCTGAGATTTTCCAGAACTTTATGGAGGATTTGTGAGCAATCTCATAGGCAGTCACTCTCAGTTGCATCAGAGAGGTCATCAATGTTCATTCATAATAGCTAATTAACTTCTATGGATTGTCATAGATCCTGAGAGCCAGGCAATCTGTACAATATGAGGCAGTGGTGCTGAACTAATAACCCAAAACTCTAGACTAAAGGCAATCTTGCAAACACCATAAATTGTCATAAAAGTTTATCCACTTCACTAATGCAGACAGTAATGGGCAGATTAAATGAGTGGGCAGAAACGTAGTGGATGGAATGTAATGTGTGAAAATGTGAGGTCATGCAATTTGGGAGGAAGAATAGAGGAGCTAAATTTTAAATGGATAAAGACTGCAGAAAGCTATGAAACAAGTGCATTTGTGAGTCCTTGTAAAAAGCTAACATCCAAGTTCAGCAAGAATCAGGAAGTCAAATGGCATATTGGACTTCATTACAAAGAGAATGGAATATTAAAAGTGGGGGGGGGGGGGGGGTTGTAACAATTAAGCAAAGCACTATTCCAATCGTAGCTGGAATACTGTGAACAGTTTTGGGCTGCTTTTGTAAAGAAAGATATGCTGACTTTAGAAATAGTCTAGAGCATGTTTGCTAAACTTATACCAGATATGGAGAGACTCTTTGTCTTAGGAAGAGAAGTTGAGTAGGTTGGGCCTCTACTCATTGATATTTAGAAGAATGAAAGGTGACCTTATTGAAACATGCAATTTTCTTAAGGGCTTAACAGAAAAGATATGTAAGGCTTGTTTCCCTTGTGGGAGAGTCTAGATCGAGAGAGCATTATCTCAGAATAAGGGGTTGCATATTTAAGACAGGTGAGGAGGAATTTCTTTGTTGCTGGTTGTGAATCTATGAAATCTATGAAAGCAATAACAGGCCATTGAGATGGATAATTAGCCATGATCTTAATGAATGGTGGGGCAGGCTTGAAATGCCAAATGATCTACTCTGATTTTTTTTATGTTTAATTTGATGTTCACGAGAAAGTGGCTGATGCAGCTGTAGATGTCAAGGTGAAGTAGCCTGACAAGCATCCCGATTCCTGCCAGAATGATGTCACCAGATCATCTGCTAAATAAAAGTTATAGTGGAAGCACTACTTCCAGTGCAACCTACAGTCAGATGGAATCTGACACTAAAAAGAAAACTGGTGTGGATACTTAGCATGAGCAACACCATACACATGATTTTGTGGAAGTCATATAACTAAGTGAAGCACACTAAACATGCTAACAATGCCTTCTAAGAACTTTGAGTTCACCAGCAGAATATGGCATTTCCTCATCTGTAGATACTGCTTAAACAACAGTTTCTGTGGGATAATGGGTGAGTGCACCAACTAGATTATAAATCACCCTGCCCTTGCCAGGATACTTAGAGGTCACTATTTGCAAGACCATACTAGTAGCCCACATCATATCTTTGATCATTCCTGGTGTGCAACACATTGAGACCATAAGGAATAGCAGTGGGCTGTTCAGCCCTTTGAGCCTGCTCCACCATTCAGTAGGATCATGGTTGATCCGGCATTCCTCATATCCACTTTCCTACCCTTTTCCTGTAGCCCTTGATCTACTGATCAAGAATCTATCTATCTCAGCCTTAAATATACAAACAAGGCCACTGCCTCCACAACTCTCTGTGGCAAGGATTTCCAAAGACTTCCAATTCTCTGAGAGAAGAAACACTTCCTCATCTTGGTCTTAAATTGACATCCCTTTATTCTGAAGCTATGCCCTCTAGTCGTAGACTCTCTAGAAGTGGAGACATCCTTTCAATTCTTACCTTGTCAAGCTCCTTAAGAATCCGATGTTTCACTGAGATCATCTCTCATTGTTCTAAACTCCAATTAGTCAACTCCCAATCTGTTTAACCTTTCCTCATAAGACAATCTCTCCATACTGGAATCATCCTAAGGAACCTTCTCTGATCAGCCTGTAATGAAATAATATCTTTCTTTAAATAAGGAGACATAAACTGCTCACAGGACTCCAGAAGTGGTATCACCAACACCTTATACAGTTGCAGTGAGACTCCACTACTCTTATACTCCAAACCCCTTAAAATAAGGGCCAATATTCCATTAGCCTTTGTGATTATCTGCTTTTCACCTTTCTGGATTTCATGCACAAGTACTGCCAATAGAACATAGAACATTACAACGCACTACAGGCCCTTGGACCTCAGTGTTGCGCCGACCTGTGGAACCAATCTGAAACTTATCTATCCTGCAGTATTCTATTTTCATCCATATGTTTATCCAGTGACCATTTAAATGCCCTTAAAGTTGGTGAGTCTCCTACTGTTGTAGGCAGTGCGTTCCACACCCTATTACTCTCTGAGTAAAGAGTCGAGTTCCTTTGTGTTGCAGCTTTTTGTAGTTTTTCTAAATTTCTTCTCACTTCCAAAATGTACAGCTGCTCATTTTCCCACACTCCATTTATCAATTTTTGCCCACTTACTTAGTCTATTAATATACCTCTCTGTAAACTATTTTATTACTATTACAATGTGCCTTTCCACCTATTTTGTATCATCTGCAAATTTGGCTACAGTACATTTGCTTCCTTCCTTAAGTCATTACTATATATTGTAAACACTTGTAGTTGCAGCACTGATCCCTGTGGAAGCTCACAGGCCATCAAACTGAAAAAAAACCCTTGTCCCTTGCCATTTCCTGCTTGTCAGCCAATTCTATATCCATGCCAATATATTGCTTCCAACAATATATCATAAACTCTTAGTTTATGCCTTAATCTTTTGTGAGGTACCTTGTTGAGTACCTTCCGGAAGTACAAGTGCAATACATCTACAGGTTCCTCTCTATCATCTCTGGTTCAGTCTTCTTCAAAAAGCTCTAATAAATTAATCAGACAGGATTTCGCTTCCATGAAGCCATGCTGACTTTACTTGATTTTCCAAATGTTCTGCTATTGGTTCCTTAATTGATTGCATACTTTTTCAACAATAGATTTTAGACCTGCTTTTTGGTTCCCTCCCTTTTTGAATATTGGCATTTTTCCAATCCTCTGGTATTTCTCCAGAATCCAACACATTTACTAACTACATAGTTATTCCTTTTTAATCCTAGGATGCAAGTTATTGGTGGCTTTAGCCTCCTTAGCTGTGCACATCAGTTTGTACAATTCTGAAAATATTAATTTAACAGAGATGAGGCAAATACTTCAACACACATGAACACAAGAGAATGATCATATCCATGCAATAAGAAATCTATGCAACTTTGTGCCATTCACATTTTTTAAATTTTATGTCTCCTTAAACTATGCCTTCTTGCAACCCTGACAACCACTCTTGAAGTGGAAACAGCCTTTTGAGTGTTATGTTCGTTGTCTGAGATTAGTTTGGCTGCTGTTCTTTTGATAGTTCAACCTAGAGGCCCTCCTTCCCTTGTTTAGCTGCATTGTTTAGACTCATTTGCTGAAGGCAATTCGATCACAGGAAGAGAGAAGGAGGAAAGGCAGCATGTGAAGTGTTCACCCCACTGCTGGTTATTTGCACCCCTTCCACCCTTAGTGTGTGAATCCACTGAGTATTTTGTTAGACTTGGCTGTTCATTGCAGTCACCCACATTTGCATGGACGAAGCCAAGTATTGATATGCAACAGGCATGACAAAACTCACGACCATGTCATTTTAGAGGCATTTAAGCCTCATGTTAGCCAGAACAGATGAGGTAACATATTTCTTTCTTGAAGGAGGATTAGAGACCCAGAGGTTTTGCTCACAATCAATAATGATTACAAGTCACCATCAGTCTAGCTTTTATTGAGTCACAGAGATGTACAGCATGGAAACAGACCCTTCGGTCCAATTTGTCCATGCTGAACAGATATCCTAACCTAATCCAGTCCCATTTGCCAGCACTTGGCTCACGTCCGTCTAAATCCTTACTTTTCATGTATCTATCCAGATGCCTTTTAAATGTTAACAATCACATAACACCAGGTTATAATCCAACAGGTTTATTTTGAAGCACTAGCTTTCAAAGCACAGTTTTTTCATCAGGTGGTTGTGAAACAGGACCATAAGACACAGAATTTATAGCCAAAGCAGAAAAATCAACATTTCGGGCAAAAGCCCTTCATTAGGAATGAGGAATCCACAAAAATGTGGTTGATTCTTCATTGTCCTCTGAAATCACCTAGCAAGTCACTCCTTTTAAGGGCAATTAAGGATGGTAAAAATGCTGGCCTTGCCTGTGAAGCCCATAATCCATGTACGAATTGAACTTGCTGAGATGGTGCATTTTACATCTTAGCTACTTGACTGAAAAAAAGCTTTTTTTTCTCATTTCTTTTGCGTATTTTCCCATTTGCTTTAATTCCATACATAAACACCCTCTTGGGTTTTTCTTACACTCATCTGTGCTCCCTATTATGTGTGCCATCCTTTATGAATATTCACTGTCATGTATGTAACCCCTCAGGTAACGATCCACTGATGTATTTCCCTTCTCATGTACGTATAAGTTAGTATCAGCTGTTGTTTTATTGTAATACTATTTTATTGCAGTAAAAGAAGAAATGGAACAAAGAGAGCAACTCAGGAATAAGTATCAACAACAACTAAATGATAAAGAGAATGAGGTAACTTACTACTTGAATATTAATGATTTAACAGAGATTTCTTTCCTTCATATCATTTGCATCAATGAGGATCAGACTTGCTTTGGTCACGTAAATTTTGAGATTGAATGGTGGCTCTGAGAAATGCTGTCCATGAAGCGTTGGTGAGTCTCTATTGTGTCTTTTGTAGTTGGTTCATACTTTTTCCAAAAAGTGGACTGCCTTTGGACGCAATGTATACTTAAGATGGCGTATAGGGTGCCAGTAATACAAAGGGCAGATTTACACTGGGACTGAATCTTGACATTTTCCAGGATTTAAACCTGTCTTCCCGTAATCAAGCAATATTATTTTATGTTAGATTGGCATGATATCACTTGGAAATGTTTATTGATAACATATGGTACTTTAAAAAAATTTAGAAATTACTAAATTTCTGTTGGCTAGGGAATCTGACCTGTAAAATTGTCACAAGTCCTGTCCATTGAGCTCACTTTCTTTAAAACAATTTAATGCTTTTGGAATAAAATCTGGAGAAACTCAACAGATCTAATAGAGTCTGGAGAGAGTAAAAGTTAATTTTTTTGAGCCCAATGATTCTGACTCTTTGTTTCAAAGAAGAGCTGTTGGACTCAAAATGTAAACTCTTGTTCCTTTGTCCACAGATGCTGCCAGTTCTGCAGAGTTTTTCCAGCAATGTATGTTGTATTTTGTTGTAGTTAATACACACCTTGGCTTCGGTATACTGGTAGTGGAGGGCGTGTAGCTTAAGGTGATGGAAAGGGTGCCAATCATACAGGTTTGTTTGTTCTGAACTAAATTAAGACTACAAGACACAGTAACAGGCATAAGTCATTCACCCCAGTGAGTCTGATTTGCTGTTCAGTGAAATTATGCCTGATCTGAAAATCCTCACTTCCACTTTCCTGCCTTTTGCAGTGCAATAAGCCTTGATTCCCTTGCTGATTAAAAGTCTATCTCAACCTTGAATATACTTTGTGTCCCAGCCTTGACAACCCTTTGCAGTAAAATATTCCACAGTTTCATTATCTGCTTAGAGAAGAAATTCCTTATCTTTAAGTGTGCAACCCTTATTCTAAGATTATGGCTTCTGGCCCTAGACTGTCCCACAAGGGCAAACATAATGTTGAACTACTTGAGTTTTGTTAAAAATGCACTCATCAAAGTAAATGGAGAATATTCGATCATATACCTGACTTTTGCTTTGCAGTTGTTGGTGAACAGAAGGTCAGTCACATGCTGTAGAACATTCAGTTTCTAACATGGACTTGTTGCCATAATATTTCATTGGCAGGCCTTTTTGAGTTCCTGTTCCATTTCCGTTTCCTAGCTGTATGTGGAGCTGGTGTCCAGTCCATTCCAAAGAAATGAGTTGATAATTTAAATATTACACCAATGTGCAATAATCAGATTTTTTTTCCATTTTAAATGTCATCCTTTCACAGTCCTTGGGACAAACAACAGTCATGGAAAGCAGGAGCATGAGATCTGTAGGTGCTATTTCCCAGGGTTACATAACCATCTCCCTACCTCATATCAAGACAGGTCGTTTTTATGTGCAGCAAGTGCTCATACCAAAAATCTTATGTTAAGAAATTATGTCCATGTTATACCAATGACAAAATAAGTTTTGGATAGACAAGATGACTACCATGTGAATCTGTGCACTGGCCAGGATGAATCAGGATTCATAAGTGCATGGGAGGCATGTCAAACGTACCAAACCCAGCAGTGGAAGGAGTCTCTACATTCATGTGATGTTCCATTCATTGCTTAAAAGAGTTCATGCTGTATGGGGAAGATTATATCCTTGTAATGGATTGTCTCTCCAAATTTTCCATCTTTCAACCAGTGAGTGCAACTAGTTCTGACACAGTGACTGCTATTTTCAGCTTACTTGGTGTGCCAAAATAGATAATGTCTATTAATAGATAGCTGTTGACTGGCAAACTGTTTCAAGATGTGTACTATGTTGGGAGTGACCCATAGCACATTATTACCCATTATTCTTGCTCAAATGGTCTAGCAGAAAAGTATTATACCATTTGGTATGTAATGTCAAGTTGAAGATTAAATACAAGGTTTTGCTTTGCACTGTTGCATTTTCGTGCAATACCAAAAGAGGAGGGACCACCATTCCCAGCATGTTATGCTGAGCAAATAAGTACAAATGACCTTGCCCAGCAACTAATTGTCCATCTTTTTTGAGACAGGACATTTTTCTTCAATCATAGAGGAGAATGAAAAGATACACAACAAGTGAGTGGGATAGAGAACTACAAAAACTGAGCACAGGATAGATTGTGAGAATTAGAAATCCATATTTTAATACTTTGACACCAGTAAATATTCCTAAAGTATGTAAGCAGCTCAAATCATACAAAGTCATTACTCATTGTGCTACCTTTCAGAAGAACAGAAAATCCCTCAGATCAGTGTATGAAGCACCAATCGTACATCAAGAGTCAGGAAGAAAATTCCAAGGATGGCAATTTGTGATGTTGAATGATAGCAAATAACTGCAGGACAACCAAGTTGTCAAACAAGTGCAACAAAAAACAGCATGTATCTCTCCAGTTACGATCACAAGCTTTGTACAACTCAACACATCTCCAAGGCGTTACATCGAAGTTTGAATTGTTCATCTTGTACACTCTGTTTTCACTGATTCTTGTAATTACCAAGTTAACAACCTGTGACTGTGTATAACCTACGTTTGTCTGTTTGGGTCTTTTCTTATCTTTGGGAAGGAGGGATGTGTTTAATGTCTCTTAGTGCGTCACCATATCATTAAGAGAGACGTTAATGATGGGTCACCATGCTATGATGTAGTGGTAATGACAGTATAAAGGTCTCAGACTCTATCCTTATTCAGGCCACTTAAAGTATGATACACTGCAACAGACATGGACCTGGTGACTACCTGTGATGTAAGCCTTTACTTGAAGTGGCAGATCTGCTTAATTCTTAAATCAGCTTTGAAACATTGAACCAAAGTCGTGACAGCTGCCATCTATGGGAGGATCAGGTGGTCAAGTATAGAACAATGACAGGCCAAGCGAGCTAGAAGCTTGGACATTGTAGCTGGACTCTCCTGAGTACAAGACGTCATAGACTGCACACACCTGGCTGTCATGGTGCTTAGACCGGCCAGTGCCTTCATTTCAGCTAAAAGGCTCTCACCCTCAACATCGCATTTGTCTGTGACCACTGCCAATATATTTTGCGGGTGTGTGAACTTTATCTTGGAAGCAGCCACAAATCTTAGATTATCCTGCACTCCTCCTCCCCCAGTGTCTTGCAGTGACAGTATTATTTGTTCAGGAGTGTTAGGTATTGCTGGCTAGTCCAGAATTTATTGCCCATCACTAATTGCTTAGAGGACAGTTAAATATCAGTCGCCTTGCAGTAGATCTGGAGTCGTATAAGCTAAACCAATTGGGACGGCATGAAAACAGAAAGTGCTGGAGATACTCAGAAAGTTATAGACACAAGGGAACACAGTTAATGGTTTCAGTCCAATATGACTCTCCTTAGGAACTGAGCCTGCAGCAGTGACTTCTTGGAATACTCTAAGGCCTTCGGGAAAAGATGATTGCTGGGTTCTGAAGAAAAGTAATATTTCGGATCAACATTAACTTTCTCTACAGATGCTGCCAGACCCACTGTGTTTCTCTGGCAGTTTCTGGTTTTATTTCAGATCTCTAACATCTGCAGTAATTTGCTACTATATCTGGTAAATGTAGTAGATAAAGGACATTAATGAACCAGATGAATTTTTACAACAATCGAAGGGTACATAGTCAATATTAGTCTAGTTCTTTATTCCATAATTTTATTGAATTAAAATTTCAGCATCAGCATGATGGAATTTGAATCCATGTTCATAGAATGATGTGTACACACACCACGGTTAAATACAGGCAGTTCCTTTGTCTACTTGTCCAACTCCTGCACTTCTGAATAACCGCTGTCAATGAATTGAAATGGTCATTAGCAACATTCAACATTTATTACATTGATGGAATGATTGTTACAAAGTCAGAGAGCTGGACCTCATAGAATATGAATTCTCTGATAGGGGTCATTATTTAGTCTACTCAGGGAGACCTGGTCGACTTCAAAGGATGAATGCCAGGCCTAGAGATATTGTGTGCCTGAATGCTTAACTCAGTAAATAAAGAATGCTTGGTAACAGAATGCCAGCCTCTGAAGAATTATTTCAATTGGTATTTATGCGTTCATGAACTTTACTCACCACTCTCTCCACGCTTTAGGCTCGCTGCCTTTATTCCTGATGAAGAACTTTTGCCCGAAACGTCGATTTTACTGCTTCTCGGATGCTGCCTGAACTGCTGTGCTCTTCCAGCACCAATAATCCAGAATCTGGTTTCCAGCATCTGCAGTCATTGTTTTTACCAGTGATATCCAAGACCAATTAGAGGACAGTTTAATATTCATAAAGATGCCCTGCTGTCATCTGTGAAGTGATGCAACCCTGCCACAGTCAGTGCATGCCCTCGTCAACCTAATTTAAAGGCAGTAAAGCATATACGTGTTTGATGACAGTGTCCTTGTAGCTTCAGGGCAAATGTCTTGCCTCCCAGAGTTGTCAGTCAGTCTGAGGCTAATAGCTGTCCAATACCGCAGTGTCACGTGGAACATCAGTCTGTGCCAGTGGCCACACTGCAGTAAGGCCATAGGAACAGGATTATTAGTGGAGTCTCGATCAGTGGTAAATGAGACTCAGTCATTTGAACCAGTCAGATCTTGTACCATCAGCAACCTGAGCTCTCTCCTCTGCAGTCACCAGGAAGCTGGAGGTGCGGATTCCTGAATAGTGGCTCTCTAATGATGCCCATGATGCTGATGGGGAGACCTCTGAAGTGACGTGACTAAACCTGCATCAGGTCCTAGTATTTCTCTCAGAGTTACAAAGACTAGAGTTATCCATATATGGTAGCTACACAATTGAGACCGGGCACAAGAAATACTTCGCTAAAGCACATCATTTAGGATAAGGCTGAATGTAAAGATATTGCAGCAGGATCTGAAGGCCATCACCTGGGTGTGAAAGCACTCCAGCACCTGACTGCTTTCCCTACATGAGATTTGATACATCCGCAGCAATTCAGAGCTTTTATTGCAGAAGACCAAACAAGCATCTTGAACAGTGTTGAAGGAAGACTTCTTGCTGTTCCTGTATTATTTGTTGTTGATAGTGAATATATCCTTTTGAAGGAAAAGAAACAGGGCTGAATCATATAGTCTAAGCACAACAGTTTAACGGAATCTAAGAGTAAGTTACAACAAATTTGTTTGAATGATTTTCGTCGCAAGGCTGAGTGAATTTTCTTGTCCTATCTTACCAAATTTGCTGCCTTAAATTGATGTTGCTGTCCCAATGGTGAGCATCACATCCAATTTCCATTCCATTTTACCATGTACTGTTCCAAGAATGGCTTACTACTCATCAGATACCCCAGAATTTGCCAGCATCCTGGTACAGTTGTCACGTTTAAAAGGCCATTGTACACCCAGACAAGCAGCATTAGTCTGGAGCTGCCCTGCACAATTTCTGATATTAATCTTGTTCATGGCAGATAGGGAAAATCAGCGTTTTGTGGCCATGATGTTGGACAGGGTGGTGCACAAGCAGGACTTGGTGCACACACACAGACCAAGTCCTGAACTACGAAAGCAACCACCCCAACACACACAAAAGAAGTTGCATCAAGAACAGTTCAAAAGGGCTACAACACATTGCAGCACACCGGAACTGCAAAATGAGGAAGAAGAACACCTCTACAATGTGTTCTCCAAAAACGGATACCCCCTCAATTTCATCAACTGATGCCTAAGGGAAAGACAACGGAATGAGGACATGCCACAACCTAAAGGACTAGCCATGTTACCATACATCAAGAACATTTCTGAACTGACAGCCAGACTACTATGACCACTAGGACTCATAACAGCATACAAACCAACAGCTACTTTCAGACAACAACTCACCAGGACAAAGGACCCAATGCCCAGCATGAGCAAAACCATGCAAGACTGCACAAAACACTACATAGGACAAACAGGAAGACAGCTAATGATCTGTATCCGTGAACACCAACTAGCCACGAAACGACACAACCAGCTATCCTTAGTAGCCACACATGCAGATGACAAGCAACATGAGTTTGACTGGGACAACACTACTATTATAGGACAAGCCAAACAGAGAACAGCCAGGGAATTCCTAGAGACATATCACTCATCCACAGATTCTACCAACAAATTCATCGACCTGGACCCAATATACCGGCCACTGCAGTGGACAGCTGGAACTGACAACCTGAAGCGGCAGAGACAAATCACTATAAATGCCGGAGGAAACAACAAAGAAGCGCTTCATAGGAGGCTCCCAAGCACTGAGGATGTCACCTAAACAGGCGATGAAACGTCTGCAACACAAATTCCCAGCTTGGCGAACAGAACCACAACAACGAGCACCTGAGCTACAAATCTTCTCACAAACTTTGAGGACTTTCTCTTCCCCCAGGATCAGTAGTGGAGGCCATAATATCAGACTATGGTCTGAGGTCACCCAAGTTAGAGAATAGAGGAAGAAGATGGACATCCTTCTGTGCTCCACTAGTAAAAGTGCTCTGTTGCCTGCTCCCTCTATTCATTAACTTGCCCATTTTCACAATAATTATCCTCTCTGTATCCCAGCATGTTGTCCCCACAATTGAGTTCTTCAGCTACTCTACCATAACAATGCATTTGATAATGCACCCCACCTTGACTTACAGTGGATAAACTCTTAGGACTGACCATGGCCCACCCCTCTGACTGTGAAAGATCATGTGATTGATCAAGGAACAGTCTGATCCCTACGCAGTTCCCCAACTGACTAATCGCAACTCTCCAGACTGGATGCATTGGAACTGAGGGATTAACTATGGTCCAGTCCTTGGACTGTAGATGTTGGATCCCTGACTCTGACCCTGACCTTGACTCTGACTCTGACTGTCCAAGTGACCAACTGACAGTGTCCAAACCCCTGGACTGATGTTGGACAACACCCTTGACTTGTGCCAGTATTTCCAGATTGAATATCATTTCCCTTTGCCTGACTGAGGACTACATCCCCTAGACTTTGTGACATGGCTATTTGGTTGAATCACATGCAATGTGTTTGCTGTGTAAGCTAACACCTGGCACCAGCTGCAGATGTGACATTAGCGTAGTATAGTGCTGTATTCTACTGGGACAATTTGCAAAAAGGCCAGGCAGAGATGCTATGTGCAGATGCAAAGTAAATGAGTACTAAGAGAGTAAACTAGGAGCCTGGAGTTCTAATCTATGAGATGGATGCTTGTCCTTGTCACAAAGTATGTCGATAGCAGTATTGCAGTGAAAGATGCTATTACCCTCCAAAGTGCAGTGTTGAAGAGGAGAAACAAATTGTAAGTGGGTTAAAGATGTGCCATGGGAATGCAGAGAGGCTGGTATGCATTTGTTGCCAACTTCCATGGATAAGGTTATGGGTTGTCACTGCCCCACATAGTGTATCCTGAGGTGTTGGTGACTTATCCAGCCGGAGGTCTAGAGGAGCAACCGGAGAGCTGGATTTGCCAGGCCTGACTTTGATGTTGAGAAGTGTCACCACTAATTTCTCTGTCACATCGGAGAACAGGAAAATGCAAATCAGAAGGTGAGATTAACTATGAATGGACACTAAATAGGCCTCTCACCACTCACTAGCAAGATACTCATGTGATTTCAGAATTTGGTTGTCGAAGCTGTTTTCTTGAATTTGAGAATTTAATTTCTGCAGATCTCCAAATTTTCCCAACTGATTCACCACTGCCTATGTCATTTGGGGACTCGGTTGATTCCACTCTTGTATGTGTTTCCAGAGTGATAAATTGAATTTACATTCTACCAGCTGCCATTTTAATTGATGACTGGATTATTTGTAGTACCATTACCACTGGCCCTCATAATTTTATGGACAATGCACAATTTCTGCCCTTAAGTTTCAAGTTGTTCTGCTTGAAGAGGGTCACAACAATTATGGGAACCAGAGTAATATATAAAACAGAGGGAAACAAAGGTGGATATGAAGCATGCAAAAGTGAATGATAGAGGAAATAAGGGCTATCAGCAAATTAGACCTAGTACTAAACATGTTAAAATGTCAAAAAGACATATCTAAAAATACTATATTTGAATGCATGGGGCAACTACAACAAGGTAGATGAAGTAACAGTCCTAATAATTGTAAACAGTGCAGACTGATTAGCAAGTTTAGATTGCATATAATACAGGGAGAACTATAGCAATTATGGAAATGTGTAAGTAGTATGATCAATACTGGGAACTGAACATTTAAGGATATTTCATGTTTAGGGAGGATGGGCAAAAAAAGAAAAGGAGATGGGCTGGTGTTATAATGCAAACTTGGCTCAGAGAGACTAGACCCATAATCATGAATGGAGCCTAGAAGCACCAAGGGGTGGAATATATTAGTGTGACTTATGTACAGGCCTCTAAACAGTAGTGGTAAGGTAGGACATGTCATTATACAGGACAGTAGAGATACAAAACTAGAACTCTGTGGGAAGCTCGTGAAGTAATTTTTGGGCCCCCTGCTGAGATATTTGTATCCTTGGTAGCCACAGGTGAAGTGCCGTAAGAATACAGGTTGACTACCATGGTGCCACTATTTAATAGACGTGGTAAGGAAAAGCCAGGGAACTGTAGGCCAGTGAGCCTGCTATCAGTGGTGGATAAGTTGTAGGACAGAATCCTGAGGGCCAGGATTGGCAAATATTTGGAAAGGTATGGACTGATTAGGGACAGTCAACATGGCTTTGCACATGGGAAATCATGTAGTAACAAAGAGGATTGATGAGGATAGAGCGATGGACATGATCTATATGGACTTCAGTAAGTTATCCGACGAGGTTCCTCATGGTAGACTGGTTAGCAAGTTTAGATTGCATATAATACAGGGAGAACTATCCATTTGGATACAGAACTGACTTGAAGGCAATAATATTATAACAGATGAATTCCTTGAGTTTGTAGAGGGTTGCTTTTCAGACTGGATGCCTATTACCAGAGTTGTGGCATGAGGATTGGTGCTGGGTCCACTGCTTTTTGTCATTTATATAAATTATTTGAATGTGAATATAGGAGCTGTGGTTAGTAAGTTTAAAGATGACATCAAATTTGGAAGTGCAGTGGATAGCGAAGAAGAATACGTTAGAGTACAATGGGACTTTGATTAGATGAGCCAATGGACTAAGGACTGGCAGATGGTGTTTCGTTTAGATAGATAAGGCATTTTGGAAAGACAAATCAGGACAGCACTTATATGCCTCAGTATAAGGCCCTGTGAGCGTTGCTGAATAAAGAGTCTTTGGAGTGCAAGTTCATAGTTCCCTGAAAATTGAGTCCCCGATAGACAAGATAGTGAAGAAGGAGTTTGGCGTTCTTGCTTTAATTGGTTAGTACATTAAATATAGGAGTTGGGAAATAATGTTGCGGCTGTACGGGGAATTGGTTAGGATATTTTTGGAATACTGCATGTAATTCTGGTCTCCCTACTGTAAGAAGAATGTTGTGAAACTTGAAAGGGTTTAGAAAAGATTTACAATGATGTTGCCAGGGTTGGAGGACTTGAACAATAGGGAGAGGCTGAATAGGTTGTGGCTATTTTCCCTAGTGTGTCGGAGGCAGAGGGTCACCTTATGGAAGTTTATAGAATCATGAGGGCCATAGGTAAGGTGAATAGCCAAGATCGTCTCCCCAGGGTAGCAGAGTCCAAACTAGAGGGCATAGGTTTAAGATGAGAGGGAAAAGATTTAAAAGGGACCAAAGGGGCAACTTTTTCGCGTAGAGGGTGATGTGTGTATGGAATGAGCTGCCAGACGAAGTGGTGGAGGCTGGGAGAATTACAACATTCAAAAGGCATCTGGATGGGTATGTGAATCGACGGTGTTTAGACGAATGTGGGTGAAATACTGGCAAATAGGACTAAATTTATTTAGGATATTTGGTCAGTGTGGATGAGTTGGATTGGGTGATCTGTTCCCATGTTGTACACCCCTGTTTATCTCGGACTCGAACACTGGTGCTACAGTAGTCATGGCTGACATTATTCACCATGTGGACTGGGAATTGATATTTGCAATAATACTATAACAGATGAATTCCTTGAGTTTGTGCAATATGAGGAGAAATTTCTTCACTTAAAAGGTGGGTAAATCTGTAAAATTCTCTACTCCAGAAGACTGTACAGTTCAGGTCACTGAACAAACTTAAGAAAGAAATAGATTTCTGGAGACTAAATACATCTCTGGGTATAGTATGGTGCTGAGAAAGAGTATCAGCAATGATCATATTGAATAACAGAGCAGCCAGACTGGGCCAAATGGCCTACTCCTATTTTCTATGTTCTTTTGCATTTCTTCAGATAAATCTGAAAATCGGGGTGGGTGGGTGGTGGTGGGGGGGGGGGGGGGGGGGGCGGGGGGTTTGCTGTACTTTCACGTGTTTTCTCAAATTGAAATGATCTTTTTAAAATTATCCATATCAAGGTACAACATTTGCAACAGCAATATAAACAAAAAGACAGTGAACTTCATGAAACATGGATTCATCTGCAAGAGTCTAAACTTAGATGTGATCAGCTAGAAGAAACAATCAGTAAGTTTTGTGCAATGTAAATTTAATTAATGTACACTGCTATGTAGTGGCAACGTAGAGTAATAATGAAGAGAAAGACTTGCTAATTTGCAAATTAGCAGCGTTGAATAATGCAGTTGTAAGGATTTGACAAAATGATGAATATATCAGTGAAGTAGTATAATCTTCTTCAAGTATTACTGCTTAAATCTCAACACCATATAGTTATAGTTTGAAATCCTGGCCGACTTGATCCACCTTGTAGGAGGCAGTATCATGATCTAAGATATATTATTATTAAAGAATATTGCTGTTACTTCTGGAGGATTTCTTAAGATATGTAAAGGCATAGCTTCAGAGCTGTATAGAACGTTTTATTTAGTTGTGATCACTTAGTTAGATAGGCAGAGTGTGATGCAGAATGATTCCAACATCACGAGTCCAATTCACATACAAAGAGACTTTGGTGTATAGGTTCGTAGCTCCTTGAAAGTGGATTCATAGGTAGACAGGATAGTGAAGCAGGTATTTGGTATGCTTGCCTTTATTGATCATTGCAGCAAGTTTGGGAGTTGGAAGGTCATATTGCAGCTGTGCAGGACATTGTATAGGCCACTTTTGGAATACTCCGTGTAATTCTGCTCTCCCTATTATAGGAAGAATGTTATGGAACTTGAAAGGATTCAGAAAAGATTTACAAGGATGTTGCCATATTTGGAGGGTTTGAGCTTTAGGGGCAAGGGGCGTGGACAGGGTAAACAGACAAAGACTTTTCCCTGGGGTAGCGGAGTCCAAAGCTACAGGGCATAGGTTTAAGGTGATAGAGGAAGGGTTTAAAAGGGACCCAAGAGGAAACTGTTTCATGCAGAGGTTGTGCATGTATGGAATGAGCTGCCAAAGGAAGTGGCGGAGGCTGGTTCAATTACAGCATTTAAAAGGCATCTGGGTGGGTATATGAATAGGAAACTTTAGAGGGATATGGACAAAATGCTGGCAAATGGGACAAGATTTATTTAGGATATCTGGCTGGCATGGATGAGTTGGGCTGAAGGGTCTGTTTTCATGCTGTACAGCTCGATGATTGTATGACTCTATCAACTGTGGTAATATAGTTTATGATAACATGCCTCCAATTGGTCCATCCTTGATATGTGGTGGGTCCTGTTCCTACATAATCATAGACTTCAATCTCCCTGTCTCCCTTGTGGACAGTGGCTCGTTATCACTACCACATTGAAGAAAATTTTCCCTTCAAAATATCTTGGTTTTAGCTTGAGTTTGATTGCCTTACAACTTTTACCATTTGGAACTATTGCATTTTATTTAGTACAAAATTTTAATCCTTTGGTTTGAATTTGTATGATTAGGGACATTTAAGTGAGTCTTGGATAGGCACACAGAAGTTAGTACAATGAAGGAGATGTGGGCTAGTCTGACCTGAGAGTAGGGTAGAAGGCTGGCACAATGTCGAGGGCCAAAAGGGCCTGTACTGTACTGTACTGTTCTAAATTTTCTTCTTCGAAATTGTAACTTCTTCTAAATTGTATCTTCTTCTGCATTTTTTTCAATACTTTAGAAATTCAGGAAGCATAAAATTATTTTAAGGACTTTAATATATTCAGGGAAAAGAACATTTTAAGCTTGTTTGTGACCACCACAGAGGTGAATTTGAAAATATCACATTTAAGATATTTAAAAAACACTGGGTAGTGTGTCCCAATCTTTGTCTCCTTTGAAGTTATTTCGCATTATTGATCAATAAGCGCTGTAGAATGGCAAATCAGCTTAAATTTTGTATTAATAGAAGACATATCGATCATTCAAATTGTAATTTAGTTCCAGCAAATCTTGAAAAATGAAGCAAGATATGCACATTAGAAACATTGCTTAGATTAGTTTGCAGATTGTTACTGCTCCCATGTTTAAGTAAATCAGTTAGTGACTAAGGGTTCTTGTGGATATTAAAAATTGCTGTTATGTCATGAAAACATATCTAGGTTCTTTGTAGGAGCTATTATAAAACAAAGTGTAACACTTAGCCACAGAAAGAGATATTGGGTAATATAAACAATAGCTCGGTCAGAAAAGTAGGTTCTAAGGAATGTCTGAAAAGAGGTAAGGAAAAGAGGTGGAGACTTCTAGAGAAGGGATTCTAGTGCTTAGAACCATTAGCAGCTAAAGGTTATAACCACAATGGTGTGCATTGAAAATCAGTGATGCTCAACAGCCTAGATTATATGCAAATAAAAGCTTAGTCAAAAAGGTAGGTTTTAAGGAGTGTTTTAAAGAGGAAAGGAAAAGATGCAGAGAGATGCAGAGAGGGAATTCCAAAGCTTAAAACCCTTGGCAGCTGATGGTATTGCCACCAATGGTGGAGCATTTGAAATCAGTGATGTGCAAGAGGCTCGAATTTATGTAGACATCTTGGTTGGTTGAGAGAGTTACGAGAATTATAGAGATGTGGGAAGACAAGGTGATTGAGGAAATTGAAAATCTCACAAAGTTTGGATAAATTATACTGAGTCTAAAGGGCACTTTACATTAATTCTGCATGGCTGAACCTTTACAAAAATCCAGAAGTGTCCTACATGTTGAAAATGTGTTGCTGGAAAAGCGCAGCAGGTCAGGCAGCATCCAAGGAGCAGGAGAATAAACGTTTTGGGCGTGAGCCCTTCTTCAGGAAACGTCGATTTTCCTGCTCCTTGAATGCTGCTTGACCTGCTGCGCTTTTCCTAGTGTAAAAAATGAGGTCTGCAGATGCTGGAGATCACAGCTGCAAATGTGTTGCTGGTCAAAGCACAGCAGGTGCTACCTTTTGACCAGGCCTACCTTTTATCTCAGCCTGCTTGGCTCTCTCTCTCTTATTCCTGATGAAGGGCTTATGCTCGAAACGTCGAATTCTCTATTCCTGAGATGCTGCCTAACCTGCTGTGCTTTGACCAGCAACACATTTGCAGCTGCTGCGCTTTTCCAGCAACACATTTTCAGCTCTGATCTCCAGCATCTGCAGTCCTCACTTTCTCCTGTCCTACATGTTGCAAAGTAAATTTCATTGTACAGTACCTGTTTGTTTTCTGCTTTGTTCCTATTTTGTTAAGTAATAATAATGCTTAAAAATAATGGTGATTTCAATCGGCAACAATTCAAATAGAAAATATGTGACAAAATATTAAACATTTTTATTATGGAAATGATCAAAAGCTGCATTATAAAGTTTTCACTACTATTTAATATTTTAAATTAAAAGGACATCTTAATGAAAATCTTCAAGAGGCATGTACCAAAGAACAGAGTTTGACTACAGAACTAAAGAAGACAGAAGACTTGCTGAAAAAAAGAGAGGTATGATTTGTTACCAAAGTGAAATGCTTGCTTGAAATATTTGTTTTCTGGCTGCAGAAATGATTTTCAGTTGATTAACAACAAATTAGAGGGATAGTCAATCCTGAGGAGGATGGTATCAACTTACAGGAGGACATTAATAAACTTATAGAGTAGTAATTAGCAATGAGGTTCAATGTATAAATGTCAGCTAGTAGATTTTTGTAGCAAGAAAAGGAAAGCTACTAATTATTTGGAAGGTATGAATCTGTTGGGGTAGAGGAACAGATACATCAATCACTAACAGTTGTGTCATCATTTTAAAACAAAAGCAAATTGAACCATGTCCTTTGTTCCAAGAGGGATAACATTTAAAAATAGAAAAGTTGTGGTAAGCCTGTAGTGCACATTAGATGAAGCTTTCAGCACTCTGTGTAGTTCTGGTCATTATAAAAAACACATAGAAGAACTGGGGAGTTACAAAGATGATTGACAAGGATAGTACACAGTATGATGGATATACATCAAAAAAGGATAAACAGTCTGAGTCTCTCCTCTTGAAAGATGAAGACTGAGGAATGACTTTAAAACTGTGAAAGGTTTTGATAAAAGTGTTTACAGACAGAATATGTTCGTTTGTGGGGAACAGCATAATTAGAGGTCATCAATATAAGATGGTTGTTAAGAACATTTACAAGAATGTTAAGAATGTTTACCATGCCAAGTGCTGACACAAGCGAGAGGTATGACGTTGATGTTGATCAATGCCTCACAATGGCATGTCCACCCTCTGTTGATCTACAGATCAACTGATAACTATTCCCCACTGCCTTAAGCTGCATACTTCTCCCATAGTGCTAATAAGCTATACAGAGGTTGGCAACCTATAATTGATCACTAAAAACATAGATAGTAAGAAAGCAATGCAAGCCATGAGTCTGCAGCACATTTGCCAATGCTGAAGTCAATAACTGTGCACTAAGGAAGCAATGTTATGTATAAAGAGGCTGGCAGCTTCCAAGTAAGTGGTAAAGTGAGACAGAAAGCAAGTTAAGTGCCATGAGGTACATTTTATGCAAATGCAGATGAGTCCCTCAAAGGAAAGTGACTTGGTGGAAGCTTAGAAGTCACAGGTATCCCTGAACACTTAAACTAAACTGTTAATAGGCTGAAATGGTACGAGAAGGGCTTATGCCCGAAACGTCGAATTTCCTGTTGCTTGGATGCTGCCTAACCTGCTGCGCTTTTCCAGCAACACATTTTCAGCTCTGAAATGGTACGAGTGTTGATTTGAGAGCAGTTATGATAATGTGGTGAAACTGGTGTTTTTTTTTTGGTACGGACTTATGTGGATAGAGAGAAGGATGGTGGCTGTGAAGAATGTTGGGAGGTGTTCTAAAGAATCAGTTGAATGTGGCTGGGATATGCTGTTCAGCAAGCTGCAGCTGCCAGCCTGTTCTGACTTACATGTTGGGTATTTGTGTTGTCTAGTTCCTTGGTGAGGGAGAGGAGAATTGGACACAGTAGCGTATAAATAAGGCAACTTGGGGCTTCAGTGAGATGCAAATGCATAGAAATAAAGGTAATTACCACTCAGTCATCAAATAGAGCATACAAGTTGCAAGGTATTACAGTAGAAGTGGCCACCTTTGTCAGTCCAACTGAGATTGGGAACACGATTTGAGTGCAGGCATTTGCATAACCTTACTCAGGACATATCCTGATTAGAGAGACTCTAGGTCGACCCACAGAAATACACCAAAACAAAGCCAAACCTCAGCCAAACAGTTAAAATTTTCTTCAGGATCCTAACTTGCAAGCCATTGTAGTTCTTGCCGGTATGCAGATTTGAGATAGCAAAAGGGACTGAATAGACCTTAATTAAGTAAAGACTCAAGAACTCCAGGAGAGTTCGTACCCTGGAAAGTTGATCTAGATCTGGTTTGGAACAGTTAAATTGCTGAGCAACTTCAAATTCAGAACCAGTCAAAATAAATGGTTAAATCGTCACCTGGTTCTAATGGAGGTTGATTCCAGCGCAGCAGTATCAGTGATCACACAACCAATTTTTAATGAAATTCTCTCCAGACTCCAGCCTTTAATTTTGTGCAGGACCTCAGCTAGATTGAGAACCAATACCAGGGAATCTTTATAGATTATGGATGCAGCTTCGTTCCTGATCTCTTATGAAAGCACCTGGTTCAGTTATCAGTGTTTGTCGTAAATGACTTGGACCCAAGCTGGATTGGGTAAAATTAGTCGCAAGAAATTCATTGACTGGCTCAACGTTTTTCAATTAGAAAAATGCTGCCTGAGTGAAGTCCTAATTTAATACCTGAAGGTTTTCCAGGTAAGTATAGAGACTATCAGAGGAGCTAGGGCCACCATGTATGTTGACCAGGAAGCAATTCTGCAATTCTACAAATCCTGCCCAGTATCATTTTCTTTTTTGGACAAAGGTAGTGGCAAAAATCAGAAGACTGGAAAATGAAGGAATTATTGATTCAGTCTAATTTGCGGATTGGGCAGCACTGGTTGTACTGATTTTGAAGCCAGATGGGTCACTTTGCCTTTGTGGACATTTTAAACAAATATTAAACTGCTTATCACAGCTGGAAAGAAGCCCACGCCCTCAGAGGATTTATACGCAAAGCTGGCAGAGGGTGCTGTCCTTAGCAAAGCTTGACATGAGCAATCCTTACTTGCTCATTTAGAACAGGATCTTCAGAAGTATGCTACAATTAATACCAGTAAGGGCTTGTACCAATTTTATCTTAGCCTGCCTGGCACCCTCTCCTCATTCCTGATGAAGGGCTCCGGCCCGAAGTGTCGAATTTCCTGTTCCTTGGATGCTGCCTGACCTGCTGTGCTTTAACCAGCAACACATTTTCAGCTCTGATCTCCAGCATCTGCAGACCTCACTTTTTGCTTGTACCAATATGTAAGACTGCCATTTGGGGTATCACCAGCTTGTTTAATTTTTCAGAGAGTGATGGAAGACATTTTGCAAGATTTACCTCCGGTCACCATTTACCTAGGTAACATCCTGGCAACGGGGAAAACTGATAAGGACCACTTAGAGAACTTGGATATCGTCCTTAGGTGATTTTCCAAGGTAGGCATACGCCTAAAAAGGGAACAATGTGTGTTACAGACCCTTCAAGTGATCTACTTGGGCTACAGATTGGACAAGACCGGGTTACACCCATTGGAAGGTAAAGTCAGGTCAATTAAAGGTGCCGCAGCTTTCATATCTTGGGCTTGTTAATTATTATGGAAAGTTCATACGTAACCCTGGTATTTATCCTGACACCATTGCATCAACTCGTAAAAGAAGGGTCAGCCTTGGAAATGGTCTCAAACCCTAGTGTTTAATGAAGTAAAGAAACAGCTATCATCCTCCAAGATGTTGACACACTATGATCCTAAGAAAGTTCTGGTATTAATGTGCGGGTGTTTCCCTGTATGCCATCGGGAGGGTAACGGCTCATAGGTGGCCCATTGGAGAGGAACAGTGAAGGGTTTATATATGCAGGAGTTTAGGATCTTAGAATCCCTGCAGCGTGGTAGCAGGCCATTTGGCCCATCAAGTCCACACTGACCCACCAAAGAGCAACTCACACTTCTACCCTATCCTTGTGACCCTGCATTTGCCTGCACATCCTGGACACTATGGCCATTTAACGTGGTCAGTCTACCTAACCTGCATATCTTTAGGCTGTGGGAGGAAACCAGAGCACCAGAGAAAATCCACACAGAAATGGGAAGAATATGCAAACTCCACAGTCACCCAAAGGTGGGATCGAACCCAGGTCCCTGGCATTGAGAGGGAGCAGTGCTAACCGCTGAGTGACCGTGCAGCCCACTACTAATAACTAAGGATATGGTGAGTGCTGGAATATGTTGAGAGAGATGAACAGCCGGGATCTAGGCCTGTGCAGCAGACTTATGGGAATAAATGATCTATGTTCCTATGGAAGTTTTTGACAGTTTGAAGTAGACACTCAAGTCACCCTATAATTGAAACTTGGCTAATGTTTACAACTATTGATTAGCATATTCATTGCTGTGTAAAACAACTTGAATTTGTACTTGGCCTTGAACTGCGCCCTGAATTGAAACAATAGGAGCTGAAAATGTGTTGATGGAAAAGCGCAGCAGGTGAGGCAGCATCCAAGGAGCAGGATGCTACCTGGATGCTGCCTGACCTGCTATGCTTTTCCAGCAACACATTTTCAGCTCTAATCTCCAGCATCTGAAGTCCTCACTTTCTCCTTGAAACAATAGAAGGCTGCTGATAAAGGTCAGATGGGGAAAGTGAGGACTGCAGATGCTGGAGATCAGAGCCGAAAATGTGTTGCTGGAAAAGCGCAGCAGGTCAGGCAGCATCCAAGGAGCAGGAGAATCGACATTTCGGGCATGAGCCCTTCTTCAGGAATGAGGAGAGTGTGCCAAGCAGGCTAAGATAAAAGGTAGGGAGGAGGGATGTGGGGGAGGGGCGTTGGAAATGCGATAGGTGGAAGGAGGTTAAGGTGAGGGTTATAGGCCGGAGTGGGGGTGGGGGCGGAGAGGTCAGGTAGACGATTGCAGGTTAGGAAGGTGGTGCTGAGTTCGAGAGTTGGGACTGAGACAAGGTGGGGGGAGGGGAAATGAGGAAACTGGAGAAATCTGAGTTCATCCCTTGTGGTTGGAGGGTTCCTAGGCGGAAGATGAGGCGCTCTTCCTCCAGTCGTCGTGTTGCTATGATCTGGCGATGGAGGAGTCCAAGGACCTGCATGTCCTTGGTGAAGTGGGAGGGGGAGTTGAAGTGTTGAGCCAAGGGGTGGTTGGGTTGGTTGGTCCGGGTGTCCCAGAGGTGTTCTCTGAAATGTTCTGCAAGTAGGCGGCCTTTCTCCCCAATAAAGAGGAGGCCATATCGGGTGCAGCGGATGCAGTAAATGATGTGTGTGGAGGTGCAGTGAATTTGTGGCGGATATGGAAGGATCCCTTGGGGCCTTGGAGAGAAGTAAGGGAGGAGGCATGGGCGCAAGTTTTGCATTTCTTGTGGTTGCAGGGGAAGGTGCCGGGAGTGGAGGTTGGGTTGGTGGGGGGGGTGTGGACATGTCAAGGGAGTCACAGAGAGAGTGGTCTTTTCGGAACGCTGATAGGGAAGGGGAGGGAAATATATCCCTGGTGGTGGGGTCCATTTGGAGGTGGCGGAAATGACGACGGATGATATGATGTATCAGACGTGATCGACGATGCTCTCCACCGCATCTCCTCCACTTCCCGCTCCTCCACCCTTGTGCCACGCCCTTCCAATCGCCACCAGGACAGAACCCCACTGGTCCTCACCTACCACCCCACTAACCTCCATATACATCATATCATCCGTCGTCAATTCTGCCACCTCCTTGGATGCTGCCTGACCTGCTGCGTTTTTCCAGCAACATATTTTCAGCTCTGATCTCCAGCATCTGCAGTCCTCACTTTCTCCCAGTAAAGATGGTGAAGTCAGGATGGAGATCCTCCAGGCATCGAACTAGAGTGAAAGTCTTGACGAAGTTCCTCAGCCCTCCTTTGATACTGAGCCAGTCTGGGCTCTACCATGGTCCCCTTCCTTAAGGATGCAGTTGAAATCAACCCCACCACCCCGTGTGGATAATGCATTGGCTTACATTGATTGAGCTGAGAAGAATGACGCTTCCTCAAAGAAGTGCATTTGCTTCACTCTGACCGAAGAGTGTAGAACATAATAAGAACTAGGAGCAGGAGTAGGCCATCTGGCCCTTCGAACCTGCTCCTCCATTCAATAAGATCATGGCCGATCTTTTCGAGGCCTCAGCTCCACCTACCCGCCTCTCACCGTAACTCTTAATTCCTTTATTATTAAAAAAAATCACTTCCAAAACGTTTACTTAGTAGCATCAACTACTTCAACTGGGTAGGGAATTCCATAGATGCATAATCCTCTGGGTGAAGAAGTTCCTTCAATTCAACCTGAAATCTGGTTCACCCAATTTTGAGGCTGTGTCCTCTTGTCTTAGTTTCACCTGCCAATGGAAACATCCTCTCTACATGTATCTTATCTATTCCCTTCATAATTTTGTGTTTCTATAAGATCCCCCTCATCCTTCTAAATTCCAATGAATGTAATCCCAGTCTGCTAAGTCTCTCCTCATAAGCCAACCCTCCTCAACTGTGGAATCAACCTAGTGAGCCTCCTCTGCACCCTCTCTCGTGCTAGTGCACCCTTTCTCAAGTAAGGAGACCAAAACTGCACACAGTACTCCAGGTATGGCGTCACCATTACCCTATACAGTTGTAATATAACCACATTGCCACCATTGGACACCGGAATAATGCCTCATCTTCTTACATAGCTAGGACCACACAGTGTCCAGAAAGCACAGTAAGCTGTTCCCTGATGGACCACAGTGAATAATCTTCTGCTGTCTTCTTCTGGGCCAGACAGATAAATACCTTGCACTGGAAGGGGTACACACATTCCTTCAAGCCAAGTGGAGTGGTTCAACCTTTACCTCAGTGCCTCCAGTTGGTGCAGATACAGGAGGAACAGTTCACACACAATAAAAGGTAGTACTTTTGATATGACCATCTGCTGTTCCATGGCTTTAAGGGAGTCAACTGGCAGCTAGATCCTGCCCAAGGTGAGCGCCTTTGAGGACCAAGTACACAACCTGCTTGGTCTTCACAAAGTAAGCAGACTTCCTATACATTTTTGAGGCTGACTGTAGCAGCTGTTGCCTTAATGCTGGCCTCAGTGCTCAGGTTGGGGTGACCATAGCTCTTGACTGCAATACACTTTAAAAAGAGCTTAAATAGTGAAGAGGTAGCAAGGCTGAAGGTGTAGTTGGTCTTGCATAAATGTAGCTGGATCTCACTACTGGTGACTGTGCTGTAGAAATTGGTATGGTTTTCAGAGCCCACTCTCTTTGATCATTAAATAATAAAAAGACAACACGCAAAGGGGCAAGGGAATAATTTGGGTAACTCAGAAGATTTTGGTGATTCCCCAGTCATAATACGAAAAGGAGGGTAGGGGCAGATAGTAGAAGGAGATGTAGAGGGGGGACGTCACCTGCTGTAAGAGTATTACTGCTTTCTTGTTCCTGAAAGGAGGAAATTGTAGCAATACCAGGTGCTTGTGTTTGACCAGTGATTTGAGGTTTTATTTGGGTCAAAGGGAAGGTGATGTTATTGTTTGTTATTGATGTTCTCTTCTTTTTCCATTTTCTGCTCTTACTAAACAAACAACAGCAACACAAAAGCAAAGGCTAAAATTTTCCATATATTTCTAAACAACCTGCTTAGTGTTG
This sequence comes from Hemiscyllium ocellatum, assembly GCF_020745735.1. NCBI lineage: Eukaryota > Metazoa > Chordata > Chondrichthyes > Orectolobiformes > Hemiscylliidae > Hemiscyllium > Hemiscyllium ocellatum. Next base: position 48,500,067 of record NC_083426.1, read on the forward strand.
TGACTACACAATTCTGAAGCAGGTGAGACTTGAGGCAGGGCCTCTGGCTTAGAGGTAGGGACGCTACCACTACACCACAAATACTCTTTCCAAGTTCTGGAAGTCCAGTTGCAATGAGCATTACCTGCTCTCTGGAGCTTTTACGTTTGACCTTATAAGGGGTTCTTATGGCGCAGAGGTAGTGTCTCTACCTATAATCAGCAGCCCTGGGCTCAAGTAATACTTCCTTCAGAGCTAGGTAATAACAACTCTGAACAAGTTTATTTGAAATAAAAGTCATATGATTGACCCTTAAAGGGGACTGTATATCCTACATTGAAATAATACACCAAGCTTTCGACAGTAAACACTGATAAGGCACCACAGCGTTTCAGCTACTTGCATTCCAAATGCTGTACCTGCAAATGTACTGTAGAATTGATGTGGTTTAGAAGCTCTTACTAATAATTTTCTTCTAGGTTAGCAAGTTATAAGAGATGATTGAACCCAAAGCTATGGTAGAGCATTCTGAGCTTCTGAAAATCTTAGGACTGATATTAAAGTGTCCATAACTCAGGACTTCAATACAATCTTCATAGAAGTGATCACATGCTCTATTGTTGTCTGCAGTCATTCTGTTTCCATCAGACTCCCCTATAATTTGGAGGTGGACGTCTCCAACTTCAACATTGTGCACCTGTTCCCTAACAGGCTGTCCAGTGCACCAATCAGCTGACAGATTACAACTATCTTTCTTCTCTTATGGACTCACCTTTGGAAGTCTTCTAAGCAAAGTGCTAAAATATGAGCTAATTCTACAGCACCTGGTTCATTGGTTTTTATTCTCTGCCTTTTCTTGTGCTCAGCAAATCTCCTTTTGAATTGCTAATGAATGTTAACTTTTGAGCCAATACTTGCATGAGTAAAGATAATTGATGGTGCATATCAGCCTACTGTCTGCTTCTTTCTCTGGTTCTCTAGTTTCAGTCTTGCAATGAATCTATAAAAAAGATAATGTTGAAGAATTACCTTCCAGCTCCCCCACAAGACTTGATAACCAAGGAAGGTGCATTCATATTGCAGCCAGACAAGTTAAACTGGAAATCTTACAGTACATGACAATAGCAGACGAGAGAAATTCCTGGTTAACCTTGTGATAGAAAGAAAGTTGGTCTCTCTACTAATACGATCAATAGCTCTGAACTGCTACATGCATCTGAATGTACATATTGCAACAACAATATGGAGTCCCCGAGTAAACTATAACACACCATCACCAGTAGCATTAGCAATGGATGGCAAAAACTCACACCAGATATTGGCAGAAAGTGAGCCCTGTGGCAATTTCATACAATTCAAAATAAACTGGGCATTTTTTTTGTTATGAAATTCTCTTGTTAGCTGAATAATGTTGATTTAATGGCAATTTTATATTGAAAATGCATTCTTATTCTGTTTATCATGATTAGGTTTCTCAAAAGTCTTTTGAAGAAGAATTAGAAAATGCCATGAAGATTATCATTCAGCTTACTGGAGAAAAAGAAAGCCAAATTGAAGAATTTAATAAAGTTACAACGAACAGTGCATCAACAATTGCTGAACTTAGAAATACAATTGAACATTTGGAAGAATCAGTCAGATCAGAACAGCGAAGGTAAAAAAAAGTAAATAATTACTTTGTATTTTTAAACAAAATTCTGTTCCTAAGGAATCAAAGCTGTAATAAGTATAATTCAGCTAACTATTAGAATAGAGTTTGCAAACCAGCCTATTCTGAGTATGTTAAATCGGACCAAATCGCAGATGTTTTATTTAGCATTGTTTCTTTGGAATAAGCTATGTGAAGAGTGAAGAAACAAATATTCAGAATGTGTTACAATCTCAGATTCTGGATTTTTTTAAAAAATAGATCCAAACAAATTGAAGAAACTTTAAGGGTTTCTTCTTTGGAATTGGAAGAGAAGACATCAGCTCTAGGTAATTAAAAACTGCATTTTAAAATTTATTTTTTAAGAAACATTAAACATATTTATTATGGTTACTAATATTACCAATGTCAATAAATATAAAACATTTATATTCAAAAGATATTTGAAAATGTGTCACATGAAAGGTTAATGCCCAATGCTGTTGGGGCTGATACATTAGCATGGATAGAGGATCAAATAGAAGGTACATCACAGGAAACGGTCAGAAATAAATGGATAATGTTCAAGTTTGCATATTGGCTTTTCTATTTACAATATGTTAATGACTTGAATGAAGGTATTGCATCCAATAGTAATAGTAAAATAAGTAAGAATGAAAATTGTGAGCATGATACAAAGAGTGAAAAGGAATATAAATAAAGTGACCAGCTGACAAAATCTGTGAGACAGGAAAATTGAGGTTATGCATTTTGTCAAGAAAATCAGAAAAGCTGAATATCATTTAGGATGCAATCAAATCAGAGAAATTTCCAAATTCTGATGTATAGAGAGATCTGAATGTGTTGTACATGAATCACAATGTCTGAGCATCTAAATACCTATGTAATTAGACATATAGGATGTTGATCTTTATTGTAATGGGAATGGATTATAAAAGTTAGGAAGTCCTGCTCCAACTATACAGGACATTCAGGAGATTGTATTTAGACAACTGTGTACGGTTTTGTGGTCTCCTTGACTAAGCTCAGACAAAGCTTTACGAGACTGAATATATATCCTGAAGACAGAGTGGGATGGTGGGGCAAAGGTGTAAGTGAAGGTGGAGATAGAATCCAGAGAGACAATGCAGCAGTTATACAAAGGCTTGGATAATGGTGAGCTGGGGAAAAAGAAAAGCTGAGAATGGGAGCCATTTATTAATAGGAGAAAGTGAGGACTGCAGATGCTGGAGAACAGAGTTGAAAAGTGTGACACTGGAAAAGCATAGCAGGTCAGGCAGCATCCGAGGAGCAGGAAAGTCGAATGTGGAGGCAGAGGGAAAGGGGACTGAGGGTGGGGTGGGGGATAGCTGGGAAGATAATCAAATAAATGCAAGTGGGAGGGTGATAATGATAGGTCAGAGTGGAGGGTGGAGCAGATGGATGGGAAGGAAGATGGACAGGTAGGACAGTTGAAGAGGGTGGTGTCAAGTTGCAGGGTTGGATCAGCGATGAGGTGGGGGGAGGGGAGGTAAGGAAACTGGTGATATCAGCGTTGATGCTGTATGGTTGAAGGGTGACAAGGCACAAGATGAAGCATTCTTCCTCCAGTCGTCAGGTGTCTTGGGTTTAGTCGTGGAGGAGACCCAGAACTTGCATGTCATTGGCGGAGTGGGAGGGAGAGTTGAAGTGGTTGACCACAGGGTGCTGGGGTTGATTGGTGCGTGTGTCTCGGAGATATTCCCTGAAATGTTCCGCGCGTTGGGATCCTGTCTCCCCATTGTTGAGAAACCCACATCGAGAGCAATGGACACAGTGGATGAGGTGTTTGGATGTGCAGGAAAATCTCTGCCAATGTGAAAAGATCCTTTGGGACCTTGGATGGAGGTGAGGCGGGGAGGTGTGAGTGCAGGTTTTACACCTCTTGTGGCGGCAAGGGACGGTGCCAGGAATGGAGGGTTGGAGGGCTTGGACCTAACGAGGGAATCGTGGACGGAATGATCTCTGTGGAACATAGATAAGGATGGGGAGGGAAATAGATCTCTGGTGGTGGGGTCATTCATTAGTAGGTGAAAATGGGTTGATGATAAGCCAGGATGTGGGGACGTGTAAAGGAAATGGAATAAGGTGTTCAGCCCTAAAATTATTAAACATGATTTTTAGTCCTGAAGACTGCAATGTTCCCAAGCAGAAAATGAGATGCTCTTCTTTCAACTTGCATTGAGTCCTGCTGAAGCATTGCAGCAGGTCTGAAACATTGTTGGCTGGTGAACATGATGATGCTTTGAAGTGGCAGGCATCCAGAAACTTGGGGTAATTATTACAGAGAAAATGTAAGTCTTCAACAAAGCATTCAGTCAGTCAACATTTTATCTCCCCTCTCTATGGGGTTGGGGACTGTGAGCTTGGGGTCTGTGGTTGCAAGATCCCCAGACAAGAATCTTGAGTTTATGGGCACTAGCCAACCCTCTTCACGATGAGCATGCAACCCCTTTATACTTGCATCAGGATGATCTTGGAGCTCTCCGCTTCTTCCTGATAAAAAGGCATGCACCTCCCCCATTTATCACCTCCCTCCTCTGCCTGGCTGAGCTTGTCCTCACTTTGAACAGCTTTTCCTTTGACTGCTCTCGCTTTCTTCAGTTCAAAGGTGTGGCCATGCATACCTGCATGGGCCCCAATAATGCTTGCTCTCTTTGTGGAGTTCATTGAACAATCCTTGTTCCAATCTTATTCAGGTCCCTCCCAAAAAACATATTCTCTGGTACATTGATGACATCACCGGTGCTGCTTCTCCCTTCCATCCGGAATCAGAAAAAAATGATCAAATTCACTTCCATTTTCTACCTGCTTTCACCTGCACCTGATCCATCTCTGACACCTCCTTTCCCTTCCTCGGCTTTCTTTTTCCATTTCTGATGTTAGACTGGCCATTAATATCCACTACAAGCCTGATTCCTACCGTTGTCTGGACTATGCATCCTCACACCTTGTTTCCTGTAAAGACTCCATTCCATTGTCCAATGTCTCAGTTGCATCTGTTCTGATGATGCCACCTTCCACAAGAGGTCTTAGAAATGTTCATCTTTTTCCTCAATCAAAGATTCCTCATCACCGTGGTTGACAGGGCCCTCAGCTGTGTCAGTCCCATAGTTTGCATTCCAGCCCTCAACTCTTCTCTTCCCTTCCACTACACCAAAGGGTTCCCTGGTCCTCACTTTCCACATCTACATCCAAAAGATCATTAGCTGCATTTCCCCCACTTAAAGCCCTATGCAATTCACAGATAGGTTTCATTCTGTTCCCTTTTCAGTATTCCATAAGGATTGTTCCATCCAGGACATCCTGGTTCACTCCTCTACTTCACACACCTCACGATTCCTTCCCATTTAATCACAGAAGGACTAACACCTGTCTGTTTCCTTCCTCCCCCCTCAGGTGAGAGTGATTTACCTGCACTAGAACCAATCTAGTCTCTGTATTTGCTGCTCACAATGTAGTTTCCTCTACTTTGGAAGACGAAACACCGACTTAGCAAACATGTTGCAAAACATCTACATATTATACACAAACATAACCTCATCTTCTAGTTGTCTGCCACTTCAACACACCACTATGTTCCCTGCCCAGCATTTCTGACATGGGCCTACTGCTGTGCTCCAGTGAGGCTTATCACAAACTGGAGAAACAGCATCTCATTTTCTGCTTGGGGCTCCTGCAGTCTTTAGGACTCAAAATTTAGTTCAATGATTTTAGGGCCTATTCACAACTACACCCCAGGCCCTGTCATCACATGGCTGCTTTCATCACAGCCAACCCATTTTCACCTACTAATGATTCCTATTACCAGCTTTTTTTTCTCTCTGGTTTGCCATTATCTATCCCTTTGCCTAACTCCTATTATCTCCCTCTTGTCTCCATCTCCTATTATCTCCCTCTAGACTCCATCTCCACCTATCATTTATTCCTTTACCCCAGCTGCTGTCTTCAGCACTTTTCCCCACCTATATCCAGTTCTGAAGAAGTGTCACAGGATCCAAAACTTTGACCGTGCTTTCTCTCCACAGATGCTGCCAGACCTGCTGAATTTCTCAGCAATTTCAGTTTTTGTTTCAGACTTACAGCATCTGCAGTTCTTTGCTTTTTTTTTCGCAAGGCTGATTCCTGGGGTGAAGGGGTTGTCATGAAGAAAAACTGAGTAGGTTGGACTTCTACACATTGGAGTTTAGAAGAATGAGAAAAGGTTTGGTTGAAAATACAAGATCCTGTGAGAGATTAGTGGAGTAGATGTTGTTAAGATGTTTCACTTCAATGGAGATCAAAACAATGGGACACAGTTTAAAAGAATGGGCCTCACATTTATGATGGAAATGAGGAATTTCTTCTCTCAAAGGGTTGCTGTCCTTTGAAATTATCTTCCACCGAGAGCAGTAGAAGTTGGGTCATTAAATAGCTCATTGAATTGTACACATTTTGGATGTACAAGGGAGCTGATAGTCAAAGGTGGCAGGCAGGATAATGGAATTCAGGCCACAATCATGTTAGACATGATCTTTTTGAATAGCAGAGGCATCTCAATGGACTACTCCTCCTTTTTCTTTTGATCTTATGAGTACTCAGGAGAATTGTCTTTTACAGTTACAACACTAACAACTTGGTTTTGCATATAACTTACATTATGCTATGTGTTATCCATTTATTTCAGTTCTAATTGCTATGAAGTAGTGGATCAACATATGATGACTGAAGTCACCTGATTGCTGTACCTGCTTATCAGGCAGGTGAAGAAAATAAAGCAGAAACTTTTTTAACATGCACTAGTTAAAATTACTGCACTAATGAGCTTAGCAATTCTCATTCATGTGTTTTGTAAAACCAGAAGTGTAGGCCTCTATGCACTCAGCATTAAAATTCACATTCTGCAGGAGTGCAAGTATTGGAGGTAGTATTTAATGCATTGTCTGGCTTAATTGTATATCACCAAATCCTGATTATTATATTAATCCCACTTTAGGTTGCCTGTGTACTCTTTTTCTGAAGAGGTTTAGGTTGACTTGGTTTTCTGAAGAGCTTTATAACCACCAAGTACTTGCTTGGAACTATTACTAGGAGGCTTATAGCTTTTTGTTGAAGAACTTGCATTTGAAAGCTAGGTTGCTATAATAATGAGACTTAATGCTGAGTTTTCAAAATATGTTTTAGATTGGGGAGGGGAGAGGAATTAGGCTAGTGTCAGGCAATATACTGGTTTTTCAGAAATCAGCTTTAGAAGCAGCATGTACACTGCCAAAATTGACCAATGCCCCTTAGGCAGCACATTCCAAACCCAAATCCAGACCAAAAAGCACACAGAATTCTCCAATTTACCTGATGTTCAGCTCTGGATTGATGGAAAAATATGGACTGAGTTTTGTACTGAACAAAAATTACTATTTTTATACATAAATAAACTCTAGCTAACTCTACTATTTAAAATTCAAAGCCTCTTGTAAAATTCCCCTCTATACAAACATATAGACAGGCACATAAACAGAATGAATGTAATAGGTGGAGGGAAAGGCACAGAAGGCAGTTCAGTGGTTCCTGCCCATAGGCATTGCTGACATCATTATTTCTTTCTCCATATACTTCCACTTGTTTGCAAGTGGGACAGGAACTGCTCCACACTTACGAGGGTTTTTGACTTATCAAAACTACAGTTTACAGCAACTGGAAAAGGGAAATAAACTGGCTATCTTCAGACTTGAGCTTGCTTTACTGCAGGGGAAGGAACGAGCTTTTGCTTTTGCAAAGCCTCGATTCCTTATGCAAAATATTCATAGCCCTAAGCTGTTCAGCTTCCTTGGAGTCAATCACATATTTGGTACAGGTCCTTGTCATCGATAAATGATCACTGGAATGAACTAGTTTTGCCAGCCAAAGTTTCATTTGTACACTCTCTTTGGCTCTAGCTTGTCTGCAAACTAGACTTCTACTACTGCTTGAAAAGTAGTTGTGTAAACAGTACTTAAATTGAGTGTCAGGTTATTTGCTTTTAAAAAAAGCAGGAATCCTTCAACATTAGTTTTTAAAACAGATCTTATCCCATTTCAGTCTACAATCAAAACTACAGACAAACAAAAATGTATGGTCTTTTCAAACCTCCACCATTAAAAAAAACTGGAATAATATTTTTAGAAGTTTCATTATGAAATATGTAATATGTAAACAAACAGCAAGACCTGCATCCATATATTCTTTCTTGCCCTGGTAGTGATTGTAATGAGGTCAGCCAGCTGGACTTCGCAGAATATGAGTTTCCCAAATGGCACTGTTAACCTGATCCAATCAGGGATACGTGACTGACATAAAAGTCACAACCACCTGATGAAGGAGCAGAATAGCTAGTGCTTCCAAATATACCTGCTGGACTATAAACTGGTGTTGTGTGACTTTTAACTTTGGACATCAAAGGATAAATGTCAGGGATCTTGAGCCCTGAATGCCTGACACAGTGAGAGATAGTGGTATTGTCAAAGACTGCATTTGTAACTAAAGGGTGATTGATGCAGGCCTCTGAAGAGTTATTTCAACTGCGACGAAAATAAAGCATTATCCTTAAGAAATCTGTTGGCTGCAGTCGTTTTGAAGTTGCCGTAAGCATTTTCTTACATCATGCCTCTGTTCCAGAAGCTTGATTTGCTCAACCTGACTGTTGAGGACTGAGCCCAGTATGTGGAAGAATGTTATTTTTTCCTCTGGCTTTGGCAGATGGAAAACAATGAGTAATTCTCCTGACAGCCTATGCAGCTACAGCTTTTCATATACTAATCTAAGTGCATTTTAAACGTCGTAATTATGCCAGCATCCACCATTTCCTCAAGAAGCTCATTCCACACATGCACCACCCTCTATGTAGAAATATTGCACCCCTGTTTTCTTTTTTACTCTCCTGTCAGCTTAAAAGCATGCTCCCCAGTCATGAAATCCCTCATTGTAGGGAAATGACATTTACCATTAGCTGTATTTATAGCCCTCCTTCATTTGTAAACCTCTACAAGTTCACCTCTCAGGAGAAAGTGAGGACTGTGGATGCTGGAGATCAGAGTCGAAAAGTGTGGCGTTGGAAAAGGACAGCCAGTCAGGCAGCATCCGAGAAGCAGGAGAGTTGAAGTTTCTTAAGCTCTTTGTCAGGAATGAGGGGTTGGCCCAAGAGGGCCGAGAGATAAATGGGAGGAGGTGTTGGGGCTGGGTGCAAGGTAGCTGAGAATGCAAAAGATAGTTGGAGGTGGGGGGTAATGGTGATAGGTCAGAAAGGAAGTTAGAGTGGATAGATGGGAAGGAAGATGAACAGGTAAGATAGTTTAAGAGGGCAGTGCCAAGTTGGAAGATTGGATCTAGGATAAGAGGGGAAATGAAGAAACTGGTGAAATCTACATTTATCCTGTATGGTTGGAGGGTCCCAAGGCGGAAGATGAGGTGTTCTTCCTCCAGGTGTCGGGTGGCTAGAGTTTGGCGGTGGGGGAGGCCCAGGACTTGCATGTTCTTGATGGAGTAGGTGGGGCAGTTAAACTGTTTGGCCACAGGACGGTGGGGTTGTTTTATGCGGGTGTCCTAGAGATGTTCTCTGAAATATTCTGCAAGTTGGCATCCTGTCTCCCTGATATAGAGGAGATCACATCGAGAGCAACAGACGCAGTAGATGACATGTCTGGAAGTACAGATAAATCTCTGCCAGATGTGAAAGGATCCTTTGGAGCCTTGGACAGAGGTGAGGGGGGAGGTGTGGGCACAGATTTTGCATTTCTTGCGGTGCAAAGGGAAGGTGCCGGGAGTGGAGGGTGGGTTGGTTGGGCCATGGACCTAACAAGGGAGTCGCGGAGGCAATTGTCTCTGCGCAACACTAATAGAGGTGAGGAAGGAAATATATCTCTGGTGCTGGGTTCTGTTTTTGATGATGGAAATGACAGAGGATGATGCGTTGTATCTGGAGGTTGGTGGGATGGAAGTTGAAGGGGGTGGGGGGGGGAGAGCTCTGTCCTTGTTGCAATTGGAGGGGTGGAGTGATAGGTGATTGTTTAAAAGCAAGGTTTAGTGGACCTTGTCAAGTCTAAAGGAGCTTGAGTGAGGTGAACTATTTGATAAAGACGACAGACAAAAAGAAGTCTCAGAGTGTGTCATGTGAATATGCTGAAAAGGTATATTGATAGGAACGGAAAGCAAAAGGAGAATGTGTTATTGGTTACAAAACAGTGAAGGATCAAATTCAGAGGATTCTGAATTGAATATTCCTCAAATTAAATTGGACAATGAGGAAGTGGTCAAAAATTGGAATAATTTATTGAGTTACCTTCCAGAAGAAAATCGAAATGACCTGAAAGCGTTATTGCTATTGCATGGGGAGATATGAGGAAATAAGCTGAGAGGTATTAAGCTAATTATGCATGATATAGATATAGGAGATGCTGTATAACCCTCTAAATCTGACGCAGATTCAAAAGGAGATTGAACACAAGGTCCAAGATGACATAATCAAAGTGACTGGAGTTCACCCATGGTAATGATGCCAAAACCAGATGGTAGCCAATGGTAATGTGTGAAGTATTGTAAAATCAATGCATTTACAAAGACTTCTGCATATTCAGTTTCAAGTTTGGAAGACTGCATTGAAAAAGTAGGACAAGCAACTTGCATTTCTAATTTGGACTTGCTCAGAGGATGCTAGTAGGTACCTCAGTACAAAAGGGAGAGGACGATTTGCAGTTTTCGTAACGCCAAATGGACTGCATCAATTTGAAGTCATCCCATTTGGTATGAAAAATGCAGCAGCCACATTTCAAGACCTAACCAATAAGGTCATTTCTGAATTACCCAATTCTATCGTTATGTATAGATGACCTGGTGATTTTTAGTCACACATGGAAGGAACATTTGAAACATTTATCAGAATTGTTCAATCAATGTTGGGAGGCAGGCTTGGTGATAGACCTGGCTAAAAGTGAGTTTGCCAAACCCCAAGTCACCTTTCCAAGCCATGTTATTGGACATGGACAAATGGTCCCACAGAATGCAAAAACAAAGATAAATGGGGAGTTTCCCATACCATCAACAAAAAGAGCAGTGCAATGATTCCTCGGATTATATTGGAAATATGTCCCAATTTTTGGCAGTGTGGCTACTCCACTCTCTGAATTGCTAAAGAAAGACAAGAAGTTTCAGTGGCATTTGACATCCTGAAAGCTGTGTTAACCACTGCCCCAGTGTTAGCCGCATCTAATTATGCAAAGTCATTCAAAGTGGCTATCGATACAAGTGATGTGGGTATCAGTGCTGTGCTCTTACAGAGAGACAATAAGAAGATAGAAAGACTTCTTGGAGATTTCTTCAGGAAACTGAACATTTATTAGCAGAATTATTCGACAGTTGAGAAGGAGATTTTAAGCTTGGTGTTGGTGTTACAACATTTCAGTGTTTATGCCACTAGTAATGTATCTGAGATAACCAGATACATTGATCAAACCCATTGAAGTTTGTGGAGAAATCTGAGGACAAAAATTCGAGACTGTGTAGATGGAGCTTGTTGTTACAGCCATTCAGTTTTGAAAACTGTGCTTGTGGCAGGACAGGAAAACGTGATTGCTGATGCATTGTTGAGACTTGGATGAGAAACAGAGGCGTTCGGTGGCAGAAGTAAACAGGCTGAAGCAGAATGTAGTAGTGATGTTTGAATGTTTATAGTCAATGTAATGTATATGGGTGTTGTAGTGTACTAACAGTGTAAGATGAAAGGGTTTTAAATGAAGCCATGTTTGGATATTGATGGTTTTTTTTAAGGGAGGAGGTGTGATGATGCTGCTTCTTTAACAATGTCATATTGCGTTTGGACATTTTTTCAAAGGGGTCATAAAGAGACTGGTTCTGCAAAGTCTGGGTTTATCTACTTGAAGAAGCTTTTAAGTTTTAAAAAATGACTTGTATAATGAAAGGGGAATTTCTCCCAGCTCAGCTTTACTCTGGTTTGGTTTAGTTTGGTTTAGTTTTAGCAAGCAGTTGGTTTTTGAGGTTGCTGGTCAAGTTAACAGCTCCATGCTGATTCTCTCTCTCTCTCTCTCTCTCTCTCTCTCTCTCTCTGACATCTCTCCTGTAAGAACATGTGTTTGATTTTATCTTTTTTGCCAAGAGGCTGTTTATGGGGATATTGAAAGTATTTGGAACAGCATCTTTAACCAGAGTCTAGTTTGGTTTTATTCAGTAATCTTGCAAATAAATTATGTTTTGTTTTGAAACAAAGTGGTTGCGTTAGCTGCATGACTCCTGGAATATCCACTTTACACTTGCTTAAAACAACTTGAAAAGTTAGGATCCGGGCTAATTTCTTGAAATATCTTCTGGCCTAGTCCATAACAAGGTGGTGGAAGCAGGCACATTAGCAACACTTAAGGCGTGTCTTGATAGACACATGAGTATGATGTAATTGAAGTGATAGATATTGTGCATGGACAAAATGTAGCGGATAAGGATTAGGAACTGGTGCAGGCTTGTTGGACCAAAGGGTTTGTTCCTTTCCGGTATTGTATTGTACATTGTATTTGTTTGTCTACAACCTTTCCAGTACAATCGGTTCTACTATAACATAGTAGTTCTATTCTCATGCAATCCCATGTTATAAGAAAATCATGTAATAGCAGCACCATTTAAATTAATGGGACAGGAATCATATTATAACCAATGCATGCTTTAAAAGTTCACACTTTAGAAACAGTTTCCCAAGTTCGTCAATCATGACATCGCGATTTCACATGAACAAAACAGGTTATAGCAGAATGATGTGTAGTTGGTGGTCTAACGCTTACACCAGGCAATTGAATTGCACCTTTTTTAGTTCTTCGTTCTAATCAAATTGACTCTGTCCTTGAACCTCCAAGACATCCTCTTTCTCCAACACCACACTGCCGTTCTTAAGCAATACCGCTACCCCGCATATTTTTCTAGCTTACCTGAACAAGTTATCCCCAGGAATATTTAACACTCAGTTTTGCCTTTTCTTGAGCCAGGTCACTTATCATGACAACATCTGTGTCTGTAACTCCCCATCCTTATTTACACAGTGTACATGCATATTAACTCTGTTTTGGACTTCCTTTCTATCTCCCTTATTTCGACCTCACTTATTAACTTATTATTCTTCATAATGAAGCCAGCTGTATCCTCAAGTATTTTGCTAACTCTGGTATTCACCTCTACTATTTTCTCTTGATCTGAAACCTTGAATCCCTTGCTCCTCAGATGCTGGTTGACCTGCTGAGCTTTTTCTAGCTTCGCAATTTATTGTCTCTACCTCCCCTTCTACTTCACTCTCATTGCCTTTGTCATTTTCCCATTATTCTTACCACCTGAGACCCTTGTTTTTCCTTACCCTCTTTCCTACTATAATACCTTTTCAACATGCTTATGTGAAGTAACTAATTCTCTTGCAATAAAGATTATTTATCAGGTAAGTCACTTTACGATCCCTTTTAACAACTTCCTTTGGGCCACTGAGTATTGCTTTCAGAGATAAACCTTGCAAAAGGAACCACATTAATACTTTCCAACCATATTAATATCCTACTGTAAATGCCGAAGATCTGAAACAAAAACAGAAATTCCTCAGAACATCAGATCTGGAAACATCTTTGGAGTGAAAGTAAAGTCAATCTTTCGATCTGGTGACCCTTCTTCAGAAGCTATCCTTCAGAAGTTCTGAAGAAGGGTTACTGGGCCCAAAACACTGACTTTGCTTTTTCTCCACAGAATCTACTCGGCCTGCTGAGGTTCTTCTGCAATTTCTGTTTTTGTGTTAAGATTTTGTTTCCCACTTGATATAATCTATTCAGAGTCTATGTTTTCTATCTTGTTTAGAAAACTAACACTATCAGTGAACTCCTAATTTGATTACGTTGAATCAAGTGGTTTTCGAGTATCAGCTGAAACTCTGTCTCCACCTGAGCTTGTTTTTTGGGCTCAACCAAAAAGGGTGCTGTTTAATCGGTCCCAACTTGTATTTCCACTTCGTGTCTGTAGTACAAGTAGGTATACCTCCAGAGATTAACATTTCTTGAGTACTCTTAGAAAATTCTCCTGGTACCCTTTCCCTGAATATGAGTGCACAATGCCTAGCTGTCCTAGTATTTCTGTGTAAGTTAGTCAAGATGTAGGAGATTCACTTTAAGAACTGAGGAACTCTCCTTTCACCTCACTTTTATTATTTCTGCCACCTTCCACTATTCTTATGACCTGACACTTGTCGTCTTCCTCTTCTCTGTGATGATTTTCATGTAGCTTTACCAATTCATCTTCCTACGATCAGGAGTATTTATCAGAAGAGTCATTTTATTAACATTTCTAGTTACATTACATGGACCAATGAATGTTAATTCCAAAGGTTCACCTTGTAAAGGCCTCAATGCCAGTACTTTATTCTCCCCTTCCAATGCTAGTTGAACATTTGACTGCCCATGCGGTTATTTTTGTCTGAGAAACTTCTAAATGTTCCTGTTCTACTCTATGTTCTCCAGTAAATCTTTCTAGAAACAAGGACATGTAACCTGACATTGAGAATTCATCTTTCTCAATCTCCGTAATCAATTTTAACAGATATCTAACCTTATGACCATATTGCACAGTGATCGTTAAGCCTGCTTTTTAGTTTCAGCTATACATTAAATTGAGATGTTACTGTTTGCCATGGTGGACTCAAACCCATTTCCCAGAACATTAGTTTAGGGTTCTGCATACCAGTCCAGTGGTATCACCATTATATTCCTGCATCCCATGGTTCTAGACACCTAGCCAGCTATTAAAATGTGCCCTTAATGACAAAGTTAAAGACACTCTATCAGCATCAGGATTTCAGTGCCCATGTATAAATATCAGCAAATGGTTACACAGGTACAAAAGTAAACAAAATGACTATTTGAACAAAGGACTTTATCATAAGGCAGCTAGGAAACAAAAGCAAGTAAGCAATTCTTCAGGTGTACAGAGGCTTAGTCAGACCTGCCTGGATGACAGTTTTTAGATTTTGGCACTGTGCTCAGGAATAAAAATTGCTCTGAAAGTGGTGAATGAGGAGAATCGGTAGATTAATTCAAGGATTTGAGGGATTTCATCTGAGTTAAAATGCGTATGAGTGATCTGATTGAGTTGTTTGAAATCATAATGTAGTGATTGGAACAAGGGCCAGGTGGATAGCATTGATTGGGGCTGTTAACCTGGGCCAATCAGGGAGCCATGGCTGACATATAAACAGATTCAGGTGTCTCACACCTGCACAAACACAACATGGGTGCGGGGGAATAAATAAGCACTACCGCAGTAAAAAAAGAGATGCAGAGATTCTCCTCATTCTCGAGACCGGCCCTTAGGTAGCTGGTCAGAGCCCCTATATTGTGCACATGTAAGTAAAGGGTGACTTGGTAACAGGTTACCAGCCTCTGTGCAGTTATTGCAGTCGTGACGAGAAAACAGTACACTCCTGAGGAAAATTCGCTCATGACAGACATTTTTGGTTTGTGGTTAGCATTTCTGGCATCACGTCTTTGTTTGGGAATCTTGACTCATTCAATCCTGCCATTGAAGGCTTGGAATCCTGATGAAGGGCCTATGTCCAAAACGTCAGTTCTCCTGCTCTTCGGATGCTGCCTGACCTGCTGTGCTTTTACAGCACCACACTCTCGATGCATGTGGTTTGGGACATTTAAATTGCTTAGCAACATCCAAATCAGAACTAATCAAAATAAATGTGTGGTTAAATGGTCTCCCACTTCTCATGAAGGTTGTTACTGGCACAGAACCAGTCATTAACAAGATTTGCCCTGGATTCCAACCGTTAAGCTTGCACAAGACTTGCAGCCAGACTGAAAATGTACACCAAGGAACTGTTGAGAATTAAGGGTACGACTTTGGTTCCCATCTCCTATGAGAAGCAGTTACGACTGATTGTAGTAATAGCCTCAGGCCCAACCTTAATCGGGCGGAATTGGTTGAGAAAGATTCATCTTAATTGGCTCAACATTTTTCTATTTTAAAATGGATGCCTGGATGAAGTTCTATTTAAATACCCAGATGTTTTTTCAGGAAGGTCTAGGAACTGTCAGAGGAGCCGGGGCCACTTTACATGTTGAATAGGAAGCAATTCCATGATTATACAAGGTCTGCCCAGTGCCATTTGCCCTAATGCAAAAGTAGAGACAGAAACCAAGTAGGCTAGACAGTGAAGGATTCATCAAACCTGTACAGTTTGAGAATGGGACAGCACTGGTCATACTGATTGTGAAGCCTGACGGTCAGTTCACTTTTATAAGGATTTTAAGCAAAAGGTAAATCACTTTTCGCAGCTGGATAAAAGTCCAAAGCATCGCAGAGAACATGTACGCAAAATTGGCAGCAGGAGGACTGTCCATCACAAAGCTGGACGTGAGCCATACAGACCTGCAATTGTGACCAGATGAGTCCCAGAAGTGTGCCTCTATTAATACCCATAAGAATTTGTACTAGTATACAAACAAGACTGCCATTTAGAATAACACTGTGCCATTTTCCTGAGATCATTTTACAAGGCCTGCTCCAAGTTGCTATTTATCTGGATGATGTACTAATAACCAGGAAGACCAATAAAAAACATTTGAGTCATGGAGATGTACAGCATGGAAACAGACACTTCATTTCAACTCGTCCATGCCAACCAGATATTCTAATCTAATCCAGTCCCATTTGTCAGCACTTGACTCATATCCCTCTAAACCCTTCCGATTTATGTACTCATTCAGATGCCTTTTAAATGCTGTAATTGTACCGGCCTCCACCACTTTCTCTGGCAGCTCATTCCATACACGCACCATCCTCTGCATGAAAAAGTTGCCCTGTAGATCCCTTGTAACTCTTTCCCTTCTCACCCTAAACCTGTGCCCTCTAGTTCTGGGCTCCCCTACCCCAGGGAAAAAAACCTTGTCTATTTATCCTATCCATACCCCTCATGATTTTATTTACCCCTATAAGGTCATCCCTCAGCCTCTGACACTTCAGGGAAAACAGTCCCAGCCTATTCAGTCTCTCCCTGTAGCTCAAATCCTCCAACCATGTTGTAAATCTTTTTCTGAACCCTTTCAAATTTCACAACATCCTTCCAATAGGAAGGAGACCAGAATTACACACAGTATTCCAAAAGTGACCTAACCAATGTCTGTACAGCCGCAACATGACCTCCTAACTCCTATACTCAATGCTCTGACCAATAAAGGAACGCATACCATGACAAAAAGTAGTGGACCCAGCACCAATCCTTGTGGCACGCACTTGAGGAATTTGGACGTGGTGCTTGAATGTTTACCTCGGGCGTATGTCCACCTTAGAAGGAAAAAATGTGTGCTCTGGGCAACCCACGTAACCAAATTGGGCTACAGAGTTGACAAGGCCAGGTTATGCCAATTGGATGATAATGTGAGGGCAATCAAAGGTACCCCAGTTCCCGCTTCTATTCTGGAGTTTAGGTCTTTCTTTGGGTTGGTGAATTATCACAAGAAATTCCTATGTTATCCGGCCTCCATCTTGGCATCCATAGAGGTGCTATTGAAAAATGTCAGCCTTAGAAATGGCCACATAGCCAAGAAGTATTCTTTAGGGAAGTAAAATAACAAATATTGTCATCTAAAGTACTGGCCCAGTATGCTGGACTTTGGGGTGGCACGGTGGCTCAGTGGTTAGCACTGCTGCCTCACAGCACCAGGTTCTCGGGTTCGATTCCAGCTTCGGGTGACTGTCTGTGTGGAGTTTGCACATTCTCCCATCTCTGCGTGGGTTTCCTCTGGGTGCTTCGGTTTCCTCTCACAGCCCAAAGATGTGCAGGTCAGGTGAGTTGGCCATGCTAAATTGCCCATCGTGTTAGCTACATTAGTCAGAGGGAAATGGGTCTGGGTGGATTGCTCTTCAGAGGGTCATTGTGGACTGGTTGGGCCGAAGAGCCTGTTTCCACACTGTAGGGAATCTAATCTAATCTAATCTATTATCCTAAGTGAGAAATGATGCTGACATGGGGTAGTTTTATCTCATCAGTGGTCGAATGAAGAGGAACGCCAGGTAGGATATGTTTCCTGGGCTTTGGCTGAACGCAAGTTTGCCCAGAGTGCCAAGGAGGATAAAAATTGTCACTAGCAGCTCTCCCATGTTCATGAGAATGACCAAGTAAACCCTGAACATGGTTACATGTTGACTATGCCGATCTTTTCATGGGCTCAGTGTTTTTGGTCATTGTGGACGCCTGTCCAAAGTGATTGGATGTGCACTGAGTTCATTCAGCAAACTCAGGGATGACGATTGAACAGCCACAAGCATAATTTGTGATACACAGATTCCTGGAAATATTGGTCATGGACAATGGGATGTCATTTAACAGCAGGGATTTTGAGTATTTTCTAAAGTCAAATGACATTTGGCATGTTCTGATAGCGTCCATCGTCCAATGGTCTGGCAGAAAGAGCAGTCCAAATGTTGAAGGCAGGCTTAAAGAAACAACCAGCTGCTTCACTCGATACCAAACTGTCCTGGTTCCTGTTTGATTACAGGACCCCTCTCATGCAACTACAGGGATAGCTCGAGTAGAGTTGCTGATGGGAAGAAGACTCCACACCAGGTTAAACCTGATATTCGTGGAGGTGGAGGGAGAATTGGCTGCAGGAACGCCATTGCTGATCACATGCCTCCTCCAAGTGAGAGAATCAGTTTATTTCAGAGGGCAAAGTTTAGTCTCAAATTGCCCAACATTCTTAGAGGCGAGTTCAATGTGAGGCTAGGTGCCATGGCAAACAAAGTCTGGGTAGGTGAGGCAGTCCTAAAGAAACATGTGGCTCACGTGAATGCTGCTATTATGCAGATGGGGCAGGAGTGAAACATAACTGAGCTCTCAGAACAGTCAAAAAAACTGACAGAAACCGTGGGTTCTCCCGTTCCATCAAAGAATCCTTGGAGTGTGAGAGGGTGCAACCTCTATACCGTTAACACTTGAAGAGGAGGAATCTCTCCAGAGACGCTCTGGGAGTAAGAGATGCACTATAGCCCGGTATATGCCACATATGTCCAAGTTAGAGTCAGAGGGGGACATGACAGGAGAAGCTATAAGATGAAGAACAGGTCTACATCCTGTTCTGGTGGTGGTGGGGGGGGGGGGGGTTGGAATGAAGGCTCGGTGGATCTCTTTTAGTACGAGATCCTTGATAAGGGGCTGTTTGCACAGGCCCATCAGGGAGCTCTGGCTGATGGATATAAACAAGACATTCAGAGAGTCTCCTCATTGTTAAGACTGGCTTTGAGCTAGCTGGTACTGTGCACCTATAAATAAAGGGTGACTTGGTGACAAGATAACATGATTCAAAAGGCTAAGTACAAAACAACTGTTTTCTCTGATGTGAGTAAAGGAGAAAGGTGCACAATCATAAAACGAATGAGGCCATTAAGAATGAATTTGGAGAGTACTTTTTCACAGAATGGTGGAAGGTATGGAATCAACTTCCCCAAAATAATTGAGATTGATGGATTTTTATTCATCAAGGATATCAAAATTGGCTAGATATAGCTAAGATGTAGAGCATGGACGATCTAATCGAATGGTAAGTATACATATTATGCTGATCTAATGATTTTTGTGTAACTTTCTGTCAAGAATTAAGAACATAAGATCACAAGTTATTTCCTCCTTTATGAATGTCATTTAAGAAACGGATCAAGTTAACTTATGACCAGGGCAGTTGGTTATGTAGTTATTTGAACCTGATCTGCCTATACTGCCCTCTAATGCCCCCACTCCCTCACCTCCTAAAAAGTAACAAAACCACCTCCCCTATCCACCAGACACTTTTCTAGTTTTCCAAATGGGGAAATGAATCATGGGCAACTGCCTAGAAGAAAGTTGACACCATAAAACTACAGTCTGAATGTGTTTAGAGGAAGAGAAAGAAAAATTAGAGGCTAACAAGGTGAAAAAAACATTTTGATGCTTGAATTGAATACATAGTATTCTTCAATAAAGTGTTCATTTAAATCATTAAAAATAAATAGTGAATGAAAACTATTGTTTTTTTTCTCTCCAGTGAAATTGGAACAATCTAAAATTGAAAATGAATTGAAGATCAACCAACTAAAAGAAGCTTTGGTAACCTTTGAAAAAAACTTTGCAATATTGTTTTTGTACTAATATTGTCTGTGGATACATTATCTAAAATATTGACCCAGATTTTCTGATGTCCAGACAGTTCATATTCCAACATAAATGGGAGTTATGTATGAAGATTAATAAGTTCCTATACAGGAACTCTCCAAAAGTATCCATTTAACTACTTGTTAAATGTAGAATTTGGAGAGTTTGATGAAATTAAGTAAATACTCAGGAAAGATTAGACGATTAAATAGTCAATCCTGACCTAGTTCCCCATTCCCTCCCCCAACTGCCAGCTTGAACATTTTCTGCCTGTACCACCCTCCAATACTCCGTCCCACCCCACCCTGTGGGACCGAACAAAACCATCTCCCCCATTAACCAGGCGCTATATTGCCCACCCACCCAAACATCCTAAGCACTATTCACTAGCCTCCCATTTGTTGCCTTGCATCCTGCCCACCTGGCACCTTAGCCTCTACTTACTTGTCATCCTTTTACTCACATGGTTCCTACTCCCAAGAGAACTGTCAGACTGGAAGTATGGATCAATTTTTCTGAAGGAGCCTTGCTGCATCTGTCAGGAATGAAGAGTTTTCTCGTTTTGTGAAAAGAAAGTGGAGAGTGATAATTTGTGTGAGATTGCTGGTCCTTGGATAATCTGATCCATTTATTTAGAATTTTGGACATGTATCAATATCTTGGACATTTTGGAAAGGACACTTTCATTGCAAATAAGCCTGGCTCTATTAAGAAAGAATGTAAACTGTTCAATTTGAGTCACTCAGCTGGGTTTTCTTACATTTTGGTTTAAGTATTGATTATGTGAAGTTTAACGGAGGGCTTCAAACTGGCAACTTTTTTCATGAAATTTTCCACTGCAGACTTCATTAAGAATGCATTCCATCTTCAAACAGCACCAATCTCAGGGAACCTTGTCTCTGTAGAGGGGCAAGTTGTCAAATGTGCCAGCATTCACATCAAATATGTCTCACTTAAACTTTAGCCGAATGTCATTTCAAATGCTATAAGCCAGGAACTGCACTGAGTATATTAATGGAAAAAGCATGGCTGAGAGAGGCAAGTTGGTAGAGCCAACTGGGACTAAACTCATCCAGGAGGATGGAGGAGGGATTTGCAGCACTGCTGCAAGAATTGCGGAGTCTACTCCACATGTGTGGAGTGCCGAAGATCAAATGTCTGGTAACTTCTGCCTTGTAACTCTCACTCATTCTCAACTCTGCCACTGCATGCACCTCCCATCAAGATTACCAATCTCACTTCTGCAGTGGTGGCAGTCTTTTTGCTTGGGTGTGGAAGGGACATTCTGGTTTTTCCCAGTGTTGTGGGGGTTCTGTGCCCCAGAACCCCCACAACATGAACTCATCAAAAACATTTCAAAAATAATAAGTTAATTGTTTATATGAGTAATGGGGAAATGGGCCAAATGCTGGCAAATGGGACTAGACTAATTTAGGGTATCTGGAAGGCATGGATGAGTTGGACTAAAGGGTCTGTTTCTGTGCTGTAGATCTCTGTGACTGTATGAAATGACCATTAAAAAGTGCCAAACAGAACGTTTAAAAACACAGCTAATTGTTCCCTTTTTAGGTTAAGAACCAGACCTGTGAAAAGCCTCAATTCACGATCACCAGGGAAGCGAGTGACTTGAGCTGAGTTAAAGAGTTAGATTTAACTAACACTGATCTTGGGTTGCCTCTGGTAGGCACACACCAAACTGCCTTTTGCCAAATTCACATGAGAGTGTGAGTTAGAAGTGAGTTGACATTCAGCTTGGGACTTCCTCCTCTTTTAGCCTGCGGTTTCTTCTTCTTTCAACCTTTTTGTCTTTACAAGTTCCACATTCTTATCCCTTTCCCCTGTTCTCATTCACCCTTTTTTCTTTCGCTCTCTTCTCCCACGATCTGGTTGCTGGGATTATGAACTCTGTTATCCTGCAGAATCCCCAGTTTTACAGTTCTGTGCCGAGCTAGCACAGCAGATCTTCGAGATGGCAGTCTATTATGCACCACCAGGCCAGCTATCCAGTGTGAAGAGTACCAGAGTTCAGTGCTTACTAGTGACTCAACAGGGCTAGGCTTATGAAGAAGGGCTTATGCCCGAAATGTCGAATCTCCTGTTCCTTGGATGCTGCCTGACCTGCTGCACTTTTCCAGCAACACATTTTCAGTTATGTGTTCTTCATGCACAGTAGAGTCCAAGACACTTTCTGCCACCATCCTATGGAATCCAAAAGCAGTTGCTGGCCTCTTGATTCAAACTGTGGCAGTAACCTGCGATGACTGTCATTGACCAGCAAGGGGAGCTTCTCAAGCTGGTCCGGCCCCATACTTCTACTCAGCTCTGATTTCCATGGTCATCCAGAATGCTCCAAACAAGAAATTGACCCTCATCTAGATCTACCAGTACACGAGCAAAGTTTACCAAAGGCTTCTCATTTCCAGACTTGGCCCACAGTCACACCACCAAATTTACAACCCTCAGACCATTCGTTGCTCCTCTGATCAAAATCTAGTTGTCTCCCCCATTGCTGCTGATCGGTTCATCAGAAAGCTTGTAGCAGTACACGCAGATAAGAAAGGGCCTCTTACTGGAGGCACAGGTCCTTGCAAAGATGAATGAGCTGTAAACTAAAGCAGGTGTTGAGCCATTTGAAATACAACAGCACTATCCCACATTTGCATGCAGCATTTTCAATCAGTAGTTCTCATCCATCTCATTGCCCCAAAAATATTAACCTTTTCTGCTTTGTGCTTTTTGCTCATTCAAATGAGGCACGTCACCACCTTTGCTGCACCTGTACCTTCAATAACAGTTGTACCAATCACTTTCATCTATCTGAATCCCTTCCTTTGTCTCATAGCAGGCAAAAATGTTTCATAATAGGGCTGAAAAAAGCAAGACAGATAGTAGAGTGGCAAATACTAATCTCATCCTATACATCTAAAGACTGATTGTTCTTGTATGAGGGAACCATGAACACTTGCATGGGATGCCGAGATTTCTATATCCTGACAACCAAGTGAGATTCCTTGAGATGCTCTCCCAATATGGCCATAGTAAATGTATTCTTAAGATGCTCCTGCATCTGTCCCAATGTGCATCTTATTCCCCCATTTATACAAGCACATAGCGTCTGCCCACAAGGGACCAGCCTCTGAAGAGATCAGCTCCTCCTCTGTATGAGGAAGAAAACACAGACCCCTCAGAGGATGCACTAAAAGGCTATCTCCTGCACTCTTCACCAATTCAGATACTTTCACCTTGGTGGGTACTTTCACATGATTGGAGTTGGGAGCACTATCTGGTAAGCACATCACTGCCTCTTTTCCATAGTTGGCTGAGGAGGAGCCATCCAGGTCTACAGAACTTAGAGGATCAGATGCATGTTTGATGCAAGGCAGGAGAGGAGCCCTGTCATTAATAACTTTGTGAAAATGTACAAGCTGTTAGAGGAGCAGCTGGCAGGTTTGTTGGAGATACTTGATAAACTGGGTGGAAGGTTGAAGGAATCCACCAAAATGATTAGTATTGGATTGGGCCCTGCATGTGTGCATCTGGCTATCTTCATGGACAGATTGGCAATTGCCATGGAAAATCAGGTGCAACAGGACATTCAAAAGCAAAATGCTGACAAAACTCAGCAGGTCTGACATCTGTGGGAAGAAAGCAGAGTTCATGTTTTGAATCTGGTGACTCTTCATCAGAACTGTACAACAGGATGTGCAGTGGCTGCCAGAGATGGGTGCAGATCTGCAATACATTGATCAGCATCAACCACAAGACAACAGAGGACAACGGACCTTGATATCACTCCGGATGCCTTTCCCCCTCAAGGAAATAATGCAGTACCAGTAGGGGCCCAAACAGAGGAGAAACTGCACACAGACTCCACCAAGATGTCAGGAGACCCAGAAGTGCCTGGCCCCTCCACCTCCATCATGCCTGTGAACAGCAACCGTGTAGAAGCTGAAGCCAGTGAATGTGAGCTTCCATCTGGCCAGGTCACTGTCAGCATGTTTGGGCCATCCAGCCACAACCGTTCCAAGGATAATCCACCTAAGCCTTCAAGGCCAATAGCCTCCACTGAGATCCCAGGGGACTGCATTTAGACATAGTGAGAGGACAAGCAAAAGAAAGCTTTCTGGGTGACTCATCATTGTAAATAAAATTTCGTACTTGTAAATATTTTCACTTTAAATCATCACCTGTCCGATTGACTGTTCTTTTGGCTGCAGCAAGCTACAGATCCAATATCCTTACAGGAAGGTTTGCTCATGCTGTAAGGGAAGTTTTAAATTGATTGGCAGACAAATGGGATACAGAGTGGATGGTAAAGTCAGGAGCAAGATCCAGTCAGATGTGGAAGGAATGCTCAGACATTCCAGAGTAGGCAGAGAAGACATGAGTAGGATAAGGCAGATGATATATCTAGAAAGCTAAATTGTGTCTATTTTAACATGAGAAGCTTGACTGGTAAGGCAAATGATTTTTGAGTATAAATCAACCTGTGGGAATATGATATTGTTGAAATTAATGTGATATGGTTGAAGGAAGGACAAAATTGGTAGTTTAACATTCCAAGGTATAGAAACTTTAGTGGGGGAATTAAGAGAGGTGGGGACATTGCATTATTGGTGAGGAAAATTAATACTGCAGTAAAGAGGGAGGATATCTTAGAAGAGTCATCAAGTGATGCCACTTGGACAGAGCTCAGAAATTAAAAAAGGAGTATTATCTCGCTGGGATTATACTACAAGCCTCCCAAGTCAGAGGGTGATAGAGGAGCAGATGGGTCAGCAAATCACTGAAAGGTGCAAGAGAAACAGGGTTTTGGTTGTAAGGGACTTCAACTTTGCTAACAATAACTTGGATCACCTCTATGAAAGGTTAGATGAGGTAGAATTTTGAAGAGTATTGTGTGCTAGTACGTAGATGTTCCTACTAGAGATGGAACAGTGCTAGACCTAATCCTGGGGAATGAAGCCAGCCAAGTAATTTAAGTTTTACTGGGCAAGCATTTTGAAGACAGTGACCAGAAGTCTAGAAGTTTCAAAGTTATTAAGGAAATGGATAAGGATAGTGCAGAAGTTAAGCAAGTAAATTGGGGGAAAGCTGATTTCAATGTCATTAGACAGGATCTGGGAGCAGCTACTTGCAGTTAAGTCTACATTTGGAAAGTGGGGGTCTTTTAAAAGTAATATAGTGAAAATTCAGGGTCAGCATGTTCCTTGAAGAGTGAAGAGCAAGTGCAGTAAGTCCGGAGAACCTGGATATCCAGGTATATCAAGGCTTTGATAAAGAAGACGAAAGAAGCATATATCAGCTACACCACATTAAAACAGGGGGACCTTTCAAAAGTATACAGAATGTAGAAGGTTCATTGGAAAGGAAATTAGGACATCAAAGAGACACCATAAAATATCTTTTACAGATGGAATCAAGGAAAACCAGAAGGGAAAGAGCAGTACCAATAGACACCATCTCCCCAAATTCATTTAGCAAGGGGCCCAAATTAACTTTGGCCTCTCTCTTCTTTTCTACATATACTTACAGAAGCATATTATGTCAATTGTTATATTCCTCACTAGTTTGCCATTGTGGTTTATATTCTCTGTTTATTATCTTTTTGGTTCTGCTTTGCTGGATTCTGAATTTATCCCAGTATTAATGGCTGTCTACCTCCTTACATGTATTTTTTCAACTTCATACTCTCCTTAACTTCCTTGATTAGCTTTGGTTGATTTATTCTTTCTTCCTTGTTGGGATACATTTTTGCTGAGTGTCTTCCTTGCTTACTTCTGTGGATGCAGGGGATCACTGTTTATAAAGCATGTCCTGTGATGTTAAGGAATGCTAGCCAAAGTTGATGCCCAGAGAAAATGCTGGTGACTGAAGCTACCAGGTTACAGTTCTGACTTTAAAATTAGAAATTGGTGATTTCTAGTTTCCCTAGTTTCTGGAATATTGGCAACATGCGTACAAATGAGGTAATAATGAGATGTTGGTTCTTGAAAATAGGCCCCTCCTCACTAGCATGATCTTTATCTAGCTGTTGAAACTTTAAGGGGAAAATCAAAGTTTTCTTGGTGTTAAGACCCTGTTCCTTTTCATTCTCACCATGTTCTCCCAACCCATTTTCAAACAAGTATGCTGTTTTGGAAAATTTAAGGGGTGATGGACTCTCAAGGGAATGTAACACAAACAGCCAAGAGTATGGAATCAAGGCAGGCTCTAATGTAATGAGGGGCACATCGGGTTTCAAGCGATCAATTGTGATAGGGGACTCTCTAGTCATAGGCACAGACAGATGTGTCTGCGGCCACAAGCAAAAAATCAGAGTGGTGTGTTGCCTGCTTGGTGCCAGGATCAAGAACATCTCAGAGATGGTGCAGAATGTTCTCAAAAGGGAGAGGGACCATCAGGAATTCATTGTATACATTGGAAAAATGACATAGGAAGGGAAAAAGATGAGATTCTGAAAAGAGAATAAAGAAAGTTAGGCGGGAATTTAAAAAGGTGGTTCTCAAGAATAGCAATATTTGGATTACTTCCGGTGCTTCAAGCTAGCAAGGGCAGGGATAGGAAGATAGACCAGATGAATGCGTGGCTGAGGAGCAGGTGCAGGAGAGAAGGGTTCACATTTTTGGATCATTAGAATCTCGGGTAGAAGTGACCTGTACAAGAAGGACAGATGGCACCTGTATTAGAAGGGGACTAATATACTGACAGGGAGATTTGTGAGAGCTGCTCGGTAGGATTTAAACTAGTAAGCTGGTCGAGGTGGGGCTCAGGGAAATAGTGAGGAAAGAGATCAATCTGAGACCGGTGCAGTCGGGAAATGGAGCAAGTCAAACAGTCAGAGCAGACAGGAACAAAGCAGAGAACTAGGTAGGACTGATAAACTGCATGTGTGTACTTCAATGCAAGAGGCCTAACAAGGAAGGCAGATGAACTCAGGGCATGGTTAGGAACATGGGACTGGAATATCATTGCGATTGCAGAAACGTGGCTCAGGGATGGACAGGACTGGCAGCTTAATGCTCCAGGATACAAATGCTGCAAGAAGGATAGAAAGAGGGGGACAAGAGAGGAGGGGAAGTGGTGTTTTTGATAAGGGATAGCATTACTGTTGTACTCACGGAGGATATTCCTGGGAATACATCCAGGGAAGTTATTTGGGTGGAACTGAGAAATAAGAAAGGGATGATCACCTTACTGGGATTGTATTAATCAGCAGGAAATTGAGAAACAAATTTGTAAGAAGATTTCAGTTATCTGTAAGAATAATAGAGTGGTTTTGGTAGGGGATTTTAACTTTCCAAACATAGGCTGGGACTGTCATAGTATTAAGGGTTTATATGGAGAAGGATATGTTAAATGTGTATAAGAATATTTTCTGATTCAGTATGTGGATGTACCTACTAGAGAAGGTGCAAAACTTGATCTACTGTTGGGAAATAAGACAGAGCAGGTGACTGAGGTGTCAGTGGGGGGCGCACTTTGAGGCCAGCGACCATAATTCAATTAGTTTTAAAATAGCGATGGAACAGGATAGACCGTATCTCAAAGTTGAAGTTCTAAATTGGAAGAAAGTTAATTTTGATGATATTAGGCAAGAATGTTTAAAAGCTGACTGGGGGCAGATGTTCGCAGGTAAAGAGACAGCTGGAAAATGGGAAGACTTCAGAAATGAGATAACAAGAGCCCAGTATATTCCTGTTAGGGTGAACGGTAAGGCTCTTAGGTGTAGGGAATGCTGGATGACTTAAAGAAATTGAGGTTTCTGTTAAGAAAATGAAGGAAGCATATATCAGATATAGACAGGAGAGACTGAGTGAATCCTTAGAGTATAAAAACAATAGGAGTATAGACTTAGACTTAGACTTACAGTGTGGAAACAGGCCCTTCGGCCCAACAAGTCCACACCGACCCGCCGAAGCGCAACCCACCCATACCCCTACATTTACCCCTTACCTAACACTACGGGCAATTTAGCTTGGCCAATTCACCTGACCCGCACATCTTTGTGACTGTGGGAGGAAACCGGAGCACCCGGAGGAAACCCACGCAGACACGGGGAGAACGTGCAAACTCCACACAGTCAGTCGCCTGAGTCGGGAATTGAACCCAGGTCTGACAGGCGCTGTGAGGCAGCAGTGCTAACCACTGAGAGGGAAATCAGGAGGGCAAAAAGGGGACGAGTTAGTTTTGGCAAATAGGATTAAGGAGAATCCAAACGGTTTTTGTAAATACATTAAGGACAAAAGGGTAACTAGGGAGAGAATAGGGTCCCTCAAAGATCAGCAAGGCAGCCTGTGTGTGGAGCTGAAGGAGATACTAAACAAGTATTTTGCATCAGTATTTACTGTAGAGAAGAACATGGAAGATATAGAATGTAGGGAAATAGATGGTGACATCTTTAAAAATGTCCGTATTACAGAGGAGGAGGTGCTGATTGTCTTGAAATGCATAAAAGTGGATAAATCCCAAGGACCCGATCACGTGTACTGTAGAACTCTGTGGGAAGCTAGGGAAGTGATTGCTGGGCCTCTTACTGAGATGTTTGTATCATCGATAGTCACAGCTTAGGTGCCAAAACACTGGAGGTTAGCTAACCTGGTGTCACTACTGAAGAAAGGTGGTGAGTAAAAACCAGGGAACTATAGACCAGTGAGTGTGACATCGGTGCTGAGCAAGTTGTTGGAGGGAATCCTGAGGGACAGGGTGTCCATGTATTTGGAAAGGCAAGGACTGATTAGGGATTGTCAGTGTGGCTTTGTGGTGGGAAATCATGTCTCATAAACTTGATTGAGTGTTTTGAAAAAGTAACAAAGAGGATTGATGAGGCCAGAGTGGTGGACGTGATCTATAAGGCGTTCAACAAGATTCCACATCGGAGACTGGTTAGCAAGGTTAGATCCTATGGAATACAGGGATAACTAATCATTTGGATACAGAACTGGCTCAAAGGTAGAAGACAGCTGGTGGTGCTGGAGGGTTGCTTTTCAGACTGGAGGCCTGTGACCAGTGGAGTGCCACAAGGATCAGTGCTGAGTCCACTAATTTTTGTCATTAATATAAATGATTTGGATGTGAGCATAAGAGGTATAGTTAATAAGTTTGCAGGTAACATCAAAATTGGAGGCATAATGGACAGCGAAGAAAGTTACCTTAGAGTACAACAGGATCTTGATCAGATGGGCCAATGGTGGCCCATGTGGTGAGTTCCTGAAGGAGAATTCAAAACCTATTACTGTATCCAAGAAAGCTCATTCAACTAATCATTACAGATTCAGAATGCCTTTCTAGCATTAACCGGTTGTGGGCAAATTGACTCTGGCTACAAAGATTTTAACAGTCTGAATAATTATTTTTCCTGAATGTAATTTTATGTTGGCTAAAGTACTCTTAAAATAACACTGCATTGCGTTATTCTGTTTTTCCCAGCTGGGCGGTTGTGTTTTATTTTTCCAGAAGGGTGCATATTAGCATAGCATTTGTGCGCACATATGCACATTCTACATCCTTTGTAATAAACTTTTCATTTTTACTTGAGCAGGTTTTATTTGCAATAAGCTACATCTTACGGTGTTACTTAAGGGACTTTGTTGACTTATTTCTAATACTAAGCTGTATACAGATACTTCTATAACACAACATTCTTGTGCAACCCCAATGGGCTAAGGAGTGGCAGATGGATTTAATTTAAATAAATGTTAGGTGCTGCATTTTCGAAAAGCAAATCAGAACAAGATGTATACACTTAATGGTCAGGTCCTGGGGAGTGTTGCTGAACAAAGAGACCATGGAGTGCAAGTTCTTAGTTTCTTGAAAGAAGAGTCGCAGATAGATAGGAAAGTGTAGAAGGCGTTTTGTATGCTTTCCTTTATTAGTCAGAGCATTGAGTATAGGAGTTGGGAGGACATGTTGCGGCTGTACAGGACATTGGTTAGGCCACTTTTGGAATATTACGTGCAATTCTGGTCTCTTTCCTATAGGAATGATGTCATGAAACTTGAAAAGGTTCAGAAAAGATTTACGAGGATGTTGCCAGGGTTGGAGGATTTGAGCCAAAGGGAGAGGCTGAATAGGCTAGGACTGTTTTCCCTGGGGCGCTGGAGGCTGAGGGGTGACCTTGTAAAGGTTTATAAAAACATGAGGGGTATAGATAGGATGAACAGACAAGATATTTTCTCTGGGTTGGGGGAGTACAGAACGACAAGGCATAGGGTGAGAGAGGAAAGATAGAAAAGGGACCTAAGGGGTAACTTTTTCACATACGGGGTGGAGCATGTATGAATGAGTTGCCAGAGGAAGTGGTGGAGGGTGATTTAGTTACAGTACTTAAAAGGCGTCTGGATGGGTATATGAATCGGAAGTGTTTAGAAGGAAATGGGCCAAGTGCTGGTAAATGGGACTAGATTAGGTTAGCATATCTGATTGGCATGGACAAGTTGGACCGAAGGGTCTCTTTCCATGATGTACATCACTATGACTGTCTGACTCTGTAACTTTCTCCCTGTTGCTCATGTAATTCAGATGCTTGGAAAATTCAATCCCACTGAGTCCACGATACTTTCCAACAGATCACATGTTTCTATGGCTGTAATAAATCAATTTGATTTCAGTACAATATACTTAGTGAGATAACTTGCCTGAAGCAAGAGCCTTTGCCTTCTCTTTCTCTACCCCCCCCCCCCCCCCCCCACCCCAAACTCTCTTTCTGTGACCCCTCACTCATCAATTATTTGATTGTTGAAAGTACTGGAAGACATCATGACCTCATGTGGTGAGTTCCTGAAGGAGAATTCAAAATCTATTACTGTATCCAGGAAAACTCATTCAACTAATCATTACAGATTCAGAATGCCTTTCTAGCATTAACAGGTTGTGGGCAAATTGACTCTGGCTACAAAGATTTTAACAGTCAGAATAATTATTTTTCCTGAATGTAATTTTATGTCGGCTCAAGTACTCTTAAAATAACAGTGCATTGCGTTATTCTGTTTTTCCCAGCTGGGCAGTTGTGTTTTATTTTTCCAGAAGGGTGCCTATTAGCATAGCATTTGTACGCACATATGCATATTCTACATCCTTTGTAATAAACTTTTCATTTTTACTTGAGCAGGTTTTATTTGCAATAAGCTACATCTTACGGTGTTACTTAAGCAACTTTGTTGACTTATTTCTAATACTAAGCTGTATACAGATACTTCTATAGCATAACATTCTTGTGCAGCCCCAAATTATAGAAAAATTGCACTTTAGAAACAGCACTTAAAGTGTTGTCAATGTATTCATGTTCCAGTCAACACGTTTTAAATGTTCATGCTTTAGAAATACTGTCCTCAATTCATCAATTGCATTCCAGCAAACTTGTGTTAATGAAATGCGCGTTATTAGCATGATGACTTGAATTGTCTGAAATTGTATAATTCACAATAATCGTCTCTCTTTTTAATTGCAACCTTAGTTGTGACTAGAATGAACAAGGAAAGTAATCAGTTCATCACACCTTGCTCTAAACTCATTTTTAAGAAAATATTCATCTGGAGTAAAGTTATTCATTTTTCGGTTGCAATTCTTTGATTCCCAAATTAAATGTCTGTGTTAAATTTAATCTCTTTTGATGAATATTTCAGAATGACACAACAATAACACAAGATAAATTAGAAGAAGAACTGATGAGTGAAAAATTAGAGAAAGGGAAATATTTTGAACAATTGGAATCAGCAAAGAAAATACAGAATAATTTACAGGTTAGTTTTCCACTTTTAAATCTTTACATCCCATGACTTTGAAAACAAAAATGTCAGACCTTATATTGTTGTTTAAGCATTAAAGCTTCATGGAATTGAACAACTGGTAGGAATCATTATCATAAATTTAGTTTCCATATAATAATGTTGTGCCTCTTCCTGTCAGTGTTGAAAAATAATTCACAAATAATGTTTTCATTGCAGTTAAGTTGCTGAACTAATAATTGCGATCAAATGAACTGTGGTGGCTAGGGAATTTGAATCCAGTTAACTTGAATACACCCTGGACTAAACTTGTATCAGTAATAATGACAATTAAAATTCTGGATTGTCCTAAAAACTCAGCGACCCAGCAATGTGTTAACTCCTAACTGCTCTCTGATATAGGCTAGCAATCTACTCCATTGTGTTCAAGAAGCTGCTCACTACTATCTTAGGGAAAATTGGGAATGGCCAAGAAGTGATGCCACATTATATGAGTTATTAAAACACAAGTGCAAAGCAAAAATTTGTTGAGGAGACATAGCTGCAAGGGGATCAGGACTGCGAGCTAACTATCCAAGGATATTCATCTTTCAAAAAGACAGGCTCGTAAGCAGAGGGGTGGGGTTGCATTGTTAGTAAAATATGAAATTAAATCAAAAGTAATAAACAAAGTAAGATCAGATGATTATTAGAGTCATAGAGATGTACAGCACAGAAACAGACCCTTCGGTCCAACTAGTCCATGCCAACCAGATATCCTAACCTAACCTAGTCCCATTTGCCAGCAATTGACCCGTATCACTCTAAACCCTTCCTATTCATATACCCATCCAGATACCTTTTAAATGCTGTAATTGTTTCAGTCTCCACCACCACTTCTGGCAGCTCATCCAAACACACACCACCCTCTGTGTGAACATGTTGCCCCTTAGGTCTCTTTTATTCATTCCCCTCTCACCCTAAACATATGCCCACTACATCTGAACTCTCCCAACCCAGAGAAAAGACCTATCCTATCCATGCCCTCCATGATTTTATAAACCTCTATAAGGTCACCCCTCGGCCTCCGACGCTCCAGGAAAAACAACCCTAGCCTATTCAGCCTCTCCCTATAGCTCAAATTCTCCAACTCTCGCAATATCCTTGTAAATCTTTTCTGAACCCTTTCAAGTTTCATAACATCTTACCAATCGGAAGGAGACCAGAATTGCACGCAGTATTCCAAAAGTGGCTTAGCCAATGTCCTGTATAGCCACAACATGGCCTCCCAAATCCTATAGGGTAAAAAATGAGGTCTGCAGATGCTGGAGATCACAGCTGAAAATGTGTTGCTGGTTAAAGCACAGCAGGTTAGGCAGCATCCAAGGAACAGGAAATTCGATGTTTCGGGCATAAGCCCTTCATCAGGAATGAGGAGAGTGTGCCAAGCAGGCTAAGATAAAAGGTAGGGAGGAGGGACTTGGGGGAGGGGCGATGGAGATGTGATAGGTGGAAGGAGGTCAAGGTGAGGGTGATAGGCCGGAGTGGGGTGGGGGCGGAGAGGTCAGGAAGAAGATTGCAGGTTAGGAGGGCGGTGCTGAGTTGAGGGAACCGACTGAGACAAGGTGGGGGGAGGGGAAATGAGGAGGCGGTGCTGAGTTGAGGGAACCGACTGAGACAAGGTGGGGGGAGGAGAAATGAGGAGGCGGTGCTGAGTTGAGGGAACCGACTGAGACAAGGTGGGGGGAGGGGAAATGAGGAGGCGGTGCTGAGTTGAGGGGACCGACTGGGCGGTGCTGAGTTGAGGGAACCGAATTCAGCACCGTCCAGTCGGTTCCCTCAACTCAGCACCGCCAGTCAGTTCCCTCAACTCAGCACCGCCCAGTCGGTTCCCTCAACTCAGCACCGCCCTCCTAACCTGCAATCTTCTTCCTGACCTCTCCGCCCCCACCCCACTCCGGCCTATCACCCTCACCTTGACCTCCTTCCACCTATCACATCTCCATCGCCCCTCCCCCAAGTCCCTCCTCCCTACCTTTTATCTTAGCCTGCTTGGCACACTCTCCTCATTCCTGATGAAGGGCTTATGCCCGAAACGTCGAATTTCCTATTCCCAAATCCTATACTCAATGCTCCGACCAATAAAGGAAAGCATACCAAACCTTCTTCATTATCACATCTCCCTGCAACTCTACTTTTAAGGAACTATGAATTTGCACTCCAAGGTCTCTTTGTTCAGCAACACTACCTTACTATTAAGTGTTTATGTCCTGCTCTTATTTGCTTTTCCAAAATGCAACACCTCACATTTATCTAAATTGAACTCCATCTGCCACTCAGCCAAGTGGCCCATCTGATCAAGGTCCCGTTGTTATCTGAGATAACTTTCTTTGCTGTCACCACACCTCCAATTTTGGTGTCATCTGCAAACTTAATAACTATACTTCCTACGTTCACATCCAAATCACTTATATTAATGACAAAAATTAGTGGACCTAGCATTGATCCTTGTGGCAAACCACTGGTCACAGGCCTCCAGTCTGAAAAGCATGCCTCCACTACCACCCTCTGTCTTCTGCCTTCGAGCCAGTTTTGTATCCAAACACCTAGTTCTCCCTGTACTCCATGAGATCTAACCTTTCTAGCTGAAAATGTGTTGCTGGAAAAGCGCAGCAGGTCAGGCAGCATCCAAGGAGCAGGAGAACCGACGTTTCGGACACTAGCCCTCCCCCGCAGGAACGAGGAGAGCATGCCAAGCAGGCCAAGACAAAAGGTAGGGAGGAGGGACCCGGGGGAGGGGCACCGGAAACGCGACAGGCGGAAGGATGCCAAGGTTAGGGCGACAGGCCGGAGCGGGGGCGGAGAGGCCAGGAAGAAGACCGCAGGCTAGGAAGGCGGCGCCGAGTCCGAGGGCCAGCACCGAGACAAGGCGGGGGGGGGGAGGGGAAACGAGGAAACTGGAGAAATTTGAGCCCATCCCCAGTGGCCGGAGGGTTCTCAGGCGGAAGATGAGATGTGGAATCTCTGTGGGTAGAGTTGAGGAACCGCAACGTAAGAAAACCATAATGGGAATTATCAACAGGCCTCCAAACAGTAGTCAGGATTTGGAGCATAAGATACACATAGCGATAGAAAAAGCATGTAAGAAAGGCAAGGTTACCGTGATCATGGGGGATTTCAATATGTAGGTAACCTGGGAAAACCAGGTTAGTTATGGATCACAAGGAAAGGAATTTGTGGAATGTCTACGAGATGGCTTTTTGGAGCAACTTTTGGTGGATCCCACTAGGGAACAGGCAAGTCTGGATTTAGTGTTGTACAATGAGGCAGACTTGATAAGGGAGTTTAAGGTGAAGGAACCCTGAAGAGTAATGACCGTAATGAGATAGAATTTACTCTGCAGTTTGAAAGGAAGAAGGTGGAATTGCATATAATGATATTACAGTTTATCAAAGACAGCAACAGAAGCATGAGGGAGGAGCTGACAAGAATTGACTGGAAGAGGAGCCTAGGAGCAAAGACAGTGGAACAGCAGTGGCAGGAGCTTCTGGGATTAATTCGAGATCCATCGCAAAAATTCATCCTGAGAAGCAAAAAGAAGCAAACTAAAGGGTGGATTAGGCAACTATGGCTGACCAGCGAAATCCGGGACAGCATGAAAGCAAAAGAGAAAGCACATAATGTGGTGAAGGGCGGTGGAAAGTCTACAAAGACCAACAGAGGACAACAAAGAAAGAAAGAAGGAGGGAGATTAAATATGAGGGTAAGCTAGCTGATAATGTTAGGAAAGATTGCAAGAGATTCTTTAGATATATAAAGTGCCAAAGAGAGGCAAAAAATGGACATTAGACTGCTGGAAAATGATGCTAGAGAGGTAGTAATGGGGAACAAAGAAATGACTGAGGAACTGAATAAGTACTTTGCGTCAGTCTTCATGGTGGAAGAAAAAATTCAATAGAGTGGAGGTGAGGGGGGCGGGGTTCAGAGATGAGTTTGATGGCCATCACCAATGAGAAAGTGCTACAAAATCTGAAAGGTCTGAAAGTGGATGAATTGCCTGAACCTAGAGTCCTGAAGGAGATAGCTGAAGGGACAATGGAGGCTTTAGTAGTGATCTTTCAGGAATCACTGGAGTCAGGGAGGGTTGCAGAAGACTAGAAAATTGCTAATGTAACTACCTGTTTAAGAAGGGATCAATAATAGGACGATTTGTCTGACTTTAATTGTTGGTAAGATTTTGGAGTGCATTGTGAAGGATGAGATTTCTGAACACCTAGATATGCATGGTAAAATAAGACAAAGGTTTCACTAAGGAGAGGTCATGCCTGATAAGTCTATTAGAATTCTTTGAGGATGTAACAAGCTGGTTAGACCAAGGAGAGCCGATGGATGTTATCTATCTGGACCTCCAGAAGGACTTTGATAAGGTGCTGCACAGGAGGCTGCTGAGTAAGATAAGGGCCCATAGTGTTAGAGGCCACTTAGTAGCATGGATAGAAGATTAGCTGTCTGGTGAAGGCAGAGTGTGGCGATAAAAGGTCCTTTTCAGAATGGAAGCCAGTGGCTAGTGGCGTTCCACAAGGTGTTGGGACCACAACTTTTCACTTTATACATTAATGATCTGGATGAACGAACTGAGGGCATTATGGCTATGTTTGCAGATGATACAAGGATAGGTAGAGGGGCAGGTAGTATTGAGGAGACGGAGAGGCTGCAGAAAGATTTAGGTTAGGAGAGTGAGCACAGAAGTGGCAGATGAAATATAACATGGGAAAATGTGAGGTCATGCACTTTGATAGGAAGAATAGAAGCATGGGCTATTTTCTAAATGGACAGAAAATTCAGAAATATGAAGTGCAAAGGGATTTGGGGTCCTAGTCCATGAATCTCTTAAGGTAAACTTGCAGGCTGAGTTAGTAGCTAGGGTGGCAAATACAATGTCATCATTCTTCTCGCGAGGACTAGATTATAAAAGCATGGATATACTTCTGAGGCTTTATAAAGCTCTGGTGAGACCACATTTAGAATATTGTAAGCAATTTTGGCCCCCATACTTCAAGAAGGATGTACTGGTCCTGGAGCAGGGGTCCAGAGGAGGTTCATGAGAATGATGCCAGGAATGAAAGACTTAATATATGCGGAATGTTTGTGGACTCTGGGACTATACTCAGTCGAATATAGAAGGATAACGGGGGTTCCGATTGAAACTTTGAGAATACGGAATGGCCTGGACAGAGTGGGCATTGGGAAGATGTTTTCATTGGCAGGAGAGATGAGGACCTGCTCAACGCTCGAGTAAAGGGAAGATCTTTTCGAACAAGGTAAAGGAGAAACTTCTTTAGCCAGAGAGTGGTGAATTTGTGGGCCCCATTGCCACATAAGGCTGTAGAGGTCAGGTCATTGAGTATATTTAAAACAAAGATGGATAAGATCTGACAAGGAGATCAACGATTATGGAGAGAAAAATGCTGTTGAAAACCCTATCAGCCATGATTGAATAGCAGAGCAGACTCAATGGGCTGAATAGCCAAGTTTCTGCTCCTATGCCTTATGGTCTTAAGGCTTTGATGATCTCTATGGAAATTAAGTGTGATTTCCCTGAAATTAAATAGATTTAAAGAGTTACTTATTTTAATTAAGTATCATTTTGTGAACAACTTATGATATGAAGCTATCAAACTGCCATTTGATTCTGACATAACGCAAACTTGTTAGCAGCAAAAAATTAATGTAACAGCAAGAAATGCGCATAACACTAATTGGGGCAGTCAAGTCATGGGGAAGTGGATGCAGTGAAAGTCTGGTGAAGGAAAGGGAGGCTCAGCATTTTTTTATTCAGTTAATCCACAGCAACAGAGACTACTTACAACTAATAAAGTTCCGGATTTGAATGAAGACATAATCACTGATTTATATTATGTAATTTAGAATGGTCTAAGTTATAGTCAAGCAAAAAAAAACTATTCTGTTAGTTGAAGTACCATTTACTAAACTGGATATTTAGTTCATTGAGTCAGATACTTCCAATTTTCACGAATTTAGCCTAGGAACAAGTGGTACAGGAGGCTGGATTTTCTTTCTGTAGGACCAGGCTTTGCAAAAGTTTTGACAGGTGAACCCAAAAAGTATTTGGAAGCTATCAGATGCAAACCTGGGCTAGGCAAAAGGCCACTCCAGTGCATTGGTATCTAGTAGAAACTGAAGGAAAATAAACAATAAATCATAAACAGCATCTCCCCTCGCCCTAGTTCTTAACATTCAAACCCACATGTATATATTCCCCACGCTCAAGTATGCCAACTCATCCTCACCGCCCACCTCTCCATGGTTCCACATCCCCTCCATGACAACCTATAGTCCTCTATCCATTGTCCCTTAGACACTCATGCACGCCCAATGGAAGCTTATACTCTGTATGATAATCTGTGCTCTTCCATACACCCCAAAGCCATTTATAGTGCCTGTGTTAATTTAATGCCAACTTATGCCTCACATTCATGATCCTTTGTCCCTATACTTACTCTGCAAACTCATCCACTATCCACAAGTTGTAGACTTCAAGACTCATGCTGAGATTAAACTAAGTTCGTAAATGTCCATTAAGGTTTTTACTATTTAAAAAATACACACACATTGATAAAATCCATTCACTATATTTCCTTTCTTCCAAACCTAATAAATGGAAATACTTAGATTCATCGTTCTAATTCAAAGAATGTATAAGTATTTGGAGTTACTTGTTGAACTGTGAATTGACAAACACCAAACTCTGATAGGGAAGTTTGTAAAATCCATTATGTAGCACAAATATTTTAATGATAACTCTCAAAATTATGAGAGGTTAAAAAAACAAGCAATTGATTTTTAACAATGCAGACCGATTCTCTTTTGTAAATATTTAAAGGAAAGGACATTTAAATATCTTAACAGGTCGACAATTGTTTCAACAGCACTCTGTTATCAGTTCTAAAGAGTTTATGTACTTTTCATGCAGATTCATGCCTACTTTTAACAATCTCATTGGGCATTATAATTCTTCAAAAGAGCTCTTGACCTATTCCAATAATGTCCTGGGTTCACATTCAAAACGCTACCTAACTCTCCAGCAGGATTTTCTGTCAGAGAATTCCAACAGCTTCAGATTGCGGAGTCTGATTGTCCTACTTTCATAATCAAAAAGAAATAGCTGCATAGGAATCGGTCAGCAAAAACAATTGTCTAATAATTTATTTTTGTGTGTTCTGTGTAGTTTATTCTCTAGAGCAGCATCAACTCAGAATCAATGTGAAATTGTTCTGACAATTGAATTTACCGTAATCCTGTGCTAACTAGTATAAAAAGTGGAGCAAACATTTGAATGTTATTTAATTAACAGGCATCACATTATGATGAACATTTGTTGGCTTAAGACTTTTATATTCATCATTTAAACATCGATAAAAAAACCAGAAAAACAACTTCTTTATGAATAATATTTCAACATAATTATACCATTGAAGATGAGACTAGCAAAACAGTAAGATTTAGTGAATCAACCCCACTGAACAGATGCAGTCCAAATATTTGATTTGAGATTCATCTAAATTTGAAGTAGAGTTTCCAACAGATCAATTCTAAGCTCTGCAGTCTGCTACTCCATTTGTGAACAATGTTGGATAATTAAGCAACTCACATCAAGAGCCTCCATCCTCACTTTCAGTAATGGGGGAAGCCCAGCACATCAGTGCAAAAGATAACACTGATGCATTTGCAATGATCTTCAGTTTGAAGTGCCAAATGGATGATCCATCTTACCCTTCTCCAGAGGTCCACAGAATCACAGATGCCTGTCTTCAACCAACGTCAGCCATGGAATATCAAGAAGAGGCCTGAGAACTGGATTCTTGCTCAAGAATGTACTGATCCTCAGCCAAGCTGTTCAAGTACACCTACAGCACCTGCATCTAACCAACAATGTGAAAAAATGTCCTATACTCAAAACGTAGGACGAATCCAACCCAGCTAATTACTCTGCATTGGTCTAGTCTCAATTGTCAGTAAAGTGATGGAACATGTTATCAACCATGCTATCAAACAGCACTTGCTTCGCAATAACCTGCTGACTGATGCTAAGCTTGGATTCTGTCCAGACCACTCCGCTCCTGACCTCATTATAAACTAAGGAAACGTGGATAAAGAAGCTCAATTTCAGAGCTAATGTGAGAATGACTGTCTTTGAGATCAGAGTCGAAAAGTGTAGCACTGGAAAAGCACAGCAGGTCAGACAGCATCCAAGGAGCAGGAGAATCAATATTTCGGGCATAAGCTCTTCAGGAATTTGGAGGATGGGAAATGGGGGCTGAGAGATAAATAGGAGGGTGGGAACCCCACTGCCCTATGGCTAAACACTTCAACTCCCCCTCCCACTCTGCCAAGGACATGCAAGTCCTGGGCCATCTCCACTGCCAAATCAAAGCCACCTAATGATTTGAGGAAGAATACCTCATCTTCCACCTTGGAACCCTTCATCAATGATGACTTCACCAGTTTCCTGATCTCCCCTCTCCCAATGCATCCCTGATCCAACCTTCCAGCGCGGCACAGCCCTCTTGAACTGTCCTACCTATTTATCTTCCTTCTCACCTATCTGCTCCACCCTCCCCTCCGACCTATCAATATCATCCCCTACCTCCAGCTACCTTCCCCCCAACATCCACTCTCCTATTCATCTGTCAGTCTCCCCACCCCACCCCACATTCCTGATGGAGAGCTTATGCCTGAAAAGTCGATTCTCCTGCTCCTCGGATATTGCTTCACCTGCTGTGCTTTTTCAGTGCCACGTTTTTCAACTCTGATCTCCAGCATCTGCAGTCCTCACTTTCTCCTACCCTTGACATCAGAGCTACTGTTGAACAGTTGTGCTATTAAGGAGTCTTAGCTGAGCTCAAGGTGGTGGGAATTGAAAGAAAACTGACACAAAGATTGTTGTGATTGTTGGAATTCCTCACTACCAACATAAAGGGATTACCATAAATTGAAATAGACTAGCCATTTAAGTATTGTGGTGACAAGAGGAAGTCAGAGGCTCAGAATCTTGAAGGGAGTAATTTACCTCCTGACTCGCCACATTTGTGCACCATCTACAAGGCACAAGTCAAGTGTGTGGTGGAATATGTTTGTATGAATGAGTGAAGTGAAACTCCAGCAACATCAAGCAGCAGGCCACTTGATTGACACCATAGCCACAAATGTCCACTCCCTAGTATTGTGTACTGTCTATAAGATTCACTGCAGAAGTCACCAAGTCTCTTTAGATACCACCTTCCAAATCCAGGACCAGTACCATCTAGAAAGACAAGGGTAGCAGTTACGTGGGAACACCACCACCTGCAAGATCCCTTCAAAACCTCTCACCACCCTCACTTGGAGGGATACCACTGATCCTTTCCCAGCGTCAATATGCTGGGAGACTGTAATGGCATTGTAAGTCTACCAACATAAAATGAACCTACAATGCTTCAATAAGGCAGCTTGCCATCAACTTCTCGACAATAACTAGGGATGGGCAATAAATGCTCAGTCAGTGATACTCAGATTCCATGGATGAAGAGGAAAACCCCACAGTGGAGGCTGGGACGTTAAACGTTTTCAAGGCAGAGTTTGATAAATTCTTGATCTTGCAAGGAATTAAGGTCTATGGGGACAGTGCGGTTAAGTGGAGTTAAAATGCCCATCAGCCATGATTAAATGGCGGAGTGGACTCGATGGGCCAAATGACCTTACTTCCACTCCTTTGTCATATGGTCTTATATTAAAGATTTGACTGTCCCAAGCTTTTGTCAAGATTAGTACAAAATTTCCAAGCATATTGTTGTCTTAATTTGTTTTCTCCTAAAATACTTTTTAATAACATTTCATGTGGTCTTTACAGGAGAAAGAGGTGATATTGCTACATAAAATTGAAGAACTTCAGAAATCTGTTGATGAATTAATGAAGGAAAATGCAAACTTAAAGGAAGCTACTCAAAGTAAAGAGGTGTGCATAAACATATACTTGTGAGTTGCTGAGTAGAAAAAGAAAATCTTATTTGAGTAGAAAATTAAGTAGGATTACAAAGGTAATATTTTCTGTATTTCCTTAATAATTCAAAGTATTATCCACAAAACATGAAGAATACATTATACTTTTGGCAATGATTGCAGTATATCCTGAACTCTAGAGCTTTCAACATGTTTATTATAAAGAAAAATTACAAAATGATCACACATTTGTCAGTTATACAAGTGGGAGTACTAGCAATTCATCTGAAGGATTGTACATCCCAGTGTGTAATCATGAAATGATCAACCATTGTCAATTCTAGAAATGAGAGTAAAACTGTTCACAGAATCCTTACAGTGTGGAAACAGATTATACAGCTCAAAAGGTCCACACTGACCCTCTGAAGAGCATCTCACCTAACCCCTGCAACCATGCACCTCCCATGGCTAGCACACCTGTATTACACATTTGTGGACATTATGAACAATTTAGCATGGCCAATCCACCTAACCTGTACATCTTTGGACTGTGGGAAGAATGTGCAAACTCCACACAGATAGGCACCCAAGGCTGGAATCGAACCCATGTCCCTGGTATTGTGCATCAGTAGTGCTGACCACTGAGAGCCACTGTGCTGCTCCACTTGATCTGAAGGGCCTGTATTACTCAATGTTAAATTAAAGAATACATTGAAAATATCATAGTCAGAAGTTGCAAAAGGAGCCAGGAGCAAAATATCAGGCTATATGCAATTCAGGAATTGTGGCAGAGGTAGATCCATCCACCTTGCTTTGTAAAGTTTGAGCAATGACGTGTGAAGGCATCTGTTAGAATTGCAGAGTCATGTTGAGGCAACTAACAATTCATGTTGAAGTTTTACTTATTGTGCCACCTCTGAAGATTTTAGATTTTCCTCCTTTTAAATTTCACGTAGTTGCACTTAAGTATAAAAACATTGCTATTAGGGATGGCCACAACTCACAGTGACATATGGGTGAAAGTTTGTCCACTGAAGGAGCATCACTGCAGCAGAGATACCTGCATGCTTTTCTCTAACTCAACTTGTTCACTGATGATAACTGTGTCCTTAACAGAGGCAGCTCTTATTTAGTTAGTTATACCACAGTATATAATGTCTAGAATGTAAGATTAACCAAAGCAAAT
The DNA here is from genome assembly GCF_020745735.1 of Hemiscyllium ocellatum. Classification (NCBI taxonomy): domain Eukaryota; kingdom Metazoa; phylum Chordata; class Chondrichthyes; order Orectolobiformes; family Hemiscylliidae; genus Hemiscyllium; species Hemiscyllium ocellatum. The sequence goes on from NC_083426.1 coordinate 48,542,771, forward strand.
GTGAGTTATGACTGGCCAAGATCCTGTGACATGAATTCTTGATTCATAGCGCCACTGGATGTGATGCTACACAAGTTGACTGCCTATAATGGAATGTGCTGTATTTCCACCTTACTTCTGGCATGATGCATGCTGTGCCTTGTGCTAAGAAAGGTGCACATGTGGTATTCCTTTCTTCATTTCTTCAACACATTTTTTACTTTTTGGAAAATATTGGACATGTTTTAGAAGGATTAGCAGGCTGAACATCAACCTGTTTAAACTGCATAATGAATGTGGGTGTTCCCTATAATCTAGAAGGTGATGAAGTGGTCAGTCAGCCTCAGCAGCGAATGTGATGTTCAGCTTCTAAATTTTGACCAAGCTAATCTTTTGCACAAATGTTTATCTGCAACCTTGGAAGAGCATGCATCTGAGTCACCAAATCAGCAAACAATTTTAATGTGTAAGGATGATGTTTAGGTAATGCTGTTATAGACCAGGAGGAGGACACTGCTTTCTTCAATCAATACAGAACTGTCCCAGCACTATTTTTCTTATGTGCATGCAGGAAAAGAAGATACAACATCTATGAAGTGGAGAACATTGAGCGGTGTAAACCCAGTGCTCTGATCCATCTGACCAGTTGGTGAGAGTACCAAGCAAATCTCTGAAACATGAATGACAGTGAATACCCCTTCAAGTGCTCAAGACAATGAAAGTGGCATTCTTGAGAATAGTTTGATTGTCAAAATGATGCATCCTGGGGAATTGTTTCATTGGGACATAGCGTGCGAAGTTGGATAATGAAAGCATGTAAATTAATGATGGCTTGGAAATCTAGAATAGATATAGTGTTGAGCAATATCAAAGATGAATACTTCTTGTGACTTCCTTTCATTAGTTTTTCTTGTTCCTCTTACAGGTTCTAGTATGTGATTCACCTAAGGAGCTGAGGAAGTCCTCAGATGACAAGAATAGAGAACAAGGTTTAAGGAAGCACCATTTCCTAGAACCCTTTAAAGCAAATTGCACATACTTACACAAGCTGGGCAGAGTACAGAATTAAGAGCTGAAAATGTGTTGCTGGAAAAGCGCAGCAGGTCAGGCAGCATACAAGGAGCAGGAGAATCAGCATTTCAGGCATGAGCCCTTCCTCAGCCCTTCCTGAAGAAGGGCTCATGCCCGAAACATTGATTCTCCTGCTCCTTGGATGCTGCCTGACCTGCTGCACTTTTCCAGCAACACATTTTCAGCTCTGATCTCCAGCATCTGCAGTCCTCACTTTCTCCTTGAAGAGTACAGAATTAGGTTTGGGATCTAGGAAGATAGTTATAGCACTAGTGATAAGTAGGAGGTATCAGAGGCAGATAATCTATGTGCCTTGGAGAAAGGAAAGGAAGATGATTTCTTCACTAGGAAGTGAAAATGTGCCACAGGAGTCTAAGTTTGAGGCCAGTAATTAAAACTTACACCAGCAGATAAGTTGCAATATGGCAGACTTCTCTAAGTTACGATAATTCACGGCTGTGCTAAGGGAGGCATCCATTTGAGATGATGAGTCTAACCAAGACTTCTTAAACTTTTGAGCACATGAGCCCCATCCTTCAGGGACTGGTCCAGCTGATAGACATCCAAATATAACAGCACCTAAACTACATCGAAGACCAATATAATGTCCTGTACCGGGAATGAGTAAGGAGCTAATGGCCCAAACATAGCTGGTGAAATATCAGGGACTGAGAGATCTATCGAGGAGTGCCAGGCCTCTGTGATTTCTCACATTAAAAGGAAACATCATTATCCTTGGCTTCCTTGGGCCTCTCTGTCAGGAGCAATTTGTGAACTGAGACCAAATGACAACAGCAGTTGCAGCAGACGTACAAGCAGTGCTATCACAGGAAGGACCACTATGATTGCTTGCAAAACCAGGCCAGCTGCCACACAAAAAAATCCTCACAACGAGTTATGCCAAAGATATAAGCTGGGTTCCTTCACTTCCTCTTAAGACAAAAGAGGAAGGTTGCATAGGAGTGTCCAAGTGCAAAGGCCATTACATTGTCTGACTACTTAAATGGAACAGTGGAGTGTGAAGAACATGCAGTCTCCACTCTTATAAATTAAAACAAAATGTCTTATGCATTGAAATTCATGTATTGCACATTATGCAGGCTGTATAGGAAGCACAGACTTACAGCAAGTTGCAACCAGAATCTGAACTTGTTTAAAGACTATTTTTACAGGACTTCCGAAACTGAAAGCTTGCAACAGCAATAAATTTGATATTAACAGTGACCTTGATTTTCAGAAGATGGTGATCTTTCCATCAGATGGAGCTTCTGCTACGCTGGAAAAGGCAAAGAATAGTGGCAGTTTTGCTGCATGAAATCAACATTTGACAGAATAGCATTGTGTTGCACACATCTGTGAATAAATAATTATGCCAAATGTTGAAATGCTTCTAAGAACAGTGTTCAAATGGTCAACTGTGAAGAAAAGAAATTCAAAGAATTTGTTAATGTCATAGAGCATGATGCCGTGAAATATCAACCTCTGAATGAAGTGAGGTGGCTATCAAGATCATAAGACATAGGAGCAGAAATTTGGCTATTCAGCCCATCATGTCTACTCAACCATTCAATCATGGTTGATAGGTATTTCAACCCCATTTTCCCACATTTTACCTGTAATCTTTGGTCCCCTTGGTAATCAAGAACTTATCTATCTCTGCTTTAAATATACTCAGTGACCTGGCCTCCACAGCCTTCTGTGGCAATGAATTCCACAGATGCACCATTTCTGGCAGAAGAATTTCTACTTATCTCCATTCTTATAGATCTTCCTTTTGCTCTAAAGCTGTGCCCTCAGGTCCTCATATCCTGCCAATGGAAACATCTTCCCAACGTCCACTCTGTCCAGGCCGTTCAGTATTCTGTAAATTTCAATTAGATCCCCCCTCGTCCTTCTGTAATCCACAGACTATAGTCCCAGATTCCTCAAATATTCCTCATACTTAAAGCCTTTCATTTTTGGGATCATCTCGTTAGCCTCCTCTGGACCTCCCCTGCAGGACCAGTACATCCTTCCTGAGGTATGGGGACCAAAATTGCTCACAATACTCTAAATGTGGTCTGACCAGAGCTTTATAAAACCTCAGAAGTACATCCCTGCTTTTATATTCTAGTCCTCTATAGATGAATGACAACATTGTATCTGCCTTCCTAACTACCGACTCAGCCTGCAAGTTTACTTTAAGAGAAACCTGAATGAGGACTCCCAAGTCTCTTTGCACTTCAGATTTCTGAATTTTCTCCCCATTTAGAAAATAGTCCATGCCTCTATTCTTCCTACCAAAGTGCATGACCTCACACTTTCCCATGTTGTATTTCATCTGCCACTTCTTTGTCTACTCTCTTAACCTGACAAAATCTGCAGTGTCCCCACCTCCTCAATACTACCTGCCACCCACCTATCTTTCTATCATCTGCAAATGTAGCCAGCATGTCCTTAGTTCCTTCATCCAGATCATTAATGTATAAAGTGAAAAGTTGTCCCAACACAACCTTTGTGGACCACTACCAGTGGAAGCTGGCTTCCCTCCTGAGAAGGACCCTTTCGTCCCCACTCTCTGCCTTCTGCCAGACAGCCAATCTTCTATCTGGCCTCTAATGCCATTTTTATTCAGCAGCCTCCTGTGCAGCACCTTATCAAAGGCATCCGAATGTTATCTATCTCCTTGGTCTAACCTGCTGGTTACCTCCTCAAAGAATTCTAATAAATTTGCCAGGTGTGTCCTCCCCTTGGTGAAACCATGTTGATTTTGACGTATTTTACCATGCACGTCCAAGTATTGAGAAATCTCATCCTTCACAAATATGTTTGGTTAAGATGCTGTTTGGAGGGTTGGTGTGGACTCAGTGGGCCAAAAGACCTGTAAGGATTCTATGACAAGCAATTTACTATTGCCAGCTAAACCTAGGTGGGATTTCCAGGGTGTGCAGTATCCGGGATATGGGTCTATGAGTTCTCTTACTCTGTTTAGGTCTAGTGTGACTCTTTTGCTGTCTTGAGTTTGCGTGCTGGCAGCAACTACAATGCCTTGCTATCCTTCACTCAAGTGGTGTCCCCAACCTCAGTCGGCTTGGCAAGGGTGTCCACTTCAATTGGCATACCCTGAAACTCACATGCTCCACTTGTTGCATTTTCAAATGACAAAGCCAGTTGTAGTCCCTGTTTGAAGTTCAGTTGGGCTTCAGCTCATAGGTACTTTTACATGGTTACATTATTAATCCCACATACCAAACAGTCTCTCAGCATCTCATTATGGGTTAAACCAAAATCTCTGCCAGTCATTGTAACCTCATCAAAAATCCTTAGTTGGATTCTCTTGGTTCTCGACATGCCAAGTAAATCAATAGCATCTCAGGATTAGATGAAGCTTCATAGTATTCCTTAACTAAATCCATAAACTCTTGATAGGTTTCAGTATCTGGTGCCATAGGAAATGTTAAGCTCCTATTGCTGAAAATGCTGCAGGTCCATAAGCTGTCAGGAAAATTGCATGTTAATTTTCATTTGCCTGGACAAAATAACATTCCACATTCTGGGTCCAGTCTTCGATGGCAGGATAGAATGAGTCAAATTTTCCAAATAACAGCATGTCACCAGAAATGCCTACCCCCAACTCAAACAGGAGTGATGAGAATGAATTTCTTCAGAAGTGTTTCTTTTCTCTCGTCACCACTGAAATAACAGTAGAGAGTCCAGTATCCCATCACCAAGTTACCCTTTAATTACATATACATAGCACTTGACAGTAGTTCAGCCTCCTCAGAGCTGGCTCAGAATGGCCTGAACCTTTGACATTTCTATTGAGATGTGTCAGCCATGGCTCCCTGACTGGACCAGGTTCACAGCCCCAATAAGGGAACTCATTCTCTCAGTTTCACCTGGCTGACCTCGTTACAATCTCCACATTCCCTAACAAATATGATCTTGGTCCCAAACCTAGTGTGGCATGTGTTGCAGTTATCACTGGACACATGAGGAATGAAAGAAGAATTCCTGAAGAAGGGCTTATGCCCGAAACGTCGATTCTCCTGTTCCTTTGAAGCTGCCTGACCTGCTGAACTTTTCCAGCAACACATTTTTAAGCACATGAGGAATGGAAAAGCCATAGGAGTAGCTGGGATTCCAATGGAGATTTTAAAACTTGGAGAAGTAGAGCCTACCTATTGTTTCCATGACTGTTCCTGAAAATCTGTGACAAAGAAGAAATCCCTGTCAATCTCCGGGATTGTTATCGCTGCCATCTTAAAGAAAGAAGATGGAGTGCACAGGGAACTAGCAAGGAAGCTACCTACTCTCTATCATGGGAAGATCATTGCTCAATTCTTTGCTCAGCACCTTCTAGTCTCTGAGGAATTCCTTCTATTCATATGACTATGAACAAACTATGGAACAATGGACATGATTTTCTCTGTTTTGCAACTCCAAAATACATGCCAGGAACAGCAACTGCTTTACATAGCCTTCATTGATCTGACTCAGGCTTTTGATTCAATCAAGTGGCAAAGTGCTGTGGAAAGGCTGGCTGTCCAGTGAGATGCACAACATCCTCCATGACAAGATGTCAGCAATGGTCCTCACCAGTGGTAATATGACAGTTTCCTTTGAGGTAAAGACAAGGTCAAGCAGGGATGTGTCATCACTTCTACCCTTTTCTCCATCCTCATCACCATCATTCATCTTGTCAGGTGCAAGCTTCTCAGTGGTGTGGACATTGCCTACAGGATGGATGGAAAATTGTTCAATCTGAAGAGGTTGAAATCCAAGAGGCAAACAACACTGACTGCACTTGTGGAACTTCAGTATGCAGGTGACAACGTCATCTCTGCTGTCTCAGAAGAGAATCTTGAAGCCTTACTGAAGGCCTTCAAGAAAGCAAAAGGAAGAATTGGTTTCAGCCTCAAACCTCAAGAAAATTCAAATCCTTTACCAACTTGTCCCAGATAAAGTTCTGGTCTATTCCTCCATTAAGATCAATGGAGAAATCCTCCCAAACATGGTATAATTCCCTTACCGGGGAAGCTACTTCTTCCCTTAGGCTGATATCAATGTGGAAAATGCTACCTTTAGATGCCTAATGATGAGACTGCCTCATTGACGACTGCCTTTCGTGATGGCACCATGATTCTTATGTATAAAGCAGTCATCCTTCTGCTCTGAAACCTGAACCACATACAGATGCAAACTGAAGACTTTAAGAAGTACCATCAACTCTGTTGAGACAGATACTCTGCATTAGCTGGGAGGTCAGGTATACTGACATCAGTGTCATTGAAGAAGCTATTATCACCTATATTGTGGCCATAATCATTCAAAATCAAGTTCTGCTGGGACAGCCATATAATTAGGAAACCTGAATTATAACTACAGGTAGACAACAGTCGACACCCACTCGATGCGTATCACTCAGATGCGACATGTGGGGGCGATGCCCAGCACCGGCAGGCCTCAATTCTGTTTCAAGGCCTGTTTTACTTAGTGAGTCATGCTCCTCCAGTAAGATTTTTAAAAATTTCACCATCACGGCATTGGTTCGGCCGCATTTAGAATATTGTGTACAGTTCTGTCGCCACATTATCAAAAGGATGTGGACGCTTTGGAGAGGGTGCAGAGAAGATTTACACGGATGTTGCCTGGTATGGAAGGTGTTAGCTATGAAGAGATGTTGAGTACGTTAGGTTTACTTTCACTAGAAAAAAGGAGATTGAGGGGGGACCTGATTGAGGTTTACAAAATCATGAAGGGTATAGACAGGGTGGATAGAGAGAGGCATTTTCTCAGGGTGAAGGATTCAATAACCAGAGGTCATGCTTTCAAGGTGAGAGGTGGAAAATTTAAGGGGGATACTCGCGGCAAGTAACTCACACAGAGGTTGGTGGGAGTTTGGAACGCGTTGCCAGCAGAGTTGGTAGAGGCAGGCAAGATTGATTCATTTAAGATGCGTCTGGATAAATGTATGAGTAGGTGGGGAGCAGAGGGATACAAATATTTAGGAATTGACCGACAGCTCAGGCTTGAAGGGCCGAAAGGCCTGTTCCTGGGCTGTAAATTTTCTTTGTTCTTTATCAAACTGTCACTTATTCTGAAATTCAAAAAATTCTGAATTCCAAAAACCAGCTGGTCCTGAGCATTTCAGATAAAGGATTGTGCACCTGTACCATAGCAAATCAGCCTTGCCCAGCTCAAGGGAGGCACTCAAATGAAAAAATGACAAGAGAATAGTTTCAGAGATATCCCGAAGGGTTCCTTCAAGAAATATAATATTCATGTCAATGCATGGGAGAGCCTTATTCAGAAGAAACTTGGAGGAAACTCTTGTGTTAAGGGGCATAATTATTTGACAGTACTCATGAGCAAGAGGAAATATAGAAAATCAACTGGAGATTCAAATGCCAGTGATCGCATGGCCAAGGACCACTTTCACCTCCGAAATCAAATATTTTGTCAGCGATGCAACTTTGGGATCAGGTTCATCACCCACACAAGGACCCCAGAACCCATGGCCAGTGGCACAGAATATCCTAGGTGGACAATTACCATCAACAATAGCATTATTTGTGAAATGTTCACTACATCGAGGTCATCAAAATCTTTCTGAAGACCCTGGAGACTCTAGCCAGTAGACCTTTGTAAGTTTGGTGTCTTGGGAAAAATATTGGTTTGGTTGCTGTGAACTAAAGGCTCGGGTTTTGGTTAGTGTCAGGCATATCCCTGGTTTCTCAATAACACATCTGCAGAATTGAAAGGCCAAGATTGAAGAGTTGAGGCATTCTCCATTCACATAGTAATATTAATGCCAGAGAAGTGCTAGGCGTTGACTATCTCCAACAAGAAAGAATCTAACCATCTCCTATTTATATTCAGTGGCACTACCATTGCTGAATCCTCACAATCACCATCTGAAGTGTTATTATTGACCTGAATCTGAACAGGACCAGCTCCCTAGAAATTGTAGCTAGAGCTGCAGGTCAAACCCTGAGAATTCAGAACAAAGCAATTCACCTCCTGACTCCCCACAGTTTAACCACCCTCAATAAAGCACAAGTCAGAAGAGAGATTAGAGAAACTGGTTGTTCTCCTTGGAGAAGTAGAGTCGCAGGTAGATAGGATAGTGAAGAAGGTGTTTGATATGCTTTCTGTTATTGGTCAGAACATTGAGTATCAGAGATGGGAGGTCAGGACATTGGTTAGTCCACTTTTGGAATATTGCGTGCAGTTCTGATCTCCTTCCTATCGGAAGGATGATATGAAACTTGAAAGAGTTCAGAAAAGATTTAAAGGATGTTGCCAGAGTTGGAAGATTTGAGCTATAGGGAGAGGCTGAATAGGCTGAGGCTGTTTTCCCTGGAGTGTCAGAGGCTGAGGGGTAACCTTATAGAGGTTTATAAAATTATGAGGGGCATGGATAGGGTAAGTAGGCAACGTATTTTACCCTGGGGTGGGAGAGTCCAGGACTTGAGGGCATAGATTTAGGTGAGAGGGGGGAAAAGATATAAAAGGGGCCTAAGGGGTAAATTTTTCATGCAGAGGATGGTGCGTATATGGAATGAGCTGCCAGAGGAAATGATGGAGGCTGGTACAATTAGAGCATTTAAAAGGCTGTATGAATATGAATAGGAAAGGTTTAGAGGGATATGAGCCAAGTACTGGCAAATGAGACTAAATTAGGTGAGGATTACTGGTCGGCATGGACGAGTTGGACCGAAGGGTGTGTTTTTATGTTGTACATCTCTATGACTCTATGACTGTAAGACGACATTGAGACAAGATCGAATTGAAGTGTTTGAAATCATGATTGATCTATACCTAGTTAATAGGAAGAAAATGCTCCAACTCATGAACTGCTTGAGAACAAGAGGGCAGAGGTTCAAAGTAACTAATGAATAAAGCAATAATGTTAAATTTTTTTTTATTGTATTGAGTGATTAGCATCTAGAATGCACTACCTAAAAGAGTTGATGTGAATTGAATTGAGTTGTGCTAAAAGGGAATTGATGACTATTTGAAAAGGATGAAATTGCAAGGTTATGGGAGAAGAAAGAATAGTGACCTCCATGATCTGCTCATTTAGAGGGCCTCCTGTGTTGTAACAGTCCTATGTGATGGAATACTGTCCACTTTCCCAAATGAATGCAGCTCCAACAGCATTCATTTGGGTCTTATTTAGCTACTTTCAGAGACATCGCCTTTCATTGTCCTGTTGTTTGACTGTGCAGGCCTGGATGCCACTTCTGGTACAGCTGCCAAACATATCATATGCAGATAAATTTCTGGTTTATATTGCTGTAATTATAGCCTTAATTTTTTTTAAAATGTTAGGGCAACAACCTGAAATTCAACTCAATGATGATTTCTGTATCAGCTAATGCAAAGAATAGGTCATTAAATGCAGTTGCAAATATATGATGAATGGTCATAAAATGGAAACCTTGTGATGAAGCATGGTGGCAATGTTAGTTTGTCCAAAAACCCTTTCTAAAGCTCCAAGAGATGAGTTGAAATCCCAACAGGACAACATGTCTGAAGAAAGGACAGAAAGAATGCAATGACAGCTAGTTTGGGTTCTGCCTGGGCCACTCAGCTACTGTCCTCATTACAGCCTTGGTTCAAATGTGGACTAAGGAGCTGAATTCCAGAGGTGAGGTGAGAGTGACTTGTCCTTCATATCAAGACTGCATTCGATCAATTGTGGCGTCAAGGAGCCCTAGCAAAACTAGAATCAGAGAACAATGAACAGAGAGAATTACGGCACAGGAACAGGCACTTCACCCCTCCAAGTCTGTGCTGATCCAGATCCTCTATCTAAATCTGTCACCTATTTTCTAAGGATCTGTATCCCTCTGCTCCTTGCCCATTCATCTATCTGTCTAGATACATTTTAAGTGACGCTATCGTCTTCGCCTCTACCACCTCTGCTGGCAACGTGTTCCAGGCTCCGACTATTCTCTGTGCATATCCCCCTTAAACTTTTTATTTCTCACTTTGAACTTGTGACCCCATGTAATTGAAGCCCCTACTCTGGGAAAAAACTTCTCGCTATCTACCCTGACCATACTTCTCATTTTGTAGACCTCAATCAAGTTCACTTCCCCCCAAAACCTCTGTCTTTCTAATTAAAATAATCCTAACTTACTCCATGTCTTTTCATAGCTAGCACCCTCCATACCAAGCAACATCCTGGTGAAACTCCTCTGCACCCTCTCCAAAGCATCCACATCCTTTAAAGTAATGTGATGACCAGAACTGTACACAGTATTCCAAATGTGGCCGAGCCAAAGTCTGATACAACAGTAACATGATGTGCCAACTCCTACACTCAGTATCCCATCCAGTGCAGGAAAGCATGCCTTCTTGACTGCTGTATTGACCTGCATTGCCACCTTCAGGGTACAATAGACCTGAGCACCCAATTTCCATGTACATCAATTTTCCCCAGGGCTTTTCCATTTACTGTACAGTTCACTCTTGAATTGGATCTTCCAAAGTGCATCACCTCGCATTTGCCCATTTGAACTCCATCTGCCATTTCTTAGCCTAACTCTCCAATATATCTATATTTTCTGCTGCATCTTCTAACAGTCCCTTTCACTATCTGCTACTTCACCAATCCTAGTGTCATCTGCAAACTTGCTAATCAGACTGCCTATACCTTCCTCCAGATCATTTATGTATATCACAAACAACAGTGGTCCTAGCATGGATCCCCTGGAACACCATTGGTCACAGTTCTCCATTTTGAGAAACTCCCTTCACTGCAACTCTCTGTCTCCGGTTGCCCAGTCAGTTTTATATCCATCTAGCTAGTACACCCTGGACCCCATGTGACTTTGCTTTTTCCATCAGCCTACCATGGGGAACCTTATCAAACGCCTTATTGAAGTCTATGTATATGACATCTACAGCCCTTACTTCATCAATCAACTTTTTCACTTCCTCAAAGAATTCTAACAAGTTGGTAAGAAATGACCTTCCCTGCACAAAACCATGTTTTCTCTAACTGATAAGCCCATTTTCTTCCAAATGGGAATAGATTCTATCACTCAGTATCTTCTCCAGCAGCTTCCATACCACTGACGTCAGGCTTACCGGTCTATAATTACCTGGATTATTCCTGCTACCCTTCTGAAATAAGGGGACAACGTTGGCAATTCTCCAATCTTCCCGGACCTAACCCATGTTCAAGGATGCTGCAAAGATATCTGTCAATCAACAGGAATCGTTGGTTTCATTCATATCTGGCATATAGAAAGATGATCATGATTGTTGTAGATCAGTCATCTCAGAGATCTTTGCAGAAGTTCCTCAGTGTGGTTTCCAAGGCTATACCAAGTTCAGTTATTTCATCAATGTCTTTCCCTGCATCATAAGGTCAGAAGTGAGGATGTTCATTGATGACTGCACAATGTTCAGCCTCATTCTCCTCAGATACTAAAGCAGCCCATGTTCAGCTGCACAAGATTTGGATAATATCCAATGGCAAGTAATTTTTTGCTCAACACAAATGCCAGGAAATAATCATCTTCAATAAGAGACTTTCTAACCACTGCCCCTTGACATTCAATGGTGTTACCATCACTGAATCGCTCACTGTCAACATCCTGGGAGTAATCATTGACCAGAAACTAAACTGGACTCACCATAAAAATACAGATCAGAGTCTAGGAGTACATTGATGAGTAACTTACCTCCTGATTCTAAAACCTGTTCATCACTTAGAAGACACAAGTCAGGAGACCTACTTGCCTGGATGGGTGCAGCTTCAACAACACTCAAGAATTTTGCCATCTTGCACGACAAACCAACTCCTTTGATTGGCATCACCTCCACAATCATCCACTCACTCCACCAGCAATGCAGAGTAGCAATATCTACAAGATTTACTGCAGAAATTCAGCTCCTTAAGTAGTACCTTCCAAACACACATCCATTAGAAGGATAAGGGCAGCAGATACATGGGAATACCACCACCTGCATGTTCCCCTCTAAGCCACTCAACATTCTGACTTGTTCCTTCACTTGCTGGGTCAAGATCCTGGAATTCCCTCCCTTAAAGGCTTTGTGGGCCTGCAGCACATGGACTGCAGCATTTCACAAAGGCAGTTCACCACCACCTTCTCAAGGGCAACTAGGGAAGGCAATAAAGCTTGGCAGTCAGTAATGCCTACTTCCCATGAGTGAATTAAAAGAAACAATCTGCTGGCCTTCACATCACTTCAGAACTATAGCAATGTGGTTCAGTCTTTTTTGCACCTAAAATGATCCAGCAAGCCATTTGCTTGTATCAAATCACTAACAAAAAAATCAGATGAGAATAAAATTGCTTAAACCAACTGGCATTGGTTCTAAGTACTGTGTGTGCACCTACTCCATACGAACTGCACTAGCTCAAGGAGACTGTGCACCATTACTTTAATTGTGCAGTTAGAGGTCGGCACAGAACTGGCCTTGCTATTGTCACACACATCGAGTCAGTTAAAAATAATTGCACCCAGTTGAGGACTAGTCTGCTTTTTGAGGCTTGAGGAGACGCTTAGAGGCTGGAGCAGTATCTAATTTCATTCCTCGAAAGACTGAGTTCCCAGTGGAGAATAAAAATGCCTTTTACAATATTGTTTCAAGCTGACCTGGAAAAATGTGCTAGGATTAAATGGTGGATGTATAGTCCTGATGCACTTCCATCAACAAGCTCACCTTGGAAAGAAAGCTCTTCACAGCATCAGAAATTTTCAATGATTGACAATCAGTTGTTTGAAAAACATGTTATTGCCTTGTGGAGAAATGTTAAAATCATGTGTAAGACTAATGTTTATGATTAGACTCTGTTGTTATTCCTTATATGTTTTCTTAATAGAGTGTACTTTCAGAGATGCAAGGACAGATAATTAATTCACTTTCAAAAGAGAGGGATTGTTTTGAAAAAATAAACAGCTTGAAAGCTGGGATCACAGAAGAAAGGTAAATGCTGTCAATTCTAGTCAAAAATATTAATAAATGTTTATTAGAGACAAATGCCTAGAAATCCTGTAACTCCCAGTAGAAAAATAGATGAATAAGACATAGGAGCAGTTGTAGACCATTTGGCCCATCAGGTCAGCTCTATCATTAAATTAGATCATAACTGATCTGATTCTCATTTTCACTTCCTACCTTTTCCCAGTAACCTTGGATTCCTTTACTGATTAACAATGTCTGCTCAGCTTTGAAAATGTTTACTAAGCAACTTTTACAGCTCTTTTTGATATAGAATTCCACAGTTCGGGGAAGGAAATCACTCCTCATCAAACTTAAATGGATGAGCTCTTTGCATCTACCCTTTGGGTCCCTTGATTATCTTATATGTCTCTTAGATAAACTGTTCACAGGTTAGAAGTACAGTCTGATTGCTACCTTGCATAAGATGGTCCCGATTTTTATACTCCATTGCCTTAATAAATGCTAACATTCTCCTTGCCTCTGTATTACCCATTAAACGTCAATACTTGCTTTTTGTGACCCACCCACCAATCCCTCTTTTTGCAGTTACTTACATCATACAAATAATTAAGATATATTGTAAATAATTGTGGGAGCAACATTGATCCTAATAACGCTCCACGTATTGCCATCTTGGAAGTGCTCTCTTCATCCCTCCTCTTTGTCTTCTATTCGTTAAGCAATCCTATAGTTTGCTTCCCCAACAACATGAACTCCTAAATATTAAGTAGCTTAATGTGCTGTACCTTATAGAATGCCCTTTGGAAATTTCAATCTACTGGTTTTCCTGTATTTACCCTGCTCGCTATTTCCTGAAAGAACTGTAATTAATTTGTCAGAAATTATTTCCCCTTCATGAAGCCTTGCCGACTCTGCTAGAATGTATTATGTTTTTTTTAAATGCTCTGTTATATTCTTTATAACAGACACTAAAAACTTTCCTCATAGTGGGTGAGGACACAGATATCAGGTACCCTGCACATATGTGGTGTTGTCCCACTGTTTTATAGGTTGTCTTCTCTTATAATAACATAAAGGAGACAAATGATTCAGACAAAAGTAAGTAGCATAACTGTTAATACTGGAGCATGTGGGGGAATGGTGTTGAGATATTTCAAGGGAGTGACATGGGATCATGGAGGGAATGCAGAGTTAGTGGTGTGGGAAGATGGTGGTATCAAGAACCATTGAGGGAAGGTGATGTAGTGAGGGAAAATATGTCAGAGCATGAGATTTGGTGGAATGTTGTTACAGTGGGAGACAGAGACTGAGTGTGAGCTAGCACAGACTAAGACATGTCACTCACCCTGATGGAACAGAGAAGGTTATTGACGTTCTTTTGGCAGTTCAGCTCCATCTTCCATCCCTGGAGACAGCAATCATCTATGAGGCAATCCCTGACCAGGCTAGCATTGTGTGGTGGTGTGGCTTCCTCTGATATTCCTTTAGGAAGAGAAATACTCCTTGCTGCACCATCCTGTCAAGCACAATTTGCAAGACCTTGTCAGAGAAACGTGTCGTGAACTTTCTCTTCTCAGCTATCTCTCTTCAGTCTATCAAAAGGAGCATGACATCTGCAAAATGCCAGTACTCCTCAAGGTGCACAGTAGACTTTGAAAATTGACAAGTAACACATGCTGATCTTCAGATGGATGTCTGTTGAGTAGTGAGTTTTTCTGGGAATTGCCCGTGGTAAGTTGAGGCTGAAATTGAACATGAAGGATACATAGTAGCTGAGTTGGCAATTATTATGGCGAATTTGATAAGATATGGCAAAAAAACCTGCTGGGTCTCACCGTGAGATTCCTTCTGGAAAAAAAAACAATGCAATTTGATTCAGCCCTATATTTCAAAAGAGAAATTAAATGTTGATGCTATGCTTCTGTTATACATAGCTTTGTTGAGACCACATCTCAAATATTTTATAATTTTAGTCTCTTTATTTGAAAGGGATATAAATGCTCTGGGGATTTGGTACTTGAAATGAGTATGTTGTCTTATAAGGAAAGATTGAACACCTGGCTTGTTTGCATTAGAGTTTGGAAGAGCGAGGATGCTTATAAGATACTGTTCTCTTTAATGGTTGTGTGACTTAGCATATGAGTTAGCATATTTGCAGGCGGATTTAAACTCGAGGCAGACTGGGAATGCAGCAAAAAGGAAGGATAACTTAGGACACCTTATGACCTTCAATATCTCTAAGGATAAGAAAGTTAGCATTAAGGCAGTTTACCTGAATGAAGATTGGGAAGGCCACAAAAACAAACAGAGGATAACAAAGAGAGAAATAAGGAAGGAGAGGATCAAATATGAAGGTAGGCTAGCCAGTAATATTAGAAATGATAGTAAAAGTTTCTTTCAATACATAAGAAACAAACGACAGGCAAAAGTAGACATTGGGCCACTTCAAACTGATGCTGGAAGCCTAGTGATGGGAGATAAGGAAATAGCAGGAGAACTTAACAAGTACTTTGCGTCAATCTTCACAGTGGAAGACGTGAGTAATATCCCAACAATTAAAGGGAGTCAGGGGGCTGAGTTGAGTATGGTTGCCATTACAAAAGAGAAAGTGCTAGAAAATCTAAAAGGTCTTAAAATTAATAAATCTCCTGGCCCCGATGGGATATATCCTAGAGTTCTGAGGGAGGTGGCTGAGGAAATAGCGGAGGCATTGGTTGAGATCTTTCAAAAATCACTGGAGTCAGGGAAAGTCCCGGATGATTGGAAGATCGCTGTTGTAACCCACTTGTTCAAGAAAGGATCAGACAAAAGATGGAAAATTATAGGCCAATTAGCCTAACCTCGGTTATTGGTAAAATTCTAGAATCCATCATTAAGGATGAGGCTTCTAAATTCTTGGAAGAGCAGAGTCGGATTAGAACAAGTCACCATGGATTTAGTAAGGGGAGGTCGTGCCTGACAAACCTGTTGGAATTCTTTGAAGAGGTGACAAGTAGGTTAGACCAGGGAAACTCTGTGGATGTGGTCTATCTAGACTTCCAAAAGGCCTTTGATAAGGTGCCACACGGGAGGCTGCTGAGCAAGGTGAGGGCCCATGGTGTTCGAGATGAGCTACTGGTATGGATTGAGGATTGGCTGTCTGACAGAAGACAGAGATTTGGGATAAAAGGTTCTTTTTTGGAATGGCAGCCAGTGACAAGTGGTGTCCTGCAAGGTTCAGTGTTGGGGCCGCAGCTGTTCACGTTATATATTAATGATCTGGATGAAGGGACTGGGGGCATTCTAGCGAAGGTTGCCAATGATACAAAGTTAGGTGGACAGGCAGGTAGTACTGAGGAAGTGGGGAGGCTGCAGAGGGATCTAGACAGTTTGGGAGAGTGGTCCAGGAAATGGCTGATGGAATTCAATGTGGGCAAATGCGAGGTCTTGCACTTTGGCAAAAAGAATAAAAGCATGGACTACTTTCTAAACGGTGAGAAAATTTGTAAAGCCAAAGTACAAAGGTATCTGGAAGCGCTAGTCGAGGATTCTCTAAAGGTAAACATGCAGATTGAGTCTGATATTAAGAAAGCGAATGCAATGTTGTCATTTATCTCAAGAGGGTTGGAATATAAAAGCACCGTTGTGCTACTGAGACTGTCTAATGCCCTGGTTAGGCCCCATTTGGAGTACTGTGTCCAGTTTTGGTCCCCACACCTCAGGAAGGACATACTGGCACTGGAGCGTGTCCAGCGGAGATTCACACGGATGATCCCTGGAATGGTTGGTCTAACATATGAGGAACGGCTGAGGATCCTGGGATTGTATTCATTGGAGTTTAGAAGATTAAGGGGAGATCTAATAGAAACTTACAAGATAATACATGGCTTGGTTAGGGTGGACGCTAGGAAGTTGTTTCCGTTAAGCGAGGAGACTAGGACCCGTGGACAGAGCCTTAGAATTAGAGGGGGTAAATTCAGAACAGAAATGCGGAGACATTTCTTCAGCCAGAGAGTGGTGGGTCTGTGGAATTCATTGCCGCAGAGTGCAGTGGAGGCCGGGACGCTAAATGTTTTCAAGGCAAAGATTGATAAAGTTTTGATGTCACAAGGAATTAAGGGCTACGGGGAGAATGCGGGTAAGTGGAGTTGAAATGCCCATCAGCCATGATTGAATGGTGGAGTGGACTCGATGGGCTGAATGGTTTTACTTCCACTCCTATGTCTTATGATCTTATGAACTTTGGAAATCTCTGCATAAGATAGTGGAGAGGGGATCCTTGATTTTTTTTATGAGAGAGGGTATAGAATCATAGAGTCCCTACAGTGCAGAAGCAGGCCATTCAGCCCATCAAGTCCACACTAACCCTCTGAAGAGCATCCCACCCAAACCCAATCCCCTACCTTGTCCCTGTAGCCCTGTATTTCCCACGACAATTCTGCATGGCCACTCCATCTAACCTGTACATTTTTGGACTGTGGGAAGAAACCGGAGCGCCCAGAGGAAACACACGCAGACACGGAGAGAATGTGCAAACTCCACATAGACAGTCGCCTAAGGTTGGAATTAGATTTGGATCCCTGGCGCTGTGAAGCACCATGCTGGTAAATAGACTAATCATAAGGATTCACCATTAAAATAAGAATGGAATTTAAGTGCAAATAGATCAGGTATGTTCTTTTATGAATGGCAGGACAGGCTTGAAGGGCTAAGTGGTCCCATCCTCCTAATTTGTATGTACATATGTATGCATGCTTCAAACCTTTCCATTTACTATACATAAAATCCTTGAACATAGTCAGGTGGTAACCGTTCAGAGACAAGGGCTATATCTCCTTTCTTTAATGATGTCGCCTCTCTGTCACTCAGCCAAATGAGCACATGATAGGGAAGCAAGAACAATACAGTACTATGGAATAGACTTTCAGCATGCTTAAGAAAGAGTTTCACTAATAGACAATACCCAAGACACTGGTGGAGTGGCAGGGATAATCTGACAAATGCTGTCAATCTGAGAAAGCTGTATGTTTGTGCTTGATAGAGCTATTTTCATTCTCTTTGGGTGATACCTGGGAAATCTTAGTGCAGGATCTGCTTGAGTATAGATTGTTGAACCGATAAAGTATAACAAGCGCTTTTGACCACTGGTACTTCACCTATGATGGCAGCAGTCTCTGTGTGCGTGTCAACAAGCATGAATATTGTATGAAAGATTTGATGTTCAAAAATGCCTGCATTTTTTTCTTGTCATTGATCAATATCCAGTGATTATCAGTCATTCCTCCGATAGGGCCACTTTCTTCCTATCCACTCAATTGAGATCCTTCTTGATTTTGGATACCTCAATCAAAGCTCTTGTCAACCTTCTCTTGTCTTGGGAACAACCATAGTTTCTCCAATCTGTTTGCATGATTAGAATCAAACATTTCTGGAACCATTCTGATAAGTGATTTCTGCAACTTCTCTGAAACTTTTCCATCTTTTTAATCACAGTGTTATACTCCAGAAAGAAACCATTCAGCCAAATGTGTCTGTACTAGCTCTCAAAAGAACATCGTGACTTAGTGCCATTCTCTTGCATTTTCTTAATATACTTGAACATTATTTCTATTTGAAATAATCATCCAATGCTTCTATTGAACCTACTTCCAATAGACTACAAAGCAATGCATTCCACACCCGAATCACTTGTTGTGTAAAAAGAGAAGAACAATCCTAGTCTCACCGATCTGCCTTCATAACTATAGTTTCTCATTCGTGGTACCATTTTTGTAAATCCCTTTTGCATTCCCTCCATGTGTTCACATTCTCTGTATGGTGTGGTACCCAGGACTGTACACAGTCCTGTACCTAAGGTCTAACAACTGTCTTATTCAAATTAGCATCACTTCCTTGTTTCGTACTCTTATGCTCCTGTTAGTAAAATCAAGGAGCCTGTCTGGTTTATTAACTGCTCTCTCCACCTCTTCTGCCACCATCAATGATCTATGCATGTATGCAGCCAAATCCCTAGACTCCTGTGCAACCTTTTGGAAATGAATACCTTATGCTATATTGTCTATCCATGTCCTTCCTACCAAAATACATCACCCCACACTTCTCTGCACTGACCTTCATCCAGTCTGCCCATTTTGTAGATGATGTTTGTTTATTGGTTGTTGGTATTCAGTCCTTTCGGTTCATCAGTTGCTGTTTCAGTGTGTTGGTAGGTTTGTGGGCTACCATGATGCCAAGGGGTCAAAGTGGTGTGATAGTCATCTCCGAGATGTCTTTGATGTATGGCAGTGTGGTCAGAGTTTCTGGGTGTGTCTACTTGTTTGGGCTTGTTGTTTAAGAATCGGTGGACTATGTTTGTCGGGTAACTGTTCTTCTTGAATATGCTGTATAGGTATTTTTCTTCTGCTGCTCATAGTTTCTGGGTGCTGCAGTGTATTGTGGCCCATTCACTAATGTCCTGATACAGCTCTGTTTATGGGTTTAGGACAATTGCTTCTGTAGTTAGGTATTTGGTCTGTGTGTGTTGCTTTCCTGTAGATGAATGTCATTTACAAAATACCATGCAAGGACTGTAACAAACACTACATCGGAGAAAACTAGCCACCAGGATACACAAACACCAACTAGCCACCAAAAGACAAGACCTCTATCAGATTAGATTCCCTACAGTGTGGAAACAGGCCCTTCGGCCCAACCCAACCCTCCGAAGAGTAACCCACCCAGACCCATTTCCCTCTGATCAATGCACCTAACACTATGGGCAATTTAGCATGGCCAATTCACCTGACCTGCACATCTTTGGACTGTGGGAGGAAACCCACACAGACACAGGGAGAATGTGCATACTAAGCACAGACAGTCGCCTGAGGCTGGAATCAAACCTGGCCTTCTGATGCTGTGAGCCACCGTGCCGCCCTGGTAAGGATATCACTGGTATTTTTACATACAAACGAAGAAGGACACCACTTTGGCTAGGACAACTCATCCATCTTAGGACAGGCTAAACAGAGACACGCTTGGGAATTCCTAGAGGTTTGGCATTCTAACCGGAACTCCATCAATAAACACATCGATTTGGACCCCATTTACGATCCTCTGAGAAAAAGAACCAGAAATGATATCACCCACCTTAAGAAACCAGCACATAAATAGAAACCAGGACAGAACACCAGCACATAACCGGAGGCTCATTGTTGATACTACCTAGCATTCTGAAGAAATATTTGAAAACAAACCTGCCAGCCCAGCGAGCAAACTTACATTTACGAGCATGTTGCCAAGTATGGAATGTTTGAGCTATAGGGAGAGGCTGAATAGGCTACGGCTATTTTCCCTGGAGCATTGGAGGCTGAGGAGTGACCTTTACAGAAGTTTATAAAATCATGAGGGCATGGGTAGGGTAAATAGGTAATATCTGGTGAGGATTTGTCAGAGTGAGATCAAGTCTGATTAATTTAATTGACATTTTTGAAAAAGTGACTAAATATATTGATGAGGATAGTGCAGTTGATGTGGACTCCATTACAGCCTTTGATACAGTTCCACATTGAAGGCTGGTTCAAAGGTAAGAGCCCAATGGATCCAAAGCAAGATGGCAAACTGCATCCAAACTCGTCTTACAAATAGGAGACAAAGTATGACAAAAGGAAAATGCAATGATAGCATTCATTTTAAGATGGCTACAATACAAAAGCAGGGATTATTTAATATGTATTAATAACTTGGATGATGAAAGTGAATGTACTTGCAGAGGATACAAAAATAGATGGGAAGGCAACTGATGAGACTGATACAGTCTTCTGAGGGATATAGACAGATTAAGTGAACGGCAGAAACTAAGTAGATGCAACATAATGTGGAAAAATGTGAGACCGTGCATTTTAGGAGGGAAAAGTAGTGAAGCTGTATGTTGTGGTCCTGTTTGCTGAGCTGGGAATTTGTTTTGCAGATGTTTCGTCCCCTATCTAGGTGACATTCTCAGTGCTTGGGAGCCTCCTGTGAAGCGCTTCTGTGATGTTTCCTCCGGCATTTATAGTGATTTGTATCTGCTGCTTCCGGTTGTCAGTGCCAGCTGTCCACTGCAGTGGCCGGTATATTGGGTCCAGGTCGATGTACTTATTGATTGAATCTGAGGATGCATGCAATGCCTCTAGGCATTCCCTGGCTGTTCTCTGTTTGGCTTGTCCTATAATAGTATCGGGTCCTTCGTCCTTGTGAGTTGTTGTCTGAGAGTGGCTGTTGCTTTGTGTGCTGTTATGAGTCCTAGTGGTCGCAGTAGTCTGGCTGTCAGTTCGGAAATGCTCTTGATGTATCTGTTTTTGGTGCAACTTCCTTTGTGTATGTTGGGGTGGTTGCTTTTGTAGTTCAGGACTTGGTCTGTGTGTGTGGCTTTCCTGTATACCTTTGTGGTGAATGCATCAAGACACTATTCAAAAGGGCCACAACACACTGCAGAACCAGAACTGCAAAAAGAGGAAGAAGAACACCTATACAATGTATTTGCCAAAAACGGATACCCGCGCAATTTCATCAACAGATGCCTAAGAGAAAGACAACGGAACGAGGACATGCCGCAACCCAAAGGACTAGCCACACTACCATACATCAAGAGCATTTCCGAACTGACAGCCAGACTACTGCGACCACTAGGACTCATAACAGCAAACAAACCAACAGCCACTCTCAGACAACAACTCACCAGGACAAAGGACCCGATACCCAGCATGAGCAAAACCAATGTAGTGTACAAAATCCCATGCAAGGACTGCACAAAACACTACATAAGACAAACAGGAAGACAGCTAACGATCCACATCCATGAACACCAACTAGCCGCAAAACAACATGACCAGCTATCCTTAGTAGCCACACACTCAGATGACAAGCAACATGAGTTTGACTGGGACAACACTACTATTATAGGACTAGCCAAACAGAAGGCTCCCAAGCACTGAGGATGTCACCTAGACAGGGGATGAAACGTCTGCAACACAAATTCCCAGCTCGGCGAACAGAACCACAACAACGAGCACCCGAGCCACAAATCTTCTCACAAACGTTGAAGTGAAGCTGAATATTATTTAAATAGAAAAACTTTACAGAAAGCTTTGGTCAGACTGTGTTTGAAATATTGTGAGCGGTTTTGGGTCCTCCTTTTTGTTACGGAGAATCCAAAGGAATTTTTTAATACATTAAGGATAAAAGGGTAACTAGGTAGAGAATAGGACCCCTCAAAGATCAGCAAAGGAGCCTATGTATGGAACTGCAGGAGATGAGGAAAATACTAAATGAGTACTTTGCATCAGTGTTTTCTGTGGAGAAAGACATGGAAGATACAGAATATAGATGGCGACATCTTGGAAAATGTCCATATTACAGAGGAGGTGGTGCTGGATGTCTTAAAATGCATATTGGTGAATAAATCCCCAGGACCTGATCAGGTGTACCTTAGAATTCTGTAGGAAGTTAGGGAAGTGATTGCTGGGTCCCTTGTTGAGATTTGGATCATCTATAGTCACAGGTGAGGTGCCAGAAGACAGGAGGTTGGCTAACGGGGAGCCAGTATTGAAGAAAGGTACTAAGTAAAAGCAGGGAACCAAAGACCTGACATCACTGGTGGTCAAGTTGTTGGAGGGAATCCTGAAGGACAGGATTTATAAACATATTGCAAGGCATAGACTGATGAGGGATAGTCAAACATGGCTTTGTGTGTGGGAAATCATGTCTCACTAACTTCATTGAATTTTTTGAAGAAGTAACAAAGAGGATTGATGAGGCCAGGCAGGTGGACATGACCTATATGGACTTCAGTAAGGCATTCGATAAGGTTCCTCGTGGTAGACTGGTTAACAAGGTTAGATCACATGGAATACAGGGAAAACTAGCCATTTGGATACAGAACTGGCTTGAAGGTAGAAGACAGTGGGTGGTGGTGGAGGGTTGCTTTTCAGACTGGAGGCCTGTGACCTGTGGTGTGCCACAAGGGTTGGTACTTGGTCCACTGCCTTTCATCATTTATATAAATGATTTGAATGTGAACATGGGAGGTATAGTTAGTAAGTTTGTAGATGACACCAAAATTGGAGGTGTAGTGCACAGCGAAGAAGATTACCTCAGAGCACAACAGGATCTTGATCAGATGGGTCAGTGGGCTGAGGAGTGGCAGATGGAGTTTAATTTAGATAAAGGTGAAGTGCTGTATTTTGGGAAGACAAATCAGGGCAGGACTTATACACTTAATGAGAAGGTCATGGGGAGTGTTGCTGAACAAAGAGACATTGGAGTGCAGATTCATAGTTCCATAAAAATGGAGTCACAGGTAGACAGGATAGTGAAGAAAGCATTTTGTATTCTTGCCTTTATTGGGTATAGGGATAGGAAGGTCATGTTATGTCTGTACAGGACATTGGTCAGGCCACTGTTGGAATACTATATTCAATTCTGGTCTCCCTGTTTTCGGAAAGATGTTGTGAAACTTGAAAGGGTTCAGAAAAGATTTACAAGGATGTTGTCTGGGTTGGAGGGTTTGAGATATAAACAGAAGCTGAAAAGACTGGGGCTGTTTTCCCTGGAGTGTTGGAAGCCAAGAGTTAACTTTAGAGGTTTACAAAATCATGAGGGGCATGAATAGGTTAAATAGACAAGATCTTTTCCCCAGGGTGGGTGAGTCTAAAACTAGAGGTCATAGGTTTAAGGCAAGAGGGGAAAAATTTAAAAGGAGCAACTTTTTGAATGAGAAGGTGGTGCATGTATGGAATGAGCTCTCGAAGGAAGTGGCGGAGGCTGGTACAATAACAACATTTAAAAGGCATCTGGATGGGTATATGAATAGAAAGGGTTTAGAGGTAAATGGGCCAAATAGGACTAGATTTATTTAGGATAGCTGTTCAGCATGGACGAGTTGAACTGAAGGGTCTGTTTCTGTGCTGTATATCTCTATGACTCTAAGTGGCAGAGGCAGGAGAGAGTCTGAGAAAAATAGAGCACTGACATCAAGAGGTCAGGGTCTCAAGTTGCAGAATTTAATATTGAGACCTAGAGGCTTAAAGGCAAAGACAACAAAGATGATTTCACTGTTTCCATTTCTGGGGATAAGCTGTCCACAAATATTTTATACAAGCCCACTGACTCCCATCATTACCTCAACTACACTTCCTCACACCCCACTTCATGCAAAGACCCCATTTCATGCCACCATTTTATCGGTCTTCATCACGTCTGTTCTGATAGTGCCACTTCCAACAGGGTACCTCACACATGGCCTCCTTCATCCTTACCTGAGGATTCTCCCTCTAGTTGACAGGGCCATCAGCAATGTCCAACCCATTTCCCCACCTCAGTCCTTACTCTTTCTCCCTCTTCCCAGATCACTTTCCACCCAAACAGTGAAGGGCTATGAATATATGTCCACATCAGACTGGCCTGTGATTTGGAGGACACTGTCACTTGATGTAACAGATTCATGACTAGCAACGTGTAGACATTAAAGCTAATAGCAGATTGAGGGTTGAGAAATGATGTGTAAGTGGGCCTTTAAAAATCCCTTGTGTAAATGGCACACTTGTGGCCTGTCTATGATCCTTCATTACCAATACTGCAATGTTAAGAGTCACCAAAACTAGGGTTAATGGGCCACCCATTTTGCCCGTTCAAGTTATTATTTTTCTTCTCACCTGCATTTTGTTTGTAGTTGACTTTTTGAAATTAGTTCTAATACTTTCAACCAACTGCTTTTATGTGGCCTCAATGGAACTAAAGCTGTTCTCTTCAATTATGTGCCAAAAACGTTGCTCTAATGGTAACCAACAAGTATTCCTGACTAGCCTTCTGGCTGCCAGGATTTCTCAGCTTCTTCGCACACTGTTATGACTGCTACATTATTTTGTTTCAGTTACTATTGGTTGTTATCTTCTGTAGTAGTCCAATTTATTTAACTCCAGTCTACGGTCACCCTAGTCCCCATCTCACATTCTCATTCACTGACATGCCTTCATCAGGAAATGATTGATTTTTGTGCCAATGAACTAACCCTAGAAAGTCAGCTGGGTTAATCATCACCAATAAAAGCATCAATTGGAAAAGCCAAACCTGTCCACAAGTTCTTTAAACCGAAAGCAAGGTAATTGATCCTGTTGTTATCCACCATGTCTATGAATTGGCAGTTTAGATTCTATAAAAGGATATAATCCAGGATTTAAACATGTGGAATGCATTTTTGCAAACTGGACTTGAGCTTAACAACTGACCTCAAAGCATTGTGAAAAACCAAAATTTAAAGTTGGAGCACTCATAGCTCTTGCTGTATTTCCTGGCACAATTGAACCAGGTTACTTTGTCATCTTGAATGAAAAATGTCTCTCCATCTTCTCAGAGCTCCTCAGATTTAAGGATGTTATCACGACAGGTTTTGTGGGTCCCTATCAGCTGCATGCCCACTCCTGTTCCTTTTATCTGGTCTCCTGCTCTTAGAATAAGTCTCATTGATCTCTGATTCCTGTTCCTAATTTAGCCCAAACTTTGTGGCCTCAGGTTCCATCTACTAATGGCCTACACCAAAGAGTTATACGGGCTGACCAATTCTCCTGCTTAGCATTCTCTTGCACTATCACCTGAAAATGTAAGTGTGACCAACAGAACTTTCAGGTGTGTTCTGCTTCAATGCCCCGCTGGAAGCAGGGCCAGCATCTGGTCCTATTCCAAAGTCAGGAATTAGAATGCAGTGTTCTGTCCATTTTCTGTTAACAAGCAGGTGGGAGGCAGATCTGTGGCTGTAGCTGACAATTTCTGACTAATAATGGTATATGGCAGCTGACAGTGTCCAGCATTAGATGCATACCTCTGTATCTGGGCTTATTAATTGATTTCAAAGTAATATTTTTGTTTATACCTGTATATGTTCTACACCTTCAAATGAAATCAGTTACAAGGAATTGCCACAATTTACATTTTGCTATTTATAGAATTAATGCTACGTCGTTTAGCTGTGAACTGATGTAAATCAAGAGAATCGTCAAATTTCAATCAATAATGACTAATTCTGTTATGTTATTACCAACTGAACTATGGAAAGCAGCTTTTAACATTTCTGTTTCTTCTCTCCCAGAAAAAAACATGAAAAGCTGTTTTCGGATTACAATATCCTGTTAGCAGAGAATGAAACTATTTCACGTGACCTAAATAACAGAAATGCAGAAATTAAAGATCTTCAAAGAAAACTGGAGGTAGGTAACATAATGAGCAAGTGATTTATTGAGGCTTTCGAGAGTGGGGTGCTGGAAAAGCACAGCAGGCCAGGAAGCATCTGAGGAACAGGAGAATTGACATTTCGGGCATTTGCCCAACATCAAGAATTTACTGCCAATCCCAGATTTTTGTGGTGTCCAAAAATTATATAAGACTGAATAAATAATCGGCATGTATTTTTTAAAATCATGTGTTATGACTATATAGGGAAGATTCCACTGGTAATTGAGCCTCAATATTCAATAAGCTGGATTCCCAAATACATGTGACAAATGCGTGCACACCCAATTAAACAACTGAGGTAGGCTCTTGTAGTGTAGTGATAGTGTCCCTCTCTCTGATGCAGGAAATGTAAATTCAAGTCTTCCTGCTCCAGAGATAAAAATCACACAGCACCAGGTTATAGTCCAACAGATTTATTTGAAAACACTAGAGTTCAGAGCAGGACTCCTTCATCAGGTAGCTATGGAGCAGGACCACAAGACACAGAATTTAAGGCAAAAGATTACAGTATCATGCAACTGAAGTGATATATTGAACAAGCCTAGATTGCTGTTAAGTCTTTCATCTTTTAGAATGGATTGAGGATTTCAGTTCATTAATATGTAAATCCCATAACTTCTTTTAAGTCACATTCTCAAGATACCTTTCTTTTAAATAAAACCTCAAGTTAACATCTTAGCTCTGACAATGCATTAAAGGTGTGAGGCTAGAGTCTGTCTATCTAGTCTTGAGTCAGACTGGTTCTATTTCCAAAGTGAAATTTATAAAATATTACATGGATTGACTGCCTGCAGATTGTGCACTTTTTGAGCAAAATAGAATATCTGCAAACATAATTTTGCAAATACAAATTCACTCCATAGACATATATGTGTCTGTGCATGCATGAAAGAGAGAGAGATTGAGTGAGCAAATGAGTGAGTACGTGTGCGAGAGTGTGGTGTGTGTTGGACTATAGCCTATGTTGTGTGACTTTTAACTTTGTCCACCCCAGTCCAACACCAGCTACTCCACATCATGTGCTCCAGAGATGTGTAATAACATGTCTGAAGAGGTTGATTAGGAATATTCGAAAATATCTTCAACTCAGTTTGCCTGACTAACTGTATTCAGGACAAAATCAGCACCAAGTTCATCATTAACAGTAAAATAACTATTTATTGTGTACACACTGATTCCCAAATACATGCCAGAGAAAAAGGAAGGATTACTTATCGACCACACAACTCAATGGTACAATCCTAAATACAAACTCATTCAAGAATAAGACAAACAAAAGACCTGGTGTCACAGTCTGACATAATTATGGGCGGAAAAATATACATAAGGAGAACTACTTTTGTCAATCAACTGTATGTACAAGATGTGTTGTTGCTCAATTTTTAAAAGAATTTAGCAATGATGGCAGTTATTGTCTATAGAGTGATAGTAATTCAGATTCAGTTATTGGTTGGGTAGATTTTGATATTTACTTGGATTAGAATTCTTTATTCTAAGGTTTTTTTAATCTTCTTTCACTCACCCAGAGAGAAGGGAGAGATGTTTTTGCTAGCTCTAGAAGTTTCCACCTACAATGCTGTCACAAGTCTGTGACAAACTGCAGTTCCACCAATCCTAATTCTGCAATTAAGCAACCTTAGTTTAAGAGCTTATTACTGTGCTGTATGACTTTATGATTTGAACTCCTGGTGCCACTCTGTCTCATTGTAACAATATGACCTCTCCAAAAACAACATTGTCTTGTAGAACTGAAGATATGCACCACATGATTTGTTAAGTTGCAGAGTTCTTGTGGTACTCGATCAAAATAACAACATCTTATTTCCTATTCAGTTCTGTTTCAAAAATGAAAAATATATGGTCTCTTACACATGCCTCCTCAACAGGGGCTGAGGCAGACTAATGCGACTAAAGCCAACCTGTACATGTTAAAGGATACGTACACTGAGGCTGAAGTATTTGGTAGGGATTGTTGTGAACCACATTCTGTATGAAAAATAACTTTTTAATAGTACAAGTTTGGGCAAAAGCAACCTCCAAGATTTTCCAAAGTAACACTGGTCTCATTGCAATATTGCCTTGGTTGAGCAAGGGACGAATAGCCTCATGCTACTCCTAATTTGTATATGTTTGTATGACTTAGGTACAGAACCACAAAAAGTTCAAATGACTTCATTGACTAAGAATGGTCAAAGTCAATGAATGTTAACTTGTGGTCCATAGCTGTACATGGTCAACCTCCAAGAGAATCAGCAGTCTCTTACATGGAGAGCCAGCAGCTTTCTACCAGCCACGTAACATCTATTGAAATAGCATTGCAATGTAATACCAGAACAGACAAGGTCCCAAAGATAATAGACACTGAGAGAATCTACGAAGTTGATATGTTGCATTTATATGCACTATGGTGAATTGTACATTTGGTTTAGAAAGTTTATTTTGTGTTAATTTTTATTATTGATTCATGTTCAGGAGAATGCTGTGAGTAATAGAGGCAAGTTAAAGGTTAGAAATGGAGGTGATGGCCCCATCCCCATTTGAAAAGGTCAGGGTGAGGCTGCATTTTAGGCTGTGAATCCCCAACCTTCAGCCTCCCATCTCTACAGTCTGTAAGAAGGTGCCATGCTTGAGAGCTGCCAATATTCAAATGGCTGAACAGGACGGTTTCCTTCTCCCCAGTCTTAAACAATGCACCAGGGCTCATCTGGCCACCTTACACAAGTTAGGCATAGAAATAGGCCACTCAGCTCCTAGAGTTTGCTCTGCCACTCAGTAAGGTCATGTCTAATTTAATTGCTCCACTGTCATATATATCCTGAAAATATTTCACACCCTTATCAAGAAACCATCCACCTCTGCCTTAAACATATCCAAAGATCCTTCGTCCACCACATATTTATGAAGAGAATGCCACGAACCCACATACCTCTGAGAAAAAAAAAATTCCCCTTATCTCTGGGCAACCCCTTAATTTTAAACAATGACCCTTAGTTCGAGATTCTGTCACAATTTGAAAAAATCCTTGCTTCATCTACCCTGTGAAGTCTCCTCAGGATCTTATATGTTTCAATCAAGTTACATCAACTCTTCTAAACTGCAGTGGATACAAGTTTAACCTGTCCAAACCATTATTTCTGGTATCAATCTTATAAACCATCTCTGAACTGCTTCCAATACTTTTACATCCTTCCTTAAATAAAGAGACCAATATGTTGAACAATAATCTATATGTGATCTTACCAATGCTCTGTGTAATTAAAGCACAAACTCCCCACTTTTGTATTCAAATTCTATCACAATAAATGAATGAATCTATTACCTTTCCAAATTACTTGCTATATCTGAATACTAGGTAAAAACAATGACTGCAGATGCTGGAAACCAGATTCTGGATTAGTGGTGCTGGAAGAGCACAGCAGTTCAGGCCGTATCCAAAGTGCAGTGAAATTGACGTTTCGGGCAAAAGCCCTTCATCAGGAATGAAGCCCTCTTGATGAAGGGCTTTTGCCCGAAACGTCGATTTCGCTGCACTTTGGATATCTGAATACTAACCATTTGCAGTTCATTCACAAGAATACCTAGGTCCCTCTGCATCTCAGAGCTCTGTACTTTCTTACTATTTAGATAATAACTTTTTTAATTCTTCCTGCCAAAATGGCCTGTTTCACATTTCTCACATTTACACTCCATTTGCCAGATTTTTGCCCAATACTTGACCTATCGATATCTCTTAGTAGTATCTTTGTGTCTTTTTAGCAATTTAATTACCTACCTGTCTTTGTGTTAACCAATAAAGTTAGTTTCTGTGCTTTTGGTCCCTGTAAGTAATTTATATAAATAGTAAACAGTTGAGTCCCAACACTAACTCCTGTGGCATAACACCTGCTCCTAGCTGTACCTTCCATTCTTTGGCTATTACTGTAAAACCCTAACCTACTTGACAGTGAGGCATTTGCCTACATCATTTAATAGGCCAGAAGCAATAATCTTCACATAGTAATTTAATCCTGAAATATGTCAATGTTAGATGAAAATGCAGTAATCATCTTATGTATTACCTTAATGGCTGTCTTGCAGGTGCGCTTGTTTGACCTATTATTCTTACGCAATACAATACCAGTGGCTGCAGCATGTATGGCTGAAAGCTGTTAAATTTCTCTGGTAGAGACAACAAACAGCCTTGCAGAAAGCCTTCAAGTACATCTGGGCTTTGAGGACCTAGCTTTGAACTGCACTCACCTTGATATAGGTTGGAAAGTCTGGGTTGTGAGGCATCAATAATGGCATTAATTGAGTGTTTGAAACACAAATGTTGTCATTATAAGAGGAAACAGGGTAGCACAGC
Source organism: Hemiscyllium ocellatum (assembly GCF_020745735.1). NCBI lineage: Eukaryota > Metazoa > Chordata > Chondrichthyes > Orectolobiformes > Hemiscylliidae > Hemiscyllium > Hemiscyllium ocellatum. Next base: position 48,573,318 of record NC_083426.1, read on the forward strand.
TACTGCCATGTAGCAACACCTCAGAATTTTTTGTCATCTGCTGAAGCATGACTGCAATATTACAGTGACACCTGTGGGCATCATTACATTTGAGTTCCACATCCACAGTAGCATTTTTCTGCACCTGCATGCTCTCAGCCAAGAGATTTCACTGCACTTCTGACAAATAAGATGAACTCTGCCAGTGCTGCAGTGGAAGCAGAGGCAAGGACCATCAGATCCTTCAAAATGAGCTGATCTACTGGTGCCATGTAAAAAAAATTGCAGATAGTACAACTGGTTGAGGAGGAATCAGAGATGCTTCAGTCTGATTTGAACAAGTTGAATGAGTGGATAAATCTATGGCAGATGAGGTATAATTTGGATAAATGTGAGCTTAGCCACTTTGTTAGTGAGATTGGAAAGCAGATTATTATCTGAATAGATTGGGAAAAGAGGAGGTCTAATGAGACCTGGATGTCCAAGTAAACAGTTGCTGAAAACAAGCATACATATGCAGTAGGCAGTGAAGGTAAAGAATATGTTAACCTTCACATCAAGAGGATTCGAATAAAGCAGCAGAGATATCTTGCTGCAATTGAATGGGGCCTTGGTGAGACAGTGCCTGAAGTATTATGTGCAGTATTGATTTCCTTATCTGAGGAAGGATGTTCAGTCTGTGGAGAGAGTGTAACGAAGATTTACCAGATTTATTTCTGGGATGACAGGACTGATGTATGCAGGGAGACTGGATTGGTAAGGACTATATTCACTGAAGAATGAGGGGGATCTCATAGAAACCTATAAAATTCTAACAAGACAAGACAGAGTAAATGGAGGAAGGATGTTCCTGATGACTGACTGAGTCAAACTGAAATATGGAGAAATCACTTCTCCTGAAGAGTGGTGAGTCTGTGGATTAAATGTTTCCACAAAAGCAATGGATATTGTTCTTAGGGCTAAAGGAATCAAAAGGTATGGGGTGAAAGCAGGAATAGGGTGATGGGTTGAATGATCATCTATGATCATATTGCATGGGGGAGGAAGGGCTCAAAACCCTATAGGTCTTATTTTCTATGTTTCTAAGTGCTCATTGCATTCATGTGGAAAGCATGAACTCCAAGTTGCTTATTAACATCTGGGGGCTTATACCAAAGTTAATAGATATGCTCACAAGCTAGTCATATTCACAAAATTATGCCATGAACATCCCTGCATATGTCCTATCTCATCCTCAACCAGAATTGGCAGCACAGCAGTATTCTGTAGGGGAGGAGATGCCCTGGGACTCCTTAACATTTAGTCTGGATCCCATTAAAACTAAATAAAACATTTATTTATGGGAAAGGAAACCTTCTGTTGATTATCACCTGCCACATGTCCAAAATTTCCCCCATCTATCACTGCGCCCCCGACAGAGCTGGTCTTCTCCAGCTACAGCACAGGCTTGACCTATGAATGTGGAAAATTACACAAATGGACTCTGTCATATAAACACGAAAACGCCAACCACCCAGTCTTTCCAATCAGAGAATCCCTACAGTGAGGAAACAGACCATTTGGCCCAACAAGTCCACACCGACTCTCTGAAGAGTATTCTCTTACTGTTCTACATTTCCCCTGCGAAATTCCCCTAGCCTACACATCCCTGAACATTATGGGCAATTTAGTATGGCCAATTCACCTAGCCTGCACATCTTTGGATTATGGAAGGAAACCCAGACAGACTTGGGGAGAACTTGCAAACTCTATACAGTCGCCCAAGACTGGAATCGAGCCCAGGTCCCTGGTGCTATGAGGCAGCAGTGCTAACCATTGAGCCACCATGCCACCCCTGTCTATTGTTGATTACAAACAAAGTGATAGCAGGAGTTGTTGACAGTGTTATCAAGTAACATTTGCTCAACAGTGACGCTCTCTGAAGCTCATTTGGGTTCTACCAGGGTCACTGAGCTCCTGATCTTTTTAAACAGACATTAGGGTCAAAGAAGCTGAACTCCTGGGAGAGATTAGAGTGAGTCGATATCTAAACAGCCCAAACAAATCTGGAGCCATCTGGAATCAGGTGGGGAAAGTCTCTCTGCTGCATGGAATTATACCTAGCCACAATTGAAGATGGTTGTCTTCGTCAGACGTCGATGACTTTGGTCCCATGATAACAGTGCTGCAGGAGTTCTTCATTATAGTTCCCTAGGCCCAACCAGCAACTTCATCAGTGGCCTTCCCTCCATCATAAGTTTGGAAGTGGGGATGCTCACTGCTGATTATGCAATGCATGACTCCTCAACTACTGAAACGGTTTTTTGCCCATGTGCAGCAAGACCTAAACAATCACTCTGGCTTGGACTGAGAAGTTGCAAGTGACATTCATGTCACAAAAGGGCTCGGCAATGACCATCTCAATCAAGAATCAGTCTAAACATCTTTCCATTTATTCAATGACATTACCATCACTGAATCCCTCAGTATCAACATCCTACTAAAGTGGACCAGCTATATGAATACGGTGACTACAAGAGCAGGTTGGAGACGAGGAACTCCATGGACAGTGTTTCTCCTATCATCCCAAAACCTGTCCATCATCTATAAGCCACAAGACAGGACTATAATGGGAAATGTCCCACATGCTTGATGGGCGCAGCTCCAAACAGCACTCAAGTGGCTTGACACCATTCAGAACAAAGCAGTGGCTAGATTGCCACCCATTCATTACCATTAACATTTACGCATTTCACCATCACTGTTCTGTGTCACCAAGCCTTCTTCAAAAGCACATTGCAAAGCTGTGACTTCTGCCCAAGAAGGACAAGAGCAGTGGATGCATTAAAACATCACTACCTCCAAGTTCTTCTCTAAGCTAAACACTAAGGATTTGAAGCAATTAGCATTTCTTCACTATCACTGGGTCAAAATCCTGGAACTGTCTTCCTGATTAGATTTTGGGTATCCCTACACCCCAAAAAATTACAGTACTTCCAAGAACACCGCTCAATGCCACCCTCCATGAATAATGGACTAGTCAGTGCGGCCAACACATGAAGGAAAACCAAATTTTTCCAGTTCATATTTACCTTCATCATCACTTGCTGTCACTCTCCTCCTTGTCATGTGATCTTTCTGGTCTCTTGTCTCATAGTTCCATCGTAAGTACCATTTCCTGTATTTTTTTTATCCATACACAAACTTTTTCTATTTGAAAAGCTCCTTGGGTTATATTTATTATAAATGCAGAGTGTCTATTTTGTGTTTTATGTGCTTTGTCGCTGAAAATCTTTTGACATATTATTTGTATTTTTAACATTAGATCATTGAACAGAAAGAAGAATCAGCACAGGAAGAGATAGAAAAACTTAAAAAACAAAATAATCAGCAAAAGTAAGATCCTATTAGAATAATTAATGGGCTAATAGTTTCAAAAGAATCAACAGTGTTCAGTAGTATAATTGTTTGTATTATTGTTACAAAGTTCATACCCTCAAAATCTGATGGCACTGCATTTTCTTTTGAAAAGTAACATTTTTTGAAAAGTGCAGGTGGTTATGCTTTTACTTACTCCAGATTCTGGATCAGTAAATATATATTTGTGTTTTGATTATTTATGTAGAGAAGAGCTTAAAGCTTTGGAGAAGACATTAAAGCAACAAGATCAAATAGCAGACACTAAACTTGAAGAAAAAGAAGAAAATGTAAGCTTATATTTTATCTTTTCAACTCATTGCTCATTGGTACCTTCCAACAGCTTTTCAAGACTCATGCACAGTCATGTTTGTGATGTCTGTAGAATTAGCAGAAGCTTTCAGTTAAACAGGAAAAAATGTCTTGGTGTATGATTCATTCAGTGATTTACTTCCTGAAATTGACATTCTCCTTCAACTATATTTTCTGAAAGTCTTCGTGCTTGATTGTACAGGTAAATTGTTGATGTCTTCTGGGTTCTGTGTGGAGTAAAAGTACAAACATGCCCATGATGAGTTTAGAAAAAAAAAGAACAAAAGATTCTATTGATATGCATTCAATGAAGCATTAGGAGGAGACCTGGATGGAAACACTGGTTGCTGTAGATGTCAAGGACATTCACAATGAAATTCAAATGGCAGCTAAGAAAGCATAATGGGAGCACCAAGTATGCTACTTGATCTGATTTTGAGACCAGGTTTAACTCTAATTGCTTCATATTGAACAAGGTGAATGGGGTTAAAATTCAGTCTGGACAATTACTTGTGCTTTTGATCAAAAAAGATCTAGGTGATGTGTATCAGCTACAGCCCCATCAACTACCATTATCTCCAGCAGCTTCACCGCTCAAAACCAAGCAGGTGATGAAGGATGATGGAGTGGGGTGGGTGGGGTGGTAGAACAACATTTAGTCATTCACATACTGAACAAGAGAAAGTGAATACCTGTCAACAAAATTCAATAAGAGAAAATGATTGTTTCCCATCGATGACGACGGATGATATGATGTATATGGAGGGCCGGGGCTCAAGGGCGGAGGAGAGGGAAATGGAGGAGATGCAGTGGAGAGCATAGTCGATTACGTCTGTGGGCAAATTGCGGTCTTTGAAGAAGGAGGCCATCTGGGTTGTACGGTATTGGAACTGGTCCTCCTGGGAGCAGATGCGGCGGAGACGAAGGAATTGGGAATATGGGATGGCGTTTTTACAGGGGGCATGGTGGGAGAAGATGTAGTCTAGGTAGCTGTGAGAGTCGGTCGGTTTATAGTAAATGTCCGTGTTGATTCGGTCACCTGAGATAGAAATGGAAAGGTCTAGGAAGGGGAGGGAGGAGTCTGAGCCGGTCCAGGTAAATTTGAAGTCGGGGTGGAAGGTGTTGGTGAAGTGGATGAACTGAACTGTTCAACCTCCTCGTGGAAGCGCGAGGCAGCGCGATACGGTCATCGATGTAGTGGAGGAAAAGGTCGGGGGTGGTTGCCAGTGTAGCTGCGCAGCAGTGTCGTATCATCCGTCGTCATTTCCGCCACCTCCAAACGGACCCCACCACCAGGGATATATTTCCCTCCCCTCCCCTATCAGCGTTCTGAAAAGACCACTCCCTCTGTGACTCCCTCGTCAGGTCCACACACCCCCACCAACCCAACCTCCACTCCCGGCACCTTCCCCTGCAACCGCAAGAAATGCAAAACTTGCGCCCACGCCTCCCCCCTTACTTCCCTCCAAGGCCCCAAGGGATCATTCCATATCCGCCACAAATTCACCTGCACCTCCACACACATTTACTGCATCCACTGCACCCGATGTGGCCTCCTCTATTTTGGGGAGATAGGCCACTTACTTGCAGAACATTTCAGAGAACACCTCTGGGACACATGGACCAGCCAACCCAACCACCCCGTGGCTCAACACTTCAACTCCCCCTCCCACTCCACCAAGGACATGCAGATCCTTGGACTCCTCCATCGCCAGACCATAGCAACACGACGGCTGGAGGGAGGGCACCTCATTTTCCTCCTAGGAACCCTCCAACCACAAGGGATGAACTCAGATTTCTCCAGTTTCCTTATTTCCCCTCCCCCCACCTTATCTCAGTCCCAACCCTCGAACTCAGCACCACCTTCCTAACCTGCAATCTTCTTCCTGACCTCTCTGCCCCCACCTCCACTCCGGCCTATCACCCTGACCTTTACCTCCTTCCACCTATCGCACTTCCAACGCCCCTCCCCCAAGTCCCTCCTCCCTACCTTTTATCTTCGCCTGCTTGGCACACCTTCCCTCATTCCTGAAGAAGGGCTCATGCTCGAAATGTCGATTCTCCTCCTTGGATGCTGCCTGACCTGTTGCGCATTTCCAGCAACACATTTTCGGCTCTGATCTCCAGCATCTGCAGTCCTCACTTTCTCCTAGGCTCTTTCTTTCAGCCTGCTTTCAAAGTTTGGACTGCTTTTTCTGCCAGACTATTGGACAATGGATGGTATGGAGCTGTCCTTATGTGATGAATGCCATTCTACTTGAGCAAGTACTTAAATTCTCTGTTGGCAAATGTTGGCCCATTATCTGTGTCCAACACTTCTGGGAGTCCATGTATGGCAGCATAGGCTCGCAGCTTTTCTATCATTGTCCCTGTGTTTGATGAATGAATTCTATGCATGTCCAGCCACTTTCAGTGGGTGTCCTCAATGACTAAGAATGTTGAGATCATGAAAGGGCCAGTATAACCACAGTTTACCCAGCCATTCCTGCGTATGTGGGACAGCTGCTGGCGGTAATTTTTGTCTTTGTTGACACTCTGAGCACTACCCCACCTTTATGGCTATGTCTGATTCCAATTGTGGCCACCAGACAGAAATTCCTCGCCAATTTTGGAAACCCCTGGATGAAGCTGGTGCAGTTCAGCCAGTGTCTGATGGCGACCTTTGCTTGTGACAATCACTTTTTCTCCCCATAATAAAATGCCATCCCCTATGGTAATCTGGTCTCGTCGGGTCCAGAAAGTTTTCACTTCTGGATGTGATGGCCCTTTTGGTTCCCCCATCACCACCAGCTATTTTAGTTTTGCTAGGACTGGATCTTCTTGTGTCCATCAGTATCAGATTATGGGTATCTGGAACATTTAAAACCAAAATGGACTCTCCCAGTGGTGGCTGAAAATGTTTTGCTGGTCAAAGCACAGCAGGCCAGGCAGCATCTCAGGAATAGAGAATTCGACGTTTCGAGCATAAGCCCTTCATCAGGAATGAGAGAGAGTAGCCAAGCAGGCTAAGATAAAAGGTAGGGAGGAGGGACTTGGGGGAGGGGCGATGGAGGTGGGATAGGTGGAAGGAGGTCAAGGTGAGGGTGATAGGCTGGAGTGGGGTGGGGGCGGAGAGGTCAGGAAGAAGATTGCAGGTTAGGAGGGCGGTGCTGAGTTGAGGGAACCGACTGAGACAAGGTGGGGGGAGGGCAAATGAGGAAACTGGAGAAATCTGAATTCATACCTTGTGGTTGGAGGGTTCCCAGGCGGAAGACGAGGCGCTCCTCCTCCAGCCGTCGTGTTGTTATGTTCTGCCGGTGGAGGAGTCCAAGGACCTGCATGTCCTCGGTGGAGTGGGAGGGAGAGTTAAAGGGGTGATTGGGTTGGTTGGTCCGGGCGGCCCGGAGGTGTTCTCTGAAGCGTTCCGCAAGTAAGCGGCCTGTCTCACCAATATAGAGGAGGCCACATCGGGTGCAGCGGATGCAATAGATGATGTGTGTGGAGGTACAGGTGAACTTGTGGCGGATATGGAAGGATCCCTTGGGGCCTTGGAGGGAAGTGAGTGTGGAGGTGTGGGCGCAAGTTTTACATTTCCTGCGGTTGCAGGGGAAGGTGCCGGGGTTGGAGGTTGGGTTGGTGGGGGGTGTGGATCTGACGAGGGAGTCACGAAGGGAGTGGTCCTTGCGGAACGCTGATAGGGGAGGGGAGGGAAATATATCCTTGGCGGTGGGGTCCGTTTGGAGGTGGCGGAAATGGCGGCGGATGATACGTTGTATGCGGAGGTTGGTGGGGTGGTAGGTGAGAACCAGTGGGGTTCTGTCTTGGTGGCGGTTGGAGGAGCGGGGCTCAAGGGCGGAGGAGCGGGGAGTGGAGGAGATGCGGTGGAGGGCATCGTCGATCACGTCTGGGGGGAATCTGCGGTCCTTGAAGAAGGAGGCCATCTGGGCTGTGCGGTGTTGGAACTGGTCCTCCTGGGAGCAGATGCGGCGGAGACGAAGGAATTGGGAATATGGGATGGCGTTTTTGCAGGGGGCAGGGTGGGAGGAGGTGTAGTCCAGGTAGCTGTGGGAGTCAGTCGGTTTATAATAGATGTCTGTGTTGAGTCGGTCGCCCGAGATAGAGATGGAAAGGTCTAGGAGTGGGAGGGAGGAGTCTGAGACAGTCCAGGTGAATTTCAGGTCGGGATGGAAGGTGTTAGTAAAGTTGATGAACTGTTCAACCTCCTCGTGGGAGCACGAGGCAACGCCGATACAGTCATCGATGTAGCGGAGGAAAAGGTGGGGGGTGGTGCCAGTGTAGTTGCGGAAGATGGACTGTTCCACATATCCTACGAAGAGGCAGGCATAGCTGGGGCCCATGCGGGTGCCCATGGCAACTCCTTTAGTTTGGAGGAAGTGGGAGGATTGAAAAGAGAAGTTATTCAGGGTGAGGACCAGTTCAGTCAGTCGAAGGAGGGTGTCAGTGGAAGGGTACTGGTTGGTGCGGCGGGAAAGGAAGAAGCGGAGGGCTTTGAGTCCTTCGTGATGGGGGATGGAGGTGTACAGGGATTGGATGTCCATAGTGAAAATAAGGCGTTGGGGACCGGGGAAGCGAACATCCTGGAGGAGGTGGAGGGCGTGGGTGGTGTCCCGAACGTAGGTGGGGAGTTCTCGGACTAAAGGGGACAGGACCGTGTCGAGGTATTGGGAGATGAGTTCAGTGGGGCAGAAGCAGGCTGAGACGATAGGTCGGCCGGGGCAGGCAGGTTTGTGGATTTTGGGCAGGAGGTAGAAACGGGTGGTGCGGGGATGTGGGACTATGAGGTTGGAGGCGGTGGATGGGAGATCCCCTGAGGTGATGAGGTCATGGATGGTCTGGGAGATGATGGTTTGGTGGTGGGAGGTGGGGTCGTGGTCAAGGGGGCGATAAGAGGAGGCGTCCGCGAGCTGGCGTTTGGCTTCAGCGGTATACAGGTCAGTGCGCCAAACTACCACCGCGCCTCCCTTGTCTGCGGGTTTGATGGTGAGGTTGGGATTGGAGCGGAGGGAGTGGAGGGCTGCACGTTCTGAGGGTGAGAGGTTGGAGTGGGTGAGAGGGGTGGACAGGTTGAGTCGGTTAATGTCACGGCGGCAGTTGGCTATAAAGAGGTCGAGGGCGGGTAGGAGGCCAGCATGGGGTGTCCAGGTGGATGGGGTGTGTTGGAGGCGGGAGAAGGGGTCGTTAGAGGGTGGGCGGGAGTCTTGGTTGTGAAAGTAGGCACGGAGGCGAAGGCGGCGGAAGAATTGTTCAATATCTCGGCGCGTGTTGAACTCATTAATCCGAGGGCGTAGGGGAATGAAGGTGAGGCCCCTGCTGAGGACTGATCTTTCATCCTCAGAGAGGGGGAGATCTGGAGGGCTGGTGAAAATCCGGCAAGGCTGGGAGCTAGGACCTGGTGTGGGACTGGAGCTGGGGCTGGGGGCGGGGTTAGGGGCGGGGACAGAGATCGAAGTAGGGGCGGAGTTAGACGTGGTGACGTTGCTCGATGTGGGGGCGGGGTCATGCGTCGTGATGGAAATAAGCGTGGGGGCGGGGTTACGTGAAGTGACGAAATACGGCGTGGGGGCGGGGTTACGCGTGGTGACGAAGGTTTGCGTGGGGGCGGGGTTACGCGTAGTGACGAAAGACGGCGTGGGGGCGGGGAAACCTGAGGATTTGTGCTCCTGCAGGTTAGTGATGTCAGTGGGGGCGGAAGTGGCTGCGCCGACGGCAACCGGAGGGGCGGAAATGGTTGCGGCGATGGAGGAATGGTGGTCATTCCCGGTGGCCGCGTGGGTCGCGGGTCCTCCAGGATTTTCGCTTCCCTGGTCCCCAACGCCTTATTTTCACTATGGACATCCAGTCCCTGTACACCTCCATCCCCCATCACGAAGGACTCAAAGCCCTCCGCTTCTTCCTTTCCCGCCACACCAACCAGTACCCTTCCACTGACACCCTCCTTCGACTGACTGAACTGGTCCTCACCCTGAATAACTTCTCTTTTCAATCCTCCCACTTCCTCCAAACTAAAGGAGTTGCCATGGGCACCCGCATGGGCCCCAGCTATGCCTGCCTCTTCGTAGGATATGTGGAACAGTCCATCTTCCGCAACTACACTGGCACCACCCCCCACCTTTTCCTCCGCTACATCGATGACTGTATCGGCGTTGCCTCGTGCTCCCACGAGGAGGTTGAACAGTTCATCAACTTTACTAACACCTTCCATCCCGACCTGAAATTCACCTGGACTGTCTCAGACTCCTCCCTCCCCTTCCTAGACCTTTCCATCTCTATCTCGGGCAACCGACTCAACACAGACATCTATTATAAACCGACTGACTCCCACAGCTACCTGGACTACACCTCCTCCCACCCTGCCCCCTGCAAAAACGCCATCCCATATTCTCAATTCCTTCGTCTCCGCCGCATCTGCTCCCAGGAGGACCAGTTCCAACACCGCACAGCCCAGATGGCCTCCTTCTTCAAGGACCGCAGATTCCCCCCAGACGTGATCGACGATGCCCTCCACCGCATCTCCTCCACTTCCCGCTCCTTCGCCCTTGAGCCCCGCTCCTCCAACCGCCACCAAGACAGAACCCCACTGGTTCTCACCTACCACCCCACCAACCTCCGCATACAACGTATCATCCGCCGCCATTTCCGCCACCTCCAAACGGACCCCACCGCCAAGGATATATTTCCCTCCCCTCCCCTATCAGCGTTCCGCAAGGACCACTCCCTTCGTGACTCCCTCGTCAGATCCACACCCCTCACCAACCCAACCTCCACCCCCGACACCTTCCCCTGCAACCGCAGGAAATGTAAAACTTGCGCCCACACCTCCACACTCACTTCCCTCCAAGGCCCAAGGGATCCTTCCATATCCGCCGCAAGTTCACCTGTACCTCCACACACATCATCTATTGCATCCGCTGCACCCGATGTGGCCTCCTCTATATTGGTGAGACAGGCCGCTTACTTGCGGAACGCTTCAGAGAACACCTCCGGGCCGCCCGGACCAACCAACCCAATCACCCCGTGGCTCAACACTTTAACTCTCCCTCCCACTCCACCGAGGACATGCAGGTCCTTGGACTCCTCCACCGGCAGAACATAACAACACGACGGCTGGAGGAGGAGCGCCTCATCATCCGCCTGGGAACCCTCCAACCACAAGGTATGAATTCAGATTTCTCCAGTTTCCTCATTTGCCCTCCCCCCACCTTGTCTCAGTCGGTTCCCTCTACTCAGCACCGCCCTCCTAACCTGCAATCTTCTTCCTGACCTCTCCGCCCCCACCCCACTCCGGCCTATCACCCTCACCTTGACCTCCTTCCACCTATCCCACCTCCATCGCCCCTCCCCCAAGTCCCTCCTCCCTACCTTTTATCTTAGCCTGCTTGGCTACTCTCTCTCTTTCCTGATGAAGGGCTTATGCTCGAAACGTCGAATTCTCTATTCCTGAGATGCTGCCTGGCCTGCTGTGCTTTGACCAGCAAAACATTTTCAGCTGTGATCTCCAGCATCTGCAGACCTCATTTTTTTCTCTCCCAGTGGTGGCACCACCAATGGTGTATCTTCTGGGGAGGCAGCTCAAGGCATCTGCGTTTACTATTTTGCCTCCTGGACAATGTTTCAATGTGTAATTGTATACATTTAGAATGAGAGACTGTTGATGAATTAAACCTGAAGCTAATGATGGCTGGGCCTTGTCTTCTTTAAGTAGCCCGAGTATGGGTTTGTGGTCTGTTACTATTACAAATTTACTTCTTTCAAGGTAATATTGGACTTTCTCACACCAAAGATGACCACCAAACCTTCCTTCTCTATCTAGACATATTTGCACTCTTCATCCGCCAAGTCTTGGAAGCATACACTAATGGCTGTTCCTCTCCATTGGACCATCTGTGAGCCAAAGCTACTATTGTGGGGAGGCATCACACGTCAGCAACAGATCTCACTTGGGATCATACTGTGTCAATACCTTAGACGATGATAGCTGCTACTTCACTTACATAAAGGCTATGAAACCATTTCCAAGGCTGACTCTTTTTCAATAGCAAGCAACTAGGATGGAGGCCAGGTTACATACGAACACTCCATAATAACCCAAGGACAGACCTAAGCTCCAGTACAGATGTGGAGCATGGCTGTTTGATTGCCCTCATCTTATCTTCCAATGTTTGTAATCTGGCCATGTCAACTCTAGTACCACAATTTGGTCACTTGCACTGCCTGGAACACACATTTTCCCTTCTAAGGTGAATGCCGACTTGAGAAAATCTAACATCTATGCCCAAGTTACCAAAATTCTCTTATTGGTCTTCCTTGTTATTAGCACGTCATCCAGATAAACAGTGGCCATGCGCAGACTTTGTAAAAGGTTCTCCATTATTGGCTGAAAAATGGCACAGGCTGATGATATCTCAAATGGCAGTCTTGTATATTGGTAGAAACCCTTATGGATATTGTCTGCAGTACACTTCAGAAAGTTCTCCTCAAACTGCAGTTGCAAGTATGCATGACTCATGTCCAGCTTTGTGAACAACAGCACCCCCGCTCCCCCAGCTAGCTTTGCATATAGGTCCTCTATGCAAGGGATTGTGCATTTATCTGGATGTGAGAACAAAGAATAAACAAAACAAAATTATAGCGCAGGAACAAGCCCTTTGGCCATCCAAGCCTATGCTGATCCAGATCCTCTAACTAAATATGTCACCTATTTTCCAAGATCTGTATCCCTCGCTCCCTTTCCATTCATGTATCTATATAGATAGATCTTAAATGACACTGTCGTTCCCGTCCCTACCACCTCTGCTGGCAATGTGTTCCAGGTACTGACTACCCTCTGCGTAAAGAACTTTTCCCCTCTCACCTTGAACTCCTGACCCATAGTAATTGAGTCCCCTATTCTGGGAAAAAAAGCTTCTTGCTATCCACCCTGCTTATGCCTCTCATGGTAAAAAATGAGGTCTGCAGATGCTGGAGATCATAGCTGAAAATGTGTTGCTGGTTAAAGCACAGCAGGTTAGGCAGCATCCAAGGAATAGGAAATTCGACGTTTCGGGCATAAGCCCTTCATCAGGAATGTTTCCTGATGAAGGGCTTATGCCCGAAACGTCGAATTTCCTATTCCTTGGATGCTGCCTAACCTGCTGTGCTTTAACCAGCAACACATTTTCAGCTATACCTCTCATGATTTTGTAGACCTCAATCAGGTCCCCGTCAACCTCAGTCTTTCTAGTGAAAATAATCCTAATCTACTCCACACATTCTCCCCATGTCTGCATGGGTTTCCTCTGGGTGCTCTGGCTTCTTCCCACAGTCCAGAGATGTGCAGGTCGGGTGACTTGGCCATGCTTGTCCATAGTGTGAGTGCATTAAATCAGAGGGAAATGGGTCTGGGTGGGTTATTCTTCGGAGGGTCGGTATGGATTGTTGGGCCGAAGGGCCTGTTTCTGTACTGTAGGGAATCTAATTTAATCACTTCATTGCTAATGCCCTCCGTACCAGGCAATATCCTGGTGAACCTCCTCTGCACCCTCTGCAAAGCAACCACATCCTTTTGGTAATGTGATGACCAGAACTGTACGCTGTATTCCAAATGTGGTCAAACCAAAGTCATGTATAACTGTAACATGACGTACCAATTCTTATACTCAGTACCCTGTCCAATGAAGGAAAGCATGCCTTCTTGACCACTCTATCAACTTATGTTGCCACCTTCAGTGTACAATGGACCTGAACACCCAGATCTCTCTATACATCAATTTTCCCCAGAACTTTTCCATTTAACGTATAGTTCACTCTTGAATTGGATCTTCCAAAATGCATCACCTCGCATTTGTCCGGATTGAATGCCATCATTGAAACCCAATTCTCCAATCTCTGTATATTCTGCTGCATTCTCTCAGTCCCTTTCTGTTTCTGCTACTCCACCAATCTTAGTGTGATCTGCAAATGTGCTAATTAAGCCACCTATACCTTCCTCCAGATCATTTGTGTATATCACAAACAGTGGTCCCAGCACAGATCCCTGTGGAACACCTCTGGTCACAGTTCTCCATTTTTTGGAAACTCCCTTCCACTACAACTCTGTCTCCAGTTGCCCAGCCAGTTCTCTATCCATCTAGCAAGTACACTTGGACCCCATGCGACTTCACTTTCTCCATCATCCTACCATGGGGAACCTTATCAAACGCTGTACTGAAATCCATGTGTATGACATCCTTCCCTCAATCAACTTCGTCATTCGCTCAAAGAATTCTATTAAATTGGTAAGACATGACCTTCCCTGCACAAAACCATGCTGCCACTCCCTGATACTCCCATTTTAGTCCAAATGTCAATAGATCCTATCCCTCAGTATCTTTTCCAGCAGCTTCCCTACCAATGACGTCAGGCTCACCAATGTATAGTTAAATGAATTATCCTTATTACCCTTCTTAAACAAGGGGACAACATCAGCAATTCTCCAGTTCTCTGGGACCTCACCTGTGTTCAAGGATGCTGCAAAGAAACCTGTTAAGGCCAAGCTATTTTCTCTCTCGCTTCCCTCAGTAACTTGGGATAGATCCCATCTGGACCTTGGGACATATCCACTTTGATGCATTTAGAATATCCAACACTTCCTCTGTCGTTATGCTGACTTGACCTAGAGTAATCAAACACCTATCCCTAACCTCAGCATCCGTTGTGTCCTCTCCTTGGTGAATATCAACGCAAAGTACTCATTAAAAATCTCACCCATTTTCTGACTCCAGACGTAATTTTCCTCCTTTGTCCTGGAGTGTGCCAACCCTTTCTCTAGTTACCCTCTTGTTCTTTATACACAAATAAAAGACTTTGGGATTTTCCTTCACCCTTTTTGCTAAAGATATTTCATGGCCTCTTTTAGCTCTCTTAATTCCTCCTTTATGATTGGTCCTACTTTCCCGATATTCTTCCAAAGCTTCATCTGTTTTCAGTCGCTTAGACCTTACGTGTGCTTCCTTTTTCCTCTTAGCTAGTCTCACAATTTCACCTGTCATCCATAGTTCCCTAATTTTGCCATTTCTATCTCTCATTTTCACAGGAACAGCTTTTGCCGAATTTTGCTATAGTTGGCCTTCCCCCAATTTAGCACTCTTCCTTTAGGACCACTCTTGTCTTTGTCCATGAGCATTCTAAAACTTATGGAATTGTGATAACTATTCCCAAAGTAATCCCCTACTGAAACTTCAACTACCTGACTGGGCCCATTCCCCAATACCAGGTATTGGCCCCTTCCCATGTCGGACTTTTTACATACAGCTCTATAAAAACCTTCTTGGATGCTTCTTACAAATTCTGCTCCATCTAAACCTCTAACACTAAGTGAATCCCAGTAAATGTTGGGAAAGTTAAAATCTCCCATTACCACCACCACCACCCTGTTAATCTTACATGTTTCCATAATCTGTCTACATATTTGTACCTCTGTCTCATGCTCAGTGGTAACTGAACCAGCTGCTTCTCATGACACCAGAACCAGTACCCTTAATCTGTAAACATTCCCCATTATGGGCTCTCAATATAGCAAATGTCATGGAGTCCAACGTGAATTTTGTTAAGGACTGGTTTCGCAATTACTGATAAAACTGTACTGGTGTTGAACTCCATTAGAACTGGGTGACTTTTTAACCTGACGTTTATTTTGATTGGATATGATTTGGATGTTGCTAAGCAATTTTACTATTCCAAACAAGATGTAGGAGGGCTTTTCAGGGTGTACACTAATCTGGATACCATGAGATCTTTTGATGAATTGAGGTCTAGTAGGAGTCTTTTGCTGTCTAAAGTCTACACTTAGGCAACAACTACAATGGCTTGCCAACCCAGATCCTGAAGGAAATGTTAACCATTTTGCCAAGGCTTGGCTTTGTTTCAGGGTTTTGCTGTGGACTGACCTGGACTCTGTTCAGAATATGACCTAAGTGAGGCTATGCAATTGGCTTTACTCAAGTGGTGTCCCCCATGTCAGCCTGGCAAGGGTGTCCAATTCCATCAGCATAATCAGTAACTGAAATGCTTCACTTGCTGCATTTTCTAATGACAAAGCCAGTTTTAGTGCCTGTTTGAAGACCACTTAGGCTTCAGCTTTTGCATGGTTATATCATTAATCCCAGATTCCAAATGATCGCTTAGAATCTCATTAAGGGTTAAACCAAAGTTACATGCTGTTGCTAGTCATCCCTACCTTGTCAAAACTCCAGACATAAATTCCCCATGCTCTTGAATTTATGAATAAAACCAATAGTATCTCAGAATTAGAGGAGCTTTGGGGCCGTAATATTTATTAACCCTATTTATTGACTCTTGAAAGGTTTTAGTATCTGCTGCCTTAGGAAAAGTGAGCTCCTAAAAACCAGGTCCACAAGATTTTCATTTGCCCCAATAACTTTTGCCCAGAAAAAAATAATGAATTTTTTCCACATACTAGGCCCAATCTTCAATAGTAGAATCAAAAGAGTCAAGCTTCCCAAATAACAGCATGATGCCAGAAATGCTTACCTCAAAAGAGATCTGTTGCGAGGGAAATATTTCAGTAATGTATTTTTTCTCTCGTTGCCACTGAAATAACTCGACAGAGGTTGGTATCCAGTTTCCAAGTCACAATTTATTTACATGTGCACAGTACTTGACACTGTTCCAGCTTCCTCAGAGCCAGCTGTCATAGTGAGCAGAACCTCTGACATTCTTGTTTATTCTTTTTGAGATCCACCAGGGTATGACCTGGGATTCAGTAGTATAGCACTGAAGAGAAACCAGATTGACCGCTGTTGTTTTCCTTAGAGCAGAGAAGGATGAATGGATCTGATAAAAAAAAGTCTATGAAATTAAAAAGGGGCATAGTTACAGAATGTAGAAAGAAACATTTCCCCTTTGGACCTAAAGAGTCAATAACCACAGGTTATACATTCGAGGTTAGGAGCATGAGCTCTAGAGAGTGTTTAAGGGAGAACTTATTTATGTCCAGGAGGCTGGTGAGTGAAAAAACTGCATTGTGCCCGGTATCCAATCACCAACTCACCCTTTATTTACATGTGGAGAGACCTTGACACTGATCCAGTTCCCTCAGAGCAGCTCTTAGAGTGAACAGAAACATTGTTTAATTTTTTTTTTATTTTTTTTCTTCCAGAACCTCTGACTCTCCCGGTTTTTTTCCCCTTTTTTTAAATCCCCCAGCACGTGTGTGTGTGTGTGTGTGTGTGTGTGTGTGTGTGTGTGTGCAGGTGTGAGACACAAGGTGTACGAATCTTTATTCAATTTCCACCACCAGGAAGATAGGAAAACACCCGCATGGCCAGTGACAAGCAGTGCCCTTCACAAAAGGGCAATGCTGTGTGCACAAACAGTGAAGGGTAGGGCAGGGATTAAATCAAAATAGAGTTGGAGGGGGAAATAATGCACTCCACTCCCTGCGGCACCCACCTCTCCCTGAACAACTCCAGGGGTGTTGGAGAAGGAGCATGCGGTGTCCACCAAAGACACCCAGGCTCTAACGTAACCACGGAAGAGGGACAGGCAGTTGGCCCTAACGACCCCTGCCATGGCCCGCTGCCTGGACCTGTTTATGGCCAGGCCTAGGAGCAGATCCACGATGAGGTCTTCAGACCTGCCCTCCTTCCTCCGTACCGGGTGCCTGAAGATCAGGAGCGTGGGACTGAAGTGCAACCAAAAACAGGAGGAGGTTAAGAAAATTTTAAAAAAAAGGAGTGCAAATGCCCACATCCAATATACACGTGGTCCATGGACTGCACAGCGCCACAGAACAAGCAGTTGGGCTGGGAGTCCGTGAGCCACCGCAATCTGCGCTTGCAGGGGACCACTGCGTGCAGCAGCCTCTACCCCAGATCCCTGAGAGAAAGGGGGAGGACTCCCGCCTACCGAGCCCTCCACTGGGGATCCCCTCTGCCCGGTGGCGGTTGGGCACACCAAGGCGTGTCCGGACGGTGGATGAGGAAGAAGAGGTGTATGGTGTGCAGCAGTCTATGCAGGGCCTGCCTTTTTATCCCCTGAAAGGGAACAAAATTAAAATTCCGGAGGCAGCTCAGGGTTGTGGGGCACAGGCTCCCACGGGATGTACGGGACCTTAGGGCCAATGTGAAATTCCGTCCAGGCTGGGGTGAGCACGGATGGGATCCCACCGCACACCTGAGCGTCCTCCAACTGGTGCATGTCGGGTCCGAGCACCGCCGTTTTAAGGTGTCGGATGGCGGTGGCCACGTACCAGACAGTGAGCAGGGCAGCTGTAGACATGTCCTGCGGCAGCATCCAGCCCAGGCCCCCAGCACCCAGCACATCCCCGACCCTGGTCACCCTTGCCGCCACAGCCCTCCGCTTCGACAGCCACTCGAACCCGCGAGTACGGAGGTGCGGATTCCTGAGCAATGGCTCCCTGATGACAGCCGCTACTCCTACTGGAGGGTAGATGTGGTGCGATTCGACCATGTTCCAAACAGTGATCAGGTCCTGGTAAAAGACAGGCAGCATTTTGAGGGTGACCTCCAAACTGTTGCTGTGTGTCATAGTTGAGGTTACACACCTGGCGGAAAAGATACGGTCGCCAAGGAGCACCATCTAGGAGGAGGCGCGACGTAAAGGTATCGCTGCAAGGTCTGGAGGCGGAACGTCGCAACCCGGGTGCGGACGCACACCAGCAACTGACCACCCTCCTCAATAGGGAGGGTGCAGCCACCCAGAGCATCTTATTGTCCCAGAAGGAAGTCAACCAATGTTCTCTGGATGTCAGCGACAAAGCCAGGAGGGGGGACCAAAGTGACCAACTGGTACCATAGCATGGCGGCCACCAGCTGGTTTATGACCAGCATTTGACTCCTGTCGGATAGCACTCGGAGCAGTCCTGTCCAGCGGCCTAGTAGAGCCGAGTCTTTGACCGCCAGCTCCTGCCAGTTGGCCGGCCAGGATTCCTCAGGTGGACTGAGGTAGACCCCCATGTAAAAGGAGATGGGTGGTACTCCAGCTGAACCCCCGTAACTCCTCCGGCAGAGAGTCCACCTGACACGGACCGACCAGTAGTCCAGAACATTTGGCCCAGTTGATCCTGGCAGAAGACGCTGCCAAGTACACGACCTGGCACTCGCGCATCCTCTCCAGGTCAGCCGGGTCGGTGAAAGGGAGGAGCACGTCATTGGCGAAGGCCGAGAGGACCACCCCCGTGCCCGCGCCGCACAGAAACAACCTCCTCCGCAAGAGGCGCAGAAAAGACTCCATGCACAGGGAATACAGCTGGCCGGACAGGGGGCAGCCTTGACGCACTCCTCTCCCGAAGCGAAGGGGTGCTGTCAGGGACCCGTTAACTTTAATCAGACACTTTGCGGCGGCGTACAAAAGTCAGATCCGGACGACGAACTGCATTCCGAATTCGAATGCCCGAAGAGTCCCGAGCAGGTACTCGTGATCGACTTTGTTGAACGCCTTCTCCTGGTCGAGAGACAGGAAGGCACTTGGCAGGCCAGCCCGTCGACAGAAATGAATCAGTTCCCGGACCAGGTGGACGTTGTCATGTATCATCCAGCCCGGGACTATGTCGGACTGGTCCGGGTGAATCATGTGGGCCAGCATGGAAGCCAGGCGATAAGACAACACCGTGGCAAAGATTTTGTAGTCCGTGCTGAGGGGGGAGACCGGACGCCAGTTCTTTAAAGAACGAAGGTCCCCTTTCTTTGGCAGCAGGACGATGACCGCCCTGCGCTAAGAAAGGGGCAGCTCTCCAGCATTTAGACACACCCCCAGGACTTGTGCGTAGTCACTCCCCAGGACGTCCCAGAACATCCTGAAGAACTCCACAATCAGCCCGTCCAGCCCCAGGGACTTGCCCCTCGAGAGCGCCAGTCAGCTCCTCTAAAGGTGACAGGAGCGTCGAGCCTTCCAGCGTCCTCCGGGCCGAGCTGCGGCAGGTCCTCCCACAGAACTCTGCGAGCATCCTTGCT
The DNA here is from genome assembly GCF_020745735.1 of Hemiscyllium ocellatum. Lineage (NCBI taxonomy): Eukaryota > Metazoa > Chordata > Chondrichthyes > Orectolobiformes > Hemiscylliidae > Hemiscyllium > Hemiscyllium ocellatum. Next base: position 48,592,955 of record NC_083426.1, read on the forward strand.
GGACGGATCCAGAGAGAACAGAGCCGTGTAATAGGTTCAGACGTGGGCCCTGATACCCTCCGCATCCGAAACGAGGAACCCGTCGTCAGCCAGCAGCACAAGGAGCTGCTGACGGGTGCCACGCCTTTTTTCCAGCGAGTAGTAGAAGGGGGAGCCGCGGTCCAGGTCCTGGAGTAGCTGGATCCGCGACCTCACATACTCGCCACGAGCCCCAACGAGCTGCAGGTCCCAGAGCGTGACCTTCTTCTCTTTGTACACCCTGCGCAGGGCCAGGTCCGCGTTGGGCTGACCGAGGCGTGACTCCAGGTTGAGCATCTCCCTCTCCAACTCCCCGATCCTGGATTTCCGCCTCTTTGTCGACCCCCTCGCGTACTCCTAACAGAAGATGCGGACGTGAGCCTTGCCCACGTCCCACCATAGCCTCAGGGAGGGGAAGCTTCCCCGCTTCCTTCTCCAGCCAGCCTAGAAACGACGAAATGAGTCCCGGAACCGCTTGTCCTCCAGCAGTAGGTTGTTAAAGTGCCAGTACGCGGAGCCAAGCCTGGCGCCGAATGGAAGGGGTTCTGCCCACACCAGGTGATGGTCCATGCACAACACCTGCCGCGTGGAGACCTTCGGAAAACTGGAGGCGTACGCCCGCGAAACATACAGGCAGTCGATTCTGGACGCTCCGACCCCAGGCCTCACAAAAGGTGAAGGCAACGGAGTCAGGATGGAGATTCAGCCAGACGTCCACCAGGTCCAAGGACTTGGCCATGTCCCCCAACCTCCTCCCAATGCCCAACCGGTGCGGGCATCGCCGTAGTCCCTGTCCTCAAGGACGCAATTAAAATCTCCTCTGAGGACGAGAACCAGTGCGTCGTCGATGGAGGCGAGATGAGCGGATACTTCTCCGAAGAAGCTCGCTTGCCTCGGCCCGGCCAGGGGAGCGTAGACGTTCACCAAGTGAAGCACCATGCCCCCCAGTCGAACCGTCAGGTGAAGCAAACGGCCTGGCACAGGCTCCCTGACCCCCAAGATCTCCAGCTGACAATGCGGGGCCAACAAGACAGTCACCCCTCCAGATCTGTGGGTGAGGTGACTCATCTAGACCCACCCCTCCCCTCGCCACTCCAGGAGCCAGCCGGCTTCATTTCCCAGGGTAGTGTGGGTTTCTTGCAGGAATCACACCGCATACCTCCTGTCCTGAAGGACTGAGAGGGTCAGGAATCTGCGCTGCGACTCACTGCTGCCATTGATGTTGAGGGTGGCTGTGGTTGGCTCCATGTCGGAAGCATTGTGCAACCACTACCAGTGCAGTTAAAAACCTATAGATGCACACATTTACTGGGAGGTCAAGAGAGGGGCACAGAAGTTCCTCGCCCTCACCAGGAGTGCCCCCAGGAAGTTCCTGACGCACTTTCGCTCGTTCACTTCGAGCCCAGGCGCCTGGCGAGCAGCGTGGGCCAACCAGTAGACTCTCTAAGGAGTTCCAGTGGTCAAGCGCCAGTTGGGCTCTATCCCGGCGACTCCAAGTTTCCACGACAAACTCCTGGAGTTCCTCGAGGGAGAGATCAGTGGGGGGGCACCTGGGACTCAAAAATGTCACTGGAGACAGACTCCATGTCGTCCCCAGTGTCCACCACCGATCCCGAACCCTCCTCCGGGAGGTTGCCCTCGGTCACCGACCCCTCCCCACTGAGAGAATGGGGGCTGGTCCGGAACCACCAACTGGCCTCAAACTCCCGGCGACCCCACCCCCATGGTCATGGCAGTACCTTCCTCAGCGCACCCCTTCCCGGAACGCCCCGAGTTCAGGTTGTCGGGCAGCAGAGGCTCGGGGCCCCACTCCTCGAAGAAAAGGTCCTCCCCCCAGGGCCAAGGACCCCAAAAAAACAGTCTGGGAGGGAGGAGCGAGGATAACACCTTCCTCCCCTCCACCACTCAACGACCCAGCAGAGGGTTCTCCATTGTCGCCCGCACCACGCCCCGTGTTGTTATTAAAGTCTACCCCAGGAGCCAGAGGAATTGAGGTAGCAGAGGTCCCTGCTGCAGCTCCTGGGAGTTTGGGTAGGTCAGGCCATGGTGCGGGACAGTCAAGAGGCGCACCGTAGGATCATCCCCTGGGAGAGGGAGAGGGAGAGAGGGAGAGGGAGAGGGAGAGGGAGAGGGAGAGGGAGAGGGAGAGGGAGAGCGGGAGCGGGAGCGGGAGCGGGACACTGCTGGAGTATCTTCCCCTCCAAGGGCCAGCACCTCTTCCCCAGAGCGACAGGGGGGAATTTATGGGCCTTCCCCTCCCTGCCCGCCTTGGTGGTTCCTCCCCCCCCCCCAGCCTTTCTCGGAATACGATTGGCTGGGGGAAGACAGGGGGTGTGGCCAGGGTGGGAAGGGTCAGCTGTGTCACTTCCTGCCCTGCCCCTGGTTTATCCAGAGCCCAGAGATACATTTGCTGCAGGAGGTGAGGCAGCGGTGGTTCTCCCCAGGTTAGTGCCAGGGTGTAGTGGGGCTCAGGCTCGGGCCAGGTGTTGCGGCGCCAGGGGCAGGCGTTGAAGCCCCAGGGTTTTCTGTAACGGGGCGGGGGTTGGGTGTGGGGTCAGAGGGGCCAGGATCAGGTACGGGTTTGGGGGTCAGGGTTCCCATGCCAGGGTGATGCTGGCATGGCCACAGGGGTATTGTCATGCCAGGGCGGGACAGGTCGTGGGCTAGGTGAAGGGGATAGGGTGGTCTCCCCGTGGGCGGGCCTGACGCATCTTCCTGAGTGCCTTCTGGCTGGTCGGACGCTCATCCCCCTCCCCGCCAGAGGCTGAGGCATTGAAAGCCTCTGGCTTAGCCCCTGCTTCCGGGGCTTGTGGTGTTGTCTTTGGGGGAGTGGGAGTGGGTGCGGTGGTGCCATCCTCAGCTGTTGGCATAGGCTGGCCAGCCTTCTGGGTGGGGCAGTTTTTTTCTTATGTGCCCCACCTCGTGGCACAGGTGGCACCGCACGCCGTCCAGAAGAGGCAGTAGGCTGCGCCCTTGTGGAGGAGGATAAAGGAGCCCATGGTGACCTCCTCCCGAGCCAGGCAAATAAACGTCTGTCGTCGGAAGGAGTATACGTGCCACAGGGCAAGGTCCTTAAGACCGAGCAGGAGCAGTTAGACACCTGAACAGATCTCCCCCAAGGTGTTGAGGTGGGGAAGAAGGAGCTCACTGGCAATGAAGGGCTGGACATTGGAGATCACGACCCTCTGGGCTGTGATCCCCAAAGGGCCAATGGGCAGATGTGTCCCGCCCACAGTGAGCTCCCTCTCCACGGCCAGATGGACCGCCTGCTCGGTCTTCAGGAAGAAGACGGCCTTCCCGTACATCCGGGCCGCAGCGACAATGGCCAGTGGGCCGACCACACTAGCCATGGCTTTGCTGCAGGCCTCGATGGCCATATTGGGATGGGGATAGGCCTTGACCCCCCCAGGCGTTTAGTCAGGTGCCTGAAGGGGTTCACGGTTGCAGGCTACCCCTGCATAGGTGTGGCTGGGCTCTGCGACCTTTGGGATCGCCATACCCTGCTGCTGGATGTTGGTAGGCCCCAGGCGGCAGCGGTGGAGATGGGCCTCTAGCAGCAGCAGTGGAGGTCCAGGGGAAGTGCCCAAGGCGGGTCCTAGGCAGCAATGGTGGAGACCGGCCTCAGGCAACAGCAGCGGTGAAGGCAAGCCTTGGGCGAGTCCCAGGTAGGCCCTTGGTCATAGCGGTGGGGTCAGACCTGTTGGGGCGGGTCCCCAAGCCAAGTCCTGGGCAGCAGCGGTGGAGGTGGGCATCAGGTCGCACCAGTGGTGGAGGTTGTGGGGAGGGGCCTAAGGCAAGTCCCAGGCAGCGGCGTTGGAGGCAGGCCTCAGGCAAGTCCTAGGCAGGCCGTTGGTCACAGCGGTGGGGGCAGACCTGTTGGGGTGGGTCCCCGAGGCAAGTCCCAGGCAGCCCCAAAATTGAGTCCCAGGCGGCAGCAATGGAAGTGGGCCTCTAGCAGCAGTGGCAGTGGTGGAGGTCCTGGGAGGGGCCCCAAGGCGAGTCCAGGCAGCAGCAATGAGGCAGGCCCCAAGCAGCAACAGCTGAGGCAGGTCTGGGTGGGGTCCAGAGACTAGCAGTGGGAGTGGGCCCCAGGTCAGTAGCAACACTTCCTTGACCTGGGTGAGGCCCAGGCTGCAGCTCCAAAAGTAGGCCCAGGACTCAGAACTCTCACCTCCTTCTGCCTCTGCCTCCTTCTTCCTTCCTTCCTTCCTAGAGCTCTCTTGATGTGTGACAGCTGGTCCAGGGATAGTCCCCTTCCCCTCTGACACCTTCAAGGAGAGTCCTTGACCACGCATGCGCGCACACTGATCCAGCTCTCGAAAGGAAAACACCCGAGTGGCCAGTGACAAGCAGTGCCCTTCACAAAAGGCAATGTTGTGTGACGTTCCTGTTTATTTTTTTTAGAACCTCTGCCACCCCTTTTTAATTATTTTTTCCCCTGTTTTTTTATTTCTTTTTTATTTAACCCCCACACTACTGCCTAACTGCGGTAGTGCTTATTTTTTTCCCCAGCACCCAACGTTCTTGTTTTTTTAAATTTTATTATACAAAAACAGTTTACAACAAACAATTACATTTACAGCTGCATACAAGAGACAGCAATTTTACAAAGGATAGGAGCAGCAAAGCCAGGCCCCAAACCCTGCCATTCAAACAGTTTACAGGGACAGGAGGACAAATCTCAAATCCCAGTTTCACATATGAAAATATAAAAAGACATGAATGACATTTGTACATTAGACAATACTGTAACAAACAAAAGTACAGACAATACAGACCCAGCAAGCCCCTGCCCCAACGTTTGTTTTTTTTATTTTATTAAACAAAGTACAAAAACAGTTTACAACAAACAGTTACAACAAACAGTTACATTTACGGCTGCATACAAGAGACAGCAATTTTACAAGGGAGAGGAGCAGCAAAGCCAGGCCCCAAACTCTACTGTTCAAACAGTTTATGGGGACAGGATGACATACCTCAAATCCCAGTTTCACAAAAATATAAAGAGACATCAACAATGACATTTGTACACTAGACAATATTGTTACATACAAAAGTGCAACGTTCTTGTTTTTTTTTCCGGGTTATATTTTATTAAATAAATTACAAAAGTTTACCAAAAAATACTTTTACAGCTGTGCACAAGAGACAGCAATTTTACAAGGGAGAGGAGCAGCAAACTAGACCCCAAATCCTACTGTTCAACCATATTACAGGGAGATAAGGACAAACCTCAAATCCCAGTTCCACATATGACAAGACAGTGACAATGACATTTGTACATTAGTCAATACTGTTACATACAAAATTACAGACAATACAGACCCAGCAAGCCCCCACCCCAACGTTCTTGTTTTTTTTATTTTATTAAACAAATTGTAAAAACAGTTTACAACAAACAGTTACATTTACAGCTGCATACAAGAGACAGCAATTTTACAAGGGAGAGGAGCAGCAAAGCCAGGCCCCAAACCCTACTGTTCAAACAGTTTACAGGGACATGAGGATAAACCTCAAATCCCAGTTTCACAAAAATATAAAGAGACATCAACAGCAACATTTGAACATTAAACAATACGGTTACATACAAAGGTGCAGACAATACAGACCCAGCAAGCCCCCGACCTTACGTTCTTGTTTATTTCTTTTTTTTCTTTTTATTATTTTTTTTCCCCCAGCACCCATAGTGTGTGTGTGTGTACGTTCTTGTTTATTTTTTTTATTTTATTAAGCAAGTTACAAAACAGTTTACAAAAAACATTTACAGCTGTACAAGAGACAGCAATTTTACAAGGGAGAGGAGCAGCAAAGCTAGGCCCCAAACCCTACCGTTTGACCATTTTACAGGGAGATGAGGACAAACCTCAAATCCCAGTTCCACATTTAACAGTGACAATGACATTTGTACATTAAACAATACGGTTACAACGTTCTTGTTTATATCTGTCAGCCAGGGCTACCTGTTTGGACCAGGTTAACAGCCACTATCAGGGAACTCATATGCTATCAGGTCCACCTAGCTGACCTCATTACAATCACTACAGTAAGGATATGGTGGGATTTGAAAATAAGAGTGAGAGTTTTAAGATCGAGACATTGCTTCACTGGGTAGCCAATGTAATTCAGTGAGGACAGGGATCATGGATGAATGGGATAGTGTAAGTCAAGACACAGGCTGCAGAGTTTTGGTGATCTAAATTTTGCAGAAACTACCATGTGTTAGATTAATCAGAAGTAGATTGAAATAGTCATGTCAAGTGATTCCAACGATGTGGATGATATTTTCAGCTGTAGAAGTATTGAGTCCGAATTGTCAGGCAAGATTACGCAAGCAGGAGGTCTTTGTGATCATGCAGTTATGTAGCTGAAAGTTCATCCAGTGGTCAGATATACTTCCAAGGTTGTGAGCCACCTGTTTCAAGTTTAAACAGTTGCAGGGAGGAGGATGAACTTATGTAGAGAAGGGAATTTACATTAGGAATGAAAACAATAGCTTCAGTGTTTTCAATATTTTATTGAAGACATAAACTTGTATTGGAAGCAATTCAAGCAAGGTTCACAAAAGCTGATACCTGGAATGAAGGACTGTCTTATGTCGAAACATTTTATAGGCTAGTCTTACACTTAGAGATTAGAAGAAGAATTGATGAATGTAACGAAATGTATAAAAGTTCAGAAGGCTCAATGGGGTAGATGTTAAGATCATATTTTTCCGTGTGAGCCAAGCTCGAATTACCAAGACATTTTAAAAATAAGGAAACTCCTGTTTAAGATAAGACATGAAATTTCTTCTGAGGGTCATAGATCTTTGGACTTCTCCTTTGAAGCGCAATGGAAGTTGGATCATTGAGTCCATTCAAGGCTAAGTTGGTCATACTTTTGATCCGCAAGAGTTATGGCTGGGGTTGAGATGGTGATTAATCTGGTAATTTATCTATTATTATGCTATGGAAAAAGATGTTGAAAAATTATGTTAAGTAAGCAAAAAATCTGACTTCAAGAAAATGTATAGTCTCAGTAATGAAGTCGTAAAAATTCTCTTTTGCAGTCCAAAAATTTACTAAATGAAGTTAAGAAGAAGGAGAAATTAATGAAGACAATGGAGAATAAGGTAAAAACAAAAAAAAAGACCTTTGTAAAACTTATATACATAAACAAATCATATTAATTTTCGAGCATATATCCAACAAATTCAAGTACTGACTAATGTTTGACAGCAGTACAAAAAAGAGTTAATATGTGTGTAACTTGGAGGCAAAGGTGGATGGGAATTGCTGTTCATTAGAAGCAAGGAAATCTAAAAATTTATTGTAGACTTTGTGAATTTAACAGAAAAGCTTGATTCCTGTTTTTTAACTGCATTCAGGCTCTAATAGTGATTTTCATTTTCTTCCATTTCTGCTTATTTTTTAATGGTCTGGACAGAGAATCTCAATCCACCACGTCTTGCAATTAGTCTGCACAATAGTTGAATTAATTTTACCCTGTGCTTAAATTTAAAATCATTGTTATTTTAAGTTCTTTCTAAGGTCTAACCCTTCTTTTTCAGGAGATAGTGATTTAACACTGTCACCTTATGTAAAAACAATTCATTTTTCAGTCGACCAAAATAGGAGATCCCTGATTGGGATTGTTAACCTGAGCCATTCAGGGAGCTCTGGCTGACAGATTTAAACAGGAGTCTCAGAGTCTTATCACTCTAGGGACTGACTTTGAGTTAGCTGGTCAGAGTCCATGTACTGTGCTCATGTAAACAGAGGTTGATTTGCTGATGGGATACTGGCTTCTGTGCAATTATTTCAGTGGTGACGAGAGAAAATAGTATGATGCTGAGGAAAATGCAATAAATGGGGTATGTGAGCTACCGGGCACCCCAATGGAAGTGGACATCCTCATCTCTATGAGCTTGGAGAACACCACTTGAGTGTAGACAATTGCAGAGCTTCACATAGGATATATCCTGAGCACATGGAGCTAGGTCAGCCCACAGCACAATCCCTAAACAAGGCCAAGCCTCAACCAAATGGCAAAAATGTTCTTCAGGATCCAGATCAGCAAGCCAGTGTGGTTGCTGCCAGTATGCAGACTTGAAACAGCAAAGGAGTCCTATGAAGTCTGACTTGAGTAAGAGAACTCACAGGTCGGTATCCAGGAGAGTGCATAAAGTCCATCTGAATGGGGTTGGAAGAGTTAAATTGCTTCACAGCATCCAAATCAGAACCAATCAAAATTAACATCTGGTTAAATGGTCATCCAGTTCTCATGAAGGTCAATACTGATGCAATTGTATCAGCGTTTGCAGAACCTGTCTTTAATAAGATTCACTTTGTACTCCAACCGTTAGGTGTGCGCCTTGACTGGCTCAACATTTTTTGATTAGAAAATGGCTGCTGAGTGAAGTCCAAAATAAGATTAGATTCCCTACATATGGAAGCAGGCCCTTTGGCCCAACAATTCCACACCAATCCTTCAAAGACCCATTTCCCTCTGACTAATGCACCTAACACTATGGGCAATTTAGCAAGGCCAGTTCACCAGACCTGCACATCTTTGGACTGTGGGGGGAAACCCACACAGAGAAAATGTACAAACTCCACGCAGACAGTTGCCTGAGGCTGGAATCGAATCTGGGACCCTAGGTCTGTGAGGCAGTAGTGCTAACCACTGAGCCACCATGCCACTGATTATCCAGCTGTTTTCAGGGAGGTCTAGAGATTATCAAAGGAAACTTGGTGACCTTGCACTTTGACAAGAAAGCAATTCCATGATTCTGCAAGGCCCCTCCAGTGCCATTTGCCTTAGCTGCTAAAGTCGAGGCAAAAATCATCAAACCAATTCAGTTTGAGGAATGGGCAGCACTGATCGTGCCAATTCAGAAGTCTGACAGCTCAGTTTGCCTTTGTGCAGATTTTAAGTGAATGGTAAACCGCTTCTGACAACTGAGTAAATGCTCAGGCCCTCACATAGATGACTTGTATGTGAAACTGGCCATGGGGCTATCCTTCACAAAGCTGGACATGAGCCATGAATACCTGCAATTGTGACTAAATGACGAGTCCCAGGCATATGCTATAATTAATATCCATAAGGATGTATACCAGTATATAAGATTGTGATTTGGGGTATCATCAGCTTGCGCCCTTTTCCAGTGGACTTTGGACATTTTCCAAGGTCTGCTCCAGGTTGCCATTTATCTGCATGATATGCTCATAACTGGTAAGACCAACAAAGAGCACTTGATCCCTCAGGAACCTGTGCCCAACAATCTTCGCCACCTCCAGAATTTATGTTATATGTCCTTCAGGGCGGAAAATGGTGGGCTCTCTGCAGACTGCTGCTACACATCATTTGCCTCTTTTTCTTCAGCCACTGCCTGAGCATGTCCAGCATTGATTATTTGCCACTGGGCGGTGGGATTCCCCACTGGAGAGCTCTCTATGCAGGTGTCTTTCCTGTCCCTCAACAACCTAGTGTGGAGGCTGTTGCACTCAGCAGTCCCCTTCAACCACAGATTCATGGACTCCTAGCCCAATTGCTTATTTTGCGGTGCTGTGGAGTTCGTAGGCCATCTGTTTATTGGGAATGGCCATTCCCTTTTTAGTACCTGAAAAACCTTTTGTTAAGTTTTTGATTGCACTTCAGCTTCACATTCCTGACCTTTGGCCATCTGGTACAAAGGGATGTGGCATATTGGAGGATCTCCTCATGGGTCTACTCCTGGCACTGGCCAGGCTGACTATAAACATATCTAGGCAGCAGGCCTGGAGGGGGTTGTCTCTGCTGATTGCCTGCCCATGTTCCATGGTTATGTTTGAGTCTGGGTGTCATTGGAGAGGGAGCATGTTGTGTCCACCAATTCTCTTAATGCCTTTAGGGAGAGATTGGCCCCACGTGCTTTATTTGGTCCCTTCAATTTTTGATACAAACACTGCCCTTTTCTGGCTTTGGTTGGTAATGTTTCTCTAGCAATTTGGGTGTTTTCCTGGTGGTGGAGAGTACAGAATAAATTTCTTGCACAACGGTGTCTTTTTGCTGAGTCACAACACATTCGCGCACAGCCATGGGTAGTGTGGGAAGAATATAAGGACGATTGCTGGGGCCCCTTAGGGTGTAAAAAAGATGAAATGAAAAACAAAGAGTACTTGGAGAATTTGGAGATAGCGCTTAAACATCTCAGAAGGGAAAAATGTGTTTTCCAGGTACCCCAAATGACCTACTTGGGCTGTGAAGTCAACAAGACTAGGTTACAATTGTAGTAAACTAAAGTGAGGGTAATCAAATGTGTCCTGGCTCCCATATCTGTACCGATGCTCAGATCTTTACTTGGGTTGGTGAATTATTACAGGAAATTCACACATAACATGGCCTCCATCTCAGCACCCTTACACCCATTATTGAAAAATAGTCAGGCTTGGTCATGTAGCCAAGAAGTAGCTTTTAGGGAAGTGAGTAAGCAGCTATCGTCATTTAAGGTGTTGGCCCAGTACAATCCTAAGTGAAATGTGGTGCTGACATATAATGCCGCCTCATACAATATCCGGGTAGTGTTGGCTCACCGATGGCCCAATGGATAGGGGTTTATTTGCATACAATAGGGAGAAGGGAGGGGTAAGGAGTAAACATTGGGAGGGAATAGAACCCAAAGAAAGAGAAAAGCAGTTGGACAGACAAAGGAGTAGCTAACCATCTGGTAAGGAAGGTGAATAGTTATTGATGGGGACTGTTAATGGCTAATAATGGGAGGTGTGATAACAATAGTTTTTGGGGGGGTTGGAGTAAGGACATGGGAGAGCTTAGGCCCTTACATTATTGATCTCACGCGTTTTCAGTGTGGCGCCTGTCCTCAGGTGAAATTAGCTATGGAGACTTCACATGATGAAGGAGCAGCACTCAGAATGCTTGTGATTTTTTAAAAAATCACTACAACCCGTGATTTCTGACTTTGTCCACCCTAGTCCAACACCGGCATCTCCACGTCATTATTGAACTCAATATTAAGTACAGAAGGCTTACAGGATCCTGAGTGGAAAATGAGGTGCTATTCTTCCTGCTTCGTTGGAGCACTGCAGCAAGCCTGAGACAGAGATGTTGGCCAGGCAACAGAGTGGTGTGTTGAAATGGCAGGCAACTGGAAGTTCAGAGTCTTATTTGTGAACAGAATGCAAGTGTTCTGTGAAGTGTCACCTGGTCAATGTAGAGTAGACCATAATGTGAGCAGTGAATGCAGCAGACTGGATTGTGTGATGTATAGGTAAAGCACTGCTTCATCTGGAAAGTATGTTTGGGCCCTTGGATATGGAGGGGAGAGGAAGTAAACAGGTGTTACACCTTGTGCAGTTGCAGCGCAGGGTGCAGTAAGACTATGGGGTTGTGTTTAGAGTGCAGGGTGTCTGAGGGGAATGTTCCCTGTGGAAGGCTGACAAGGGAGGGGATGACAAATGTGTCCAGTGGTGGCACCTTGCTGGACGTGGCAGAAATGGCGGCTAATGATCCCTTAGATATGGTAGTTGTTGGGATCGTAGGTAAAGAGAAGGGGGACTCTATCGTTGACGCAGAAGGGAAGAGAGGGGGTGAGGACTGAAGTGTGCGAGATGGGTCAAACCCAGCTGAGGACCCTGTCAACAACAGTACTGAGAAATATGTTGAGGAAGGTGGTGGAAATTTCAGAGGCTCCCTTGTTGAAGTTGGCCTCACTGGAACATTTGCGATGGAGAGGGAGGAACTGGGAGAATGGAATGGAGTCTTTACTGGAAACAGGGTGCAAGGATGTATAATCCGGGTAGCTGTGGGAGTCGGTGGTTTTATAGTGGATATTAGTGGCCAGTCTATCCCCAGAAATGACAACAGAGGTGTCAAGGAAGGTAAGAGAGGAATCAGATATTGACCAGGTGAAAGTGAGAGTGGGGTGGAAATTGGAAGTGAAAATCAACAAACTTTCCCAATTCCAGGCGCAAGAGAGAGGCAGCACCAATGATATAATCGCTATATTGAAGAAAGAGTTGTGGATGGGAGTCGGAATAGGACTGGAACAGGAATGTTCCACGTACCCCACAAAGGGACAGGCATAACTGGGGCCCATGCACTTACACATAGCCACCACTCTGATCTGAAGAAAATGAGAGGAGTTAAAATGAGAAGGTTGAGTCTGAGAGCACAGAGTGCATCATTTCCCAGGAGGATAGGTTGGAATGGGTAAGGGTAGCAGAAAGATTGAGCTGACCAGTATCATGCCGACAGTTCTGAATGAACAGAATGACTACAGATAAAATGCCAGAGGGAGGAGTCCAGGTGGAGGGAGAGTGTTGGAGCAGGTTGAAGGGATTTGTGACAAAGGGAGAGGACTCTTATCCAAAGAAGCAAAGGCAACAGAAGAAAAATTCACTCATGGATGCCAGAAATTCATTAAGGTGGGTGCGCAGTGTGATAAAGCTGTAACCTTTGCTGAATACAGAATGTTCAGCATCAGAAAGCAGAAGGTCAGATGGGATTGTGAATATGCTACAGGAGGTAGGGTTGGGAGTGGGTATGGAGTGAGAGGGAAGCGATGGAGGGGGGATGAAGATTCTGGAGCCCTATAGGTATCCAGATTGTTATCCGGTCCTGTACAACTGCTCTTCTGTCGCTTTGGGATAACACTGGAGCCTGAACTGTGAAATTAGACGAATGGATCACTATGGAGATAGGATGGAATACATGAAGGTACATCAACATGTAGGAGTCCCTGAAAGATATAAAATAAAATCTTAGATGATGGGCAATAGTTTCTACTGATTAGCGGAGGCTGTCCAGTGGCAGTATTGGATCTGTGTTGCAACAAAATTATCCCTAATTGGACTGTTAATTGTCCAAATTGATTGCAACATCTTTGTTTACTAGACAGCTATTCCCGACTCTCTCTTTCACTCTCTCACTCTCTCTCTCACTCTCTCTCACTCTCTCTCTCTCCCTCTCTCTCCCAATCTGCTACGGAGAAACTTCCCCAAAGTCGTGACTGAGTTAGGAATCATCCTGACACAATACCCCAGCATTTTCCAATCCACTTTCTCCAAGGCTATTATGCTGGTGCCAGTAAAATCTTGACAAGTGATTAGAAGAGGACAGATAACAGGTAATAGGCAGAAAGAGAGAAAATCAATTGAGAAGGAAGACATAGCTGAAACAGGTAAGGTTTACCATCTACTCTACCTTTTTCCTTTGTTGCCATGAAAAATTAATATAAATATGAACAAATCAAACATTCACCTGGCCCTTATTGTGCTTTTGCTAATGTACTACTTAAGACCATGTCTTACGTTTTCACACCAAATTTGTTTTTCACTTGTTTCACATACAAAGGTTTAATTGATGCCCATTGTAATTCTAGCTGAACTGCATGAAAAAGCAACTTGAAAATAAGAACAAATCCAATGAAGAACAAAATCAAGAGGTATAAAACATTGCTGAATTTATATTTGATAGAAATGATGGATAACAAAGTGTTAACCTTAATACTAGAAGTGCTCTAAAAATGGAGACTGATTTTACCATTTTTAAAAATAGAAATTCAGAATGTACATGTTCATGGAGTATTTTTCAGTCCTAAATTATTAGCCAAACGATTTGATTTTGTGACGATTTTGAGGCAGGCTGATTCTGCAACCTGACTGAGGTGAAAGTGTACAAAGTAGTCGTGTTTTCATTTCTGCTGGGTGGGATTTGGTGACCCCAAAAACAGTGTGGAGGCACCGTCAGATATTCCAAAGACTGTCTGAAAGCCAGCCTTGGTGATCCGGGACTAGTTTTTACCTGTCACCACACCTTTCCCAAATGCTGCTCATGCCCCATACATGGACCTATTCCTGCCATGCCTCTTACTCACCTCTGGTCCCTTATGGCCTCTGTGGCAACCTATGTCCCTCTATCCATGATTTTAGCTCTTTATAACACGAATACCAAACTATGCAATATACCCACTATTCTCTGGATTAAGGGATTGCCTCAAAAATAACCAAACAATTGTTGTCACCAATTTTGTTAGGTTAAAAGAAGGACAGCATTCTGTTTACAAAGAAATCTAGATCAATTACCGACATAATTCGTCACATACTGGTTGTCCAATTGCAGAATCACATGATGTTGCACACTGCGTTGCAAGTGAGGGATTATTGGGTGTAAGCGGTACGTTGCTTGTTGTGAATACCCAAAAGGGTGTGCTGTGGACATGATCCACTGATCTTTGAGATATATAGCCAACAAAATAAACATCTCATTGACACTGAAATTCATATAGCATGTTACTCTTGTGTGATAGGCAACTTTCTTTTTGGCTTGACTGCAGCATCCTATTACTGGTAAACACCACTTGTATAACCACTGCATAGTAACACTGTGAGACAGCTAGCTACATCTGTTGCTCAAACTTTGAAAATACCTTGCCTTTCCAGGGTAATCTGAGATAGTCTGGGCACTTTTCAGGGCCAAAAGTGATAAATTTATTGCGTTTAATGAGTTTGCACAAAATATGTGAGAAATAATCTGATGATTAGCCGTTATCCCGCAGGGTCGATTTAAGTATCAAACTCAGCTGAAAACATGGATTATTTGATTTAAATCATAGACATTTATTCATTTTGCTCCTTTTAATAGTCTTTGAAGGTATTAATTCTACTCTGCTGTGAACAGAGATAAGGAGGCTGATTTTATTAGGCTACCATGGGAGTCTCAATGAATATACTGATCAGTGAAGATAGGTTTGCAGTAGAAATAGCAACAAAACCCAGCTGAAATGGGCACCTGATGAAGGAGCAGTGCTCCAAAAGCTTGTACTTTCAAATAAAACTGTTGGAATATAACCTGGTGTTATGTCATTTTTAACTTTGTCCACCCCAGTCCAACACTAGTGCCCCACATCATCTCTACAATCATGAGTGACAGAGCACGTACTTTGTTGGAGATGTATGGAGTAACAGCAATAAAGTGAATGTGGGGAAGGAGAAAAAAGATGATGGCTGTTACCTGGGTGGACCTGAGAAAGTCATTATTTTTCATGTGTTGCTAAATGGTGTTTAGCTCATAAGGTTAATTTTTTTTCTTATTCCAATAACACATACCAAACTAAATCGTACCAACTGAAATACTTTTTATTGTTGTGTATTACAAGCTTTCAGATCTAATTCCGAATTGAAGTTTCCAGCATTCAGTTTAATATTTGGAAATTCAGACACTGTAACTGAACACATGAAGTGTGTTTCCTGCAGCAGCTTCACCTCATTGGAATTATGAGAATCAAAGCTAAGTTTGTGTTCAAATATAAGAGATGTTATATTATGTTCTTCAATTATAAATGTATTTTACTTTATCATTTCCCTTGATAGAATAAGAGCTTGAAAAAGAAACTTATAGAAGAAACTAAGCACTGCAATGTTTACAAAACTGAGGTACGTAAGAAACAAAGTACATGACAGATATCTGTAGCAGCTCAGTTGGCTTCATTTGTTTTAAAATACAGAATGTGAAAGGGATACAAAAATTGCCTAATGTGTGATACAGGAGGCAATTGGATATTGACTTTTGACTTCTTACAGGTTTGAAGTCAGCCCTGACTAATGGGACACAAATTATCTCTTTGCCTTCTGTTTTAATTTAAACTTAGGCATACGCCAGTTGCAATGGGTGATTGTCCTTCAGGACAAGGTTTCACCTAATTTGATATGGTCACTAAAATAACTAGTATGGTAACAAATTTTTAAAAAAAGCATATTCTGTATTATGTGCACTTCTGAAGTTAGGTATATTTTAGGGGCACACCAGCAGATGATTTATTTGTTATCAAACCAGATGTGAGGGCACCAACGCCAATATTTGTAATTCACTATTGCAGCTGAAACTACACTGCTTGCTGAAATAAAAAGGAGAATTTGGCTTTGTTCATGTAAAAATTAGTGGTAGATACTCAGGTATTTGTTTATATCCTGCACAAAAATTCTATCCATTGTCATTGCTTCTTTTTGTGGAATGAAAACTTAAGGTGGGGTATGCTATGGACAGTCAATCCTATAGTCCCTTTGTCAAGGACAATTAGCAATTTTGTTAAGAGAATGTCATGTATTACTAACTTAATTTAACTTTTTGAGGAAATAACAAGTAAAATTGATGGAAGTATTGCAGGAGATGTTGTAATATATATTTTAACAAGGCATTTGACAAGGTTCCACATAGCAGATTAGACAGAAATATTAAAGGCCATGTTACAGGGGATGTGGTAAGTTGAAGTGACAGGAAATAAACATTAATGGCTGACTGATATTTTTGTGAATAGGGAGCAGTTTCCAGTGGTGTTTGACTTGTCTCATTGTTGGGTCCCCTACTGTTTGTGGTATATGTTAATGGTTTTAACTTAAACATGAATGGTGTGATTTGGAAATTTGTAGAAGGCACAAAAATTGTCCATGTAGTTGATAGTGCAGAGGATGGTTTTCATCTGCAGGATAACAGCAATTGTTTGATTAGGTAAGTGGATAAGTGACATATAGAATTCAGTTCAGAGAACTGCAAGCTTGTGCATTTGGCTTGGGCAAACAAAATAAGAGAATACACAATAGACGAGAGCTTAATGAGAACGGTAGAGGAAGTGGCCTCCTTGGAGGGCATGTGCACATGTTCTTGAAAGTTGCAAGACAGCTGCGTTATCTAGTACAGTGGTCTTACATGAAGTTTTCCTTTATTGCGTGAAATATTGAATACAAAAGCAGAGCTGCAATGCTGGAACTATATGAAACACTGGTTAGATCACAGCTTAGGTTTTGTATGCGGTTCTGGTCACCACATTACATAACGACACAACTGCTCGTCATGACTCACTGGGTAAGTGTAATAATATTCAAGTCCCGTCACTACCTGGGTTATCACGAAAGATAATGATTTAATCAAAGTTCCTAATTTACCTGTCTGATGTAGTCAGATTAAAAGCAATCGCTGACCACATTCTGTACATAACTGTTTACTACAAATAAATAAGTTCTAACCAAAAATTTTTAAAAACACTATAAACTTTGGGCAGCATAGTGGCTCGGTGCCTCATACTGCCTGGGACCTAGATTCAGTTCTACATTCTGGCAACTACTTGCGGTAAGTTTGCATATTCTCCCCGTGTCCTGGGTGCTTTAGTTTCCTCCCACAATCCAAAGATATGCAGGGGAAGTGGATAGGCCATGGCAAATTGCCCCAAAATGTCCAGGGATTAGCTATGGTAAATGCAAGGATAGGGTAAGGGGAGTGGCCCTAGGTGGGATGCTCTTCGAGGGTTGGCATGGACACAATGGGTCAAATGGCCTGCTTTCCCACTGTTCTATCAATATATAAATTTACTAGTTGGATGCAATCAAAACTTGCATCTCCATTCTAACTGTCAACTAGATTTGTTCAATACATTTGCATAAGTTATATGACCCTTTAATCTTTTACTTATAAAATCTGTTCAATGTATTCTCTCTCACTAGCTGCCTGAGAAAGGAGCAAGGCTCCGAAATATACCTGTTGGACCTTAACCTGGCATCGTGAGAGTTTTGACTTTGAGCCCCCACCCCAGTTCAACACCGACACTCAACATCACATTTTTATTGGTTCTGCTTCCTCCTCGTTAAATTTCTAATTCCACTCCATGCTCCCCAACCAACCCGATACTCTACAGGATATGAATGAATTTGCTTTCAGCTTCTTCCAAGATGATGTCAGTAAAATGACTCAATCTGTGGCTTATTTTTATATTAAACAAATGACTGAATCATGGTCAAAACTCCCTGTCTTCAGATAGTTGGAGACCTGATGTAATCTAACAGATTCATGTCAGGACTTCTCAGAACCCATGATGCACTGACTATCTGGTGACTGCCTGGAAATTGATATCTCTGATAGAAATCTGGAACATCTGTAAAAGCTTCCAACTCTAAGTTAATGTTGGAGACTTATGAGGGTTTAATTTTTTTACCTGAATAGTTAGCCACGAAAGGTTATAGAAGTTAAAATCTCCTCCAATTTCTGGCTTCCTATTGGATTGACTCAACACAATCACTCAGTTACTCGCAGAGACCCAAGCCCAAAGGACATCCACTCCCAAACATTAGACTGGATACACTCTCCTCATAACCCTGATACCTGACCCACTCCACCTCTCAACCAGTTACCTGGCATCTGAAACCCCTACTCATCTGGTATCCATCTCTTCACTCACCTACCACATTACCCTTTTACCCAACTGGTATCTTACCCTTTAACAATCTACTACGTTTATCCCCCACCATTTGGCTCACACCCCTCATCCACATGGCATCTACACCTCTCCACTCACTTGTCACTTGTACCACTCCCCCACCTGGCTCCTTACCCCGCTCATGGATTGCTACCTTTTTTCTTCACTTACATACTTAACTTTCATCTTAAAATAACTGTCAAAAGTGGCTTTGGGTTTTTCAACCTATTAAATGCCAAAGCCAATGTTGCTTAAAAAAGGACAACAGTTTTAGCATCAATCTATCACACCACTGTCAGGTGGTTTGCTGAACAACTTCATTTATGAAGACCCTGTCTCAGGTTCAACTGCAAAAATGCTGTAAACGTATGTGGGCAGCCATTTGTTTTTCTGGGTGGAATGTGGGATTCCGAATCAGATTGGAAGATTTGGATTCATGTTATCTGAAGCAGATATTCACATTTTGTTACCCTGGGACAACTAGCAGGAAAGCCCCTTATTTCATTTAGTTTGTAGCTTTACCCAAATCCAGGATGTCATAGACTGCACCCATGCCACCCTGTGCATTCTCACCAATAAGCCTGATGCTTTCAAATCTTTGAATCACAAGGACTTCTACTCAATGTATACCTGATCATCAGGATCTTATCACGCTGGCCTGTATCTACTTTCTGAACAGATGTCACAATGTTATTTACATTGTGCCAGTTCTTCTGAAGACATATGGAGTTTGAAGACAGCTACAGATAGGTTGTGTGAGTGGGCAAAAATCTGGCAGATGCCATATAATGACAGAAAATGTGAAATTGTTCAACTTTGGCAGAAAAATGAAAAAGCTTAATTAAAGTTACTTAAATGAATAACTGTTGCAGCATTCCAAGGAGCCAAGCTGTCTAGGTGTTCTAATGCATGAGGCACAAAACTGTAGTATATAGATGCAGCATGTAATTGAGAAGGTTAGCAGGAAACAAAATCTAGATAAGTGAATTGTATTTAGACTGGTTAAGAATAGAACCTTAGTTTTTTTTCAACACTTTTGCAAATATTGTTACAGCATCAAATTTTGGGGAAAATATAAAAAGATGTACGATTAAGAAGTAAAAGTTTTTAAGAAATACTAATAAGGCAAAGACATAAGATTATCCTTTCCAAGTAAAAATAGTATTATGATTTCTTACAAAACTGAACCAAGTCCTCCGTACGGTGCTACTTTGGCTAATTCCTTTTGCACTGGCTGCAGCAACATTTCTTTCAACTTCTCCATGAAGCAAGGATCCTGATTTTTGCTGTAATATTCTCAGAAATGTCCTATATTCGACCAATGTTCAAAACTACAGGTGCTTTATAAGCTTTTGCGTGGATTGGAGCACTCTTGCAACATTTACATTGCCTTTGCATATTGAGTGAGCTCTCAGCCACAATTTCTCCCAGTGTTACCCCGACCAATAACTCTTTTTGACTCTTAAATTGCAAGAATCGTGTAATGTATTACCATGTAAAACTGTTTCAGTACTGAACGCAGAAACTGTTATTTTTGGATCCAGACACTGAAGGGTGTCTCTGGCTAGGTCAGCATTTATTGCTCATCCTGAATTGCATAAAGGACAATTAAGAGTCAACCACGTTGCTTTGGTTCTGGCTTCACATGTAAGCCAGACCAGATAAGGATCACAGATTTCCTTCCCTAAAGGACTTAAATGAACCAGATTGTTTTTCCTGACAATCAACAGTGGTTTCATGGTCAACATTGAACTCTTAATTCCAGATTCTTTATTGAATTCAAATTCCACTATCTGCCGTTGCAGAATTTGAACCCAGATTCCTTGAACCTCAGCTGAGTTTCTGAATTAATAGTCTAGTGATAATACCAATAGGCCATTGTCTCCCTTGTAACCTATTCATGGTTGAAATAATGGAATTGAAAAGGCATAAAGTTTACATCTGAATTTCAATAAGGATGATTGAGGTAATTCACATCTCTGCTATCAATGGTGAATTAAAGGAAGGGTGATGGAAAAAAGGTCAGAGTTATGTAAGTTCTGTCCAGCTGTATGAGGCAGGTTTCAAAAATAAGATGAATGAGATTTTTCAAATGCTAGTAATTACTGGAAATAGCTTAGGTGATAGTTAAAATAATTTAATGTCAATTATTTGTATTTCTCTTTACTGCAGAATATGTATAACTCTAAACAATATTTTGATAAAAATAAAAGTTAATTTATCTAACAATGCTTCTGTTCAAAAAAAGATAGAACAATTGAATTTACAATTAACAAGTCTCAACAAGCAATCTGAAGAAACTATTCAGAGCCTTGAAAAGGAAGTTGAAAAGGAGAAGCTTGACAATGAAAAATTAAATGGAGAGGTAATTCATGTTAATATTACACCTTTTGTTAATGCATCAAAATCTAACTAAGGTAATGTTGATTTTAATAGATAGTGAATGTGACAGCAAAATGTTTACTGAAAAGCTGAAAATTTTCAGTCCTTCCAATATAATTTGCCAAAATGAAGCAGTTATCAGTGAGGCATGGGATGGCTAGTCTGAGTTCTAATCCATTTCAGAAATGAATCATTTATAGGGTCATCAAATATATTCCCGAGGTTATCTGTGTGTCATGCTAACCATGACCAGAAGTGAAGGTCAGGGTTGTGGCCTGGACTTTTGTTGGGTTTCTGGTTTGTGGTCAATAATTTGCTGATTTTTAGGTGGTTCGAATCACCCCCCAATCCCTGGTTCTGATACTGGACTTGTTTAGGAATGTGAAATGAAGTAGGCAGTAGGGCAAAATAATGTTTGTATTTATTTAAATACAAAAAGGTAAGTATAATACAAGAAGTAAAAGGCAATTGCAATAAAATAGTGAAAATAACACAATTATACAGAGGACAGTAATTAAATACATTATCAAATTAAACAGAGGCTAAAACACTGTTAAAAGCTAAACAGCAGTTTTAATCACAGGCACTTTAATCAGATTTCCTAACCTTGGGGTTCCTGCACGGTCACCACACCCCTTCACCCGCCACCAGCTACCTAGGTTGGAAACTTTTTGGGGCCTTGGGAATTAAGCTCACCACTGGCAAGAATTCATGATTTTGAAGTGCAGGGGGCTGTTCCTGCTGGCCATTCCTCTTGCCTCGAAGAAAATTTTGGATGGTGTATGCCTTCGGTCTGGGTTGAGTTCACTGATGCAATAAGTTACAATTTGGATTTATTAGGTGAGGACTTGATTCTTCTTGCTTTCTTGGTTTTTGCGAGCCAGTTTTCAGCTCAGGATGTACCTGAGGCTTTGTGGTGTCAGTTGGGTTAGTAATTTTCAGAGTTTGTCAGTTCTCAGGTCTGCTGGTCGTGGTCAGTTGCCGTTGGTTCCCCTGGTAAGGAGCAGGCCTGTGACAGTAGGTCTCGGAATGGCTGTCAAGATCCCTCTTCTGGATATAGCTATGCTGATAGTTCTTAGGGCGAATCACACTGGGATCCCTCTTCCAGAGATGGCTCTCGATGCAGTAGCTACCTGGGATTCTTCCCCTGGTGGTAACTGCAGAGATAGCTCTCACGGCGATAGCTCTTTAGGATCCCTCTCCCAGTGGTCGCTGTGTAGAAAAGCTCTTGGGGCAGTAGACCTTTGGGATTGTCCTCCTGGTGGTAGCTGCGGAGTTAGTTCTCAGGGCAGTACTCTCTGGAATCCTTCTCCTGGTGGTACTTGCGACGATAGACCTCAGAGCAGTAGCCTTCTGGGATCCCTCTCCTGGTGGTAGCTGAGGGGGTAGCTGTCTCATGTCAGATCACTGCCTGCAATTACACTAATTATGGGCTGCTATATTCATGCCAAATCTGCACGTGCCATTATGTTACAGGTGTTTCCTTTTTGAGGTCAATTGGCTTTCTGGTAGTTAAGAGTAGCTGTGAATGTATTTTGATTAAGTGGAATGTCCAGTATCTCTGTGCATGAATATTGACAGAAGTTGAATTCCTGGTATCTATATAGGTCCCATAATGTCTGGGTTGGGGGGCCCAAAGGGTAAAAGATAAGCTCCAGTCTAGACTGTTAGGTCCGGTTAAGTGTTCTTTTAGAATAGAGGTATGAATTGAATTTTCGGGCTAAACAATTGTTCCTGGCAGCTATCTCTGCTCTGGGAAAATACACAGACACAGAGCCCAGCCGCCTTGTCTTTTTTTAACTTTTAAATGTTATTTGAAAAGTACAGGATTTTGATCCCGTATGGGGATTTTTGCTCAATCCTACACTTCTGAGGAATGGAGATCACTTAGGACAACTTTTTTTTATGTCCAGGATTGCCCTTCAAGTTTATTTAACATTGACATCTTATTGACTCCTTTCACAAAATTGAAATGCATTATGTTAGAGTAGACTTGTTATGGCAATGGAGGAGGCCATTTGGCCAATCAAGCTAGGTACTTTTACTGTGGTGAGGTACAAGTGTGTCACTTATCTAAATTTTAATACCATTTACTTTAGAGTTTGGATTCAAGCTAGTGGAACGTTTTGTTTCGTCGGGGTATCTAGAGAGGTTTAATGATTAACTGGAAGTATTTCTTTAGCCATGGTGGTTTATTTAAGAAAAATCAACCTGATAAAGAGAGTTTTTGATAGATAATCATGTTTTGTTTTCATTGGGAGGGTAAACAGTTGTGCATTAGGTTTTCTTTTGATTAAAGGAACCATCCATAACTTGAAAAACGCTTTTAGCTTCAGTTTTGTAAATTTTCAGAAGTCATGACTGAAACTTGATGTTTGACACATTTGCTCCTGAGAAAGCAAGATAGTTTAGGACTGTTAAGAAATAGATTAACTCAGTGTAAGAATTTTAGTTTAAAAGTTACAGACCAGAAGTGTTTGGCTCAACACTATGTAAGGCTTAATGAAGCTGAGAAAATCTCAGCTCAGTTGGATGAAGAATCAAGGTGACAAGGTGATCAGATTCTCAAACTGAGGACAGAGGCCACAGTTAAATGAAAATCCTATTTGTGATAGAAAAAAAGAACTCTCTCTGATACTTGAATATAGCTTATTCTGTTATAATATGCTGAAATGTAGTGGACGAATTGGGGATGCTGTTTCTACAGCGTAAACTTTTAAAATATGCGTTGGCTGTAAGGCGATTACAGCGCCAACATGTTAAGCGCAATTTCTAAAGTGTGATTTTTCTATAACATGGTTTGCACAAGAACATAACCATTGAGTTGTAGAGGAACTGACTGTACTATAATGGTTTGCTGTTGTGATTAATGAGATTGTATGTTACCGTGTGCTTTTAAAATATTTCAACACTTATTATAAGTAAATAGTTTGGCTTGATTTTAGTTTCTTTTGTGCAATAAACTTCCGTTTTATTATTAAAACCAAATCTGCAGCATTGCAACCTTATTTTCAATGAATCACCTCCTCATTGACTTCAACAGAAAAATCTATCAATTCAGGTTTTAATTTTTGGATCTGACTTGTGTTATGAAGTTGAAAGTGTGTACTGTACATTTAAGAGAGAGTGAAAGCTGGCAAACACTTGTCATGTCACAGTGTGCTGGAAAATTTAAAGATGTAACATTTTAGGCTGTAACCTAGATACCTGACTTTTTTTCACAGCAGTTCAAATTTAACCAATCAGTTTAAATTATGCTCCAAGATATTAAACCCAACTGATTTTGAATTTTACTGTTTTGACAACATTGAACCAATGATGTAGACATAGAACACTACAGCGCAGTACAGGCCCTTCGGCCCTCGATGTTGTGCCGACCTGTTATACCAATCTGAAGCCCATCTAACCTACAGTATTCCATGTACGTCCGTATGCTTGTCCAATGACAACTTAAATTAGTTGGCAAATCTACTATTGTTGCAGGCAAAGCATTCCATACCCTCACTACCCTCTGAGTAAAGAAACTACCTCTGACATCTGTCTTATATCTATCACCCCTCAATTTAAAGCTATGCCCCCTTGTGCCCGCTGTCACCATACTTGAAAAAAGGCTCTTCCTGTCCACCCTATCTAACCCTCTGATTATCTTATATGTCTCTATTAAGTCACCTCTCAACCTTCTTCTCTCTAACGAAAACAGCTTCAAGTCCCTCAGCCTTTCCTCGTAAAACCTTCCTTCTATACCAGGCAATATCCTAGTAAATCTCCTCAGCACCCTTTCCAAAGCTTCCACATCTTCCTTATAATATGGTGACCAGAACTGTACACAATACTCCAAGTGCGGCCACACCAGAGTTTTGTTCAGCTGTAGCATAACCTCATGGTTCCGGAACTCGATCCCTCTATTAATAAAAGCTAAAATACTGTATGCCTTCTTAACAACCCTGTCAACCTCGGTGGCAACTTTCAAGGATCTGTGTACCTGTGTACCAAGAATCCCTCTGCTCATCTACACTACCAAGAATCTTACCATTAGCCCAGTACTTGCATTGCAGTTACTCCCACCAAAGCGAATCACCTTACACTTGTCCGCATTAAACTCCATTTGCCACCTCTCAGCCCAGCTCTGCAGCTTCTCTATGTAACCTACAACATCCTTCGTCGCTATCCACAACTCCACCGACCTTCATGTCGTCTGCAAATTTACTAAGCCACCCTTCTATGCCCTCATCCAGGTCGTTTACAAAAATGACGAACAACAGTGGACCCTTGTGGTGCACCACTGGTAACTGGACTCCAGAATGAACATTTCCCATCAACCACCACCCTCTGTCTTCTTTCAGCAAGCCAATTACTGATCCAAACTACTATGTCTCCCACATTCCCATTCTTCCGCATTTTGTACAATAGCCTACCATGGGGAACCTAATTGAATGCCTTGCTGAAATCCATATGCATCACATCAACTGGTTTACTCTCATCTACCTGTTTGGTCACCCTCTCAAAAAACTCAATAAGGTTTGTGAGGCATGACCTACCCTTCACAAAACCTATCCCTAATCAAATTATTCTTTTCTCAATGATTATAAATCCTATCTCTTATAATCTTTTCCAATACTTTACCAACAACTGAAGTAAGGCTCACTGGTCTGTAATTACCTGGGTTGTCTCTACTCCCCTTCTTGAACAGGGAAACCACATTTGCTATCCTCCAGTCTTCTGGCACTATTCCTGTAGACAATGACGATTTAAAGATCAATGCCTAAGACTCGGCAATCTCCTCCCTGGCTTCCCATAGGATCCTAAGATAAATCCCATCTGGCCCAGGGGACTTATCTATTTTCACACTCTGCAGGATTTCTAATACCTCTTTCTTGTGAACCTCAATCACACATAGTCTAGTAACCTGTACCTCCGTGTTCTCCTCAACAACATTGTCATTATCTAGAGTGATTACTGTCGAAAAATATTCATTAAGTGCTTCCCCTATCTCTGACTCCATTGGCCCTAATCTTACTCTCGTCATTCTTTTATTCCTTAAATACCTATAGAAAGCCTTAGGGTTTACCCTGATCCTATCCGCCAACAACTTCTCATGTCTCCTCCTAGCTCTTCTGAGCTCCCTCTTTAGGTCTATCCTGGCTACCTTGTAACCCTCAAGCACCCTAACTGAGCCTTCACATCTCATCCTAACATAAGCCGCCTTCTTCCTCTTGACCAGAGATTCCACTTTCTTCGTAAACCATGGCGCCCACGCTGTACAGCTTCCTCCCTGCCTGACAGTACATACTTATTTAGGACACACAGGAGCTTTTTCTTGAATAAGCTCCACATTTCTAATGTGGCCATCCCCTGCAGTTTCCTTCCCCATCCTATGCTTCCTAAATCTTGCCTAATCGCATCGTAATTGCCTTTTCCCCAGGTGTGACTCTTGCCCGGTGGTATACACCTGTCCCTTTCTCTCACTAAAGTAAACATAACAGAATCACTATCACCAAAGTGCTCACCTACTTCCAAGTCTAACATCTGGCCGGGCTTATTACCCAGTACCAAATCTAATGTGGCTTCTCCCTTTGTTGGCCTCCTGGCTCTACATGCTGTGTCAGGAAGTCCTCCTGCACACACTGGACAAAAACTGACCCATCCATAGTACTCGTACTGTAGTGTTCCCAGGAGAAAGTGAGGACTGCAGATGCTGGAGATCAGAGCTGAAAATGTGTTGCTGGAAAAGCGCAGCAGGTCAGGCAGCATCCAAGGAACAGGAGATTCGACGTTTCGGGCATCAGCCCTTTTTCAGGAATAGTGTTCTCAGTCAATATTTGGAAAGTTGAAGTTCCCTATGACAACTACCCTGTCTCTCTCACTCCTATCGAGAATCATCTTTCTATCCTTTCCTCTCCATCTCTGGAACTATTCGGAGGCCTATAGAAAACTCATAATCTGATGTTTTGGGGTATAAAAAGCAGGTATTTTGGACAGTTAGCCAGATAAATAGCATCTTCTGCCATCAACAGACTGCCCGCAAAATCTTTCTCTAAAGGTACCTTTTTCATATGAAAAATCTGCAGGAGACTGAAGACGACCCAGGGAGATTTACTAACAGAGGAGGATCGACACCGCTATCTAATTTTGAAAATTGATCTGCTGTAAATTTAATAGGGGCTATCAGTATATTGTTATAGAGTGGGAGGTATATAACAAACGTTCAAGAGGATTGAGGCTTAGAGTTGTAAATAGTTGTTTAATATTCATGGTAGATTTAACGAATAAAATTGTAATTTTTTCTTTAAATAGTGGAATTTAGGTAGTTCTCTGCTACTCATACTTTAACAGATTGTGAGGTGAGGTGAGTTTCTCTGTTTGATTTAATTAGCAGAAGGGTTCACTGCCATGTCAAACACTTGGCCAGTAATAACATCAGCTGAGATCAAAACAGTAGACTAACCTAGATGGAATATTTCCCTTGCTCTATCCATGTTGTGCAGCAATTTTATTTCCCTCAAGTGTCCATCCAATTTCATTTTAAAATCATTGGCATCTCTGTTTCCATCACCTTTGTAAGGAATATTTAGAGTATCTAAATATCTATTTTAAATTTGGTAAGCCAAAGAGATACATCTATACAACATATTCAGAAACAAGGGTTACACGATTAGCACAGTCTGCTAATCCCTGCACAATGGGCCAAAATAGGAAGACTCAAGTCACCCTACCATGCATCAAAAAACATTTCAGAGATGACCACCAGACTATTCTAGCCCTTAAGCATCATGGTAGCCCTCAAATCTACTTCCACTCTAAAACAACAACTGATGAGGCTAAAGGACCCCATACCCACAGCCAGCAGAACAACAATATACAAAATAACAAGCAAAAGCTAGAACAAACAGCCCTACCATCCATCAAATCAAAAATCTGGGTCCGCTATGTAGATGACACCTTTGTCATCACAAAATGAAACAAGATAGGAGAGACATTTAACATCATCAACAACACCCTCACAAGCATAAAGTTCACCAAGGAGGAAGAAACCGACAACAAACTCGCATTCCTGGACGTCACGGCCGAAAGAAAGGACAACGGAGAACTACAAACCTGCGTGTACAGAAAACCGACAAACACTGACCAAATACTTAACTGCACCAGCGACCATCCCAACACACACAAATGAAGCTGTATCAGAACACTATTCCAACGAGCCCCCACACACTGCAGCACGGACGAACTTCGAAAACAGAGGAGAACCACCTATACAACATATTCAAGAAGAACGGATACTCAAAAAATACAGTCTGCAGATTCCTCGGGAACAAACCACGACAAGCAGACAAAACACAGCCAGAAACCCTAACCACCTTACCATACACCAAAAAGGTCTCAGAAATGACAGCCAGACTACTAAGACCCCTCGGAATCCTAGTAGCATACAAACTCACCAACACTCTCAAACCAAAGCTAACAAACTTAAAAGACCCAGTACAACCCATGGACAAAACCAACATTATCTACAAAGTTCCATGCAAGGACTGCCACAAACACTACATAGGACAAACAGGAAGGAAGTTAGCTAGAACATAGAAAAATACAGCGCAATACAGGCCCTTTGGCCCTCGATGTTGCGCCAATCCAAGCCCACCTAACCTACACTAGCCCACTCTCCTCCATATGTCTATCCAAAGCCCGTTTAAATGCCCATAAAGAGGGAGAGTCCACCACTGTTACTGGCAAGGCATTCCATGAATTCACGACTCGCTGAGTAAAGAATCTACCCCTAACATCTGTCCTATACCTACCACCCCTTAATTTAAAGCTATGCCCCCTCATAGTAGCTGACTCCATACATGGAAAAAGGTTCTCATGGTCAACCCTATCTAAACCCCTAATCATCTTGTACACCTCTATCAAGTCACCCCTAAACCTTCTTTTCTCCAATGAAAACAGCCCCAAGTGCCTCAGCCTTTCCTCATACGATCTTCCTACCTTACCAGGCAACATCCTAGTAAACCTCCTCTGCACCTGTTCCAATGCCTCCACATCCTTCCTATAGTATGGCAACCAAAACTGCATACAATACTCCAGATGCGGCCGCACCAGAGTCTTATACAACTGCAACATGACCTCAGGACTCCGGAACGCAATTCCTCTACCAATAAAAGCCAGTACGCCATATGCCTTCTTCACAGCACTATTTACCTGGGTGGCAACTTTCAGAGATGTGTGTACAAACCAGCTAGCTACAAAAAAAACACAACCCTCTCTCCCTCGTAGCCCTACACACAAATGAAGAAAAACCACCATTTTGACTGGGACAACCCATCTGTCCTGGGGCAGGCTAAGCAAGGACATGCCAGAGAATTCCTAGAGGTCTGGCACTCCAGCCACAACGCCATAAATAAACACAAAGATCTAGATACCATCTATCAACCCCTCAGAAAACAAACAGGAAATGACATCAACACAAACTCCAGGAAACCCATCCAGGACAACATCTAAATAGAAAGCAGGTGACAACAGCTTCGCTTCACTTGGAGGTCTCCACTGATGACGTTACCTAGCCACGTAATGAAATGTCTGGATATCAAATTGACAGCTCAGCAAGCAAACCTATACCCTAAACAAAATAACATGTAAGGACTGCAACAGAAATTATATTGGGCAAATCAGCAGGAAACTAGTCACCGGGATGCTTGAGCACAAACTAACCACAAGAGACATGACCAACTATCACTAATATTCACTAATAACACACAGACGAAGGAGGACACCAATTCGACTAGGACAATGCATCCATCCTGGAAGAGGCCAAACAAAGATACATGTAGGAATTCCTAGAAGCCTGACATTCAAACCAGAGCTCCATTAACAAACACATAGATCTCGACCCCATTTACCAACCCCTCATAAACAGAACTGGAAATGATAGCACCCACCAGACCAAACCAAGACACATAAATAACTAGCAGGACAGAACATCAATGCTTCACTGGAGGCTCACTGATTATGTTATCTAGCATAGTGACGAAACACCTGAGGACAAACCCATCAGCTCAGTGAGCAAACTGACAGCCTATTCTACAATGTGAGCTACAACCTTCTCCAAAATCTCAAATATGTGTGTATCTGAAGCATGAGCATAACCTTTGTGTTCAATTCCCCTCGAAATAAACAATAACATTCTATTGACTTTCCTAATTACCATCTCTTGTGATCCACGCACTGGCACAGATCCCTCCACATTTCAGACTTCTGCAATCTCTCACCATGTCAAAAGATTGCTGCATTTTTTTATTTTTCCTGATAAAATGAATTATTATCTACTCCCCTCTATCATTGCTTCACTTGAGGATTACAATTTGCTATAATTTCACTTAGAGTTGGGAAAACTGCTTCAGTCAGCTGAAAATGAAGGTAGCGTACTATATATCAAAATTGCTGAATTCCATAGCTGTCATTTCGAACAATATGAGAAATATGGCTGGTCGTGGTCCAACTCTCACTTTAAGCTGACATCAGGTTTGACTTTTTGAATGCCAGCCTCAATGTCAAATTTCCCTGAATGTGATACTTTTGAGTAAGAAAAGTTCATGAAGCCTGGTAATATCATGAATGCTGGAGCACATGCAGGAAATGCTGTGGGTTTCAAGCTGCCTTCATTGCTGAAGCAAGCAGATTCAGAGACGAACACACCAGAAATGAACTTGTTGCACTTTGTTGTTCTGGTTTAAATTCGGGCATTACTTGTAGTGTCTGCAACAGTGATCTAGTTGGTTTGCGTGAGATGGATGAAGAGATTCCTATTTTCCTGGGAATCCGCTCAGAACTAGGCAGCAAATTCCCATCATAAATTTGTTAAAATCTATTTCTGCAAAAGGGCCAGAGTTGAAGAATATGAGAGGCTGAATAGGCTGGGACTGTCATCCCTGGAGCGTCGAAGGCTGAGGGGTGACCTTATAGAGGTTTATAAAATCAGGAGAGGCATGGATAGGATAAATAGACAAAGTCTTTACTCTAGTATGGGAGTCCAGAACTAGGGGGCATAGGTTTAGGGTGAGAGGGGAAAGATATAAAAGGGACCTATAGGGCAACCTTTTCTTGCAGAGGGTGGTGAATGTGTGGACTGAGCTGCCAGGGGAAATGGTGAGGCTGGTACAATTATAACATTTAGAAGGCATCTGGATGAGTATATCAACAGGAAGGGTTGAGAGGGATATGGGCCAAGTGCTAGAAAATGGGAATAGATTAGTTTGGGATATCTGATTGGCATGAACGAGTTGGACCGAAGGATCTGTTTCCATGCTGTATGACCCTATGTGCAAACATTTAAAATAGTCAGTTTTGGAATTGAGAATTTCTTGATGGGTAAGCTTTAAAAGATGTAACCAATTTCAACTGTCACATTTACTTGCTGCATGCTCTTAATTAAGTGATTGTTCATCAGGCTTTGTCCTTAAACAGCAAGTGATCATTTAGTTGATCGATATTTTGCAAGTGTTGGCCTGACTCATGATTTTCAAGACAACCATAAACAATCATTCTTTTGTCATTTTACAGGAGCTTAACTAGCATGAGATATAAACGGTGTTCTAATTCATATTCTGTACCATTATAGCAGTGGTAGAAGTCAACAAAGCACATTTTAATCAATTATTTTGTGGAATGTAGTTAGTAATTAATGTTTTAAAGGTGAATGTGACAGCCATTCTAAGCTAACAAAGCCCCAGTAAAGGCAATGAAATGTTTAATAGTTTGGCATGTTTGCATTATTTTTCTTGAGAACAAAACACCAAGACACCATTGTGGTATTTTTCAAGTAGATGTCACCGTGTTTTAATGCTTCAGGAAGAATAAATTGCCTCTGTGTAGCATTCCCTATGCACTGCTACCATTAAATACTCAAGTTGTGCCTGAAATCTGTGACCTGATAGCGCACCCCACCAACCCCCATAAACTAATGCATTATAAAGAATTCTAAAAAAACATTTTGGTTTTCTATTTAATTTTAAGGTAAAAACATTGAAGTTGACAGCAGAAGCAGCAGTTCTGACTCAGAAAGAAGCTGAGATGATGTGTCAGAACAAGATTGCTGAAATGGTAACATTGATGGAAAAGCACAAGGTATAATGCATTTTGAGATGTTTATTTTATGTTCCTAGGTCTTTATTAAACTTTTTACTGCACATTGTTTAGATTGTTGCCGTTCTCATATATAAGTTTTATTTTCACATACCATTTGGAATGTCTGCAGGGTTATTTTGACTGTTATAAACTTGTTGGCAGTTCAGTGGAGCTATTTGTTTGCTGTTGTTATTTAATGACTTTATTAGTGTTCTAAAATGAGAGTATCTCGATGAATCATAGAATCATTCAGTACAGAAGAGGCCTTTCAGCTTTACACCTGTACGATCCAACATATACCAGTACCTACACTAGTCCTATTTTCCCATACTAGACCCATAACCTTGAATGCTATGCACTTCAAGTGATCATTCAGGTACTTTTTAAAGGTTGTAATGTTTCTGGCCTCAACTTCATTCCCAGACAGTGCATTCCAGACCTCCGCCACCTGAGTGAAAATGTTTTTCCTCAAATCCTCTCTTTTGTTTTAAAATAATACCCCATGTTATTGATTCTTCAACTAAGAGTAATCATTTTTTCAATGGCTCACAAGTGTTAATTCACACAATTATATGCTTTTAACCTCATTAAGTGTGCAAGCAACATGATGCACAAACTTTTGGCAAATCATGTGGGCAAGTGGGAAGGAGGTTCTCACCCCTTATGGAATCCTCCAATGCCGAAGATTCTGGCATCACATTTAAAAGCCACCTGGCTTTCTTGTTGAAAGCCAAGAGCATCACAGGAATCACTCCAAATTGTCTTGAATATTTCACAAAATAAGCAGAAATTCACCTTGTTCAGCAAAATCTGCATTGGGGTTTTGTGGGATGCCATTTGCAAAAGCAAGGAGCTGTTGTTCCCAGCAGGTTGAACCATGAAGCCCTCTCATCAAACATGCCCAGCCTGGGCCTAAATATCAACGAAGATTCGTGCAAATTGATCTCACCTGTGATCCGGCCACATTTGGAATACTGCATACAGTTCTGGTCTCCACATTACCAAAAGGATGTGGATGCTTTGGAAAGGGGTGCAGAGGAGATTCACCAGGATGTTGCCTGGTATACAGGGTGCTAGCTATTTTCTAGAAGCTTTTTTCTAGAGTGGGGGATTCAATTACTAGGGGTCACAAGTTCAAGGTGAGAGGGGAAAAAATTAAGGGAGATATGCATGGAAAGTTATTTATGCAGAGGGTGGTGGGTACCTGGAATATGTTGCCAGCAGAGGTGGTAGAGATGGGCATGATAATGTCATTTAAGATGTATCTGGACGGATATATGAATGGGCATGAAGCAGAGGGATACAGATCCTTGGAAAATAGGCGATAGGTTTAGATAGAAGATCTGGATCAGCTCAGGCTGGAGGGCCGAAGGGCCTGTTCCTGATCTGTAGTTTACTTTGTATCCCAGACTCAGTACAGTACAGTGGTTAGCACTGCTGCCTCACAGCACCAGAGACCCGGGTTCAATTCCCGCCTCAGGCGACTGACTGTGTGGAGTTTGCACATTCTCCCCGTGTCTGCGTGGGTTTCCTCCGGGTGCTCCGGTTTCCTCCCACAGTCTAAAAAATGTGCAGGTTAGGTGAATTGGCCATGCTAAATTGACCGTAATGTTAGTAGAAGGGGTAAATGCAGGGGTATGGGTCTGGGTGGGTTGCACTTCAGCGAGTCGGTGTGGACTTGTTGGGCCGAAGGGCCTGTTTCCACACTGTAAGTAATCTAATCTAAATGATTTGCTATGCTCTGCACTGGTGGGTGGCAACATCTTCTCTCTGCTAGCTCACAGTCATAGGGTTATCAATCTTTCCCTGTATCTTTATTGCAGGAAAGGTTTGCCCACAAACATTCTGAGAGGGGCAGCATGCTTGGAGAGGCTTATTCACTAGAATTCAAAAGGACGTATGCAGATCTCATAGAAATCTATTAAATTCTAACAGAACTAGACAGTATTAACACAGGATGTGTGTTTGCAATGACTAAGGAGCCCAGAACCAGGGATCACATTCTAAGGATATGGAGTCAGCCCAAAGGTGATAAATTACTTCAACCAAAAAGTGGTGAATTTGTGTACTGAATGTAGGAATAGGATATTGAGTTGGATGGTCAGCCACGATCATTATAAAATGAGTCAAAAAGTGTGGAGCTGGAAAAGCACAGCCGGTCAGGCAGCATCTGACGAGCAGGAGGGTTGATATTTCGAGCATAAGCTCTTCATCAGAAGCGTCTTCTGCTCCTCGGATGCTGCCTGACCAGCTGTGCTTTTCCAGCACCACACTTTTTGACTCTGATCTCAAATATTTGTAGTCCTCACTTTCTCCTCAACATTGAATAGGAGAGTAGGCTCAAATGGCCAATCGACCTACTTGTGCTCCAATTTTCTGTGCTTCTATGAAGGGTCGCTAGAGCAGGCAGCTGAGAATAACTGTAACTACTAATGTAGTGAAAGGAAGGCAGGAGCATTCCAGAAATCCAGTATGGAACTTAGCAGTCTATGCTTTTCTGATGTGCCGGAAGGAAACATGTTAGCATATATGAGACATTGGGCATTTTCACAATCCCACCTGCCTGGATCTGTGCAGCCCCAACAACACTCAAGAAGCTTGACACCATCCAGGAGAAAGCAACCTGCTCGATTGGCACTACATCCACAAACATCCACTCCTTCCACCAATGACGCTCAGTAGCAGCTGTGTATAATATCTACAAGATGCACTAAACAAATTCATCATAGGTCCTCAGACAACATCTTCCAAACCCTCTACCACTTCCATCTTCAAGGACAAGGGCAGCAGATACATGGGAGCATCATCACCTTCAAGTTCCCCTCCAAGCTACACACTATCCTAACTTGGAAATATATCCAAGTTAATGTCACTTTGTCAGAAGTTTGGTATTCTGTCCCTAACAACATTGTGGATTACCCAAAGCTGGTGGACTGCAGCGGTTCAAGAAGGCAGCTCATCACCATCTTCTCAAGGGCAACTGGGGACGGGCAATAAATGCTGGCCAGCCAACGACGTCCACATCCCACAGAATGAATATTTTAAAAATCAGAAGCAGAAGTCCTTATGACCATGAACTTTTGAGGTTAGATTAAAAGGAGAGATAAAACAAAACAATTTAGATAGTTTGAAGGAATTTTTTCTTTTAATCTGAATTACCAGATATGGGATACAGTTAACTTTCTCTCACAGATTTATTTGAACTAAAAGGAATTCCTTGTAGGAAGAAGTTACAAAGCTGAAATGAGACTAGTTGCTCAGGAGTTTGAAGAAGTAACTAGATGATACAGGTGTTACAGGTGACTTGTCACAACAGAAAATACTATATTTTTGATTTAAGATCTTTTTAAGTCATTGCCGCATATTCATAAGCAAATAGATCAATCTAAATTAAAGTTAAATTTCTGCATTTCAAAGTGTTTCCTGATACCAGCAAGAATGCAAACAACGTACAGGAGGGAATTCGTTTCCAAGGATGCCTCCATTGGGTTACATTCGTGACTTAAATGATGATTAAAATATATGTTATTTCTTTTGGTAAGATCTGTTTTGTTGGAATTGTTTAATGAAAATCAATCTATGCAGTATTTACTGCTATCAAAATATGAAAGATATCAGGTATCTTTAAGATGCTTGTTATTGATTTCTTATAGAATCATACTAGAATTTGATAACTTGTTTTCAATAAGATTAAAGACCAAATTAAGACCAGCTGTTAGCCTTCTGAGGCATTTATACATACTGCTTAAATATTAAGCAGGGAAGATCTGGAATCGTTTTGAATCAGAATCCAATGGTGCAGAAATTGCTAAAGAGAGTTTTATTTCTATATAAGCTCATCATACAGGTTGTCACAGAAAGATATATCTAAAGAAGATACACAGCAGTTACAAAGCTTGATTGGTCAGTTTGTTTGGTTATGCATTTTGACTGAATGCTGGATTTGATTTATAAGGATTAAGTACTATAATTGAACATCTTAAAGCCCAGGATGTTTTAGTAATAAATGAAACATTAAAACCATTGAGAAGTGTGTTTCCATCCTTGGTCGAGCCAAATATCATGACATTAATTATGTCAATGGTGCTTCATGTACTAGTCTTACTGATTGATATTCAAGTAATTATTAGTTCGATAACATGATGTCAAAGTGCTGGTGTTGGACTAGGGCGAACTAAGTTAAAAATCACAACAAACCTTAAGTTATCCAGGAATGAGACTTGAAAGAAGTTCTGGGATTTAAGTATTAATAAATCGAAATCAATAACCCATTCTAATTGATTAAAGACTTAATAGCAATCTAGGTTTGTTCAATACATTGCATCGATTGTTTGACACTTTGATCTTCTATTATAAATTCTGTGTCCTATGATCCTGCCCCACTAGCTATCTGATGAAGGAGCAGTGCTCCAAAAGCTTATACTTCCAAATAAACCTGTTAGACTATAACCTGGTGTTATGTGATTTTTAATTAGATCCATAATATCTTTAGTAGGTGAAATTGGAAAAATGTGAATTAACCAAGTGTTTTTGGAGAAATTCTATACAGGGCTGTACTGAAGGTCTTTTTCACATTAAATGTTAATCACTCCTTGTGCACTCTTCAAAACATATGGGTACATAAATATTAAAGATTAACTTTTCTATTTTGAAATAAATGTTGAAATGAAAGAAACTCTTGACAATCACATGGTTACTAATTGTTTTGCAATTAAGGTGCTAGCAATGAGAAATTGTTGGGAGTCATACAAACTTATCATCTTATAATGTATTGCGTTATGCAGAATGTAGAAAACATCTTTAAATGTTTATTCATATTAACTGCTGGTTTTATTAAAATGTAAAGAAAGGAATCTTTAATGTATAAAGCGAGGTTAAGTTCACACAGGTGGAGGGCAGTGATTGGATGATTACATAAGCAGATATAAAGGTGCCCCTTTAAAGAGCTACCTGTCATTAATTTAGATGATTTGTCTATTAATTGTTTATAGATTCTAAAAAGAATATGAAGGGACTGGATTGAATGTTGTGGGCCTCACCTGTCAATTGTCAGTGAGAGGCCTCTGTCACTTCTTTCAGGATACACCCAGCACAGAATCCCTCCCCTCCCTCCCCTGTCTCCCTGATGCCAGGCTCCTCATGCATATGGAGAGCCTTTAAGTTCAAATTAATTCCTTACTTCAGGACTTCAGTTGGCAATGATGTAGGCCTGATAACAAAACTTTTCTGCCATGGACTTGAAGATGGAGTTTCCAACTGCCACCCTCCCATGTAATTAAATGCATCCCACCACCACCAAACTCAGTTTCGTGGGAGCATTGTTCCCCTCAAGGTACATGTCAAGCTGGAAGTTATAACCCCACAATAATTCACTTTGTGAATTAATTTATATCAAGGAAAATTTTGTTTCTTCCTTAACTGACTCCCTATCAAGAATATAAAACTTCACAGGAACCCATAAACGTCCTTTGCTCTTATATTTTAAAAAAAATGATTATTGGGGCTTAATTTCCACAGGCACTTTTTCTAGGAAAACGTCCAGTGAAATGGTTGGAAATAAACGGAATCTAAACATGTCTTAACCTGGTCTAATCTAGGATTTCCAGGTAGATCAGAGATGTGGGCAATGTGGCTTCCCACCTTGGCATGGATGTCCACTGGTCCTGTGCAAATTAGGCGTTTGTCATGAGAGTTGTGTATTTCAAAGAAGTCAGCACTGAAATCCGTCAAATGGCACAATCTCAGCACAGCTACTCATAATCACAACTTGCGTATTTTTGAACCCAATTTCACTTAAATAACCCTGATAATATATTTTGTGTAACCCTGCACAAGACATCATATATTTTTACTCATGGTGAGTAACAGTGTACACTATTTTAACACTCATGCATTGAAAAACCATACCCTATGAAGAAAAGCTCATTTAAGTTATTTTGGTATTCTTACTGTTTACACAGCATCAGTATGATAAAATGGTCGATGAAAAAGATGCTGAATTGAAATGCTGGAAGGAAAAAGAACTAAATGTCAACTTATGTAAAAAGCCTTTGGTAAGATGCTAAATTGTCTGACTTCATGGGTGTTAATGTCCTCTATGTGATAGAATACAATTTTGCACTGTTAACTTCTGATCTGTGCATGCGATGTGGATGCCACTGGCTTTACCAATCTTTAGTTACTATCTTTAATTGCCCAGAGGACAATACTTGGCCAACTGAACTGCTGTGTATCTGGAGTAACATATAGATCAGACCAGGTAAAGATGATAGATTTCTTTCCCTAATGGGCATGAACGAAACAGATCAAGTTGTTACAGCAATTGACAGTGGTTGCATGGTCACCATTAGGCTAGTTTTTTATTCCAGATGTTTTTATTGAATTCAAATTTCACTGCCAGCAATGATGGTTATTTGAACCCTTGTCTACAGAATATTATGCTGGGGTCTTCATAGATGCATAGAACTATTCAACGCAAGTACAGGCACTTCACCCCACCATGTCTGTGCCAACCATGATGCCATTCTAAACTAATCCCAATGGCCTGTATTCCTCTATTGTGTGTCTGTCTAAATACCTCTTAAAATTGCTATTGTTTCTGCTTCTACCATCTCCCCAATAGTTTTCCTTGCACAGTTCCTTTAAGCATACCATCCTCACCTTAAAACCTATGCCCCCCCCCCCTAGCATTTGACAATTCAGTCCAGGGCAAGAGACTCAGTTTATCCATCCAATCCATGCCC
Organism: Hemiscyllium ocellatum; assembly: GCF_020745735.1. Taxonomy (NCBI): domain Eukaryota; kingdom Metazoa; phylum Chordata; class Chondrichthyes; order Orectolobiformes; family Hemiscylliidae; genus Hemiscyllium; species Hemiscyllium ocellatum. The sequence goes on from NC_083426.1 coordinate 48,631,439, forward strand.
CTCATAATTTTATATACTACTATAAGGTCATTTCCTCAGCCTCTGACACTCTAGCAAAAACAATCCAGGCTTATCCAACCTCTCCTTATAACTAATGTGTTCCAATCCAGGCAACATCCTGGTAAACCTCTTCTGCATCCTCTCTAAAGCCTCCACATCCTTCCTATTGTGTGGTAACCTGAACTGTGCACAGTACTCCAAATGTGGCCTGACCAAAGTTTTATACATTGCAGTCTGACTAGCCAACTTTTATATTCAATTCCCCATCTGATGAAGATAAGTATGCTGTATGCCTCCTTTACCACCTTATCCACTTGTGGAGGCATTTTCAGGGAATTATAGACTTGGACTCCAAGATTCCTCTATCAATGGTCCTAAAGGTCTAGATATTTACAGTATACTTTCCTATTGTATTTTACCTTCCAAAATACCTCACCTCACACTTGTCCAGATTAAGTTCTATGTTCAGTACCAATGTAAAATACTCATTAAAGTTCTCACCCACTTCCTCGGGCTCCACACAAACCCCCCCTTTGTACTTACGTGGACATATCCTTTCCCTAGTAGCACTCTTGTTCCTAATAAACATATAAAATGCATTGAGGTTCTCCTTAATCCAACTTGCCAAGGACGTTTTGTGGCCCCTTCTAGTCTTCCTAATTTTTAAGTTCATTTCTGCTTCCTTTAAACTTTTTTATTTCTGTTTCCTCAACCTAACATATGTTTTCTTTTTTTCTTTTTAACTAAACTTAGATCATCTCTCATCATCCAAGGTTCCTAAACCTTGCCATCCTTATCTTTCATCCACACAGGAACATGCAGACTCTGGACTGTGTTATGACATGGGTTAACTCCTCTGCTTAATTTAAACCAGCAGCACAGTGAAGATTTATCTCATGCAGTAATCTGAAAATTCAAGAGGCCAAGAACTATCCCAAAACTAACTATCTAAAGTAAAACAACTGTATTTCTGAAAGTATAACAGAAAATAATTAGCTAACAACTATTTACAACTCCTTTCTCTAACCTGCCTTTTACCTTTCCCTTCTACAACCTCCTATTAAAATTTCTCATAAAATTCAAATTTCAAAATCAGCCAGCTATCAAGTTTTCTCTTTATATCTTCCTCTGTCTTCTTTTCTTCTTCCTCGGGATTTCTGGCAGATTTCGAGCAGTTCTCCCTCAACTGTTCAATTTTTCCCGGTTTTATACCCCCAAAGCGTCGGATTGTATCATTGGCTTTTAATATTGTCAATATACTAAATTCACACTTGATTAGAGTTTGGTATTTTTTGGGGGTATAATTTAAACTGATTGGCAGCATTCAAATTTGTTTTTGTCTCCAGGCAACCAGCTACCCAAGCTGCTGGACCAAAAGGTTACATTATATCTTGTTCAGAACATTTGGTGCTGTCAGATAGTTCTGCAAGCTTTTAACTCTCTTAAAGGTACCGTACCCCATACACCTTCATAACAACTGGCTTTTAAAAGACTCCATATGTCAGCTAAAGATTTACATTCAAACGGCTGCCCCATTCGAATTTTTCCAGACATTGCCTAACCTGTTGTAATTAGTCTTTCCTCAAGCTATCATTTTCACCCAAGGACTAATCTTATCCTTTTCCATAACTATCTTAAAACTTGCAGAATTATGGTCACTGTTCCCAAAAAACTTTGATCACATGACTAGGATTATTCCTCAATACAAGGTCGAAAACAATCCCTTCCCTATTTGGATTATCTGCATGTTGTTTCATGAATCCTCCTTGGGACAAATTCCGCCCCATTTGCCCCAGATTCTTAAACTTTCAATGTAAATCAAAGAAAAAAGGGAAGAAAACCTGGAAGTAGATCTTCTTTGTTGTTTCTCTTGAGTGTTGAAAGTTATGGGGTTAAATACCTCAGCTTTAGTTTTAAAAGGATGAGTTAATGGAATCATCAAAATAAATTGAGAGTCAGTTAGGAAAAGATAGATGCTAGTTTTAGTTAAAAACAGACTGAAGAGCTAACAGTCTTTTGGCACTCAGACCATAAAATGTAAACAGAAGAAGGGAATTGGAATTTCTATTAAGTGCTGGGGAAATGTGCTCTACATGTACTGTTAGCAACACAGACAATTTAAGTCCTCTGATTTAGACATATCTTCACATATCTTCTCCAGGGGTTCAGAAGTTCTGAATGAGAGGTATTTGAAAGACAATATCCACATTTCCCACCTAGCAGGAAATTTTCTAAGGCAAGAGACCCCTCCACAGCAATCGTTGTGACTGAGGCTGTGACCTCTTTATCCCTGTATATCAATCATTATTCCAGTGAGAGGGATATGGATGGTGCTCTGTTTTACCATCTCCAGGATGTTGGGGTAGCACTTCAATGCCAGTGAGGTAATATTGGCAACTAAACATATAAGTGAAGACTTAATTAGCCTAATTGGTTGTGGCTGTTGCTGAAAGTATTGCAGCTGAGTACATTTGAAGAATCAAAGAATCCCTTCAGTGCAGAAAGAGACCATCTGACCCATTATGAACATCCTCCCCAGCTCCCTCAACCCTATCCCCATAACCCTGGATTTACCATGACAAATCCAACTAGCTTGCACATCCCTGGACACTGTAGGTCAATTTAGCATGGCCAATTCACCTAACCTGGACATCTTTGGACTGTGGGAGGAAAGTAGAACACCCGGAGGAAACCCACACAGACTCGGGGAGAATGTGCACCCTCCCCACAGACTGGCTACCAAGGCTGGAATCGAAGCTGGACCTCAGTGCTAACTACTGAGTCACCATTCCACCTATCTCAGGAAAATGCTCATAACGTTAGGAATGCCTCAAGTTATCTACTCAACTGCATAGCTTTCAAATTCAACTCATTCCCCAGCTCCAAAGATTTGTTCCAGGAAGTACAAGAATTGACCTCATCTATCTCCAGTGCAACACATGCCAATATTGTTGTACCTGATAGTTGCTCAACTTAGAAGGAACCATTTTTACATCCAAGGAGATGTACATGGACATGACTGAAGAAAATGATGGCAATAGCATTGTGGACTTCCCTGGATCCAGTGCAGAAAACACTTTAATGACCAAAGTAAGTCAGGAAAGTTGACTAAAATTGCAAATTCACTTACATCCTTCAATGCACACCACCCATTTCACTCTTCCTTGTCAAGTATAATTGATTACATTACTCATGCATTGTTCACTTTCTTCCTCATGTGCCCATTTATCCATCCTTTAATCATGGTGCAATATGATTCATCTGCTACCCATCTTTACAAATACTCTGATGTTTAATCAGAGTCCTGATATCATCCTATTCTCTACCAGGTTTCACCCATTCAGGATTGAAAACAAGTGGGGAAACCTCTGCTTAGTTAAAATATTTAGATGGCTCATTAGTACTGGTTTAACCCTCAGTTCAGTATTTAACAGCTAGGCACCTACTCTTCGATCTTGCAACAACTCACCATGGTATCAGGTTACTGCGCAACGCCTATGGATGGTAAAGTTTAGACCGACAAATTGAGAAGACTGAACAGTAGAAGTGGAAAACCCCATAAACAAGAACCATAATTCAACCCATTGTGTACATATGCAATTTTAAAATGTCCGCTTTTTCTGGATGCTTCTATTGGGGACTGCAAGATTACTTCCCGGTTGAGTAGGTTACCTTGAAGGAACCTTGATAGCTATAAAGTGACACTGACAAAAAAAGCTTGTTGAAGTATCTAAAAAGATCAAATTATTTTCCGAGCCATGGGAGATACTGCACTAATCCCTTTCCCTAAACATTCCTCAGAGCCCGGTACCAGCAATCTTGCCTGGACTTTCTATTGTGTTGTTAACTCTGGGATTTATATGTACAATTTTTAACCATAATTCTGTATATTTAGAAAAAATATGCAAATAGTCCAAATAGTGAAGGGTCCATACTAGATCTGATATTGGGGAATGAGCCCAGCCAGATCGTAGAGTCAAACAGCACGGAAACAGATCTTTCCATCCAACCAATCCATGCCAAACATTATCCCAAACTAAACTATTCCCACCTGTCTACTCCTGGGGAGGTTCGGGGATACATTAGATCAGGTCTGGAGATTTATCCACCTTTATATTCACTAAGAACTTTCTCTTCTGAAATGTGAACTGTTTTTAAAACTTCGAAGTTTATTTCTCTGAATTGTCTGGTGATTGAACTTGCAGTATGGGAGCATTTCGAGAACAGTGACCATAATTCTGTAAGTTTTAAGTTACTCATGGAAAAGATCAAGAGTAGTCCTCGGGCAAAAGTATTAAACTAGGGGAAGGCTAACTATAACAATATTAAGCAGGAACTGAAGAGCGTAGATTAAGGGCAGCTGTTTGAAGATAAATCCTCATCTGGCATGTGGGAATCTTTTAAAGGCCAGGTAATTATAGTTCAGGACGAGCATGTTTGTTTGAAAATGAAGGATAAGGATGGCAAGATTTTGGGATCTTGGATGACCAGAGAAATTGCGAGCATAGACAAAAAGAAAAGGGAGACATCCAAAGGTTTAAGAAACTAAAGACAGACAGAGCTCTTGAATAATACAAATATAGCAGGAAATAACCCAAAGAATTATGAGGGCTAAAAGCAAAATGTCTTTGGCAACCAGGATTAAGGAAATCCCAAGGTGTTTTATACATATTAAGAAGCAAGAGGGTAGCTCGGGATAGGGAGATCCGCTCCAGGACAAAGGAGGGGATTTATGTGTTGAGCTGGAGGAAGTTGGTAAGATCTTTCACAAATACTTTGTATTAGCATTCACAAAGGAGAGGGAAATGGTGGTTGGTGAGCCTTGGGAGGGGTATGTTGAAATTCAAGGACATGTCAATGTAAAAAAGGAGGAAGTGTTATGCGTTTTGAAAAGTTTTTAGACACATTCCCAAGACCTGATAGGATCTATCTCAGAATGCTGAAGGAGGTAGGTGAGGAAATTCCTGGGGCATTCTACAAAATCTTTATATTCTCTTTAGTCACAGGAGAGGTTCCAGAGGACTGGAGAATAGCGAACATTGTTCCTTTGTTTAAGAAAGCCAACAGGGATAATCGAGGAAATTACAGGCCAGTAAGCCTTTACATTAGTGCTGGGGAAATTATTGGAAAAGATTTGTAAGGATAGGATTCACTTACATATGGAAAGATATGGACTTATTAGTGCTAGGTAGCAAGGCTTTCTGCAGAAAAGATAGTGTCTCATAAACTTGATTGAGTTTTTTGAGGAAGTGACAAAAATGATTGATGAAGCCAGGATGGTAGATGTTGCCTATATAGTCTTTAACAAGGCCTTTGACAAAATCCCTCGCAGGCTGATACAAAAGGTTAAGTCACATCTGCGCTGAATGGTAAAATGATACATAACTGGCTTAGTCATAGATGACAGAGTAGTCGTGGAAAGGTGCTTTTCAGATTGGAGATCTGTGACCAGTCGTGTTCCGTATGAATCAGTACTGGGACATGTGCACTATATAGAACTTCCATGGAATATGGTGTACAATTCTGGCCACCACACTACCAGAAGGATGTGGAGGCTTTGGAGAGGGTACAGAAACTACTTGCGATGAGATTAGCCAAACTTGGTTTGTTTTAACTTGAATATCAAAAGATGAGGGTGACTTTACAAAAGTTTACAAAATTACAAGAGGCATGGATAGAATGGATAGACAGAGTCTTTTTCCCAGGGTATAAATGTCAATTAGTGGGGGGCATAGGTTTTAGGTAAAAGAGGGTAAATTTAAAGGAGATGTGAGAGACAATTCTCTGCACAAGAGTGGTAAGTGCCTGGAATACTGTCATAGAAGGAGGTGGAGGCAGTCAGAATAGGTATCCATATAAATCTGTATATGTCTAGATCTTTCTGTATGTTAATGCAATTGAGGGTTTTGCCATTTACTGTATATTTCTGACCTGCATGAGATCTCCCAAAAACGTAGCAGTATCTCTCACAATAGGTAGATGTTAGGACCACTAAATCTGAAAGGAAGAACATGCAAAGAAAGGTCAATGAATACAATGAGACTATTGGGCTGAAGTGTATTTATTTCAATGCAAGGAGTATTATGGGTAAGGCAGGTGAGCTTAGACCCTGGTTTAGTACATGGGACTATGATGTTGTGGTCATTATAGAGATTTGGTTGAGAGAGGGACAGGACTAGCTGCTCAATGTTCCAGAGTTGAATTAGATGAGATAGAAAGGAAAGTAAAAGAGGTGGAGTAGTTACCTTACTAATCAGGGAGAATGTCGCATCTACAATCAGAGAGGACATATTGGAGGGCTCATCCCCTGAGCAACATGTGTAGAGATTATAAATAAGAAGGGGACAATCACTCTGGTGGGATTGTGCTATAGACACCCCAAAAACCACAAAGACATTGTGGAACAAATATGTAAGCAGATCATGGAAAGATAAAATAACATCAGAGTTGTCATAGCAAGTGGCTTTAACTTCCCCAATGTTGACTGGAACTTTCTTAGAGCAAGTGACTTAGATGGGGCACAATTTGTTAGTGCATCCAAGAGGGTTTCTTATGTAGATATTCCAACTAGAGGAGGAGCCATACTGGACCTTGTGTTGGCTAATGAGTCTGGCCAGGTGGCTGATTTTTCAGTGGGCTAGCATTTTGGATGCAGCAATCACAACTCCTTAAGTTTTAAGATAGTTATGAATACGAATAAGTCAGGACATTGCAGCAAGATACTAAATTGCGACAGGGCAAATTATGCTAGTCATAGACAGGAGCTAGGGAGAGTTAATTGGGGGCAGCTATTATAGGACATGTGAGAGTTGTTTAGAGACTTACTGATCAGAGTTCAGGATCGGCATGTTCCAGTAAGGAAGAAGGACAAGGATGGCAGGTTAATAGACCTTTGGATGAGGAGGGAGGTTGTGAATTTTTGTCAAGATGAAAAAAAGCCTATAGGAAGCTAAAAATGGACAGGGCTGTGAAGAATATAAAGAAAGCATGAAAGAACTCAAGCAGGAAGTTAGGAGAGCAAGGAGGCACTTTGAAATGACCTTGGCAAGTAGGGTTAAAGAAAATACCAAGACATTCTATATATACATCAAAAAAAGAGGATAACTAGGGAGAGGGTAAGACCACTCAAGGATAAAGGATGGAACTTGTGCTTGGAAGCAGAGGGTGTGGGTGTGATCCTAATTGAGATTTTTGGAACAGTATTCACCCAGAAGAAGGACATCAAGGACAGTGAGATTTGTGTGGAGCACGATAATATGCCAGACATTTTGAGATGAAGAAAGAAGTGGTGTTGGGTCTCTTGAAGAGCTTTAAGGTGGATAAGACCCTAGGGCCCAATGGTATTTATCCCAGACAAGAGAGGAGATTGCTGGGGCTTTGACCAAGACCTTTGTATCCTTGCTAGCTACTGAACAGATCCTGGAGGACTGCCAAATTCAGGACGGTAAATAGAGATAATCCAGGAATTTATAGATGGGTGGGAAGTTACGAAAAAGAATTTTTAGGGATAGGATTTACACACATTTGGAAAAGCATTACCTAATTAGTTATATTTAGCATGGCTTTGAACAGGGCAGTTCTAACTTGACTGAACTTTTGGAGGAGGTGACGAATGTGATTGATGAAGGTAGGGCATTGGATGTTATCTACATGGTTTATAGTAAGACTTTTGACAAGGTCAGTCATAGTAGACTCATCTAGAAAATTAAGATGCTTGGGATCCACAGTAACTTAGCTGTGTGGGTTCAGAATTGGCTTGCTCATAGGAAGCAGAGTCGTGGTGGAAAGGTGATTTTCTGGCTGGAGGTCTGTGACTAGTGGTATTCCATAGGGATCCATCCTAGTACACCTACTGTTTGTGATTTACATAAATGACTTTGGATATAAATGTAGAAGGATGGATTAGTATGTTTGCAGGTGACAACGGTTGGTGGAGTTGTGGATAGTGTAGAAGGTTCTCAAAAGATACAGTAAGATATAGATCAGTTGCAGATATGGGCAGAGAAATGGCAGATAGAATAATCTGGGCAAGTGTAAGGTGCTGCACATTGGGAAATCAAATGTTAAGGAAACGCATACAGGGAGAATCCTGAACAGAGTCGAAGATTGTGGTGCTGGTAAAGCACTGCAGGTCAGACTGCATCCGAGGAGCAGGAGAGTCAACATTTCGGGCATTAATACCCAAAACGTCGACTCTCCTGCTCCTCAGTTGCTGTCTGATTGGCTGTACTTTTCCAGCACCACGCTCTTCGACTCTGCTCTCCAGCGTCTGCAATCCTCACCTTCTCCTAGAATCCTGAACAGGCACTGATAAACATGGGAATCTTGCAGTTCAAGTCCATAGCTCCCAGAAAGTGGCCACAGAATTAGATAAGGTGGTAAAGATGATGTATGGCTTGCTTGCCTTTATTAGTCAGAGCATTGAGTACAAGTGTCAGGATATCATGTTGCAGCTTGATGAGACTTTGATTAGGCTGCATTGGTATTGCATTCAGTTCTGGTAGCCATGTTACAGGAAGGATGTGGAGGCTCTGGAGAAGAGGCTTACCAGGATGCTGTCTGGGTTGGAGGGTATGAGCTTTAAGGAGAAGCTAGAAAATCTAGAGTTTTCTCTGGAGCAGTGGAGGCTGAGGAGAGACTTGATAGAATTCTATAGAATTATGAGATACATAGATAGAATTGACAGATCTGTTCCCAGAGTTGACATGTCTATAATTAGGGGGCATCAAGATGAGAGAGAAGAATTTCAAGGGAGATGTGAGGGGCAAGTTTTTTTTTAAAGAGAGTGGTAGATGTCTGGTGGTGGTGGAAGCAGATAGACAGAGGCATTTAAGGGGATTTCCAGAATGAAGGGATATGGACCAAGGGCAGACAGAAAGGATTAGTTTAATTTGGTGTCATGTTCAGTGGGTCAAAGGGCCCTTTCCTGTGCTGTACTGTTCCTTGTTCTGTGTTCTAAAAGCAACATTTAAGATGCATCTTGATTGATGTATGAATAGGCAGGGAGTAGAGGGATATGAACAGTGTAGAGAAAAAGGTTTTTAGTTTAGAAATGCGTGGCGGCGCACTCTTAAAAGGACAGTATGCTTTCCTTTATTGGTCAGAGTATTGAGTACAAAAGTTGGGAGGTCATGTGGCTGTACAGGACATTGGTTCGGCCATTGTTGGAATATTGTGTGCAATTCTGGTCTCCTTCCTATCAGAAAGATGTTGTGAAACTTGAAAGGGTTCAGAAAAGATTTACAAGGATACTGCCAGGTTGGAGGATTTGAGCTATAGGGAGAGGCTGAACAGGCTAGGGCTGTTTTCTCTGGAGCGTCAGAGGCTGAGGGGTGACCTAATAGAGGTTTACAAAATTATGAGGGGCATGAATAGGATAAATAGACGAAGTCTTTTCCCTGGGATCAGGGAGTCCAGAACTAGAGGGCATAGGTTTAGGGAGAGAGGGGAAAGATATAAAAGAGACCTAAGGGGCAACTTTTTCATCCAGAGGGTGGTACATGTATGAAATGAGCTGCCAGAGGATGTGGTGGAGGCTGGTACAATTGCAACATTTAAGAGGCATTTGGATGGGTATATGAATAAAAGGATTTGATGGGATATGGGCCGGGTGTTGGCAGGTGGGAGTAGATTGGGTTGGGATATCTGGTCGCCATGGACAGATTGGACTGAAGGATCTGTTTCCGTGCTGTATGTCTCTACGACTCTATTATAAGCTTGAATTTCTGGTTCTGAGTTATTTGTGTTTTCATGTGTCAAAAGTTAATAATTAACTTGTAAACATTTCTGTAGTCACAGTGAAGTCTTAAAAATAGTTTTAAGACTTGGCCATATTGCTAATAGACTTATTATTTTTTAATAATATATTATAGTTCATAATGGGGCACAAGGTTTGTTCGAGAGTTCCGAAACTTGTGCATTTTAAAGTTTAAGAGAAGTGCTCATAAGAGTGAGAGAGAGAGATGCATAGATGGAATTGGGAGTAAGCTGCATGTCAGAGTGAGGTAGACTTTGCCGAAATGGGACTGAGATAGAATGAGTAACCAGGAATTTCTGTCAATGAACAGCAACTGGAATCACTGTTGTGCATCCATGAGGCCAGGCCTAAATAGATAGCACTTCTAGGGAGGTGGTTACACTGAAGATTAGAAGAGCGCAGGCAAAGAAAGGAGGGTGACTACCAGACAATCTATGAAGGAAATTGAGGTAGATTTGCACTCATTCTAAGGAATAAGATCAGTACATTAGTCAGGGAGGATTTCAGATTTGAAGAACAATGTTTGGAACTAAGAAACTGATTGATTAACTGGGCATATTTAGCAAGGATTTGGAAATGGAAATAATGTTGACTAAGTTACTGAAGTTTTTTGAAGATGTTCTTAACAAAATTGATAGAGAGCTATGGGACATACTATTCTTCGATTTTCAGAAGATGTTTGATAATGTTCCCCACAAGAGGCTGGTTAGAAAAATTAAAGTACAGAAGATTGGAAGTAATGTATTGGAACAAACAAAATCCGAAGTTGCTGGAAAAATTCACCAGGTCTGGCAGTATCTTTGGAGAGAGAAACCGAGTTAACATTTCAAGTCCAGTGACCCTTCTTCAGAACTATTTTGGAAATGTCAACTCAAGTTTTCTCTCCACGGATGCTGCCAGGCCTGCTGAGTTTCTCCAATGATAGCTGTTTTTGTTTCAGATCTCTGGCATTTGCAGTTCTTTGTTTTATTTTAACCAAGTTATTGGCATGCATTAATGACTTGCTAAAAAAAAGACATACATGGATTGATATGCTGTTACTCATGGGCTATTTCAAGGATTAGTTCTTGAGCCCTAGCCATTTACTAATATATCAATGATTTAGAGTTGGGAACTAAATGTAATATTTCTAATTTTGCAGTTGATATGAAATGGCAAAGTGTTTTATGAGGAAGACAAAAAGCAGCTTCAGGATGATGTAGGCAGGCTTAGTGAATGGGCAAGAATATTAAAGATTGAATATAATGTTTGTAAATGTGAGGTTAGTCACTTTGTTAGGATGAAAATATATGCAATGCATTTCTTAAATGGTAAGAAATGCATTGCATATATTTTGGAAAGTTTGGAAAGTGCAGATGTACAGCAGGTGTCCGAGGTGTCAATAAGTCACTGAAGGCTAAGATGTAGGTACAGCAAGCTATTAGGAAGGTTAGTGGAATATTAACCTTTATTGCAAGAAGAATTTAGTATAGGAGTAATGAGGTCTTGCTTCAAATATATAAGGGCTTGGTTAGACCACATCTAGCATATAGGCTACAATAGTTCATCAAACAGCTCATCACCACTTTCTAGAGAACATTGGGGATTAATAATAGTCTCACATCCCATAATAAAGTAAACCAAAATTGACAGAATAGCTGGTAACAATAAAATAAAGAATGACTTTGAGTATAAGTTCAAGGTAGACTATTTAAGGAGAAGGAAAGATTAAGAACTATCTTCAGGCTTGACATGCTTTCTAAAATTGTTTATTACATATTAGGAACAATTTCTACAATATATTCAGGGAGCATAGAATCCCTACAGTCTGGAAACAGGCCATACTGCCCACGAAGTCCACACTGCACCTCCTAAGAGCATCCCACTACCTATCCCAGTAACCCTGAATTTCCCATGGCTAATCTATTGAGCCTGCACATCCCTGGACACCATGGGCAATTCAGCATGTTTCAGACTTTAATCTTACTGTTACATTATCGAGTTACTACTCCATGAACTCTACCACCAAATGCTAATCAGTTTTCCCCACATATGTCTGTATTTGTTTCTGGCATTCACATGGCTAGGCATCATGAAGTTCCATAGCTTTCTATGTGTTTCAGTCTTTCCCTTTAATTTTCTCACACTGTAATATGTACAGTGAAGAATCGTGAAGAATCATATCTTCACGACATCATCACAAGCATTTTGGAGGTTCCTAACGACTTACACAAATGACAACCCAGGTTGTTTGACACTTGTTGCTGTCACTCCTGTTGTAGTTTAGAAAAAGTATTTTTATCCTATCAGACCCTCTGTCCTTTGTCCCAAGATTGCTATTCCTCTTGTTTACCTGTTATTGCTGCATTCACAGAATCCATGTTGGAAGCTTTAAATTCATGTTATGGTCATTTAAAAATAAACTCCTGTTATCAGGTGTAATAATGATGAATTCACCTTTCAAGATCATGTTATTCCACTACACCAAATCCACTAGTATTAAAATCATGATTGGGTGCTTTGGAGGAAGCTTCCCATTTTTGATTTTTAAGCTATCCACAGACCAGTAAATTGTCCATCATCACAGGTTAACAGTCCTCCATCTATCCACGAGCAAATGTTTCTAGAATCAAGTTGGCAACAGGGACGTTCAATTTAGGACAGGTGCATCACTCCTGTATTACTTTGGTACATGTGCAAATTCTTGATGAAATGGGGGTTGTGGGAGATGAAGAAAAATGAGAATTAAAAAATTATGTTTAATATTTATTTTGAAATATCTTGTAGCTTTATAGCTTAGCTTTTAAAACCTAACCATTTTCTGCCTGTTCAGAATAATTGGCTTCCTGTTTTCCAAGCTAAGATTTTATATTAACGAGTTTGTCTTTTTTACCTAGGAGATTGAATTATTATCTGTCAAAGATGAGCTATCGGGTATAAAACAGGAACTTAAAAATGTAATTGAGGAAAAGGTTTGTCTTTTTATACTGTAAATTTATTATGTGTCGTCTGTCAAAATATAGCCTTTTGCTGGTTGCTTTTGTCCCTTTACATGTATCTCTGAGCAACAGGACTGATAATTTTCACTTAAGTACTTTGCACAATGTTAAATTATTTTTTAGACTTAATTGTCTTGAATAGTATATTTTTATTTTTAAATCGAAGGTTTGCATCGTGGGCACTTGTGATGCAATTTGTCTAAAATTGACCAAACCAGTCCAAATACTTGCAGAATTTCAAATACAAATTACACTCAGTGCAAATCAGTTTTCCGCAATTGTTTGATTTGTTTTAAAGAAGATGCATCTGAAGCTAGCCCATAGAACAAGCAATGCTCTAGATCAAAGTAATCAATCTGGCACATTTCTACTAATTTATTGCAATTACAAATTTACTCCAGTCTTACAATCCATTAGCCAATTATTCCTCCAACTGAAGCATCTTCAGCATTGTTAATTTAATTGTTCCACCATTGCAGCTGTGCTTTTGATTGCGAAGGTCCTGGGGTCTGGAATTCTCTTTGTAAATCCTCTTCAATAATTCCTTTCCTTCGTTAAGGCCTTTCTTGAAACCTTTTATCCATGCTTTTGGCCCATTTTCCCTAAAATTAAATAATGTAGGTGCCAAGTTTAGTCTAGTAACACTACCATGTAACAGCTTGGAAAGTTTTACTATGTTAATGTCATGACGGAATTACAAGCCTTTGCTGTTGCATGAGTCAAACTTCATCAGGTTACCACTGTCAAATAAACATAGCAAGGAATGATTTCTAATATAAGAAAAAAATCCTGAAATGATACAATCCCAGAATAAGAGGGACATAGAACATTGAAAAATACAGTGCAGTACAGGCCCTTTAGCACTCAATGTTGCGCCAACCCAAGCCCACCTAACCTACACTAGCCCACTATCCTCCATATGCCTATCCAATGCCCGTTTAAATGCCCATAAAGAGGGAGAGTCCACCACTGCTACTGGCAGGGCATTCCATGTTCATTTAGGGAGTTCATTTAGAACTGAGATGAAGAATTTCTTGACTCAGTTGTAAATCTTTATATTTCTCAACCCGAGAGATTGTGACAGCTTATTCATTGAAACCTACTCTTACTTCTATTTCCAACTTCTGAACATTCCATAGATTTTGAAAGGTCCCAAGGAATTGTGAAACCAAAAATGTAACACCTATTCGAGGAAGGAAGGAGACTGAAAGCAATCAGCTGTAGACCTGTTGGTCGAACATTAGTCACTGGCACATTCCTAGAATCCATTATTAAGGAGGTAGTAGCAAAGCATTTAAAAAATCATTGTACAATCAGTTAGAGCCAAAATGATTTTGTGAAAGCGAAATTTTTTCCAAATTTATTAGAATTTTTTTTAAGGGTTTAACAGGTATGGTGGATTAAGACTGCAGTAGATGTAACGTAGAGGTAAGCATTTTATAAAGTGCAAAAGAAAAGGTAACTGCACAAGATTATTTCTTATGGTTTTGAGGGTGCTTTATTGGCACAGAGAAAAGATTGGTTAATTAATGGGAAATTCCCACCTACGTTCGGGACACCACCCACGCCCTCCACCTCCTCCAGGATTTTCGCTTCCCCGGTCCCCAACGTCTTATTTTCACTATGGACATCCAGTCCCTGTACACCTCCATCCCCCATCACGAAGGACTCAAAGCCCTCCGCTTCTTCCTTTCCCGCCGCACCAACCAGTACCCTTCCACTGACACCCTCCTTCGACTGACTGAACTGGTCCTCACCCTGAATAACTTCTCTTTTCAATCCTCCCACTTCCTCCAAACTAAAGGAGTTGCCATGGGCACCCGCATGGGCCCCAGCTATGCCTGCCTCTTCGTAGGATATGTGGAACAGTCCATCTTCCGCAACTACACTGGCACCACACCCCACCTTTTCCTCCGCTACATCGATGACTGTATCGGCGCTGCCTCGTGCTCCCACGAGGAGGTTGAACAGTTCATCAACTTTACTAACACCTTCCATCCCGACCTCAAATTCACCTGGACTGTCTCAGACTCCTCCCTCCCCTTCCTAGACCTTTCCATCTCTATCTCGGGCGACCGACTCAACACAGACATCTATTATAAACCGACTGACTCCCACAGCTACCTGGACTACACCTCCTCCCACCCTGCCCCCTGTAAAAACGCCATCCCATATTCCCAATTCCTTCGTCTCCGCCGCATCTGCTCCCAGGAGGACCAGTTCCAACACCGCACAGCCCAGATGGCCTCCTTCTTCAAGGACCGCAGATTCCCCCCAGACGTGATCGATGATGCCCTCCACCGCATCTCCTCCACTTCCCGCTCCTCCGCCCTTGAGCCCCCCTCCTCCAACCGCCACCAAGACAGAACCCCACTGGTTCTCACCTACCACCCCACCAACCTCCGCATACAACGTATCATCCGCCGCCATTTCTGCCACCTCCAAACGGACCCCACCACCAAGGATATATTTCCCTCCCCTCCCCTATCAGCATTCCGCAAGGACCACTCCCTTCGTGACTCCCTCGTCAGATCCACACCCCCCACCAACCCAACCTCCACCCCCGGCACCTTCCCCTGCAACCACAGGAAATGTAAAACTTGTGCCCACACCTCCACACTCACTTCCCTCCAAGGCCCCAAGGGATCCTTCCATATCCGCCACAAGTTCACCTGTACCTCCACACACATCATCTATTGCATCCGCTGCACCCGATGTGGCCTCCTCTATATTGGGGAGACAGGCCGCTTACTTGCGGAATGCTTCAGAGAACACCTCCGGGCCGCCCGGACCAACCAACCCAATCACCCCGTGGCTCAACACTTTAACTCTCCCTCCCACTCCACTGAGGACATGCAGGTCCTTGGACTCCTCCACCGGCAGAACATAACAACACGACGGCTGGAGGAGGAGTGCCTCATCTTCCGCCTGGGAACCCTCCAACCACAAGGTATGAATTCAGATTTCTCCAGTTTCCTAATTTCCCCTCCCCCCACCTTGTCTCAGTCGGTTCCCTCAACTCAGCACCGCCCTCCTAACCTGCAATCCTCTTCCTGACCTCTCCGCCCCCACCCCACTCCGGCCTATCACCCTCACCTTGACCTCCTCCCACCTATCCCACCTCCATCGCCCCTCCCCCAAGTCCCTCCTCCCTACCTTTTATCTTAGCCTGCTTGGCACACTCTCCTCATTCCTGATGAAGGGCTTATGCTCGAAACGTCGAATTCTCTATTCCTGAGATGCTGCCTGGCCTGCTGTGCTTTGACCAGCAACACATTTGCAGCTGTGATTTCCAGCATCTGCAGACCTCACTTTTTACTGTCAGAATAAATGGATAATTTTCGGGCTGGCAAACCACAACTACTAAAGTACCACAACAATAAGCGGTGAGACCTCAATTATTTATAATCTACTTGATTGAAGAGACTAGTTGTATTGTGGCCACATTTATTGATTATATAAGTTTAGATGGATAAGCAAGTTGTAAAGCAGATAGATACAAGTATCTTGCAAAGGCACATAAATACAGTGAGTGGGCATAAAAGTTTGGCTGATGAAGTATATGTGAGAAATTTTAAGATTCTCCAATTTCACAGGAAAAATAAAGGAGCAAAATATGTGTTAAATTAAGAGACTGGGAAATAGTGCAGAAGTATCTGGATATCCTTGTACATGAATCACAAAAGGTAGTGTCGATGTACAGCAAGTAATTGAAAGGTTGTCTTTATTGTAAGGGGGATGGAATATAACGTCTTGCTACAACTACAGTACATTGGTGAGATTACATCTACAATACTGTGTATAGTTTGATCTCCTTACTTAAAAGCGTGGTGAAAGTCCTAACAGACTGCTCTCTGATTAGAGTCATCCTTTCCTCAGGTGAGGGGAGAGATTGAGTAGGCTGGACATTCACAGTGAGACCCTCAACTAGTGCAGAAATTGAACACATGTTGTAGAGGTTACTCTGTATTGTAAACCATTGCATTCAAGCCAACTGAGCTAACAACCCCCACATAAATAAGTACATTTGCATTAGAAAAAATTTGGAAAACGTTCATAAGAACTAGGAGCAGGAGTAGGCCGTCTAGCCCCTCGAGCCTGCTCCACCATTCAATAAGGTCATGGCTGATCTTTTCGTAGACTCAGATCCACTTACCCACACACTCACCGTATCCTTTAATTCCTTTATTTCTCAAAAAACAATCTACCTTAACTTTAAAAATGTTTACAGAAGTAGTGTTAGCTTGTTCACTGGGCAGGAATTCCATAGATTGATAACGCTCTGGGTGAAGAAGTTCCTTCTCAATTTAGTCCTAAATCTGCTCCCTCTAATCTTGAGACTATGCGCTCTTATCCTAGCTTCACCTGCCAGTGGAAACATTCTCACTACTTCTAATTTATCTATTCCGTTCATAATTTTTTATGTCTGTATAAGATCCCCCAATAATCTTCTGAATTCCAAAGAATTTGATCCCAATCTACGCAGTCTCTCTTCCAACAAATTGATTCCTGGGATGACAAGTTTGCCTTGGAAGGAAAGATTTAGAAGATCGGGTTTAAACTCATAAGAATTTAGAAGAATAAGAGGTAATCTTATTGGAATATATAAGATATTACAAGCCTGGATAGGATTAGATGCTAAAAGGATGTTTCCCCACCCAAAGTTGAGTCCAGAACTCACAGACAAACTGAAAACATTTAAAATAAAATGATGAGAGAGAATTTCTACTATAGAGGGTTATCAGTCTTTGGAAACGTAAGTGAGTGTCAGAGACCGCCTAAATTTCACAGAGATAAGATGTAAACTGGCTATTGAATATATTTAAAGTTAAGAGAAACTGA
This sequence comes from Hemiscyllium ocellatum, assembly GCF_020745735.1. NCBI lineage: Eukaryota > Metazoa > Chordata > Chondrichthyes > Orectolobiformes > Hemiscylliidae > Hemiscyllium > Hemiscyllium ocellatum. Next base: position 48,649,016 of record NC_083426.1, read on the forward strand.
TTTTTGATGTATAAGAGGGTCAAGGAATATGGGAATCAGGCAAGAAAGTGCTGTTAATGTCTCAATCAGATCAGCTCCAATCTTATTTAATGGTGAAGCAGGCACATTTGGCTAAATAGTGCTTAAGTTTCTTATGATCTCAGAAAACCCAAGACCTATTCAGGTTATAAACAAGTATCCTCAGTGGAAATTTGGCAGCCTCCTTCATTCCAGATTGTGGTCACTGGAGAATATTTCATAGAGCACTAAAGTTTGTAAAATATGGATAAGTATGGATATGGATAAATGTTCACTCATTCAGGTAGAGATATATACTTTGGGAGAAATAGAAATGAGTTTTAATTCTTGATTTAGCATGTATCTTTATATTTGTAGCGTAGTGAAGGATAAACCCATAAAACAGAAAGGTATTTTGATGGTAGAAAGAATAGGGAGTTTGCAGAGGACTGGAAAATGGCTAATGTAACATCCCTTTTTAAGAAGAAACATTTGTTACATGTTAGTCCCTCATAATGTCGATATTATGAATTATGCAACCCACTACCAAATATCTATCAGTCAGACAGCAGAAGACAAGCTAGTTGTTCATTTGACCATGTTTCAGATAGCAGCATGGCTTTTTTTGGCTGCATCTACCATTGTGCCTCAATCCCCACTATAGTCACAAGTCAAGCCTAGAGGGGAAAGCTCTGATTTTAAAAGCTAGTCCATAGTATGATGGTCTAGTGCAGGATGAATGAATTATGCTGAAAAGAAATCTGGCAGTTCATGCATGAAGCACTGCTTGTGGATACTTTGTACATTCAAGAAGGGGTATCTCTTCCAATTGTTATGACGTGGAGGTTGAACCCCTCTGTTAATTAAAACCCAGGAAAGCCCACCTCGCCTCATTATCTGTTAAAATGTAAGTGAATGACAGAGACTGCCTAAATTCCACTATCTAAAGAAAAATAACAATTTATTTTTTCGAACTCTAATAGTGAACATTAAAAAAAATTATTCACAAATATAAGCTCTCCTTTTCTTAACTACTTACTATCTGACCCCAATTCTATAAAATACTATGCTATTCCATTAACACATTTATTAAACATTACATTAATATAATCTCAAGACCACACAGTCTCTGTCTCTTCGGTGTTTTCACTCTATGTCTACTGATCTCCCTGGGTCGTCGTCTTTATTTTTTTACTGCGAGTATGTTTCACATGAAAAGGTACCTTTTGATAGAGAGTTTTCTAATTTATTTGAGAGCAAGATATTAGATGGGCAGTTAGCTCTCCGACAGTTTGTATCTCTACGACAGTTGCTGTCTGACCAATTTTCAGGATGTCCACATTCTTATAATCCCCAACATCGGATCATCTCATTGGTTCATTGTTGGCAAAATAATAAATTCAAACTCGATTGGGTTTTAATTTCCTGGGGCATAATTTAAATTGTTTAAATTTGAATTTTTGCCAAAACAGCAACCAAATTCAGATATTCATTTTAAAGCCAAATTTTAGATAATTTCACACTTCCAGTACACTGTGGTACTGCCATCTAGTTGTATGCACATGTGCTTGTAATGTCTCAATTCAGAAAAACACTCTGTCTTTCTTAAAGGTACAGTATCTGCCTTTAACTTCATAACATCTCCCCCCTTAAGAAAAAAATGAACCATCATAATGAAAAGATGGCTTTTCTTTCCCTAATTCTTAATCCCACTACTATGAAATACATATGTCATTAATCTAAGTTATACTTTTCATATTAATTTCTGTGCACATATGAAATTGGAACGATGCTGTTCAATTTTATCTACACCTTTTACTTCCACAATAACGCATCTGCTATCACATTTCTATGACTTGCAACATTTATGAATTGTAAATTAAAAGTCTGTACCATAAGACTGCAACAAAATAGTCTCATATATTTGTCTTTAAATCTTTCCAAATACGTGAGAGGATTATGGTCTGCGTACACAACCGTCTCCGATACATTGTTCGTCACAGAAATTAAAATGATGCAAAGTAAGTACCAAACTCAATAATTCTTGATGGGAGAGTATTTTTTCTGGTGGGTGTTGTATTTCTTTAAATAATAGCCAAATGGCTGTTCAATTCCATCATCATCTTCCTGTAGCAGTACAGCTCCAACTCCTATATCGTTAGCATCGATTGCAACTTTGAAGGATTTCAAAAATTTTTGTATAGCTAAACTTGGTGCAGTGGTTAATATGGCTTTTAATTTCTCAAATGCCATCAAAATTTTGTTCTTTGGTAAATCCATCAGTGTTGCTACCACACTGCTAAAGTTTGGAGCAAACTTCTGGTAGAATCTGCTTAGTTACAAAAATCGAAGTATTTCTTTCTTTGTAGATAGTCATGGAAATTCCTTGGTGGCCTTCGTCTTCACGTTCTTTGGAACCAACCTTCCATGTCTGATGTTACGTCCCAAGAACGTCATCTCTGCCTTCGCTAATTCTGTTTTCTTTAAGCTTATTATCAATTTTGCTTCTTGTAATTATTCAAAGAGGTCTGCCAACTGTGCCATGTCATCTTTCCATGACTCATTAAAGATCACTACATCTTCAAGATATATACCACAATTTGTTAATCTGGCCCCAACCCTGTTCATGAGTCTTTGGAATGTGGCCGGTGCATTTTTCATTACACAAAGGGCAACATTTTGAATTGTTTAAGCCCATTTATGCAGAAACTTATTTCACTTTCTTTAATAAAGGTACCTGTTAATAACGATGCAGTAGGTTCAACTTGCTGCTGTAAGTACCTTGTCCAACATTCTCTATGCAGTCCTCAAACCTTGATATTGGATAGGAGTTTGATTTACTTACAACATTACCTTCAGATAGTCTACACAAAATTGTTAATTCCCATCAGGTTTGAGAACGAACACGATCGGTGAATTCCACTCACTCTGACTCAGTTCGATGATATCTTCATTGACCATCACATCTACTTCCTTCTGGATCTTTGTGGCTTTGAGAGGATTAAGCCTCTAGGAGTGTCGTTTCATCGGAATAGCATTCCTACTTCCACCTCACGCACAATACTATTAGTCCTCCCCTTAATATTCCTGCATATGTCCTCGTAAAGCTGCAACAAACCTTTCTTTGCTCCTGAGACAGATAACTCACTTTCCTATCCAACCCTTAAAGGAATTCTTCATTATTCAACATATTTTGAGGCACATCAAAATCCACACCATCTGGATTTGATTCATCATTCTGCGGAGCAGTAACTAGCACCTGTTTCTCCAATTCCTTGTCTCTATTATAGTAAGGTTTCAACATATTAACATGACATACTTGATAGTTTTTTTTCCATCCAGCATCTTTACCAGATAGTTTACCTGACTCAACTTTTCCTCAATTTAATAGGGACCTGGCTTTGAAGGGATCTCCTACCACTGGTAACAATACTAATATGTCATCCACAGTAAAAGTGTCTGAATTTTAGAGTTTTTGTCTGCCACCTGCTTTATTCTATGCTGTGCCCTCTTCAGGTGCTGTTTAGCTAACTCATCTACCTGGTTAATCTCTCCCACACCTCAGATACATAAACCAAGTGTGAGATCTCTGTCTCTGGTCCTATCAATTTTTCTTTCATTAGTTTCAACAACCCTCTCACTTCATGTCCGAATATGAACTCAAAGGGAGTAAACTGAGTAGATTCATTGGGGCATGTCTAATGACAAATGATATGAATGGGATGCCTTAACCCAATCATTCGAGTAACCCTGACAGTACGCTCTGAATATGGTCTTCAGGGTCTGATGCCACCTTTCAAGGCTCCCTGGGAATCAGGACGGGGTGCACTTGATTTAAAGTGCTGTATGTCTAAGCTATCCATAACTTCCTTAAACAGCCTAACAGTAAAATTTGACCTTTGGTCAGACTGAACCTCCCTGAGTAGCCTATACCGGGTAAAGAAAGCTGCCAACTCCTCCACCATCCTTTTTGCCTTAACACTCTACAATGGAATTGCCTCCAGAAATCTGGTAGACATATCCATTATGGTTAGCAAGTACTGGTTCCCACTTTTAGTTTTCAGGAGGGGACCTACACAATCAATCATAATCTACATAAGGAGTTCTTTGAATGTGGAAATTGACAACAAAGTGCTGGTTTTATTACTTTCTGTGGCTTCTCCACCATTTGGCATGTATGACATGTATACCCCATCCTTATTGCAGTCCAAGCTAATGGAAGTGGTTTTGTGCTTTAGCCTGAGTCTTCCTCCCCCCTAGGTGACCTCCTACTGGGATGTAGAGCCACCTGTCTGATGCCACTGGCAACACAATCTGGTGTACTTTGCCCATTTCTCCTCTGCGCTAACCTGCAGTGGTCTCCATTTCATCCTAGGATTCTGATTCCTGTTCTGAGTATATATCTTCTATTGTCTGGTTTTCTTTTGGCTTCTCCACCACAAGGGATGTCACTCCCACCTTGGATCCTACCAGATCGTTCCCAGAAACAAACTGTATTCTTGGAACTGACGTTCTGACAATCACTCCCATTATTACTTCCCCCAGTCTTGATTTAGCTCTCCAACCTGATCTTACACAGAGGAATGCTAAATTTCTGTCCATCATTTCCACAAATTACCACTCTCTTGGGTAACATATCAGAAAGAGTACAAATTCTTTCATCTGTTACTATTAGAGGCTGATTAGCTCCTGTATCTCAAAATTGTAACTTCTTTCCCTTCTTCGCCCCCCCCCCCCCCCTCCTCCTCAGTAAACTTCATCCACAGAGGTGAAATCTTTATAGAAATCAGGCACTAACTCAATACCCAGCCCCTAACTATCTATGCAGTCTCCTGCTGCTCCTTGACTTTTCCTGGGGTTTCCATTACTACTTCCACGAATCCCAATGGCTTAGCCTCTTCTACTACATCTTTTCCCATAGTGCCTTTCTTCAATGACCAGCATTGTAATCTTGAGTCCCACCTTGCCACAGTGGAAACACTCGAGGCCTTTCACCTCCTTTCCACCCACTTGGGCTTTTTTTTTCACCTGTGGTAAAATACTCCCAGTGTGATCAACTTTTTGTTTTGTAGTGAATGATCTCCTCTTCTCCCAATTTCTATCCCTCACAGGATGAAATTCCTGCAGGAAACTAAATTTCACCTTATGCACCAATGCATGTTCATCTGCCATCTCTGCCGCTCTTCTCACTTCTTGAACTTTCTGTTCACTACATATTTTTTTTTTCATCTTTGAAAGTGAGTTTTTAAACTCCTCTGGCAGAATAATCCCTCTTAGAGTCTCATATGTCTTGTCTATTGTTAAAGCCTGCACCCATCTATCAAAATTGTTTCGTTCAGTTCTTTCAGAGGCTTAGGTTAGCAGGAGGGTTTAAGTACAAGGCAGACTGTGAAAGAAGGAAAAGGGAAGGATAACTCACGAGATATTGTTAGAGATGTTGGAAATCGTGAGAGCATAGAAACAAGTACAAGGGCACTTTATCTGAATGCTCGTAGCATTCGTAACAAGTTTGATGAGATAGCGTCACAAATCATCGTGAATGAATCTGATTTAGTAGCCATTACGAGATATGGTTACATGATGGTCTCAAATGAGAGTTAAATATCCAGGGGTATCAGACTATATGGCAGGACAGACAAGAAGGTAAGGGAGGTGGTATCATTCTGATATTCAACGATGACATCAGGACAGTGCAGAGAGATGATATAGAGTCTATGGAGAATAAGGTTGAATCCATTTGGATGGAAATTAGAAATTCTAAGAGGAAAAAGTCACTGATAGGTGTAGTCTATAGACCACCAAATAATAACATCACATTGGGGCAGGCAATAAACAAAGAAACAACTATTGCCTCTAAAAGTGGTATGGCAATTATCATGAAGGATTTTACTCTTCATGTTGATTGGTCGAACCAGCTCAGTCAGGGTAGCCTTGAGGAGAAGTTTGTTGAGTGTTTCCTGGATAGGTTTCTTGCTCAGTATGTATAACAGGCATACCGTTTTGGGTACTGTTGGGGGAGATGGCTCACCAGGGGAGGGCAGCAGTCGCCAGGATCATGGCACTGTGGTGGGCACTGCTGTTCAGAAGGGCAGGAAAAAGACTCGTAGGGCCATAGTCATAGGGAATTCTATTGTGAGGGGAGTAGATAGGCGGTTCTGTGGCTGAAAACGGGACTCCCGGATGGTATGTTGCTTCCCAGTTGCTTGGATCAAGGATGTCACCGATCGGCTGCAGAGCCTTCTAAAAGGGAAGGGAAACAAGATGAGGTCCTGAGAGAAGTTAAAGAGAAAACCTCAAAGGTAGTATTGCTGGGATTACTACCAGTACCACGTGCTAGCCAGCATAGAAATGGAAATGAATGAACACATGGCTTGAGTGATGGTGTAAGAGGGAGAGGTTCAGATTTGTTGGATATTGGGACTGGTTCTGGGGAAGGTGGGACTATTACAAAATGGATGGTCTACATCTGAACCAGACCAGAACCAATGTCCTTGGGGGAGTGTTTTCTACTACTGTTGGGGAGGTTCTAAACTAATGTGGCAGGGGGCTGTGAACCAGAAGAGAAAACAAGTAGGCAGGAAGGTGGAGACTAAGAATTATGAACATAGCATTAACAAAGGGGAGGCAGAGAGCAGATGAGTTCAAAAGAACTGGTGGCATGAAATGCTTCTACTTTTATGCAAGTATAGTGTTAAGGCAGATGAACTTAGGGCTTGGACTGGTGACTGGGAGTATGACGTTATTGCAATCACAGAGACTTGGTTGAAGGAAGGGCATGATGGTTGGCAATTAAATGTTCCAGGATATAGACGCTTCAGACAGGACAGGGAGGGAAGTAAAAGAGGAGGTCGAGATGCATTGCTGGTCAAGGACAATATCACGGCTGTGCTAAAGGAGCACACTATGGAGGTCTTGGGTAGTGAGGCATTATGAGTAGAGCTGAGAACTAAGAAGGATGCAGTTACACTGTTGGGGCTGTATTACAGGCCTCCCAACAGTGAGCGTGAGGTAGAAGAACAAGTACGTAAACACATTGTGGAAAGATGTAGAGGCAATAGGGTAGGGGTGATGGAAGATTTTAATTTGCCCAACATTGACTGGGATACACTTAGCGTCAGAGGTCTGGATGGGGTAGAATTTGTAAGAAGCGTCTAGGAAAGTTTTCTAGAGCAGTATGTCAATAGTCTGACGAGGGAAGGTGCCATATTGGACCTGGTACTGGGGACCAAACCAGGACAGGTGGTAGAAGTTGTGGTGGGGGATTTCTTTGGGAACAGTGACCACAATTCTGAAAGTTTTAGAATACTCATAGATAAAGAAGAGTACTAAGGGAAGAGTACTAAGCTGGGACAAGGCCAATTATAAAAAAATTAGACAGGAGCTTGGAAATGTGGATTGGACACAGCTATTTGAAGGGAGGTCCACGTTTGAGATGTGGGAGGCTTTCAAAGACAGGTTAAAGACAGTGCAGGATAGGTATGTCCTATTGAAGGCAAAGGATAGGAAGGGCAAGATTTGTGAACCGTGGATGACAGGAGAAGTTGTACGACTAGCCAAGAGGAAAAGGAAAGCATACATGAGGTCTTGGCAGCTAAGAACAGAAAGGGCCCTGAAAGAATATCGGAGGGATAGGACATGTCTTAAACGAGGAACCAAGCAGGCAAAAAGGGGTCATGAAATAGCTTTAGCAAGCAGAATTAAGGAAAATCCCAAAGCATTTTATTCTTATATAAGAAGCAAGCGGGTAACTAGAGAAAGGATTGATCCACTAAAGGATAACGAAGGAAGGCTGTGTGTCGAACCTGAGAGAATGGGTGCGATTCTGAATGATTACTTTGCATCAGTGTTCACTGAGGAGAGGAACATGATGAATGTTGAGATTAGAGATAGAAGATTGATTAGTCTGGATCACGTTGGCATAAGTAGGGAAGATGTGTTGGGTAGGCTCGAGGTTATTAAGGTGGACAAATCCTCAGGACCTGATGGGATTTATACCAGATTGCTGAGGGAGGCGAGAGAGGAAATAGCTGGGGCCCTGACAGATATCTTTGTGGCATCCTTAAGTACAAGCGAGGTGCTGTAGGACCGGAGAGTTGCTCATGTCCCCTGTACAAGAAGGGTAGTAGAGATATTCCAGGTAACCACTGACCAGTGAGTCCAACGTCGGTGATGGGAAAGTTGCTGGAGAAGGTACTGAGGGATAGGATCTATTTATATTATAAAATAATGGGCTTATCAGTGATAGGCAACATGATTTTGTGCGGGAGAGATCATGCCTTACCAATTTAATAGAGTTCTTCGAGGAAGTAACCAAGTTGATAGATGAAGGGAGGGCTGTTGATGTCATATACATGGACTTTTGTAAGGTGTTTGATAAGGTTCCCCATGGTAGACTAATGGAGAAAGTGAGGTCACATGGTGTGCAGGGTGTTCTAGCTAGGTGGATAAAGAACTGGTTGAGCAACAGGAGACAGAGTAGTAGTTGAAGGGAGTTTCTCGAAATGGAGATAGGTGACCAGTGGTGTTCCGCAGGGGTCAGTATTGGGGCCACTGTTGTTTGTAATATACATAACTAATCTGGAAGAGGGCACTCTTCCAGCAAGTTGCAGATAACACGAAGATTGATGAGGTAGCAGAAAGCATAAGGGATTGTCAAAGAATACAGGAGGATATAGATAGACTGGAGAGTTGGGTGGAAAAATGGCAGGTGGATTTCAATCCAGACAAATGTAAGTTGATGCATTTAGGTAAGACTAATTCTGGACGGGATTATACAATGAATGGAAGAGCCTTGGGAAAAGTTGATGGGCAGAGAGATCTGGGAGTGCAGGAGCATTGTACCCTGAAGGTTGCTGCACAGGTGGATAGAGTGGTCAAGAAGGCGTATAGTATACTTGCTTTCATTGGAAGGGGTATTGAGTGTAAGAGCTGGCAAGTCATGTTAACATTGTACAAGGCATTGGTTCGGCCACATTTAGAGTACTGTGTACAGTTCCGGTTGCCACATTACCAAAAGGGTGTGGATGATTTGGAGAGGGTGCAGAGGTTCACGAGGATGTTGCTTGGTATGGAAGGTGCTAGCTATGAAAAAAGGTTGAGTAGGTTAGATTTATTTTCATTAGAAAAAAGAAGATTGAGAGGGGACCTGATTGAGGTTTATAATATCATGAAAGATATAGACAGGGTGAATGGAGACAAGCTTTTTCTAGAGTTAAGGATTCAATAACGAGAGGTCATGCTTTCAAGGTGAGAGGTGGAAAGTTTAAGGGGCATGCACGCAGCAAGTACTTCACACAGAGGGTGGTGGGAGATTGGAATGCGTTGCCAACAGAGGTGGTAGAGGCAGGCACAGTTGATTAATTTAAGATGTGTCTGGATAAATGCATGAGTAGGTGGGGAGTAGAGAGGTACAGATGCTTAGGAATTGACCGACAGGTTTAGACGGTACATTTGGATCGGCTCAGGCTTGGAGGGCCGAAGGGCCTGTTGCTGGGCTGTAAATTTTCTTTGTTCTTTTGTATGTAGTGAAACCGATAAGGGAGGAAGCTATCCTAGATCTGGTGGTGTGTAATGAGACAGGAATAATTAATGATCTCAGGGATCCTCTTGGAAGGAGCGATCATAGTATGGTTGAATTTAGAAAACAGGTGGAGAGTGTGAAGATAAAGTCCCATGCTTAACCAAGGGAGACTGCAATAGAATGAGGGAAGACTTGGCTAAAGTAGACTGGAAACAAAGATTTTATGGTGGGACAGTTGATGGGTAGTGGAGGACTTTCAAAGCAATTTTTCAAAGTGCTCAGCAAAAGTATATTCCAGTGAAAAGGAAGTACTGTTTTTAAAAAAAAAGGCAATCTGCCACGGATGTCTAAGGAAATAAGGGAGGCTATCAAATTGAAAATGAAGGCATACAAAATGGTCAAGATCAGCAGGAAACTAGAAGATTAGGAAAACTTTAAAGGTCAACAGAAAGCCATAAAAAGAGCTATAAAGGAAAGATAGAACATAAGAGAAAATTAACACCAAATAGAAAGACCAATAACAAAAGTTTCTATAAATGTATAATGTGAAAAAGAGTGGCTAAAGTAAATGTTGGTCCTTTAGAGGATGAGAAGGGGCATTTAGTTTTGGGGTATGATGAAATGGCTGAGGCATTGAATAGATATTTTGTGTCGGTCTTCATAGTGGAGGCACTAATAACATGCCAGTAATTGACTAAGAGACACAGGCAGGTGAGGACCTGAAAACAGTCATTATTGTGGAAGACTTAGTGTTGGGCAATCTAATGGAGCTAAGCATAGACAAATCTCCTGGCCCTGATGGCATGCATCCCAGGATACCAGAAGAGATGGTGGGAGAAATAGGAAGTGCACTTGTGGTAATTTTCCAAAATTCGCTTGTCTCTGGGACAGTTTCAGTAGAATGGAAAACAGCAAATATGATGCTACTGTTTGAAAAGGAAGGTAGACAAAAAAAAAGAGGAATTCTAGACCAGTTAGCTTAACCTCTGTAGTTGAGTCCATTATCAAGGAAGAAATAGCACAGAATCCGAGATAGAAATTGCCCCGTTGGGTAGATGCAGCATGAATTCAAGTAGGACTGGTCATGTTTAACTAATCTTTTGTAATTCTATGAAGTTATTACGAGCAAGGTGGACAATGGGGACCTAGTAGATGTGGTATACCGAGATTTCCAATTGGCCTTTGACAAGGTGCTGTAGAAGAGGCGGCTGCATAAGGTAAAAAGGTATGCCATTACAGGTAAAGTTTAACATGGATAGAGGATTGACTAACTAACAAGAAACAGCGTCAGGGACCCAGGTTCGATTCCAGCCTCAGGTGACTGTGTGGAGTTTGCACATTCTTTCCATGTCTGCACGTGTTTCCTCCGACAGCTCCAGTTTCCTCCCACAATCCAAGGATGTGCAATTTAGGTGAATTGGCTGTGCTAAATTGCCCATTGTGTCTAGGGATGTGTGGTTTAGGTGCATTAGCCAGGGGTAAATTTGGAGTAGTAGGGGAACTAGTCTGGCTGGGTTACTCTTCAGAGGGCCAGTGTAGACTTGTTGGACCAAATGGCCTGTTTCCACACTATTGGGATTGTATGGTTCTATGAAGCAAACAGTGGGGCTGATTGAGTACTATTCTGGTTGGCAATCAGTAACTAGTGGTGTGCCTCAGGAATCAGTGTTAGGACTGCAGATATTCTGTTTATATTGATGATTTGGAACTGGGGACCATGTGTAGTGTGTCAAACTTTGCAAATGACACTAAGATGAGTGGCAGAGCAAAACGTGCAAAGGACTGTGAAACTTTGCAGAGGAACATAGATATTTAAGTGAGTGGGCAAAGATCTGGCAAATGTAATACAATGTTAATAAATGTGTAGTCATCCATTTTGGTAAGCGTAACAGGGAAAAGGGCTATTACTTGAATAGTTAAAAAGTTGCTGCATGCTGCTATGCAGAGGGACCTGGTGTTCTTGTGAATGAATCATAGAAGGTTGATCTGCAGGTACAACAAATAATTAGGAAGGCAAATAGAATTTGGTTCTTCACTGCCAAAGGTTTTGAATTTAAAAGCAGGGAGGTTATGTTGCAGCTGTACAGGGTGCTAGTAAGGCCACACCTGGAGTACTGCGTGCAATTTTGCTCTCCTTACTTGAGAAAGGATGCACTAGCGCTAGATGGGGTGCAGAGAAGGTTCACTCGGTTCATTCTGGAGTTGAAGGGGTTAGTTTATGAGGAACGACTGAGTAGACTGGGATTATATTCATTGAAATTTAGAAGAATGAGGGGCGATTTTATAGAAACATATAAAATTATGCACGTGCTTTGGACCAGGCCTGACCCCTCAAAATATTTTTTAAGCAAGTGGCCCAGAGTGTAATTGTGGGAAAAGATTTGTTAATCCACGATAGGCCTACAAAAGCAAATTGGCCAAATTGTACCAGAACACCCAGAATTCCCGAGCAGCTCACGAACTGGGTCAGACGGACGCAGACAATGGAATACGCTTTAAGCTCCCATGGACATGACAGAGGTGTCAAAGCCTGAAGGGCAGTTTCACAACCCAGCTACACCAAAGCCACACAAAGAGCAGGACAGACAGGCACCACAGGACAATGGAAACACATCACCACTTCAGAAAAGACTTTAACAACTACCTGTGAAGATGAATGGAACCATGATACTGTCAGGATGTTGCATTGTTTGAAGGAACAGGACATTCATCCGATAAACTGTTTTCTAATTAGCATCCTTGCAACTAAATTACTCCATTTCCAGAAACGTTGTAGTTTCCCATTTCTTAATCAACGTCATTTTGCAGCATTACTATAAAACTGGTCTCATCCTCAGCTCTGGGAGGAGAAATCAAATTCTCTGTGCAGACTGTCAGTTCTGTGTCAGCTGGTCTGTTTTCTCCTCCAGCGATATCGCTTGCAATAAACTGTTTGTTAATTTCACTTCGAGCTGTGTTTTGTGATCTTTAGCCAATTGGGAATTTCTCTGACAGTAACTTTGCTGTTTTTTTCAGGTAAACGTATAACGGATATTCCCAGAATGAAGTAGCTGGTCAGACTGCCGAGTTTTAAACAAACAGAATTTATTTAGAAAATTATGGAATGAAACACAACAAACCAAAAGTGGAATAACTTAGTCTGTCAGGTTCGGATAGGGTATCTCGACTTAGTGATGCTGTTTCAAAATACTTGCAACAGTCCCATTAAGCAAACCCCTTAGCATAAAGAGTAAAAATTACAGAAAAAGTTTACAGGTTACCTAGTCAGATGGGCAGAAGGAGGAAGAGTACTAGGCTGGACTTGCTCCAGCAGCCTTTCTTCACATACATGGTTGCTGAACTGAATCAAAAAACTTAGCGGCTTGGACTGGCCACTCCCTTTCATTTATACAAGTTATTTTAAAGCATGTAAGTTTTCTGCCTGGGGCGATGTCTGTTAACTGTAAACAAATGGGCCCTAAAATTTATGCAAACTCTCAGACTTTTCAGAGTCTGGGCAGTTTGCAACCTCTGAAAAGAAACCAAGGACAACCTAACCTTGTCAAAGGAACAGGTTTGTCACAAAGGGAATAGATAAGATTGACGTAGAGAGAATATTTCCACTAGCAGGTGAAACTAGGAAAAGAGGGCACAGCCACAAAATTAGGGGAACAGATTTAGGACTGAACTGAGAAGGAACTTTTTCACCCAGAGAGGTGTAAATCTATGGAATTCTCTGCCCAGTAGTTGATGCTACTTCGGTAAACGTTTTTCAAGCTAAGATAGATTTTTTTTTTGAACAATAAAGGAATTAGGGGTTACAAGTGAGAGGGTAGGTAAGTGGAGCTGAATCCATGAAAAGAAAATAAATTTATCTTTGAGGTTATAGCTGCAGGTTGCAGGTATATTATTGCAGCCCAACAGTCAGTAATACAGCTTGCTCACTGGGACCTGGGAAAGTGTGAGAGAGAGAGATCAGCCATAACCTGATCGAATGGCGGATCAGCCTCAAAGGGCCAGATGGCCTCATCCTGCTCATAGTTTTCACGTTATGTAATGAACCCAACATAAGTCTGACCTGGTTGTTTATGTTTATGTATGCTCTCTATGTTCTTCCGGTACCAATTCATAGGCACTCAAAATAGTCTTTTTGACATCTGTTTAATCTCTTGACTGCTCATCTGGCAGCGCTGCAAATACTTCACTAGCTCCTTAGTCTAAACTAGCACTACCCACAAGTTCTCTGGCCACTCCATCTGCGTAGCCAATTTTTCAAATGAAATAAAAAAGGCTTCGCCATCTTTCTCATCAAAATGTGGCAATGTTTTAACATATTTGTATATATACTACCTTCTGCCTTCATCTCCATCCTGTTAATTTGACTTTCCTTACTAATTCACAACTTTTGAAGTTCAAATTCTCTCGCCCTTTCTCTTTCCTCAGCCAAGAACCTTCCCTACCTCTTTTTTTTATCTTCTAACTCCATTTGCCTCAATTGCAATTTAAGTTTTTCTAACTCTACTGCACTTGTCTGTTTCACTGATGTAGTTCAGTACTTGACCAACTCCATTACGATTTCAGCTTTTCTATTATCCCTGGTTAAATCCATTTCTAACCTATTTGCTAATTCTAAAAGTATATCCTTTCTCTGGCTTTCTAAACTTTCTTAGCAAATTTGGGAAGCATCTTCAAACCCCAGAACCTCTAGAAATGTTAAGAGCCATTTCCCTCACTTTTAATTTAACCAACTGTAAGTAACCGGAATTAAACTAATTTTCTCACCTCAATTTTATTTAAAGATCCGGGATACTAATCACCAAGTGTTTAAATCTGCTGTGACCTTTCATACTCCAAATCTGTTCAAATCCGTCCAAATCCCTGACTGAATTTGTCTAAACCTGTTCAAATCTATCCAAATCTCAGACGACAAGCCCCCAAACTCTTACGATGTGATAGTTAAGCCCCACTGTTAATTAAAACCAAACACCCAGAGAAACTCACCTCACCTCGTAATCTGTTAAAATGTGAGTGACGGAGAACATCTAAATTTCACTATTTCAAAAAAAAATTTACTTTTTCTAACTCTAATAATGAATGTTAAACAAAAACTATTCACAAATCCAAATTCTCCTTTTCTTAATTACTTGCTATCTGACCCCAACTCAATAAAATAATATGCTGTTCCAATAACACACTTATTAAACATTGTATTAACTTAATCTCAACATCACACAGTCTCTGTCGTCTTTGATGTTTTCACTCTTCCAGCCGTTGATCTCACTGGGTCGTTGTCTTTCTTTTTTACTATGAGTATGTTTCTCATGAAAAGGTACCTTTGATAGAGAGTGTTTTCTAATTTCTTCGAGAGCAAGATATTAGATGGGCAGTTAGATCTACGACAGTTGCTCTCTGACCAACTTTCAAGATGTCTGCAATCTTATAACCCCCAACATCAGGCCATTTCATTGAATGGATGTTGGCAAAACAATAAATTCAAACTCAATTGGGTCTTAGAATCATGGGGCATAATTTAATTGATTGGTTGAATTTGAATTGTCGTCAAAACAGCAACCAAAATTCAGGTATCCCTTTCACAGCCAAATGTTACATATTTTCAATTTTCCAGTACACTCTGGGACTGCCATCTAGTTGTATACTTGTAATCTCTCAGTTTAGAAAAGCATTCTCTCTCTCAAAGATGCAGTACACACCTTCAACTTCATAACACAGTTGATACGGGTAGGTAGGTGAAAGTGAGTGCTGCAGATGGTGGAGATCACAGTCAAGATTAGAGTGATGCTGGAAAAGCACAGCAGGTCAGGCAGCATCCGAGGAGCAGGAGAATCGATGTTTTGGGCATAAACAACTTCCTGTTGAAGGGCTTATGCCCGAAACGTCGATTCTCTTGCTCTTCGGATACTGCCTGACCTGCTGTGCTTTTCCAACACCGCACTCGACTCTGATCTCTAGCATCTGCAGTTCTCACTTTCTCCTCATATCCAGTGCTTCCATCCATTTCTTGCGGAATGAATCAAATTGGCTGAAGACTGGAATCTGTAATGCTGGGGACCACGGGAGGAGGCTGAGGTGAATCATTCACTTGACACTTCTGGCTGAAGGTTTGTTATGAAAGCGTCATCTTTATCTTTTGCATTGATGTGTGTTCTGGATTCTTCCATCGGGAGACAGGGATATTTGTGGAATCTCCTCCTTCAGTGAGTTATTTAATCATCCACCACCATTCATGACTGGATGTGGCAGGACTGCAGAATTTAGATCTGACTTGTTGGTTGTGGGATCACCTTGTTCTGTCTATCACTTGCTGCTTATGCTGTTTGGCATACAAGTAGTTCCATTTGGTAGCTTGGCCAGGTTGACATGCCAGGTTCTAATGTTATGAAGGTGTGGATGTGTATTGTTCCTTTAAGCGAGAGAGAAAGCCAGCAAGGATTGACTGAAATGACTGTGTCCTGAACACGGTAAAAATGCAACATTTGGTTCACACATAGCTGGTGCTGTGTTCCATAGAACAAAAAGAAATTCAAATTCGGCCAATCAGTTTAAATTATGCTCCAGATACTAACATCCAATTGAATTTGAATTTTACTTGTTTGGGATGACGTCAAACCAATGAAATGATCTGATATTTTGAATAGTTAGGGGGAGAACTGCCAAGAAAACTGACAAGTATAGACTGCTAGCCTAATAGCTGTCTGAAAGGTACCTGTTTATATGAAAGACCTGTGCAGAATACTGAAGAAAGGATGACAGACGGAAATCTGCAGAGGAAGATACGAAGAGAAGAATCGATAGCTGGCTGGTCTTGAAATTTGAATTTATGTTTTGTAAATCTTAATCAGGGTTTTTATCAGACCAGTATTGTAGAGTGGGAGGTAATAAAAAGGTTTAAGAGAAAGGAGTTATAAATAGTTGTTTAATGTTCTCTTTTGGATTTAAAGAATAAAATTGTTAATTTTTATTTTAAATTGTGACTTCTAGGATAGTTTTTTACCTCTCAAAATTTAACAAATTACGGTGCAAAGTGAGCTTCTCTGTGTATTGGGTTTAAATTAACAGAGGGGTTTACCCCGCGTAGTAACACTAGTACTTTTCCTAGTTCTCTCCTACATTAGGAAATTATAATGATCTTAATCTTTTCATTCTATTTGTAACTTATTCATCTTTAACCATCCAGAGACTGCGAGCTTTTGATCCTCTTCAACTTGCCCACATAAGAATGTGCCTATTGTATTTAGATCAACTTGAAGTTGTCCTGTTGCTCAGTTCCTCATGAATAATCTTCAGAGTTCAATGTTTAACATGGAACTTTCCAACTAAAAAGTTTTAGATATATTGGATCAAAAACTATAGTTACCTCCAATGAATTCAGTTTGATCATGAACTTTTTATAGTTCGTATTTAATATACATTATTATATTTTGTTTCTGTGCTTCATTACAATCTAAACGGGTTGCTCAATGAAGCTTTTTGATATTTTTTGCTAGAAATTGAGGTTCCAGCTTTAACTGAAAACCATTTACATTTACAACAGAGTATGATGTGATTTTGTCTGATGTGTAATATTTTTCATATTCTAGGAAACTTTGGCAAAGCAAGCTAAAGCGTTGAAGGACACAGTCAAATCTTTGAATGATGAACTAAAGAAGGTGACTTAATGAAAACCCAAGTAATGGTTTTGATAGTAGGCAGCTGTCATTTTAAAGTAGGTGCAATTAGTGATAATACAAAACGCAATCATAGCTTAGGGGTGGTGAATTACCCGTGAAAAAAAAGCTAAAAGCTTTAGTTGTACACACTGTTGGGCTGTGGCCTTTGTTGCTTTTTCCTGTCTCATGTCCTTCTACTGCTCAGAGTTTATTCTTTCCACCAGAGAGTGTTAGTGCTTAACTCCAATGAGCCCAACATTTGACATTCATGTCCCAATTGCTAGACATGGCCTTCCTTTTGGACAGGTGGCCATCCAGTTCTCCTTATCAACCTTGCCCGCTGTCTTCTGATTGTAAAATACCAGAGGAGCGATGACCTCGTTCAATACCTGCATTGTTGTCGCACTTTCCCTATACCCTGAGTAACATTGCCAGCTCCTGGAGTGCATCTCAAAGTAGGAGCATTGGTTGGCATCAGTATTCCAGGACTCTTGACACTGCACCTCCCTCTGTCATCATCCTCAAAGGAGAACCTAAAAGTTCCAGCTTTCACTATTTACCCACAGTAATGTTCTGAATTTTACGACCTGGTCCTGTCAGTACAATTTCCATTCACTCAATTTCTACTACTGCTCTCAACACTGGAGGAAATGTTGGAACCCAAACTGCTCAATCCCTGTCCTTCTCCCAAGAACATACTGATTCCTGATTGTTCATGAAATAATAGTCTGATAGATCTTTTTGCTGTAGTGTGGTGTGGAACCATTGAAAAGGAATTTCAAGCATTTTAATCTGCTCATCTATGAGTAGCAGTATCTGACAGATCCATGCCCTATTCTGAGAAATCCTGATGCAGTCTGTGATGATTAACAACTGTAGTGATGCACATGAAAAGCCGCAGATCGCATTATTCATTTCATAGTTGAAAAGGATGTCAGCATTAAATCACAGTCGGCATTCAGATCTCAAGTTCTCCAATTTTTAGACACTTCTGTCATGTTTATGCGATATATAAAATTTTAAGTATGCACTGTTCTTTTAGTGATGTTGATTTGACTCAAAAACATTAATTTTAACCAGACACCTATCTATTCTTTAGAATGATAATTTAGAATGATTGCCATCAGTTTGACTCTTGCACCAATGCAAGATAATGGTCTTCATAATTTAGACAGTTTACTTATGTTTGATTAGCTC
The DNA here is from genome assembly GCF_020745735.1 of Hemiscyllium ocellatum. Lineage (NCBI taxonomy): Eukaryota > Metazoa > Chordata > Chondrichthyes > Orectolobiformes > Hemiscylliidae > Hemiscyllium > Hemiscyllium ocellatum. The sequence goes on from NC_083426.1 coordinate 48,667,376, forward strand.
AGTTTTTGGTGTTGATTTTACAACCTCAATCCTTTAAAGAATTTATAAGTGAAAATTCATGTTATAAAAGAATTCCAACTTATTCCAACTTTAAACATAAGCCCCAAGACCTCTTATGCTGTTTACTTTGTTTCCTATGGAGCAGATTATTCGGCACCTCTGTCTCAAGCTTTCTACGTAGAAAAAAAGGACAAATACACCTTTTAGAGCAGAGTATCAACATAGTATTGGGCAGCATGGTGGCTCAGTGGTTAGCACTGCTGCCTCACAGCACCAGGGACCTGAATTTGATTCTACCTTGGGCAACCATCTGTGTGGAGTTTGCGCATTCTCCCTGAGTTTTCGTGGGTTCCCTCTGGGTGCTTCGGTTTCCTCCCACAATCCAAAGATGTGCAGGTTAGGTGAAATTTTGGCCATGCTAAATTGCCCATGATGTTCAGGGATGTGTAGGTTAGGTGCATTAGTCGAGGGTAAATGTAGAGTAATAGGGTAGGGGAATGGATTTGGGAGGTTTATTCTTCAGAGGGTCAGTGTGGATTTGTTGGGCCAAATTGTCTGTTTCCACACTGTAGGGATTCTATGAATTCTATGATGAATTATCAGGTGCCACTTTTATCATTATCAGATTCTCATTTAATGTCCAGATAGTTGTTTAAAAAATTAAGAGGCTAAATTAACAGATTTGCATTTATTTTTGTGTCTTCAGTGATTTAACCATTACTATAACAATAGAACAGACGTGTTGCATCATGTATCAAACCTAATTATTATAGTATTTTAATAAACAATGCCAGTGGGTTGAGTTTTATGATTTTCTGCCAAGTGTTTATTTTCAGTGAGATTCATAGCAGCTGACTTATCACGTCTGTTTTCTCAAACAACTTACCACTTCTTAATTTATTAACTGTGCAATAGACTTGATTTGATTTATTTATTGACACGTGTATTTTGATACAAAATATGGTGAAAAGTGTTCTGTACCATCTGTAATGATTGGAATGATGTCAGCCAGGTGGAAATCATAGGATATGAGTTCCCTAATTGGGGCTTTTAATCTAGTCCGAGTAGGGAGTCCTGACTGACATTTATGAACAGGAGTTTCAGGGGTTCTGCTCACCCTAGGAGCCGGCTTATGCTGCGTGCATCAGTACAATGTGTTATGTATGTATAAATAAAGAGTGACTTGGTGATGGGATAATGCCCTTCATGGAATTATTTAAGTGGCGACGAGAGAGAAACACACCCCTAAAGAGATTCACTCACAACATTTGTCTTTGAATTGCAGTAATCATTTCTGGCATCATACCACAATTTGGGAAGCTGGATTCATTCTAACCAGCCATCAAAGATGGGCCTAGTTTGTAGAAAGAATGCATTACTTTTTGTTGGTAAATGACATTGGAACAGGTGAGAAGCAACAAGCAATTCTCATGGCAGCTTTTTCGATTATGCGGAGCCTAACTTTCCCAGAAGCACCAGATACTTCAAGTGTTGACGGATTTAGCGAAGGAATATTATGACCCCAGCCGCCTCTAATTCTGAGATGCTCTGTTTTACTCAACAGTTTGAGAGGCGGGGAATCCACATTGGGATTTTTGACAAGGTTAAGATGACTGGCAGATGTATGTGATTTTGGTTTAATGCTAAGTGAGATACTGAGAGAATTGAATAGAAGTGAATTTATTGTAACGTGTATCGAGGCACAGTGAAAAGCTTTGTCTTACAAGCAATACAGGCAGATCACATAGTTAAATAGCATAGATAAGTAAATAATAGGTAAACAGTGGCAAAACAAACCACTGGTACAAGCGAATGCTAGGAGTTTGTGAGTCCATTCAGTATTTTAACAACAGTAGGGCAGAACTGTTTCGAAACCGGCTAGAGCATGTGTTCAGGCTTCTGTACCTTCTCCCAGATGGTAGATGTTGTAGAAAAACATTGCCAGGATGGGATGGATCTTTGAGAATGCCGGCGGCCTTTCCTTGACAGCGGGCCTGGTAGGTGGATTCTGTAGATGGAAGGTTGGCCTTCGTGATTGTCTGATCGGAGTTCACCACTCTCTGTAACCATCTCCAATCTTAAATTGTACAGTTGCCATTACAGGCAATGATATATTTGGGCAGAATGCTCTCGATGGCGCACCTATAAAAGTTGGCAAGGGTATTCATCACCATGCCAAAATTTCTTAGCTGCCTGAGGAAGAGGAGACTTTGTTGGGCCTTTGTAACCGGTGTATCCATGCAAAGAGTGCAAGAAAGCTTGTTGTTGATGACCACTCCCAGGAGCTTGACACTCTCCACTCGTTCCGCCTCTGTGCTGTTAATGTGTAGGGGGGCATGAGTAACATCCTGCCTAAAGTCAGTAATGAGTTCCTTGGTTTTGCCGGCATTGAGAGTTAGGTTGTTCTCATTGCACCATTTTTCCAGGTCTTCCACCTCCCATCTATAGTCCGTTTCATCACCATCTGAGATTCAACTAACATGGTGTCATCAGCAAACTTCTAAATGGCATTAGTCTGGTATTTGGTGACATAGTCATGGGTATACAGTAAGTACAGTAGGGGGCTGATTACACACTCCTGGGGTGCTCCACTGTTGAGTGTTAGTGAGAATGAAATACTGTCCCCAATCTTCACTGATTGTGGCTTATGGGTCAGGAAATTGAAGATCCAGTTGTAGAAAGTGGGGCTCAGTCCAAGATCACTAAGTTTAGTAGTCAGTCTCGAGGGGATAATAGTGTTGACTACAGTTCAGCCTTCAATTAGTAGGATTCTTACATAGCTGTTATTGGTGTCACAATGTTCAAGGGTGGAGTGAAGGGCAAGTGATATGGCATCTAACGAGGATCTGTTGGTCCAATAGGTAAATTGGAGTGGGTCAAGAGTAGTGGGGAGGCTGGAGTTGATTAATGCCATGACCAGCCTTTCAAAGCATTTCATGACCTCCCAAGGGCAGTAGTCATTGAGACATGCTGCATGAGCCGCCTTAGGCACAGCGATGATGTTGACCTTCTTGAAACAGGCCAACTGCAGGGGAAGGTCGAAGAGACCTCTGCCAGTTGATCTGTGCATGTTCTGAGTGCATGGCCTTGTGCTCTGTCTGGTCCCATCACTTTCCTTGGATTCATACGAAGGAAAACTGATCTGGCCTCTGATGCGGTGACTGTTGGGATAGGTTCGTCAGGACTTCTCAGAATAGGTGTTACCTCTCTGCTGAAATGCTGCTCAGAGCGAGCATAGAAGGTGTTGAGACAATCTGGGAGGGATGTATCATCATCTGATATTTTGCACTGTCTCTTTTTAGAACTTGTGATGTCATCCAGTCCTTGCCATAATCGCAGGATGTCTATCTGGGTCTCTAGTTTGGGTTAGTATTAGTCCTTGGCTGTCTTAATGGCTCTGTTAAGATCATACATGGGTTCCTTATATTTGAGTGGGTGTCCTGATCTGAAGGCCTCACACCTGGTTTTTCGCAGCTTCTGTATGTCCTGATTTATCCAGGGTTTCCTGTTGTGGAACACCTGGATTGATTTCCTCAGTATGCAATCCTCTACACATTTGCTGATAAAGTCTGTGACGGTAGTGGCGTACTCATCTAAGGTGCCTGCGGACTGTTTGAATATGGCCCAATCAGCCGATTCCAGACAGCAGTGGAGTTGATTTCTGTCTCCTCCGACCAGTACTGGACCTGTATCCGCGAGGGATCTCCTGAGCTTTTGCCTGTAAGCCGGAAGAAGAAACACGACATTGTGGTCAGAGTTCTCAAAATGAGGGTGGGGGATGGAGTGATAGGCATCTTTCACAGTGGTGTAGTAGTAATCTAAAATGCTTGGGCCCCTAGTTGGGCAGGTAATGTTCTGGTGTTACTTGGGCAACATCTTCCTTTGATTGGCTTGATTGCAGTTGCTAGTTACAATAACCAGGGTCTAGGAGTGTTCCGTCTTCAGTTAGTGGTGGAGTGCAGCACATCCAGAGCTTCCTCAACCTTTGCTTGGGGCAGTATGTACATAGCAGTTAGTGTAGCAACGGTAAATTCCTGTGGTAATTAGAAGGGGTGGCATTTGATGTTAAGGAAGTCAACGTTTGGGGAACAATGCCTACCCAGGGTTGCAATGTCCATCCATAACAAGTTGTTGATTAAAAAGCAAACCCCTTCTTATCTGAGGACGCTGTACGGTCCATACGATGGATAGAAAAACCATCAGCCTGAAGTGCGCAGTCAGGAATGGATGGGTTGAGCCAGGTTTCTGTGAAGCAGAGTGCGCAGCAGTCCCGCAGTTCACGCTGGAAGCTGAGCTGTGATCTGAGCTCGTCCCTCTTGTTCTCCAGAGATTGTACATTTGCTAGGAGTAAGCTAGGAAATTGTGTGTGGTGTGGGACGGGGTGGGGGGGGGAGAATATCTTAAAACCACGTAGTTTCACACAGTTTGGTATGGGGGAATGTGACCATACAAAGCACCTACTAGCTGAAGCCCAACTACACTTCACACAAGAACTACAATTGGTTTTGTCATTAGAAAATGGAGCAAGTGGAGCTTATGAGTTGCAAGGTGTGCCGATGGAAGTGGACACCCTTGCCAGGTCGACTGAGCTTGGGAAACACCACTTGAATGAAAACGATTATCTAGCCTCACTCAAACATATCTGAAACGTCGGACCCTTGGTCGGCTCACAGCAAAGTCCCAAAATTATGCTAGTCCTTAGCTAAATGGTTAAAATTTTTTCAAGGATCTGGGCCGACAGGCCATTGTACTTGCTACCAGTATGCGACTCAAAACAAGAGTCCCACTAGGTCTAACATATGTAAGAAAACTCAAAGGCCAGTATTCAGGAGAGTGCACACCCTGTAAAGTCTACCTACAGCTGGTTTAGAACAGTTAAATTGCATAGTCATCCAAATCAGAGCCAAACAAAATAAGTGTTTGGTAAATGGGCCCAAGCTTGATGGGGCTAACTTGGTTGAGAAAGATTCAGCTTGATTGGCTCAACATTTTTCAATGCAAAAATGCCTGGCTGAGTGAAGTCCTAACTAAATGCCCAGAGATTTTTCAGGCAGGTCTCAGAACTATCAAAGGGACCAGTGCCACCTTACAATTTGACCAGGAAGAAATGTCACAATTCTACAAGGCTTGCCCACTGCCAAAAGTAAAGGCAGAAATCAAAAGAACAGAAAGCAAAGGAATCATCAAGCTAGTACAGTTTGCAAAATGGGCAGCACTTGTCATATCATTTGTGAGGCCCATTGGGTCAGTTGGTCTTTGCAGGTATTCAAACAAACAGTGAACCGCTTTTTGCAGTTGGATTAATATCCAATCTTGCACTGAGAGGATTTAAACACAAAAGCGTGGAGTCTGTCCTTCATGAGCCAATTGTCCCTGCAGTTGTAGTTAGATTACATTCCCAGAAATATGCTACAATTAATACCCATAAGGATTTGTACCAATGTACGAAACTGTCATTTGAAGCATTGTCAGCTATTCCAATGGATGATGGAGAATGTTTTACAAGTCTCCTCTAGGTCTCCATTTATCTGGATCATGCACTAAGAACCAAGAAGACCAATAAATAGCATTTAGAGAACTTGGACACAGTTGCTTAAATGTTTCTCCACGGTGAAGGACATTTTATGAGGGGAGAATTTGTGTGTTTTAACACTCCAGATGATGTACCTAAGCAACAGAGGTGGCAAGATCACATTACATCCCTCATACGTCATGTAGCCTCCCTCCTGATGCCCTTACACTTTCAATGGAAAAGGGTCAGCCTTGGAAATGGTCTCATATCCAAGAAGCAGCTATCATCGTCTAAGGTGCAATGTAGTGCTGATATGTGATGACTCCCCATACGGGACCTAATCCAAATGGGGAGACCTGGCTGGCAGATATAAATAGGAATGTCATGGCTTCTGTGCACTCTGGGACCCGGCTCTGTAATAGCTGGTTCAGTGTCATGTACTATATACGTGACAAGATAATGGTTTTTGTGGAATTATTTCAGTGTTACCTGTCTCCAGCAGCAGCTTAAAACATAGAAAAATTAACCAGAACATTGAAACAGAGGCAGAAAGGTGAAGAGAAAGTGTTCAACTTTACAATCCTTCTCGTTAAGTGCTCCATCATGGGCCTGCAGGCCACACACAAGTCCCCTTCATCACGCAGCCACCACTAGAACAAAAATCACCACTCTTCAATGCCATCTCATCTCCACCTTGCCACTATGAGTCCTCACTGGACCTCGTCAATGCAGTCTCCACCAATACCACCATGTACACGTTAGCCCATACTCAACTCCACCACAACTATGAGTCTGCTTTGGGCCCATCTCACTGATGCAGCTGCTGCCGATCCCCACCCCCGTGTCTCACACTGGGCCCGAACCCGCCTCTGCCGCCACTTCCATGAATCTGCGCTAGATGTAGACGCCACTGGGAACCCAGACTTACTTCCACTGCGGCATCCATGAATTGGCATACAGAAGCAACCAGGAACCCAAACCTGCCTTTAACACCATTGCCACAAGTTTGAGTTGGATTCACTCCATTCAGTACTGGACTCACTCTCCGACTGTCAACAATCTATACTGGGCCTGTTCACCTCTGCCGATACTGTCACCTCAACAGGTGGTAAGTAAAAAGACAAGGAAAGAGAGAGAGAAAAAGAACAGTAATGAAAAGAAAAGTAGACAGAGCAGCAGAAGCCCCAGGCTCAGACACCCTACCCCGCTGCCATCTTACCTGCAGACTAATAGGATGCCCAACTCATGAAACTATGTGGCAAGAGAGGTGGAAGTGATCACTGCTGATGGAACTTCATGATGTTCACACTGTTGCCACCTCTATTTCCGGGGTGGCCTGGTGGCTCATTGGTTAGCACTGCTGCCTCACAGGGACCCAGGTTTGATTCCCACCTTGGAGTACTGTCTATGTGGCATTTACATGTTCTCCCCGTGTCTGTGTGGGTTTCCTCCGGGTGCTCTGGTTTCCTCCCACAATCTAAAGATGTGTAGATAAGGTGAATTAGCCATGCTAAATTGCCCATCGTGTTAAGTGCATTAGGGGTAAATGTAGGCATGGGTCTGGGTGGGTTACTCTTGGATGGTTGGTGTGGACTTGTTGGGCCAAATGGCCAGTTTCCATACTGTAGGGAATCTAATCTAAAGGTGTTACAAGTCAGGAACTGCCCTTCATTTTGTGGCTCTGAACCTTCTTCCCAATGGAAAGAAGCTAGCCCTTCCTTTTGCTGAAAATGACTTGGGGGTACTCACAACAGTGCTTCTTCCTGATGCCCAGCAAAGGAGGCATACGATCAGACAGTCACCCTCGATGGAGAGAGCAGCTTGGGTTGTTGAAATGTCCCAAGTAAAAAGTAATGCCCAGCAGTGGAGGAAGAAGATGAATAATCTCCTACGACCTGCAAGGGTATGTGCCATCATTTTCTTTTTGCGACTTTGCATTTACAGGACCAGCATTACTCACTCTAGCTTTGCTGCTATGCACATTTCTTAAAGCTCATGGACTGCAGTTCTCAGTATTCCATGTAGCATGTCCACTCAACGGATTTCATCCTCCCCAACTGCTAACACTTCCTTCAGTATAACTTGCTTACTCAGTGGGGATACCTAACCATACTTCCAGCTCTGACCTCATTGCTAATAGCTTTCCCATTGATTTCTTCATAATTAATCACTCCCTTTGTCTCATTGCAGGAAATGTGTCATAGCTGGGTCAAGAGGGCAAAGACTGACGGTGGACCTTTAGGCTTTTTGCCTCATATGAAGAAAGGATTGCTGCAGTTAGCTGGCGAAGCAGCCGGCCAATCATCTGGGACACAAAGACATTTATGGGCAGACAATCAAGTGAGCTTTATTGTGCTGTCCCATTAACATAAGTGCTAACTCATTCTTATCCAGAATTCTTTTTTTGTTATTTTATGCAATTAGTTTTCTCTGTTCTCTTATACAGGCGCTCGTGGGTTCCAGCAAACTACTGCAAGAAAGAGGCCACACTGGCATTTCTCAGTACACCTCTGAAGAGGAAGCCTTTCAGCCCTTCGAGGATGTAGTAGCAAGACTTTCACATGCACATTCCTCCAGCTCAGAGACTTTCACTTTGATGGATTATTTTTCTAGATTAGATTTAGGAGCTCAATCTGGTGAGAGTATCATTGACATGTCTTCACAGCTGGCCAAGGAAGCATTGCCTCAGGTCTCTGGCACTCAGAGGACTCTCTGAGACCAGACATCAGCTCAGCCAGGCAGAAGATCATTGTTCTCAGCCATTATTGACTTCATAAAAATACATAGTCTCAGAAACATCAGGCAGATTTGTTTGAGGCTGTTGTTAAACTGAATCAAATAAAGATGGGGTCCTCCAATGTTATCTGTACCATGCTGGCAGTCTTGTGCTGTCTGGCTATGACAGTTTGGCTGTCCCAACAAAGACCCAGTGCCAGCATGTACTCTGTCTGTTAGCTGCCCAGATTCACACTTAATCGCTGCAGCACTGCATCATGTGCTCAGAATCACTGGCAACATGGGGGACAAAGGGACCTTGACCTTATGTCTAAGGGCCCCTTTCTCTGAGAATGGTGCCAACAAGTACCCAGAGGGAGGAGGAGCCACATGCACGTTCCCCAGAAGCTTCCTCTCAGGATAGTACAGAAGGTGCCTGTTTCTTTTACCTTCCCTTTTCCTGTGATGCCGAAGCCTACAGAAGTACAATCCGAAGAATGCGTGACTGTATTTGGACAGGACACTCCCAGCAGGCCTGGATCATGTAGACCCAAATACCCCTGGAGTTGATTGCACAGGTCATCCAGGCTAGCTCCAGTACTGCTGTTTGATTAAATGGGAGGAAATGAAAGAAGAAACATTTTGATGGCACATAAGTGGCATGGGGGATACTTCATATTAAATTATTTTGCATTTTAGTAAATATATATTCACTTAGTCTTTTAAGATGCCTGTTGTAGTCTCTTCTTAGCTGTTTGATGTCATTTGAGATGTGAGCAGTCTCTTCAAAAGTCTCAAGCATGAAAGAAGTTGTCATGCTCAAGCATTGCTCATCTGTCATAAACTCATGAATCTCGAGTGCAGATGGCCTCAGATGTTATAGACTCTTGAACTATCACACAGCGAAGGCATTGCATTTTCATGTAGACAACATTGATGCTGCAAGCATAATGCTCAAACTTTGGCAGGACCTACCTGTAGAGATTATTCACACTTAGACCCACACTCCTTGTGACAACATGGAATCAATGATGATTCCGCACATCCCTCCAGGTAACATTTTATTCTATCTTTCAACTTGATAAGAGAGCAAAGTGACTTTCAAATTTAATACAAAGTCCACATTCCTACTCACATTGTTTAGTGGCCCAATGGAAGACACTGCACAAAGAATCCCTTCCCTGAGATTAATGCTGTTGTGCAGGATGTTCAAGCATTTCTCTGCAATTTAGCAATCTGTACAAACTCTGAAACTGAAGGCAATTCAGTGTTGGCAGTGTAAAACAGAATTGCTCCCAACCTGTTACACTACACTGAATAACTTTGGATATCATATTGCAGACTGAAGCCTTAAAAGCCACCTTAACTCAGCATGCAGAGTAACTGCCCTGTCTCACTGCCAAATCCTAAATTGTGAGCTAGACTTGTAAAGTGCAGCTTTATTATGGTAGGATCAGCTATTGTGCAATCCAACATGCATTCAGTTGCTATTGATCTGCCATTTCTGATGTATCCATATTTGTTGGCTCTGGTTGTGAAGAATGCAGCATGCCACAATGGTGTGGAACATACTCCCTCCATGTTTAGGCTAGAGTAATTGTGAAATGTGAGATCCAAATGCCCAATTAAAAATACTGTTATTTGATTTCCCTTCCAAAATTAACAATTTCACATTTTCCCACATTGCACACCATTTGTCAACTTTTTGCCAACTTACTTATCAATATCTCTCTGTAAACTTTGTCTTCTTCTCACAACCTGCTTTTCCACTTATTTTTATGTGGTCTGAAAATTTGGCTTGTGCATTCACTTCCTTCCTTCTTCCAAGTCATTAATATAAATTGTAAACAATTGCCCTCCCAGTACTAATTCCTGTGGAACCTCCTGTGGTCGTAGGTCATCAAAAAATAACCCTTATCCCCTTTTTCAGATTAGATTGTTCCAGTGGAGCTTATTGATTCAACCATTCAATGTACAAAAGATTGCATTATTTTTATGCCATCACTTGACATTGATATATCTCATTTGGTGTAACAAAGGTTGATATCCCCTTAGCTTTTGATATTAATAATGCTTACTGGTACCCCTTCAATCAATCAATCTTATGAATTGGACCTCTGGCAAATATCAGTGTAATCTTCTAATTGAGGAATTGAATTTCAATGTTTTCATTTTGCATTTAATTTTCTGTAATTAATGCAAAATCTCATTGCCTTGTCCAGTTGGGAAACAAACTTACCAGTAAACGCCAAGTTCTATGGCTTTGTTCTGTCAGGTGTATTGAACCTCCTTTTCTACCTGAGCATGTGTATCCAGGTTTAATTGCTAAGTATGTTGTTTTCTTGGTATTGATTCTCCTATATCCATATCAAGTCTGGCAAACATAGTGCATGCTTGTGCATGTCTATAGGGATTTCCTTCAATTCCTTAAGTAATCTTACTGGAGTTTGCCATCATCATACCTACCAGTGTAAAAATCCTTCATCTAACTATTTCAATATTTCTGTATTCCCTAGTCAAATTGTAGGATGTGAATTATCTACCTTTCCTTCTATTTCACTCTTATTACTCTTGTTGTCCTTCCCTACTCATTCCACCAGATATACTTCCTTCCTCCCTACAATGGTATTGCTTTTACATGTTAATGAAACATACCCGATTTGTTTTTTTGCATTCAAGATTATCTACCAATACATTAACTCCCAAATGCTTCTAATTAACCTATATCATCCCCAGAATCTTGCTTTCAGAGGTTTACTGTGTAAATGTAATAGCACTCATACTTTCTCTCCTGTTTGGAACATTCTAGTTGCAGCATGTTTGTCTACCTATTTCATCTCTGCCTGTAAAGTTTCTAAATACTCCTGTGTGACTTTACATGCTCCTTTTAGTATCCAAATAGCCTCACAATCCAAATTTGAAGATTGATCTGTTTGCCTTAAAACTTTATCCTGATCAATATTAATGAATCTCTTATCTCATGACCACAGATAAATTTGACTGGAGAAAGCCAAGTGCATTCATTTGGAGAATCTTTTGTCGTAAATAGTAAGAAATGAATCATTTCTCCCAATCCTGTGGATATTTATGACAACAGGACTTAATCATTTATTGAGAATGTGATGATATCTTTCCAAAGCACCACATGTTTGTGGATGACAGACTATAGGTTTTAACTATTTAATGCCCAGATTGATTTATGTACTGTGAAAACTTCTAATTATAAAATTAGAACTTTCATCTGATTGTATTTCAATTGATAATCTATAAAGATTTAAAATATTGAGTTAATTTTCCCATTACCACCTTAACTGTAATTGTCCTGAACCCACTTTTCAAAAGCTATTGCTTTGTCATTTCTATAATTGTAAGGATATGCTGGTGCTGTGTTTTTGTTGAAATTATGGTCTTACGTGATCTACTAGCACTAGCTAGAATTGGTATGGGTATTAAAGATGGCAGTTTATTTATATATTGAAGTTCTACCATTACCTGAAACATACAGTGTGTTTTACAGAACTATACTATGTTCTTATGAAGGAGAAAGTGAGGACTGCAGATGCTGAAGATCATCTCCCCTTCTCATTTATCTCTCAGCCCATCTATCCACTCTACCCTCCTCTCTGAGCTTTCACCTTCATCTACTTATTGCATTCCCAGCTACCTTCCCCTGAGCCCCACATCCCCTCCCATTTATCTTTCAGCCCTCTGGCCCACAAGCCTCATTCCTGATGAAGGGTTTATGCTTGAAACCTTCATTCTTCTGCTCCGCAGATGCTACCTGACCAGCTGTACTTTTCCTGCACCCCTCTCTCGACTATGCTCTTACAAAGTCTTGGCTAGATGAAATGTTGGTATATTGTTGCTCAAGTTTTCTGTATTACTGCATGTTCTGTCATAGCAAATTATGTGCTACTCACAACGTATTTGAACAGTACCACTATCTTAAGAACAACTGTCCATTCTTCATCCACTAGTCTAAGGGCTTGTCTCCACTTGCTTGTCAGAGGTCCTTTTTTTTTAAAATAAACTAACACTTCAAAGCTCCAACTTGAGCTTTAGGATAAACTGCCTGTGTTAAACTGCTTAGCTCTGGGTCTGCTGTCTGATCCTCAGTTAATGAAGTCACTTTGAATTATCCTCATCCTCAAAAAAGTTTTAAAAACTGTAATATTTTTCTGACTTCGATCAAGGAATTTTTTTTAGCTATTGTTCTGGTCACCACAGAGATTGGGGAAGTTATGTCATTTTTTAACTTGTAACTGTTTCATCTCTAAGCTTTCTAACCTTCACTCCAGCCAATTGATTCTCCAGAACAAAAGCAGAAATTGCTGTAAAATCTCAGCAGGTCTGGCATCATCTGTGAAGAGAAATCAGAGTTAATGTTTTAGATCCAATGATCCTTCTTCAGAACTGCAAGTTAAGAACTGCAAGAACTGCAACACCAGTTCTGAAGAAGTCACTGCATCTGAAATGTTAAATCTGATTTTACTCCACAGATGCTGTCAGACCCACAGAGCTTTTCCAGCAATTTCTTTTTTTGTTTCAGATTTCCAACATTCACAGTTTTTTTTTGTCATTCTCCAGGAGTAAGTCAATTCATTTCCATGGGTAATTTTGTAAGAACTGCCACTACACTTTTACAACCAGTCACATTTGTACAATGAAACTGCAATATACTCTCCACTTGTGAATAAACATTTGGCTTTCATTGTACTCTATGGAGGGAAAACTATGCCCTCCTGCAGTAAAATCTTAGTGTCTTACTACATTAAATAATGAGAAACATTTTCCAATGTAGAAGGTTCAATAGCAAAATAATGCAGATGTAAGGAATTGGCGAACGAAACAGAGGCAACGTAAGGATGGAAAAAGTAGGCAGCAAGTTCTAGTCTGGAATTACCTAACTGTAAAGTGATGGAAGTAGATTCAGTAATAAATTTCAAAATGGAAATTAGATGAACATTTGAAAAGCCAATGCTGTGAACTTATAGGAAAAGAGCAGGCCAGGTGTTTGAAGTTTCAGTGGGGGATTACTTTGGGAATAGTGATCTCAATTCCATAAGTTTTAGGATACTCATGGACAAAGACAAGAGTGGTCCTAAGGGAAGAGTGCTAATTTGGAAGAGAGCCAAAATTCGGCAGGAGCTGGGGAATGTAGATTGGGAGCAGCTGCTTCAAGGGAAATCCACATTCAAAACGTGGGAGGCGTTTAAAGAGAGGTTCATTGGAGTTCAGGAGAGATATGTTCCTGTGAAACTGAGGGATAGAAAGGGCGAGATTAGGGAACTGTGGATGACAGGTGAAATGGTGAGACTAGTTAAGAGGAAAAAGGATGCGTACATAAGGTCGAAGTGACTGAAGCCAGATAAAGCTTTGAAAGAATATCGGGAATGTAGGGCCAATATGAAATGAGGAATTAAGAAAGCTAAAAGAGGGCACGAGATACCGTTAATGAGCAGGGTTAAGGAAAACCCCAAAGGCTTTTATTCACATCCACGGAGCAAGGGGGTAATGAGGGAAAGGTTTGGCTCACTCACAAGGACAAAGGAGGAAAGATATGCGTGGAATCAAAGAGAATGAGTGAGATTCTTAATGAGTATTTTGCATCGGTATTCACCGAGGAGAGGGACATGGCAGTTGCTGAGGTTAGGGATAGATCTTTGATTTCTCTTGGTCAAGTTGGCATAAGGAGGGAGGAAGTGTTGTGTATTCTAAAAGGTGTTAACGTGGAGAAGTCTCCAGGACCAGATAGGATCTATCCCAGGTTACTGAGGGAAGCAAGAGCAGAAATAGCTGGGGCTTTAACAAATATATTTGCAGCATCTTTGAAAATGTGGGGTTGTCCCAGAGGACTTGCTAATGTTGTCTCCTTGTTTAAGAAGGGTAGCAAGGATAATCCAGGCAATTACAGACCAGTGAGCCTGATGTGAGTGGTAGGGAAGCTACTGGCGAAGATACTCAGGGATAGGATATATACCCATGTGGAAGAAAAAGGGCTTATCAGTGATAGGCAGGTCATGTCTTACAAACCTAATAGAATTCTTTGAAGAGTGACAAAGTTGATTGATGAGGAGAAGGATGTAGATGCCATATACATGGACTTTAGTAAGGCGTTTGATAAGGTTCCCCATGGTAGGCTGATGAGGAAGGTGAAGTTGCATGGATCGGCGCAGGCTTGGAGGGCTGAAGGGCCTGTTCCTGCTCTAATGTTCTTTGTTTGATCTGTGGAAACAAAAGTAGTAAATGCTAGAGACAATCAGCAGGTTGGGTAGCATATGTGAAGAGAAAAACTGAAGGCTGATCTTGCTCAAATCAAGTCTCACTGCCTAGGCTAAGAGCAGGAGCTGAACAATTGCCAGATCTGGTGGGATCTGGTGTAGCATTTTATTGGTAGCAACAACCTGAGAAATGTTCTAGGTGCCTCCCAGAGCTGTCAGCCTAATTGGAAAGCCATCATCTTACCAGCTTTTAAGTGCCTCTGCTAGCTCCAATGCCAAGGCCTTCTCAAAAAGGGCAAAGATTGTTACAGTTGGTCACTCCAGGGGTTAAAGAATGACAATTAAGTTGTGCCACTTCTTTCCCTACCTGGACCTACAAATCCTATCAGGATTTGTGGAAGGAGCCATAGTTGATCTATTGCCTTCTTGTGGCTGGCCTCCAAACAGAAAGAATGTCAGAAGAGTGGGAAATGGGGTTATATGTCACTCAATGACTACCCTGCGCATAGCGAAAGAGTTGAGATTTCTGCTGATGATATACCATGGGAAACTATTTCCCTACAACATTACCAGTCCTCCTGGCTCCCACCCAATTGCTATAGGGCCAGAAAAAAATAGTGTTTTTAATTCTTTTTCTGTCTCCATAAATTGTACCAGATCTGCTGAATTTTTGCAGAACCTTCCATTTATTTCAGATTTCCAGCATTTTGTTTTTGTTATGGATACAAGACCAACTAGGTCATTCTTTCAAATTGCCAACAGAGGCACAATAAGTTAGATTTTCATGCTGCATAATTTTATAATTGTGTCCTGAGCACACTTTATTAAATCAATCCATATTCTTTATATTCTTTATATAAACATAATTGTGGACCAAATAACAGTAACAATGTTTTGTATCTGTTCCATTTTAGAAAGTAGAATCAAATTCCACATTGAAGATGTTCAACAATGCTGCATCAAATTGTGAAGTACCCTCAACTCCTGTTAAAAAGAACAATTTATCCACTGCCTCCAAATCAGCAGAATTATCAAAGCAGTCGGGTTCTATTATTCAACGTGCTCATATCTGGGCCTCTGCAGAAAAATCTAGAATTGTCCCAAATCATCAGGTTTGCCTGTATTATAAGTATATAATCTGATGTTTATGATTTCACTTAGATAATTACTTTAGATGTTCATAAGTCTTTGTTACTGTGTTCCTGGAAGCATCTTGAAATATTTAAATTAGTCACAACTTTAAAAGCCATTTTAATGTTCAAGTCTTACTCCGCTTTAACAAGAACTTTATTAGAATCAAACACTGATTGTGTCATTCAAATTTACCCTCAATACATTCTGACTGTTATTAGGTTAGTTGGTTTAGATAAACACAGAAGAATTTCCAAAGGGATGGTCATGCCTTGTGATATTACTGTTGAATTAATAGTTCAGAGACCCAGGAAATGTTCTGGGATCCTGGATTCAATTTTCACCATAGAACAAGGTAAATTTTGAATTCAATACAATATCAGGAATGTGGTCACAGGAGTGTGGTGGCAGACCGCACACTGGTTTGAAGTGTGTCTACTTCAACACCAGAAGTATCCAAAATACGGTAGGTAAGCTTGCAGCATGGATAGGTACCTGGGACTTCAATGTTGTGGCCATTTCGGAAGAAATGGATAGAGCAGGTTTCAGGATTGGATGATACAGGTTCCAAAGTTTAGATCTTTCATTAAGATCAGGGAAGGTGGTAAAAGAGGGGTAGGTATGGCTTTATTAGTCAAGGACAGTATAATGGTGGCTGAAATAGCTTTTGACAAGGACTTGTCTACTGAGGTGGTATGGGCTGAGGTTAGAAACAGGAGAAGAGATGTCACACTACTGGGGTTTTTTTATAGGCCTCCATAAAGTTCCAGGGATGTGGAGTAGAGGATTGGCAAAATGATTCAGGTAGGAGTGAAAGGAGCAGGGTAGTCATTATGGGGGACTTTAACTTTCCCAACATTGACTGGAAATGCTATAATTCTAGTAAGTCAGATGGGTCAGTTTTTGTCCAATATGTGCAGGAGGGTTTACTGACACAGTATGTCGAAGGGCCGACAAGACAGGAGGCCACACTGGATCTGGTACTTGGTAAGAACCAGGCCAGGTGTTTGATTTAGTGGTAGGTGAGCACTTTGGAGAGAGTGACCATAATTTGGTTACATTTAGTTTAGCGATGGAAAGGGATAGGTACGTACCACAGGGAGCTAATTTAAGAACAGATGTTGCGTTTCCTTAATAGGTATGCCCCTATCAGGCAGGAAGAAACTGATCAGGTAAGGGAACTGTGGTTTACTACAGAAATTGTATCTCTTGTTAAGCGAAAGAGGGAGGTTAATGTTACATTGAGACGTGATGGTTCAGATGAGGCGATGGAGAGTTACAGATGAGCTAGAAAGGATTTAAAGACAGAGTTAAGAAGAGGAAAAAGGGAACATGAGCAGTCTTTACCAGATAGAATAAAGGATAAATCTCAAGCTAGGTATGTGAGGAATAAAAGGATGATTAGGATAAGAATAAGGTCAGTCAAAGACAGAATAATCAGGAAGTTGTGTGTGGATCATGTGGAGATCGGAGAGATGCTAAACGAATATTTCTCATCTGCTTTCACTCAGAAAAAGGAGAATATTGTAGAGAAGACGACTGAGGTACAGGCTATTAGACTAGAAAGGATTGAGGTTAGTAAGGAGGAGGTATTATCAATTCTAGAAAGTGTGAAAGTAGATAAGTCCCCTGGGCCGGCTGTGATTTATACAAGGATTCTCTGGGAAGTTAAAGAGGAGATGGTGGAGCCTTTGGCCTTGATCTTTGAGTCATCAGGTTGTCTACAGGTTTAGTACCAGAGAGTTGGTGGATTGCAAATATTGTGGCCTTGAACAAGAAAGGAGTAGAGATGATCTAGGTAATTATAGACCAGTGAGCCTTACATCTGTTGTAGGAAAAGTTTTGGAATGGATTACAAGAGATAGGATTGATAATCATTTAGCAAAGAACAATTTGATTGGAGATAGTCAACATGGTTTTTCTCAAGGGCAGGTCATGTCTCACAAACCTCAGAGTTTTTTGAGAAGGTGACCAAGCATGTGGATGAGGGTAGGGCAGTTGATGTGGTGTACATGGACTTCAGTAAATTTTTTGATAAGGTTCCACATGGTAGGCTTTTGAAGAAAAATGCGGAGACATGGGATTGGGGATGATTTAGCAGTTTGGTTTAGAAACTGGCTTTCTGTAAGAAGGCAGCGATTGGTGGTTGATGGAAAATATTCAGCCTGGAGTCTGGTTATTAGTGGTGTGCCACAAGGATGTTTTGGGACTATGGCTGTTTGTCATTTTTATAAATGACTTGGACTCAGGTATAGGTGGATGGGTTAGTAAGTTTGCAGTTGACACTAAAGTCAGTGGAATGGTGGACAGTGTGGAAGAATGTTGCAGGGCGACTTGGATAAACTGCAGAATTGGGCTGAAAGGTGGAAAATGGAGTTCAATGCAGATAAATGTGAGGTGATTCACTTTGGGAAAAATAACATGAAGGCAGAATACTGGGTCAATGGAAAGATTCTTGGTAGTGTGGATGTACAGAAGGATCTTGGTGTCCATCTACATAGATGCCTGAAAGTTGCCACCCAGGTTGATTGTGGTGTTAAGAAGGCATACAGTGTGTTAGGTTTTATTGGTAGAGAGATTGAGTTTTGGAGCCATGATATCATGCAGCAACTGTACAAAACACCAGTGCGGCTTCAATTGGAATATTGTGTACAGTTCTGGTCGCCCTATTACACGAAGGATGTGGAAGCATCGGAAAAGGTGCAGAGGAGATTTACCAGGATGTTGCCTGGTCTGGAGGGAAGGTCTTATGAGGAAAGGCTGAGGGATTTGGGCCTGTTCTCATTGGAGAGAAGAAGGCTAAGAGGGGATTTAATAGAGATATACAAGATGATCAGTGGATTAGATAGGGTGGACAGTGAGACTCTTTTTCCGAGGATGATGATGTCAACGTACTTGAGGGGGCATAGCTGCAAATTGAGGGGTGATAGATTTAAGACAGATGTCAGAGGTAGGTTCTTTACTCGGGGTGGTAAGGGAACGGATTTCCCTGCCCACCAATGTAGTTAACTCAGCCACATTAGGGGCATTTAAACAGTACTGAAAATGTGTTGCTGGAAAAGCTCAGCAGGTCAGGCAGTATCCAAGGAACAGGAGATTCGACATTTCGGGCATAAGCCCAGGATTGCTGAAGAAGGGCTTATGCCTGAAACGTCGAATCTCCTGTTCCTTGGATGCTGCCTGACCTGCGCTTTTCCAGCAACACATTTTCAGCTCTGATCTCCAGCATCTGCAGATCTCACTTTCTCCTCGAAGCATTTAAACAGTCCTTGGATAAGCATTTGGATGATGATGGGATAATGTAGGGGCGGGGCTGGGCTTAGATTAGTTCATTGGTCGGCGCAACTTTGTGGACCAAAGGGCCTGTTCTGTGCTATACTGCTCTATGTTCTATCTGTATTTAAAGGAAATTTAATGATGCTTGTAAAACCATTGGCAATTGTTTAAAAGATCTCTGGTTTACTAATGCCCTTGGAGAAGGGAAGCTGTGGGCCTTAATTTGACTCCAGAACCACAGCAATGTGGTAACTCTTAAATCTGCCCTCTGAAGTGGCCTAGCAATTATATCAAAATCTAAATAATCTCAAAAAGAAATGAAACTGGGCTGACCATGTGGCATCAACATGGCCATTGGAAACAACAACAACAATGTCAACTCTGCAAGTATGTCCCTACTGACATCTGGGAGCTAGTACCAAAATTGAAAGGTCAGTCTCATAGTTAATGTTAAATTTCATTGGAAACTCGATGTGTAAGCCAGAATAAATTCTCAGTAGCTTCAACTCACTGCTTGCTCTAGGAGATCCAGGATGGCCATGAACAAACTGGAGAGCAGTACACAGCACTCCAGCACCAATTGCACATACCCTTATACTATGGACTTTGTAATTCCACTTTTAGTGGCACTGGCACAATGCCCTACAGAAGAAGACTCGTCTCGGGGGTACACTAGCAACCAGCAATATGTAGCTGCATTGAGTATAGATACCACACAGAAGAAACTCATGACAGAGGCTACCTACCAGTGGTGCTCCCTTGGTCTTTCAGTGTACATTCACCTGGTGCCTACTGGCATGCCCTAGCATGTATGCCTCTTCCTGTCCTGCATGATTTGCCTTGCATTGGCAATTGGCATTGTCAAGACAAGACATGTGGCCGTGTAGTGCAGCAATCTCTAGTCAAAGGCGTGTACATCTTGTACATTGGTATGCCTCGTCACTTTAGCACCTGCAATATGTGGCTTCTGTTCACACCAAAACACACAGCACCTGTAGCCAGCGATGCAACATATAAAATAGAAAATTCTGGAGTACCCAGGAGCAATGTTTCCTTTAAGCTGCCAGCATGCAAAGCCCTCTGATGTTCCACGCATGGCATTTAACATGCCAATGCAAATCATAACATTGACTTCTATTCTGGAGGTTGCTGCTATGCATGGACCTCCGAGGTCCACACAGTAAAAAGGTTTGGAGAGGATAACTGCTCGGCAGATTTGGCAGCATCTGTAAAATCAATGAGGTAAAAACAATGACTGAAGATGCTAGAAACCAGATTCTGGATCAGTGGTGCTGGAAGAGCACAGCAGTTCAGACAGCATCCAACGAGCAGGGAAATCGACGTTTCGGGTAAAAGCCCTTCATCAGGAATAAAGGCAGTGAGCCTGAAGCGTGGAGAGATAAGCTAGGGAAGGTTGGGGGTGGGGAGAGAGTAGCATAGAGTACAATGGCTGAGTGGGGGAGGAGATGAAAGTGATAGACCAGGGAGGAGAGGGTGGAGTAGATAGGTGGAAAAGGAGCTAGGCAGGTCGGACAAGTCCGGACAAGTCATGGGGACAGTGCTGAGCTGGAGTTTGAAACTAGGATGAGATGGGGAAGGGGAAATGAGGAAGCTGTTGAAGTCCACATTGATGCCCTGGGGTTGAAGTGCTCTGAGACGGAAGATGAGGCATTCTTCCTCCAGGTGTCTGGTGGTGAGGGAGCGGCGGTGAAGGAGGCCCAGGACCTCCATGTCCTTGGCAGAGTGGGAGGGGGAGTTGAAATGTTGGGCCACGGGACGGTGTGGTTGATTGGTGCGGGTGTCTCGGAGATGTTCCCTAAAGCGCTCTGCTAGGTGGCGCCCAGTCTCCCCAATGTAGAGGAGACTGCATCGGGAGCAACGGATACAATAAATGATATTAGTGGAAGTGTAGGTAAAACTTTGATGGATGTGGAAGGCTCCTTTAGGGCCTTGGATAGAGGTGAGGGAGGAGGTGTGGGCACAGGTTTTACAATTCCTGCGGTAGCAGGAAAAGTGCCAGGATGGGAGAGTGGGATGTAGGGGGGAGCATGGACCTGACCAGGTAGTCACAGAGGGAACGGTCTTTGCGGAAGGCGGAAAGGGGTGGGGAGGGAAATATATCCCTGGTGGCGGGGTCTTTTTGGAGGTGGCGGAAATGTCGGCGGATGATTTGGTTTATGAGAATGTTTGTAGGGTGGAAGGTGAGCGCAAGGGGCGTTCTGTCCTTGTTAAGGTTGGAGGGGTGGGGTCTGAGGGCGGAGGTGCGGGATGTGGACGAGATGCGTTGGAGGGCATCTTTAACCACGTGGGAAGGGAAATTGCGGTCTCTAAAGAAGGAGGCCATCTGGTGTGTTCTATGGTGGAACTGGTCCTCCTGGGTGCAGATACGGCGGAGGAATTGGGAATACAGGATGGCATTTTTGCAAGAGATAGGGCGGGAAGAGGTGTAATCCAGGTAGCTGTGGGAAAATGCAGAGCAGAATTAGTATTTGCAGTCAAAATGATGATCCTGAAGAACTGGTTGGGATTGGAAAAATATGTTTCTCATTCTGCAGTCAGACTGGGAGGAGGAACAAATAGAACAGATGGGCTTTGAGCACTTATCACTTTCACTCTGCACTTACAGTAAATGAGTGTTGGAATGATTGCACCTTAAATGTAGCTGGGGTTTGCAACTGAATTGAACCACCACATTAAATTTCACTATTAATTATCCTCCCTGTCCCTTGAACTTCAACATTACACCTCAGTGATTCCCATTGTGCTATTTTGTGTTCTCCTTGTAGAGGTCATGCTGTTGCTCACTATCACTAACAGTCCCTCCCACAACCTACCATGCCCACCCTTGTTGTTCTGCGTACCTCCATACTCTTAGAGCTCCTCCCCATCACCATTCTTGGCCTGCAATATTCCAAAAGTGGCCTAACCAATGTCTGTGCAGCTGCAACATGACCTCCCAACTCCTGTACTCAATACTCTGACCAATAAAGGAAAGCATACCAAATACCGCCTTCACTATCCTATCTACCTGCAACTCCACTTTCAAGGGGCTATGAACCTGCACTCCAAGGTCTCTTTGTTCAGCAGCACTCCCGAGGACCTTACCATTAAGTGTATAAGTCCTGCTAAGATTTGCTTTCCCAAAATGCAGCATCTCACATGATCTGAATTAAACTCTATCTGCCCATTGGCCCATCTGATCAAGATTCTGTTGTAATGTGAGATAACCTTCTTCGCTGACCACTACACTACTCCTCTAATTTTGGTGTCATCTGCAAACTTACTAACTATACCTTTTTCTGCTCACATCCAAATCATATGTATAAATGATTAAAAGTAGTGGACCCAGCAACAATCCTTGTGGCATTCCACTGGTCATATGCCTCCAGTCTGAAAAATAACTCTCCACCATCTCAGCAAGGGACCCAGCAACCACTTCACTAGCTTCCCACAGAGTTTGGGGGTACACCTGATCAGTTCCTGGGGATTTATCCACTTTTGTGCGTTTCAAGACATCCAGCACTTCCTCTTGCGTTATATGGACATTTTTCAAGATGTCACCATCTATTTCCCACATTCTATATCTTCCATATCCTTTTCCATAGTAAACACTGATGCAAAATATTTGTTTAGTATCTCCCCCATCTCCTGCGGCTCCCCACAAAAGCCACCTTGCTGATCCTTGAGGGCCTTATTCTCTCCCTGGTTATCCTTTTGTCCTTAACGTATTTGTAAAAAGCCTTTGGATTCTCCTTAACTCTATTTGCCAAAGTTATCTCATGTCCTCTTTTTGTCCACCTGATTTCCCTCTTAAATATACTCCCACTGCCTTTATACTCTTCTAAGGATTCACTCGATCTATTCCATCTATACCTGACATTTGCTTCCTTCCTTTTCTTAACCAAACCCTAAATTTCTTTAGTCATTTGGCATTCCCTACACCTATCAGCCTTTCCTTTCACCCTAACAGCGAAAACACTGTCGCTGGACTCTTGTTATCTCATTTCTGAAGGCTTCCCATTTTCCAGCTGTCCCTCTGCCCCCAGTCAGCTTTTGTAAGTTCTTGCCTAATACCATCATAATTGGCCTTTCTCCAATTGAGAACTTCAACTTTTAGATCTAGTCTATCCTTTTCAATCACTATTTTGAAACTAATAGAATTATGGTTGCTGGCCCCAAAGTGTTCCCCCACTGACACCTCAGTCACCTGCCCTGCCTTATTTCCCAAGAATAGGTCACGTTTTGCACCTTCTCGAGTCAGTACATCCACGTACTGAATCAGAAAGTTTTCTTGTGCACACTTAACAAGTTCCTCTCCATCTAAATCCTTAACACTGTGGCAGTCCCAATTTATGTTTAGAAAGTTAAAATCCCCTACCATAACCACCTTATTATTCTTACAGATAACTGAGAGCTCCTTACAAATTTGTTTCTCAATTTCCCGCTGAGTATTGGGGGCCCAAATTACAATCCCAGTAAGGTGATCATCCCTTTCGTATTTCTCAGTTCAACCCAAACAACTTCCCTGGGTGTATTTCTGGGAATATCCTCCCTCAGTACAGCTGTAATGAAGTCCCCAATGAAAAACACCACTCCCCCTCCTCTCTTGTATCCCTTTCTGTCCTTCCTGTAGCATTTGAATCCTGGAACATTAAGTTGCTAGTTCTGTCCATTCCCAAGCCACATTTCTGTAATATCCCAGTCCCATATTCCTAACCATGTCCTAAGTTCATCTGCCTTCCCTGTTAGGCCTGTTGCATTGAAATAAATGTGGTTGAATTTATCAATCCTACCTTGTTCTTTGTTTTGTCCCTGTGTGCCCTGACTGTTTGACCCACTTCTTTTCTCAAATGCACCAGTCTCAATTGATCTCTTTCCTCACTATCCCTGGGTCGCACCCCTCCACCTTACTAGTTTAAATCTTCCGGAGCAGCTCTAGCAAATCTCCCTGCCAGTATTTTAGTCCCCTTCCAATTAGGTGCAATTCGGCCTTCTTGTAAGGGTCACTTCTACCCCAGAAAAGAGTCCAATGATCCAAAATTGTGAATCCTTCTCCAATACACCAGCTCCTCAGCCATGCATTCATCTGCTCTATCCTCCTATTCCTACCCTCACTAGCTCGCATCACCAGGAGTAATCTAGATATTACTACTCTTGAGGATATCCTTTTTAAATTCCTGCGTAACTCTCTATATTCTCCCTTCAGAATCTCATCCTTTTCCTTTCCTATGTTGTTGGTTCCAATGAGTATAATGACCTCCTGCTGGGCCCTCTTTCCCTTGAGAACATATAGCACTCTCTCTGAGACATCCTTGATCCTGGCACCAGGGAGGCAACACAGAATTCTGAGTTTTTGGTGCTGGCCATAGAAATGTCTGTCTATGCCTCGGACTAGAGAGTCCCCTAACACGATTGATCTCTTGGAAGCCAACGTTTCCCTCATTGCATTAGAGCCAGTCTCGATATCAGAAACCTAGCTGTTCGTGCTACATTCCCCTGAGAATCCATCACCCACTTCATTTTCCAAAACAGCATACTTGTTTTAAATGGGGATAGCCACAGAAGAAACTTGCCTACCTCTCTTACCTTGCCTGGAGTTTACCCATCTATGTGATTCTGCAACTTTTCTCCCTTCTTATAACTGCCATTCATCACAACCCCTTGTTAATTCCTCATTTCCTCTAACTGACTCTCCAACTAATCCATTTGATCTGATAGGATTCAAAACCAACAGTATTTATTGTAGATATAATCCTCAGTAACATGTAAACTCTCTGTAAGCTCCCACATCCAACAAGAAGAGCATATCACTCTACTAAAGGCCATTTTGCTTCTTTCAGTCTACAGACCCAGAAAACAGCACTGTCTTATTTCTCTGCAAAACACTGCTCCAAGCCAACTTAATTCTTGTGGCTTATATTTATAAGTTTAATCAAGAGGCATGTCTCAATAAAACATATAATCAAGAAAGAACCCACTCTACTCACTAATGCAGGCTTACAGCAAGGCCCCAGAGCCACTCTTAAAACTATTTACTTATCTGTTTTTGTGCTGTGACCTCTCCCAAACAGGTTCCTCCAAGATCAGTTGTGAATTTCACTGTTTGTTAGTTTTCCCTGACGCACTCTGATGTCTAGCAATACATGAATTCAAACAGCAAAGGCAGTAACTGCACAGATTTGCTGCTGTGTCAGTTAGCAGTGTGGGTTTCTCTCTCTCTCTCCTGCACTGACTGACCATGTGCTGCCTTTGTCTGTTCCTCTCCTTTTTAAAAGTGCTGTTGTTTTGCCTTTTTTTCTCCATAGTTCCAAAACAACGCAACAGCATATAAAACAGTAATTGCTGCTCCTGGAATTAGAGAAAATGACCCCCAACACCTGAAATACCTCAGAAAAGACGCAGCCTGTTATAGCCAGGAGTTTTTCCTGTCCTCCAGCTTGGATTACCTAGCATCTGACTCATGGCTGATTGACATAAACAGGAGCATCAGGGGTTCTGCTCACCATCAGGGCTAGTTAATAAAGGATGCCTTGGTAACAAGGTAATGGCCTTTGTGCAATTATTTCAGTAATGCCGCTCTCCAGTGCCTTCTTCAGGCACAGAAAATAAACCAAAACATAAAATATAGAAGCAGAAAAAGAAAAAGTGTTCAACTTTATAGACTTTCTTGTTAAGTGCTTCACCATGGGCCTGCTGGCCATGCACAAGTCCCCTTTGCCATGCTGCTGCTGCTTGTTCAGCGCCATCTAACTTCCACCAACATCCTCACCATTGAGTCTTGGCTGGACCTTGGCAATGCAGATGCACCAACACCACCATGTACCACACTGGCCCAAACTGGACTCCACCCTCTCCATGAGGCTGCTTTTGGTCCACCTCACCAATGCAGCTGCTGTCAATGCCGCCAGGTCTTGCACTGGGCCCAAAGTTGCCTCCATCACTGCCTCCTTGAATCTGTGCTAGACAGGAACAGAAACCCACCTGCAATGTCCTTGTCACATGTCTACACTGGGTCCATTCAAATTGACACTGGGCTCACTCTCCAACCACCACAAGTCCATGCTGAGCCTACTCGCCATCACCAATGCCTTCGCCGCGACCAAGCTTTTCACCAAAAGATAAGTAAAATAACAGATGTCCTGGATGACAGATATAAACAGGAGATTCAGAAGTGCTCCTTAATCTATGGACTGGCTAGTTAGAGTCCATGGACTTTGCACATGTAAATAAAGGGTGACTTGGTAACAAGAGATTTAGAAGTGCTCCGCACTCTATGGACTAGCTGGTTAGAGTCCATGTACTGTGCACATGTAAATAAAGGGTGACTTGATGGTGGGATATCGGCCTCTGTCCAGTTATTTCGGAGTGCCTGTGCAAAACAGAATGTTAGTACTGAGAGCCTTTAACTCTGGCTGAAGCACTAACATGTTAATAGGTATGGCACAACATGGCAAGACAAAGAGTGGATACTGTAAGCATGTGGTTTGTCCAAACTGAGCAAGTTAGCAGTCTAGAGGTGCAGCCTACTTCATTTTGTGAACTGGGTCCCTATCCATACATGCAAAGGTTCTTTGCTGCAGTCTTTCAATGCTGGTTGCTGTGCCCCTCAGTGCAAATCTGCACTTCATGAGCAGCCTACAAGTATGTAAGAGAGAGATGCCATGATCATTGTTGAGGCTTACTGCCAATGTCCATGGACAAGTAGTGCATGCAGCTGGTGCCAATGCATCATGCCCTGAAATGTTGTTTCGATGTAAGCAAAATGGAAAGAGCAAGTGGTAAGCTGAAGTTGTCAAGTACTTACTCTGATTTCCATGTCAGGTTTTCTCAACATCTAGATTGTTTGGTAATGTAGGAAACTGAATATTAATGAGCAGATTGGGCTCTTAACAAGGCATTTAGCAAGCAGAAAACTAACCTTAATTGACTATTTGCTGTTGTCTAATGAGAAACACGCTCCGTTGCTTGTCAAAAGCATAAAAGATAGAGCAAAATGCTCCCATTGTTGAAACAAACAAAAAGGCATTTTTTTTGATTTTGCCACAAATGTAACCATAGCCTATGTTGCTGAGACTCCTATAAAATTCACCCATAGTTTTGATATGATGGATGTTCCACCAGTCAGTTTGACAACTGTTCAGAAATTCATGTCCCTTTCTTTGACAAGGCCCAATGCTTTTTCAGTGTTTTCAGGCACTTAACTGGATATGTTTTGGCTTATCATTGAATTAAAATCTTACTTTGGCAGATATCCTGCCCCTAGAGCTGTTGCTCATTCAGGGCATGACAGCTCTTTATGACAAGCAGTACCACCAGGAACTGTTGCTATTATGTATCTCATGCTTTTATGATTGTTTATCTTTAAAGATTAGTTGTGCTATATGTACTTGATGTGGTGATTCTGCCTGCCAGTTAATCTGCTGTGATTTGTAAGCTATACTTGCAGAAATAACTTGGTTTGCTGTTAAATTGTTTCACAATTTAGAATACAATTAATCAGTCCCTGATGAGAAATTGATTATTAGGCAGTTTTTAACACAATAGTGCCCATTTCCATTTTACACTGGAACCTTCACCAGAGAGCACTAGAGCGTGTTAAGTGGAACAGCAAGGGGCTCTTCAGCAAACAGCAAAGGAAGGGAACTTTGCTGCAAGGAAAGAAATCTTTCAGCAGCCTCTAGCCCCTCTTTTCTGATTCTGGGTTCCGCAGTCAGATACTGGGAGTCTGTGATTGAGAAAACCACACTTCCCAATGCAGGCCACTGTCTAATTTAATAGACTTTACTGGTTTCCATTCAGATAAAACAGGAGACACCTGTGAATCCAGGTGTATCTCTGAAACATAACTAAATTACATGGTTTCAAGTGAGATATTTAGGACCCCAGTTGCCATCATGTCACCATTAAGATGATTATCTGCATTAGGGCGTTCTCACATCACATTAAACACTAGACATATTTCCTGCCTTTGAAAACTTTGGCAATTTGTCTCCCCAGTAATTCACCCAGCCTGTTTGCACATCATCTACTACATTCTACAATGCAGATACTCTTGAGGTTGCATATTGAAGTACTTAGGTGAAAGTGAGGACTGCAGATGCTGGAGGTCAGAGTCAAGATTAGAGTGGTGCTGGAAAAGGCAGCATCTGAGGAGCAGGAAAATCGACATTTCGGGCAAAAGCCCTTCATCAGGAATTGAAGTACTTACCCCAGCCCAAATCTCTTGAGTCATCTAAAACTCATCTTTAAAAGTCCATTGCCTTTCGTAAGGCTAAATGAATATAAATATTGTGTTTCATTGCTTGGGTATCACATGCCTTGTGATGAAATGCAACTTTGAAATGTATCTCTTAAAAGGGTGGATTTATGTAAAGACTGTATTGTTTAACTTTATTTTTGGTTGTGGAATGAAATGGGAGAAGAACTGGTTTAAAACCAAAATTAGTTGAAAGAATTACCTCAATTCTAAAAATATGTAACTGGAACTCGTGTAAGTTGTGTTACACTGCTGTTTTCTTCAAACAGTAGAGGAGGGGGAGACCTCATGGCACCAGGGATGCATGTGCAGAGTTAGAGTTTTCCAGCAATGGATTGATGATTGGTTTGTACAATCGTGGCCAGTTGTAGATGCTGGAAATCATCAGCCTAATGACAACTCTAATTGGCTATTGGATAAGTGAAAAGCTTGAATATCTAGAATAGAGGGAGAGTAGTCTCAGGAATGCTCAAGGAACAGGGCTGTATCTCTATTGCTCTGAAGTAAAAGTAATTGAAGCCTGAAGACCAGTTACTTTAAGCTGTTGCCTCTAACTTTTTTTCTGCACCCACAACACCATTTCTTGTTTGGTTGTTTGTATCTGCCTAGGTAAAAACAATGACTGCAGATGCTGGAAACCAGAATCTAGATTAGAGAAAAGCACAGCAGTTCAGGCAGCATCCAAGGAGCAATAAAACCGACGTTTTGGGCAAAAGCCCTTCATCAGGAATACAGCTATCTGCCTGTTTGTTTGTGTAGGGATTTTAAAAAGGGGGTTAGAGACTTAACTAGCAGAGTTATATGTTTATAGTTAATAATTTTATTTACCTGTAATTAATTGTAATAAGTAATCAATTGATTAATTGTAACAAACACTAGTTCTTATTCAGTTCAGGAACTTGGTCAGTGTTTTCTGTTAACCTGATTCCATCAGACAAATAAATTTGGGACTTTGTGTACTGTAAGTATCAACTTTTGTGGCAACCCTGGGAGTAGTCCAGCTCAAGAATCAGCCGACTTTCCCAGTCAGCCTCTTGAGGTAATCCTGGACAAAAAAGTTGAATTCTAATATCACCTTGAAATCTACAGGTACAGTGTGTCAATCTTTTCTCATTGGCATCAATTCCTGCAGCATACCACACAATTCTGCTACCATTCTTGAGAGACACAGACTTCATAGACATTGGTATTTAGATGTCACAATGAAACTGGCAGTACGTACTTTGAGCTAAGTAGCATTTCTAAGACAATGAGGCTTTCTTCTTGCCCGCACATACCCTTTTTTGTCCATATCAAGCAGCCACTCCATTTAACTCAATCTTGATGACATCTCACTGGGTGAATTGACTTATGTGGAAACTGCAGATGTCTTGGACAAGTTAGGAAAGAAGTAGCAGACGGAATATAATGTGAGAAAGTATCAAGTTATGTACCTTAATAGGAAGAATAGAACTGTAGACTATTTTCTAAAGGGGAAAGGTTTCAGAAATATGAAACACAAATGAATTTAGGAGTCCTAATTCAAAATTCTCTTAAGGTTCACATGCAGATTCAGTTGACAATTAGGACTGGAATACAAGAGCAGGAGTATACTGCTGAGGTTATAGAAGGCTCTCGTGAGGCAGCATTTGGAATATTGTGAGTAGCTTTGGGCGTCATATCTAAGGAATAATGTGTTAGCTTTGGAGAGATTCCTGAAGAGGTTCACAAGAAGGATTGTGGGAATGAAGGGCTTGGCAAATGAGGAGTGTTTGAGGACCCTAGAATCTCATTGACACTTACAAAATACTGAGAAGGCTGGATAGAATGAACATGGAAAAAGGTGTTTCCATTCGTAAGGGAGACTAGGACCCACAGGCACAGCCTTAGAGTGAAGGTACCAACTCTTTAGAACTGCGATGAGAAGGAATTTCTTCAGCAGAGGATGATGAATCTGTGGAAATCATTGCAGCAGAATGCTGTGGAGGCCAAGTCATTGAGTGTGTTTGAGACAGAGGTAGATAGGTTATTGATTCGTAAAGGGATCAAAGGTTACAGGGAGAAGGCAGGACAGTGGATTTGAGATGCATATCAGCCATGATTGAATGACAGAGCAGACTTGATGGCCTGAATGGCCAAATCTTCTCAGTGACTTGTGACATGGAAGACACATTTTCAGAACAGCATTTAACCTTTGTCCCACTATCTGCACTGTCTCCAAATTTGAATGCATTGTCTTTTGAAAACACAGCTCATGATCAGTTTGAAAGTATAACTGCCCTTCCATCCAACTTACATTGAGACCTCACCTTGTTTGAGTTGATAAGACTCTGAGTTTCTGTGCATCTTCTATGCCCACTATTGGGATAAGAATCAGCATCAAAAGGGACATTGTGATCCATCATGACTTCACCAGCTCTCAAAATGAGCAATGCACTTCGTGCCATTTCTCTGCCTTCTCCACAAAACTTTGCACATTCATCCTTTCCAGATAATCATCCAGTTTCCTCTTGAAAAAACGTGTTTCCTCCATGGTCTCAGGCAGAGATCTTAGCATTCCAGCTCTTAACCATGTTCTCCATGAAAACATTTCTCTGTTTCTAGAATCTCTGCAGTGCAGAAACAGGCCATTTGGCCCAACAAGTCCACACCAACCCTCCAAAGCGTATCCCACCCAGACCCACTCCCCTACTCTACTACTTTAAATTTTCCCTGACTAATACACCTAACCTACACATCCTTGAACACTATGGGCAATTTAGCATGGCCAATTCACCTAACCTGCATATCTTTGGATTATGGAAGAAAACCAGAGCACCCAGAGGAAATTCACACAGACACAGGGAGAATGTGCAAACCCCACACAGGCAGTTGCCCAAGGTTGGAATCAAACCCCAGTCCCTAGTGATGCGAAGCAACAGTGCTAACCACTGAGCCACCATGCAGCCCTCTGCATTCTTGGTCACACCTAACTGAATTCAGGAAATAAGGCAGTCATCAATAGTTTATCAACTTTCACTTTATAGTAGTTGAATGGCCTCCTTCTGCACTGTAACAGCTCTGTGATTTTGTGGGAATTCCGTACAAGTTCTAGTAAGCAAACAGCCATTCATTAATACATAGCTAGCTTTATGAAAGCAGTTTTCTTTAATATGTGACAAGGCTCAGTGGTCAGCACTGCTGCCTTACAGCAATAGGAACCCAGGTTCAATCCTAGCCTTGGGCAACTGTCTGTGTGGAGTTTGCTCATTCTCGCCGTGTATATGTGGGTTTCCTGTGGCTGCTCCAGTTTCCTCCCACAGTCCAAAAATGTGCAGGTTAGGTGAGTTGGCCATCTAAATTGTCCATAGCGTTCAACGATATGTAGATCAGTTGCATTAGTCAGGGGAAATGTAGATTATTAGAGGAATGGGTCTGAGTGTGATACTTTTCGGAGGGTTGGCGTGACTTGTTTGACCAAATGGCCTGTTTCCACACTGTAGTGATTCTATGATAATTGTTTTTGAAGCCTTCGCTGCAATATAAATTGGGAGTTAATTTATGGAAAAGACCGTACCAGCTTTAATAAATAAATGTTGTACAGAATATTTTTGATTAGATTAAAATAATTATGGCAATGTATATGTAGCCTGAGTTCTGTGCATCTTTTCAGACATATACAATAAGAACACCTCCAGTCATTCAAAATAAACTTCTGATCGGCACAATGAAGCCACCTTGTGGTGAAGTTTTGCAGAAAAAGAGAAAAGTGGCTTTAGACCTGGATACACATTCAGATAGCTCTGAGCACAGTGATCTTCTGGTAAAGATTTTTGTTATGCAAATAAATGTTTTTATTAGTTCATATACAGAAAATATATATTTTAACTGAGAAATGTGTATGAAATACAATGCTATTCTTTGCTCAAGTTAGAAAGTATATAATTACAAGTAACCTATCAATGAAATAAGTGACATTTAATAGTTAATGAATTATGGAGGATGAATACTAAAAAACTACAAATGTATAGCCTCTTTCACTCATGACAGTGCCACTTTAGTTAAGGTGATTTGATCAGTTAAAAAAATGTGGATAGTAAATGTGAGACATCATAAGCTTTGGAATCAATGTTATACCAGTTTGAGCTAATCTATTCAAAAATCAAAGCTGAATAACATTGTTAAAATGAATATCATTATCCATGAAGCTTATTACAATTCAATGCAACTGTAGTGCAATGTACAGGTTTCTGAAATATACTGGAAAAGTTAAATTGTTAACAACATCATCTTCATGTTAGTGACAACCTGTAAACATAAATGTGTGAAGGCTTCCACCTCCTACATTTTTTATGACTATATTCCAATATTCTAGCGATAAATCACCATTAAACCCATCTGTCAGACACAGCTGACATTTCCAGTTGGAAATAACTTCAGAGGCAATGACAACTGGTTAGAACCACATATCTCTGAATATCTGTCTATGATACAGGTAGTGTATTCACACCTACCGAACTGTATTGACACCAACCAGGTATACTGAGCAAGTTGTGTTCAGTTCTAACAGCTCAAATTTATATTAAAATGACAGTTTCAAATATATAAATATGGGACACTGTCATCAATGCCCACTGTAAATTATTTTCTTGATGTGTAGCCTGTTTATTTCAATACACAATGCTTTTAAATGTTTTTCATGGCATCTTGATACCATATGGGTTGCATAATTATATACGCAACTAACATGAATTATTACCTGCTATGCTTCAGAATGTTAGGAATACTTATACAGATTTGCACAAGGTCACAAGGGTTTATGTGGGAAGAAATCACGTACAGAGAAATTCCTATGGCTAGATAGTCATTAAAATGGGGTACAATGCCCATCTCATCAATCGCCAGTTCCGAGATGCCACAGTGAAAAACTGCAACAACCTCCTCAGAAGACAGACACAGGATACAATACAAATAAAATACCCTTCGTTATCCAATACTTCCCTGGAGCGGAGAGACTACGCTGTTCTTCACAGTCTTCAACATGTCATCGATGATAATGAGCATCTCACCAAGACCATTGCTACACCTCTACTTCTCGCCTTCAAAAAAACCGCCAAACCTTTAACAGACCATTGTTCGCAACAAACTACCCAGCCTACAGGGCTACATCAACCACAACACCACACAACCCTACCATGGCAATCTGTGCAAGACATGTCAAATTATTGACATGGATATTATCATCACCCACATACATGGCAAATACTCATGTTGACTCGGCCGATGTTGTCTACCTCATACACTTCGGACAAGGATGCCCAGAAGAATTGTGTATTGGCGAGACCACGCAGACATAGTGACAATAAATGAATGGATACCTTGCAACAATCGCCAGATAGGAATGTTCTTTCCCAATCAAGGAACACTTCAGCGATCAAGGACATCCAGCCTCTGATCTTTGAGTAAACATCCTCCAAGGCAGCCTTCGAAATACACAACAACGCAGATTCACCCAGCAGAATCTTCAGTACCCAGGAAGATGGCCGCAACCATGGTCTTGGGTTCATGTTGCACTACATGTGACCTGACAATACTGTTCTGTTTCTGTAAGATCTACCTTACTGTCCTGTCTTGACATCATCACCTTGATAAATTGTTAGGATTACTCTACCTTCATTAGTTTGTACAGTTTTGGATTATTTATTATTTTGGTTAGCCATTAGGCATGCAACTCTTATACCCAGCATATTATTAGTTATTGTTTTGTCTCCAGCACCACCTTATTTTTATTTTCTTGTAATTATCTCTCTGCCTCATTTAATCAGATCATAGGTCATCCGTTCGCTTGCTCACACTTTACTTGCACTGTACGACACTTGAACCACATTTATGATCTTTTGATCTTTCTGCCGATAAATTCTGCATCTGTGTGCTTCTCTTTCACTGACAAAGGGGATACCCTCCGAACACTTGTGATTTCAAATAAACTATTGGGTTAGCTGGCATTTCCACATCATTGTAGTAAGCTTTGTGAAGGACATCCCCCTACCAGTCCTGGGTATAAATCTCATATGCAAGGGATTGGGTATTTATCCAGCTGCAAAAAGCAATTTAACATTTGTTTAAAATCGCCTCAAAGGCAAACCAGTGCATCGGGCTTCACAACCAGTATGATTGGTGCTGTCCAATCCACAAACTGGACTAGTGTGATGATTGCTTTGCAGCCTTCTGATTTTTAACTCTAACTTTACCTGTAAGGCAAATAGCTCAGGCGGGCCTTGCAGAATCATGGAATTGCTTCTTGGTAAACATGTAAGGTAGCCTTGGCTCCTTTGTAGTCATAAAGTCATAGAGGTGTACAACATGGAAACAGATCCTTCGGCTCAACCCGTCCATGCCAATCTAGTTCCACCTGCCAGCACCCGGCCCATATCCCTCCAAACCCTTCCTATTCATATACCTATCAGGTGCCTTTTAAATGTTGCAATTGTACTAGCCTCCACCACTTCCTCTGGCAGATCGTTCCATACACGTACCATCAGTGAAAATGTTGCCCCTTAGGTGTCTTTTATATCTTTCCCCTCTCACCCTAAACCTGTGCCATTCAGTTCTGGACTCCCCCACTCCAGGGAAAAGACGTTGTCTATTTATCCTATTCATGTCTTCCATGATTTTATAAACCTTTATAAGCCTCCGATGCTCCAGGGAAAACAGCCTTAGCCTATTCAACCTTTCCCTATAGCTCAAATCCTCCAACCCTGGCAACATCTTTGTATCTTTTATGAACCCTTTCAAGTTTCACAACGTCTTTCCGATAGGAAGGAGACCAGAATTGCATGCAATATTCCAACAGAGGGCTAACCAATGTCCTGCACAGTTGCAACATGGCCTCCCAACTCCTGTACTCATTACTCTGACCAATAAAGGAAAGCATATCCTTCCACCTGCGACTCCACTTTCAAGGAGCTATGAACCTGTACTCCCAGGTCTCTTTGTTCAGCAACACTCTCTAGGACCTTATCATTAAGTGTATAAGTCCTGCTAAGATTTGCTTTCCCAAAATGCAGCATCTCACATTTATCTAAATTAAGCTCCAACTGCCACTTCTCAGTACATTGGCCCATCTGATCAAAATCTCGTTGTAATGTGAGGTAACCTTCTTCGCTGTCCACTTCACCTCCAATTTTGATATCATCAGCAAACTTACTATGTGCTCACATCCAAATGATTTATATAAATCATGAAAAGTATTGGACCCAGCACTGATCCTTGTGGCACTCCATTGGTCACAGGCCTCCAGTCTGAAAAACAACCCTCTAACACCACCCTCTCTCTTCTACCTTTGAGCCAGCTCTGTACCCAAATGGCGAGTTCTCATTGTATTCCATGAGATCTAACCTTGCTAACCAGTCTCCCATGGGGAACCTTGTCGAACATCATACTGAAGTCCATATAGATCACGTCTAACGCTCTGCCCTCATCAATCCTCTTTGTTACTTCTTCAAAAAAACTCAAACATGATTTCCCAAGCACAAAGCCATGTTGACTATCCCTAATCAGTCCTTGCCTTTCCAAATACATGTATATCCTGATCCTTAGGATTCTCTCCAACAATTTGCCCACTACCAACATCAGGCTCACTGGTCTATAGTTCCCTGGCTTGTCCTGACCACCTCTATTAAATAGTGGCACCACATAGCTAACCTCCAGTCATCCGGCACCTCACCTGTGACTATCGATGATACAAATATCTCAGTAAGAGGCCCAGCAATCACTTCCCTTCCTTCCCACATTTCTAGGGTACACCTGATCAGGTGTTGGGGATTTATCCACTTTTATGTGTATCAAGGCAGCCCGCACTTCCTCCTTTGTAATAAAGGCATTTTTCAAGATGTTACCATCTATTTCCCTACATTCTATATCTTCCATGCCTTTTTCCATCGTAAATACTGATGCAAAATACTCACTTAGTATCTGCCTCATCTCCAGTGGCTCTACACAAAAGCTGCCTTGCTGCTCTTTGAGGGGCCCTATTCTCTCCCTAGTTACCATTTTGTTCTTAATGTATTTGTAAAAACTCTTAGACCTTCCTGAAAAATTTTTGGATATTTAATTAGGACTTCACTCAAGCATCCATTTTCTATTCGAAAAATGTTGAACCAATCTAGCTGAATCTTTCTGAACCAATTTTGCCCCATCAAGTTTCGGCCCAAGCCTATTGTTACTATCAGTGATAACTGCACCAGTTGCTTCACATAAGAGAGCGGAACCAAAGTTGTACCCTTAATCTGTAAATGTTCCCTGTTATAAGTTCTCAGTCTAGTCGAGGTCTTGCACAAACTTAAGGAGTAGAGTCCAGAGCAAATTTTGTTAAAGACTGGTTCTGCAACAACTGATACAGCTGCACCATTATCGACCCCCATGAGAACTGGGTGACCATTTACCCAGACATCTATTTTAATTAGTTCTGATTTGCATGCTGCTAAGCAATTTAATTTTTCCAAATCACATATAGGTGGATTTTCCACAGTGTTCACAGTCCTGGATAAAGGCCTTTAAGTTATCTTACTCAATTTAGGTCTAGTGGGACTCTTTCACTGTCTTGAGTCTGCAAGCAGCAACTACAATGACTTGCCAGCTCAGATCCTGAAGAAAGTTTTAAACGTCTGGCTGGGGCTTGGCCTTGTTTTGTGGTTTTGCTTTGCTGTCCCTCTGTTCAGGATATGTCCTGAATGAGGTTATGCAATTGGCTTCACTCAAATGGCATACCTCAAGCTCAACCAGGCTGACAAAGGTGTCCACTTCCATTGGAATACACTGTAACTCATAAACTCCACTTGTTGCATTTTCCAATGCCAGTTGTAATGTCTGTTTGAAGTCCAGGTGGCTTCAGCTAGTAGGCACTTTTGCATGGTTGCATCACTTTTCCCATACATCAAACAGTCTCTCAGCAACTCATTAAGGATTAGACCAATGTCAATGCCTCTGCCAGTCATCTTAACCTCATCAAAAATCCTGACATGGACTCCTCTGGTTCTCGAATTGCTGAGTAAAACTGATAACGTCTCAGAGTTAGAGGAGGGTTGGTGTTTTATTATTCCTTAACCCAAATCTGTCAACTCTTGAAAGGTTTTCATATTTGGTGCCTTAGGGAAAATTAGTATCATAATAACTCATAAAGCTGAGGGTTCACAAGCTGTGAGAATAACTCATTGCTTTTCATCAGCCCGATGGCACTTGCCCAGATAAAAAATACTTTCTGTTCACAAACTGGGTCCGAGTCTTTGACGTCAAGATCAAACACGTCAAGCTTCCCAGATAACAACACAATGCCATAAATGCTTATCCAACTCATGATGGTAATATCCATGTCGATAATCTGACATGTCTTGCAGAGGTTCCCATGTCAGGGTTGTGTGGTGGTCAATGTTGTCCTAAAGGCTGAGTAGTTTGCTGTGATCAATGGTCTGTTTAAAGTTTGGCGGGTTTTTTTGAAGGCGAGAAAATGGAGGCATAGCAATTATCAGAAACTATATGTCAATACATTACCAGTGCTGAGCCTTTCAGTAGTTAGACTTATTGCATACCTACTTTCAACATGCTACCAATACAAACGAAAAAGCATTCAAGTTACTGGACCAGCTTTCCAGTCTTGTAGAGAAGGAACAATTGTCAAGAATGAACCAACTGCCACTGAAAACTATTTTTAAAACTAACTGATGATTACAAACCAGCATTTTAAACTACAAAATCTGTTGCTTGAGTTTTGATAATGAGCAAGTCATCAAATAGGAACAAGTTTTAAGATTTTGCGATTCTTATTTTTGTTTTTCAAATGGGTAAACAGTGATGTGCACACACATTGAAGAATCAGTAAAAGCAACATATTTTCATGCAGCACATGATGTGAATTAACATATACAGTACATGTAAAGCACATGATCCACCATCATCTTGGTTCAGAAATGTCGACAACCTGTTGTGTCACCAAAGTTTACCAGAGGTATTGATATAAACAGGCAACACTGTACATCAGATGGTTGAGGTGATATTGATAAAATCTTTTGAGATCAAACTTCAGAAAGTTATTTTGTCATCTAACTCAGTATTATAGATTAATCAATGTGCACAATATTATCCATACTTTTGATTAGGAATCGTTTCATCTGAAAGGAACACATAAGAGAGAATATTGTTTGTAATAAACTTGCTCTTTCAATCAAAATATTTTGCATTGAAATAGCATTTAGCTATCTTTGCAGATTTATAGAAGCAAAAGCCAAAATCATCCACATCCATTTCTTGACTATAAAAGACATGCATTTATGTAATGCATATATATATCAAGACCACAGAAATGAAAAAATGCTTCACAAAACATGGTTCAGATACTGCTGGGGGGGATGACTTACCAGGGGTAAGCCATGAGGTACAGGTCTCTTGCACAGAGTCTATCCCTGTTGATCAGAAGGGAAGGGGAAGAGGAGCAGAGCATTAGTCACTGGGGACTCCATAGTTAGGGGGACAGATATGAGGTTCTGTGAGAATGAGAGAGACTCACGGTTGGTGAGTTGCCTCCCAGGTGCCAGGGTTCATGATGTCTCGGATCATGTTTTCAGGACCCATAAGGGGGAGGAGGTGCAGCCCCAATTAGTGGTCCACGTAGGCACTAATGACATAGTTAGGAAAAGGGATGGGGATTTAAGGCAGAAATTCAGGGAGCTAGGGTGGAAGCTTAGAGCTGGAGTGAACAGATTTGTTATTTCTGGTTTGTTACTTGTGCCATGTGGTAGCAAGGTGAGGAATACGAGAGAGAGGAGCTGATCACATGGCTATAGGGATGGTGCAGGAGAGAGGGTTTCGGATGCCTGGATAATTGGGGTTCATTCTGGGGTAGGTGGAACTATCAAACAGGATGGTCCACACCTGAACCTGAGGGGTACCAATATCCTAGGGGAGATATTTGCTAATGTTCTTTGGGAGGGTTTAAACTAATTCAGTACGGGAATGGGAACCTAAATTGTAGTTCCAGTGTCCTGGAAGTTGAGTAGTGAGGTCAGAAATACGGTTTCAAGGTCGCAAGAGTGCACTGGCAAGCAGGAAGGTGGTTTGAAGTATGTCTAATTCAATGCCAGGAGCATCCAGAATAAGATGGATGGGTTGGTACCTGGAGCTTTGACGTTGTGGCCATTCTGGAGACATGAATAGAGCAGGGACAAGAATGGTTGTTGCAGGTTTGGGATTTAGATGTTTCAGTAAGAACAAAGAAGATGGTAACGAGGGGAAAGTGTGGCATTGTTAATCAAGGATAGTATTATGGTGGCAAAAAGGACATTTGAAGACTCATCCAATGAGGTAGTATGGGCTGAGTTTAAAAACAGGAAGGGACAGGTCACCCCTGTTTTCTATAGGCCTCCAAATAGTTCCAGAGATGTAGAGGAAAGGATAGCAAAGATGATTCTGGATAGGAGGGAGAGTAACAGGGTAGTTGTTATGAGGGCTTTAACTTTTCAAATATTGACTGGAAATACTATAGTTCGAGTATTTTAGATGAGTCAGTTTTTGTCCAATGTGTGCAGGAGGGTTTCCTAATATAATATCTAGAGAAGCCAAGAGGTGAGGATTTGGTACTGGATAATGAACCCAACCAGGTGTTAGATCTGGAGGTAGGTGAGTACTTTGGTGATAGTGTGGTGTTGGAAAAACACAGCAGGTCAGGCAGCATCCAAGGAACAAGAGAATCAATGTTTCAGACATAAGCCTTATCAGGAAGGGATTATGCCCGAAACGTCAATTCTCCTGCTCCTGAGATGCTTCCTGACCTGTTGGATTTTTCCAGCACCACACTCTCGACTTTGATACTCCCACATCTGCAGTCCTCACTTTCTCCACTTTGGTGATAGTGACCACAATTCAGTTATGTTTACTATATGATGGAAAGAGATAGGTATATACCGCAGGGCAAAAGTTAAAGCTGAGGGAAAGGGAATTATGATGTAATTAGGCAATATTTAAGATGCTTAGGATGGGGAACAAAACTGCAGGGGATGGGCATAATTGAAATGTGGAGCTTATTAATGGAACAGCTACTGCGTGTCCTTGATAAGTATGTACCTGTCAGGCAGGGAGGAAGTGGTTGATCAAGGAAGCCATGGTTTACTAAAGAAGTTGAATCTCTTGTCAAGAGGCAGAAGAAGGCTTATGTTAGGATGAGATGTGAAGGCTCAGTAAGGGCGCTTGAGAGTTACAAGTTAGCCAGTAAAG
Organism: Hemiscyllium ocellatum; assembly: GCF_020745735.1. NCBI lineage: Eukaryota > Metazoa > Chordata > Chondrichthyes > Orectolobiformes > Hemiscylliidae > Hemiscyllium > Hemiscyllium ocellatum. The sequence goes on from NC_083426.1 coordinate 48,707,709, forward strand.
ACCTAAACAGAGTGCTAAGAAGAGCCAGGAGGGGACATAAGAAGTCATTGGTGGATAGCGTCAAGGAAAACCCTAAGGTTTTCTCTAGGTATATCAAGAATAAAAGAATGACTAGAGTAAGATTAGGGCCAATTGAGGACAGTAGTGGAGATAGTGCATGGAATCCAAGGAGATAGGGAAAGCACTAAATGAACATTTTTCATCAGTATTCACACTGGAAAAAGACAATGTTGTCAAGGAGAATACTGAGATACAGGCTTCGAGACAAGATGAGATTGAGGTTAACAAGGAGGAGGTTTTAGCAATTCTGGAAACTGTGAAAATAGATTAATCCCCTAGGATTCTCTGAGAAGCCAGGGAGGAGATTGCAGAGCCTTTGGCTTTGATCTTTACATTGTCATTGTCTCCAGGAATAGTGCCACAAGACTCAAGGATAACAAATGTCTTCTTGTTCAAGAAGAGGAGTCGAGACAACCTTAGTAATTATGTACCAGTAAACGTTACTTTGCTTGTGGGGAAAGGGTTATAAGAAATAGGATTTATAATCTAGAAAGGAATAAGTTGATTAGGGATAGTCAACAAGTTTTATGAAGGGTAGGTTGTGCCTCACTAACCTGATTGAGTTCTTTGAGAAGGTGACCATGCAGGTGGATAGGGGCTAAGCGGTCGATGCATTGTAGATGGATTTAAGTTCGGCATTCGATAAGGTTCCTCACGGCAGGTTATTGCACAAAATACGGAGGCATGGGATTGAGGGTGATTTAGAGGATTGGATCAGAAAGTGGCTAGCTGAAAGAAGACAGGGTGGTGGTTGATGGGAAATGTTCATCTTGAGGTTCAGTAACTAGTGGTGTACCGCAAGGATCTGTTTTGGGGCCACTACTGCTTGTCATTTTTATAAATGACCTGGATGTGGACATAGAAGGATGGGTTAGTAAATTTGCGGATGACACCAAAGTCGGTGGAGTTATGAATAGTGCTGAAGGATAGAACATAGAAAAATACAGCGCAGTACAGGCCCTTTAGCCCTCGATGTTGCGTCGATCCAAGCCCACCTAACCTACACTAGCCCACTCTCCTCCATATGTCTATCCAATGCCCGTTTAAATGTCCATAAAGAGGGAGAGTCCACCATTGCTACTGGCAGGGCATTCCATGAACTCACAACTCGCTGAGTAAAGAATCTACTCCTAACATCTGTCCTATACCTACCACCCCTTAATTTAAAGCTATGCCCCCTCGTAGTAGCTGACTCCAACGTGGAAAAAGGTTCTCATTGTCAACCCTATCTAAACCCCTAATCATCTTATACACCTCTATCAAGTCACCCCTAAACCTTCTTTTCTCCAATGAAAACAGCCCCAAGTGCCTCAGCCTTTCCTCATACGATCTTCCTACCATACCAGGCAACATCCTGGTAAACCTCCTCTGCACCTGTTCCAGTGCCTCCACATCCTTCCTATAGTATGGCGACCAAAACTGCACACAGTACTCCAGATGCGGCCGCACCAGAGTCTTATACAACTGCAACATGACCTCAGGACTCCAGAACTCAATTCCTCTACCAATAAAAGCCAGTACGCCATATGCCTTCTTCACAGCACTATTTACCTGGGTGGCAACTTTCAGAGATCTGTGTACATGGACACCAAGATCCCTCTGCTCATCCACACTACCAAGTATCTGACCATTAGCCCTGTACTCCATCTTCTTGTTACTCTTACCAAAGTGAATCACTTCACACTTACCTACATTGAACTCCATTTGCCACCTTTCTTCCCAGCTCTGCAACTTATCTATATCCCGCTGTAACCTGCCACATCCTTCCTCACTGTCAACAACTCCATCGACTTTCGTATCATCCGCAAACTTGCTCACCCAACCTTCTAGCCCCTCCTCCAGAGCATTTATAAAAGTGACAAACAGCAACGGTCCCAAAACAGATCCTTGCGGAACACTGCTAGTAACTGCACTCCAAGATGAACTTTTACCATCAACTACTACCCTCTGTCTTCTTCCAGCCAGCCAATTCCTAATCCAAACCTCTAACGCACCCTCAATGCCATACCTCCGTAGTTTTTGCAGTAGCCTACCATGGGGAACCTTATCAAATGCCTTACTAAAATCCATATACTCCACAACTACCGCTTTACCCTCGTCCATCTCCTTAGTCACCTTCTCAAAGAATTCAATAAGGTTTGTGAGGCACGACCTGCCCTTCACAAAACCATGCTAACTATCCTTGATCACATTATTCCTATCCAGATGTTCATAAATCCTATCCCTTACAATTCTCTCTAAGACTTTGCCCACAACAGAAGTGAGTCTCACGTCCTATAGTTACTAGGGTTATCCCAACACCCCTTCTTGAACAATGGAACCACATTTGCTCTCCTCCAGTCTTCTGGCACTATTTCTGTAGACAACGAGGACTTAAAAATCAAGGCCAATGGCTCTGCAATCTCCTCCCTTGCTTCCCAAAGAATCCTAGGATAAATGCCATCAGGCCCAGGGGACTTATCTATTTTCAGCCTTTCCAGAATTTCCAACACCTCTTCCCTACATACTTAAAAGCCATTCATTGTAATTAATTGTGACTCAATATTCACATCGGCAACAATGTCCTGTTCCTGAGTGAATACTGACGAAAAGTATTCATTCAGTGTCTCCCCAATCTCTTCAGCCTCCACGCGCAACTTTCCACTACTATCCTTGACTGGACCTATTCCTACCCTAGTCATTCTTTTATTCCTGACATACCTATAGAAAGCCTTTGGGTTTTCCCTAATCCTACACACCAAGGACTTTTCATGTTCCCTCCTTGCTGCTCTTAACTCTCTCTTTAGATCCTTCCTTGCTACCTTATAGGGACATAGATAAGTTGCAGGAATTTAATGTGGAAAAGTGTGAGATGATTCACTTTGGAAGGAGCAACAGGGATAAAGACTACTCGGCTAATGGTAAGGTTCTTGGTAGTGTAGATGAGCAGAGAGATTTTGGTGACCATGTGCATAGATATCTAAAAGTCACCACCCAGTTGATATGTTTGTTAAGAAGGCATATGTGTGTTAGCTATTATTGGTAGAGGGATTAAATTTCAGAGCCACGAGGTCATGCTGCAGCTGTACAAAACTCTGATGTGGCTGCATCTGGAGTATTGTGTACACTTCTGGTGACTGCATTATAGGAACGATGTGGAAGCGTTGGAAAGTGTTCAGAGGGCATTTACTAGGATGTTGCCTGGTATGGAGGAAAGGTCTTATGAGGAAGGGCTGAGGGACTTGAGGCTGTTTTTATTAGAGAGAAGAAGATTGAGAGGTGACTTAATTGAGATATATAAGATAATCAGAGGATTAGATAAGGTGGACAGCAAGAGCCTTTTTCCTTGGATGGTGATGGCGAGCATGAGGGGACTTTAAATTGATGGGGATAGATATAGGACAGATGTCAGAGATAATTTCTTTACTCTGAGAGTAGTAGGGGTGTGGAACACCCTGCCTGCAACAGTAGTAGACTCTCCAACTTTAAGGGCATTTAAGTAGTCATTGGATAAACATATGGATGAAAATGGAATAGTGTAGGTTACATGGACTTCAGATTGGTTTTGCAGGTCAGCGCAACATCAAGGGACAATGGGGCTGCACTGCGCTCTAATGTTCTATGTAACCAAAATAAATGCACTTTAAGCATAATCAATATTGCAATATAGGAAATGTGGCTGCTGATTTGTTGACCAGATAATCTATTTACAACAAATACAAGGAACTGTGGATGCTGGAGAAATCAGCAGATCTGACGACATCTGTGAGAGAAAAACTGCATGTTTCAAGGCCAGTGACCTTTCGTAAGAACTGAAAACTAAAATTTAGTTCTAATGTTTGTTGAGGGCAAAATATTAACCAGGACATAAGAAAGAGTTCCCTTGTTTTTTTTTTAAATAATATCTGAGGATCCAAAGGATGGCTTCTCCAATGGTGCATCATTCTCTCAGTACTCAAACAGATCATCAGACTTGATTTTTGTGGTCAGTTGCGACTGGAACTCTCAGTCTTCTGATCCAGGGGCTCGAGTACTACTAGCTGAACCAGTGACATTTCTGGCTGGCTTCCCACATTCCATGTTTCAAAAACCTGTGGCAGTGCCTATATCCTAATTCACACTAACTTCCTTTGATACATCATCCTTTTGCTTGCCAAATTATGACGGTTCCCAGTCCAACACCGCCTCAATTTTAAAGTACTTATCCTTGTCTTCAAATAACCACATCCTTCTGTATTTCCATACCTTCTAACAGCCGCACAGTTCACTCAGTTCTTGGCACGACTCCAATTCTGCCTGATATTCATACCCAAGTTAAATACTTAAAACCCCCCCACCAACCTGGCCAACTCTGGAATTGCCTCCTAATCCTTGCTATCTCTTCTGTCTTCTTCAAGACTACATAAAACAATAATCTAATTCAATATCACTAAGAGGTTTGGTGTTCATTTTTTTTCAGTGAGATGTTATTAAAGTGCTTTCCAATGTTTTACAATGTTAAGAAGACTATAAGGAATTGTTTTTCTTGTGGTAGAACTTACATTGTCAACCCTCAAATTCTCTTTTTAAAACATCATTTAAAATAGAGCATGATTCCAGAATCCGAAATGTTCAGAGAGTTGTATAAAGGAAACTCAGATGCTGCTTGTTTCTTTGAAAAGCCACAACAACAGGTATGTCATAATTAAATGTTTAAATACAACTTTATGGAAAGTAGTATTTATGAGAAGTGCTATATCATACAAACTATTTCTTGGAGTCAGCCTCTGACAATCTGGAGGGGAAAAACTTGTTTCGGTGGAAGAAGAGAGATCATGATGCAAATGGGAAGTGGAGAAAGAAAAAATACAATTGCAGCATAGAAAAGGCACTGTTTCATAGTTTAAAGGAAAGTTTGTAATTATGACAGGAAAAGTAAAGGCCATGATCAGCAAAAGGAGGAGCTGTCTTGCTGGCCTAGCTCAGAAGAACAGCTGTAAAAAGCACTTAGATTCTTGAATCAAAATATCCTGCCTCACTTTTACTGCCAGGCTATCCATGTTCCTCGTAATTTTATAAACTTCTATAAGGTCACCCTTCAGTCTCCAGTGCTCCAGGGAAAAAAGCCCCAGCCTATTCAATCTGTCCCTATTGCTCAAACTCTCCAGTCCCAGCAGCATCCTTGTAACTGTTTTCTGCACCAGCTCAAATTCAACAACATTCTTGCTACAGCAAGGAGAGCAGAATTGTAAGCAATATTCCAAAAGTGCCCTCACCAATGTCCTATATAGCTGCAACATGACATCCCAATTCCTGTACTCAATGTTCTGACCAATGAAGTCCTGTGACTAAGGACAGCACGGTAGTTTAGTGGTTGGCACTGCTGTCCCACAGTGCTAGAGACCTGGGTTCAATTCCTGCCTCAGGTGACTGTGTGCAATTTGCACATTCTCTCCACATCTGTGGGGGTTTCCTCCAGGTACTCCGGTTTCCTTCCACAATCCAAAGATGTGCAGGTCAGGTGAATTGGTCATGCTGAATTGCCCATTGGTGTTAGGTGTATTAGTTAAGGGAATGGGTCTGAGTGCGTTACTCTTTGGAGAGTTGGTGTGGACTTGTTGGGCCAAATGGCATGTTTCCACACACTGTGGGTAATCTAAATAAGGACTCCATTTTCAAGGAACTATGCAGCTGTACCTCTAGGTCTCTTTGTTCAGCAACACTCCCAGGCCCTACCATAAACTGTGTAATCTTCTTCACTGTCCACTACACCACTTATTTTGGTATATCTGCAAACTTACTAACCATATCTCCTATATTTACATCCAAATCATTTATATAAATGATGAAAAACAGTAGACCCAGCACTTATCCTTGTGGCACACTGCTGATCACAGGCCTCTAGTCCAGAAAACACCCCTCCAGTACCACCCTCTATCTTCTACCTTCAAGCCAATTTTGTATCTAATTGGCTAACTCCTCTGGATCCCATGTGATCTAACCTTACTAACCAGTTTACCATGCAGAAGTCCATATAGGCAAAGTCTACTGCTGTGCCTTCATCAGTCTTCTTTGTCGCCTGTTCAAAAACCTCAACCAACTTGGAGAGACATGATTGCCCGTGCAGAAAGCCATGCTGACTATCCTTAATCAGTTCTTGCCTTTCCAAATGCACGTAAATCCTATCTTCTTGTGTTGTTAGCAAGTCTGTACAAAGGAACACATCTTGCCTGTTGGCTTCTTAGACTCACATTTTGCCATTTTGATATTTTCTCAGCAGCTGGCTGCTAGCGTTGTTGCTGGTGCCTCAGTTGTGGCTTTTATTTTTGAAAGTGACTTGTGCAGTCACTGAACATCAATGACATGGTCTTAATATTTGATAGAAGGTTTAAAAAATTCACATTTATCGTTCCTGAATCTTAAACAATATTGTTCAAGTCTCTGCAGAGTTGCATCTAAATTGTGGAGGTGTTTTATCTCATTTCTGCCCATGACTAAAGTATCGTCGAAGCAACACTGGAAACTTTCCAAACGCTTGAAACCTGATCCATGGCACATTGGGATAATGTAGGGTGCAGATGTGATTCCAAATGGAAGTGTCTTGCATTTGAACATTGAACAGTCCTTCGTTGTTACAGTATTCAAGTATTTATATGATTCAGACCATAAGAAATAGGAACAGGAGCAGGCTGTTCCAGGCAACTCCTCCAGCCTGCTCCATCATTCAATAGATGATGACTTCTGACAGCAGATTTGGTGGAGAAATTGTATGAAATGGATCAGGAGGAATCCAGCATAGAATTTGCCACTGACAGAAAAGAGCAAAATTATTTTATGATTGCCACAAGGTTGGCAAGTTTCTTTTTACTCCTTTTTATTCATTTATTCATTCATTATGGTTAGGCCAGCATTTATTTCCTTTCCCTAATGACCCTCAAGAAGGTAGTGCTGAGCTGCTTTCTTGAACCATTGCAATCATACACCCACTGTACTAAATACAGGTAGACAGTGGAGGTAGCTTTGTATTCTTCCAAAATGTTACCGTGCCTACAATTAGGTTAAAAATATTCAGTGAGCTTTTTGTCCAGATATTGACCACCAACTTTGGAGGCCGTCAGCTCAGGGAACTTTGCCAAAGGACAGCAGGAATTTGATTTCATTTGATGTTTCTAACAGCATGAGAGAATTGAAGTAACCTGTTGATTGTTTTCTCATTGGTGGATGGAGTTAAGCATGTGACTAAAGTTCTATGCTCATCTTTTTAAAAATTTAGAATTTTTCTCTGGGTGCTGTTAACCTGCTGGCCCTGATGATTGGTGTGAACCAGTAGATCTATGGCTAGGAACTGATCTCAGAGCATCTGAAATCTATTCTCTTTGTGATCTGCATTTGATTGAAATTTGCTTGCTTCCTGATTCAGCCAAATGTTTTCTACCTCTCTGACCTTGCGTTGGACAGCCCTACAGCTGTTTCATTAGCCATTCTTTGAATAGTAAAGAACTGTCTCTAAGGTAAGCCCCATGGAGATAAAGTTTCTCCTCCAGTTATTTCTGCATTACTAAATTGTTTCAGTTGAAACAATCTTGATGCATACCCTAGGTAGGACCAAGGATTTCTCAAGCTGTACTGTATTCCTTAAAATCACCCAATCCTCCCTTATACAATGATTATCCATCTTTGTCGTACACAACTGCTTCTCGAATTTTTTTTGAGAAAGATTCCTTCTTTACTGCCTGTTTGAACTATTGAGACCTCCCTGGACCATCATAACCTGGTGCCATGTAGAGAGAAAGATTTTGACATTGGGTAAAATGGTGATCAAAACAATAGTCAGCGCTGCACATGGCTTTCACTATACACACATCCTGCCTGTCCATTTGCCTGACGTTAACATATTGTTTAGGTGCCAAAGCATAAAACAGAGTTGCATCCATGACTCCTTGTTGCCATTAAGGAGGTGGAAAAATTGTGACAGTGGATAGGAGGATATATTCAGCACATCTTCAGCAAAGGGAGATCATTGTTCCTAAAAATCTCTGATTTGTCTGTTTTGGAAATGAAAGGGTAAAGGTAAACTTTCTTGATTTACAGCAGCCTTTCTGGCAATATTTCACTTTGTTTTCCAAAAGCTGTCACAGCTAACTGTCAAAGACCTTGATTAGTTCAACCAATGTGGAGTAGAAGCCAGTGTTGTGTTCTTGCCATTTCTCCTGGAGGCATAAAACTGCAAACATTATATCACTGGCTCTTCAACCTTTTCTGAAACATATTGACTCCCTGACATCAGATTTTGTCAAGAAGTTCAGTGGTTCAAGAGGATTCATGTCAAAACTTTTCCAACAACAGAGAGAAGAATTTTGATGCACCAGTATTAAGGAAACAATTGTATATGATCAAATCAGCATACAATCTTCAAGATACCTGAGAGATCAGATATGATGTAACGTGTTGTCAAAGATTTGCTTCTATGACAGTACAGCACAAAAGTATTATGTATTCAGATTTCTGGAGTGAGACAATTTGCTTCAGAGCCTTTTATCTCAAAGGCAAGTGTGCAAACACTAAACCAAAGACTCACCCTTGACTCAGTGGTAACACTCTCATACCTAAGTCAACATGAAGGTAATTCATCCCATATCTCTAAACTTTCCACACATTTCTGCATGATGAGGACTGTCCCCTGCCTGCAAGTACCCACTGATAAACTTTATTTCCAACAATGATGTTAAAAATCACACAACACCAGGTTATAGTCCAACAGGTTTAATTGGAAACACACTAGCTCCTTCATCAGGTGATAGTGGAGGGCTCGATCGTAAAACAGAATTTATAGCAAAAATTTGCAGTGTGATGTAACTGAAATTGTACATTGAAAAATTGATTGTCTGTTAAGCCTTTTATCTGTTAGAATACAGTGATAGTTTCACTTCTTTCATGTGTAAATCACAACCTTTTTTTTAAAGTTGCATTCTTGGGTTAGCTGTTAACAATGGTGATAGCTAGACAATATGTTGAAGGTGTTAGCCCCCTATGTTCTCTGTCTATGACTTGATGTTTAGATTGATTCTAATCTAAAAAGTGAGATAAGAGTTTTACATAAATTCATGCAGTTTTTGAGCTCAGAGTTCTGTGTTACGATCGAGCCCTCCACTATCACCTGATGAAGGAGCGTCACTCTGAAAGCTAGTGTGCTTCCAATTAAACCTGTTGGACTATAACCTGGTGTTGTGTGATTTTTAACTTTGTACACCCCAGTCCAACACCGGCATCTCCAAATCATGTCCAACAATGATGGATCCATTGTTTAATCTTAAATTAATCACTTATTCAAATGACCAATGATCAAAACTCAGAAACCCAAGTGTCAGAATGGTGGCATTCCTCTTGTCCATCACTTCAGTTCAAAGTAATTTTTTTTGGTTTATCTAATGCTAGAAGTCATTTCTTAACATTTCTAAGGAAAGCAGTGAGTATATAAATCAGGAAGGCAGCTAAACCCGAGATTCTACAACTGTATACAACTGTAGTATCTCCCACCCACTGTCCTCCTCTAACCTCCTTAACTACTCTTGCTTTTTTTAAGGTAAGGATTTTCTATTTCTTTACCAGTGACTGGTTAAAAGTTTACTTTGTTTTTGTGTATATATATTAATTCTTTTTTAGGGAAAGACTATAGCAGAGAGGTATCAGAAAGTATTCTAACTCAAACATGTACAAAGTAACTAAGTAATTAATTAACTAAGCAGAGATGGCTGGGCAGGTGATGTGCTGTAGCTGTATGATGTGGGAGCTGGCTGATCCCATTGTGAATGGCAGTGACCACATCTACAGCAAGTGTTGGTTGCTGGAAGAACTCCGGATCAGAGTTGATGATCTGGAATCTGAGCTTCAAACACTGCGGCACATCTGGGAGGGGGAGAGTTACGTGGACGCTTTGTTTCAGGAGGCAGTCACACCTGGGAGATTAAGTAATTCACATTCAGCTAGTGATCAGGCACATCAGAGTGTGACTGTAAGTGAGGCAGGTAGGGGGAACCTGAGTTCAGGAGTGGAAGAGCCTCAGCCCTTGACCTTGTCCAATAGGTACGAGATTCTTGCTCTCTGTTCGGATGAGGAAAAGGGCTCTGGACAGGATGAGCCAACTGACCAAGGCACCATGGTGCAGAAGGCCATTCAAGATGGGGGAGCTAATAGACAAGTAGTGGTTATAGGGTATTCTATAATTAGGGGGACAGATAGTATCCTTTGCAAGCCGGATCGGGAGTGTCGCATGGTGTGTTGCCTGTCCGGTGCCAGGGTGCGGGACGTCTCCGACCGGCTTGAAAGGATATTGGAGCGGAAGGGGGAGGATCCAGTTGTTGTGGTCCACATTGGTACTAACAACATTGGCAAGACTGGAGTGGAGGACCTGTTTGGGGATTACGAAGCACTAGGCAGGAAATTGATGTACAGGTCCTCAATGGTCATAATCTCCGGATTACTGCCCGAGCCACATGCCAGTTGGCATAGGGACAAGAAAATTAGGCAAGTAAACACGTGGCTAAGGGATTGGTGTGGGAAAGAGGGATTCCACTTCATGGGGCATTGGCATCAGTTTTGGAACAGGAGGGTCAGTCCATTGGGACAGTCTCCACCTGAACCGATCAGGTACCAATGTTCTCGCAAAGAGGATAAATAGGGCGGTCAGTAGGACTTTAAACTTCTGAGTTGAGGGGAAGGGAAAGTGAAAGTGACAGGGAGTATGGAGTTAACTGGAAAGATAAGCAACAGGATAGCATATGTGCAGGCGGATCTAAACTCGAGGCAGACTGGGAATGCAGCAAAAAGGAAGGATAACTTCGGACATCTTATGACTTCCAATATCTCTAATGATAAAGTTAACATTAAGGCACTTTACCTGAATGCTCGTAGCATTCATAACAAAGCAGATGAACTAATGGCACAGATCATAGTGAATGATTATGATGTGGTAGGCATCACAGAGACGTGGTTACAGGTGGGTCAGGACTGGCAGTTAAACTTCCAAGGATTTTCAACTTATCAAAAAGACAGGGAGGTCGGCAGAGGGGGTGGGGTTGCCTTGTTGGTTAAGAACAAAATTAAATCTATGGCACTGAATGACATAGCGTCAGATGATGTGGAGTCTGTGTGGGTGGAATTGAGGAACCACAAAGGCAAAAAAACCATAATTGGAGTTGTGTACAGACCTCCTAACAGTGGTCAGGACCAGGGACGCAGCATGTACCAGGAAATAGAGAAGGCATGTCAGAAAGGCAAGGTCACAGTGATCATGGGAGACTTCAATATGCAGGTGGACTGACTAAATAATGTTGCCAGTGGATCCAAAGAAAGGGAATTCATGGAATGCTTATAGGATGGCTTTTTGGAACAGCTTGTCATGGAGCCCACAAGGGAGTAAGCTATTCTGGACCTAGTGCTTTGCAATGAACCAGACTTTATAAAAGATCTTAAAGTAAGGGAACCCTTAGGAAGCAGCGATCATAATATGGTAGAGTTTAGTCTGGAGTTTGAAAGCGAGAAGGCAAAATCGGATGTAATGGTGTTACAGTTAAATAAAGGTAATTATGAGTGCATGAGAGAAGAACTGACAAAAATAGACTGGAAGCAGAGCCTAGCGGGGAAGACAGTAGAGCAAAAATGGCAGAAGTTTGTGGGTATAATTGAGAACACTGTACAGAGGTTCATCCCCAAGAAAAGAAAGATTATCTGGGGAGGGATTAGACAGCCATGGCTGACAAAGGCAGTCAGGAAATGTATTAAAGAAAAAGAGAGTTCCTATAAAGTGGCCGAGAGCAGTGGGAAATCAGAAGATTGGGAAGACTACAAAAACAAACAGAGGATAACAAAGAGAGTAATAAGAAAGGAGAGGATCAAATATGAAGGTAGGCTAGCCAGTAATATTAGAAATGATAGTAAAAGTTTCTTTCAATACATAAGAAACAAATGACAGGCAAAAGTAGACATTGGGCCACTTCAAATTGATGCTGGAAGCCTAGTGATGGGAGATAAGGAAATAGCAGGAGAACTTAACAAGTACTTTGCGTCAGTTTTCACAGTGGAAGACATGAGTAATATCCCAACAATTAAAAGAGAGTCAGGGGGCTGAGTTGAGTATGGTTGCCATTATAAAAGAGATAGTGCTAGAAAAGCTAAAAGGTCTTAAAATCTCCTGGCCCCGATGGGATACATCCTAGAGTTCTGAGAGAGGTGGCTGAGGAAATAGCGGAGGCATTGGTTGAGCTCTTTCAAGAGTCACTGGAGTCAGGGAAAGTCCCGGATGATTGGAAGATCGCTGCTGTAACCCCCTTGTTCAAGAAAGGATCAAGACAAAAGATGGAAAATTATAGGCCAATTAGCCTAACCTCGGTTGTTGGTAAAATTCTAGAATCCATCATTAAGGATGAGGTTTCTAAATTCTTGGAAGAGCAGAGTCTGATTAGAACAAGTCAACATGGATTTATAAGGGGAGGTCATGCCTGACAAACCTGTTGGAATTCTTTGAAGAGGTGACAAGTAGGTTAGACCAGGGAAACCCAGTGGATGTGGTCTATCTAGACTTCCAAAAGGCCTTTGATAAGGTGCCACACGGGAGGCTGCTGAGCAAGGTGAGGGCCCATGGTGTTCGAGATGAGCTACTGGTATGGATTGATGATTGGCTGTCTGACAGAAGACAGAGAGTTGGGATAAAAGATTCTTTTTCGGAATGGCAGCCGGTGACAAGTGGTGTCCTGCAAGGTTCAGTGTTGGGGCCACAGCTGTTCGCATTATATATTAATGATCTGGATGAAGGGACTGGGGGCATTCTAGCGAAGTTTGCAGGTGATACGAAGTTAGGTGGACAGGCAGGTAGTACTGAGGAAGTGGGGAGGCTATAGAAGGATCTAGACAGTTTGGGAGAGTGGTCCAGGAAATGGCTGATGGAATTCAACGTGAGCAAATGCGAGGTCTTGCACTTTGGCAAAAAGAATAAAAGCATAGACTACTTTCTAAACGGTGAGAAAATTCGTAAAGCCAAAGTACAAAGGGATCTGGGAGTGCTAGTCGAGGATTCTCTAAAGGTAAACATGCAGATTGAGTCTGTGATTAAGAAAGCGAATGCAATGTTGCCACTTTTCTCAAGAGGGTTGGATTATAAAAGCACCGTTGTGCTACTCAGACCTTATAAAGCTCTGGTTAGGCCCCATTTGGAGTACTGTGTCCAGTTTTGGTCCCCACACCTCAGGAAGGACATACTGGCACTGGAACGTGTCCAGCGGAGATTCACACGGATGATCCCTGGAATGGTTGGTCTAACATATGAGGAACGGCTGAGGATCCTGGGATTGTATTCATTGGAGTTTAGAAGATTAAGGGGAGACTTAATAGAAACTTACAAGATAATACATGGCTTGGAAAGGGTGGATGCTAGGAAATTTTTTTCCGTTAGGCGAGGAGACTAGGACCCGTGGACACAGCCTTAAAATTAGAGGGGATCAATTCAGAACAGAAATGCGGAGACATTTCTTCAGCCAGAGAGTGGTGGGTCTGTGGAATTCATTGCCGCAGAGTGCAGTGGAGGCCGGGACGCTAAATGTCTACAAGGTAGACATTGATAGATTCTTGATGTCACGAGGAATTAAGGGCTATGGGGAGAATGCAGGTAAGTGGAGTTGAAATGCCCATCAGCCATGATTGAATGGTGAAGTGGACTCGATGGGCCGAATGGCCTTACTTCCACTCCTATGTTTTATGGTCTTAACATTAACTGGAATAACTGGAAGGCAGTGGCATAGTGACAATATCACTGGACTGGTAATTCAGAATCCAAGATAAATATTTAAGGATATGGATTTGAATCAAACCATGGCATGTGGTGAAGTTTGAATTCAACAACAATCCAGAATAATGATTTGGAGGCCATAAACCAAGTTATTTCACTCCAGAAATTTGATTACACAATACTTCTATTGGGCTGGGTGGACAAATTTAAAAATCACACAACACCCCCCAGGTTATACTCCAACAAGTTTGTTTGGAAACACTAGTCTTCCTGCTGCTGCCACAATCTCCTGATGAAGAGGCAGTGCCTCGAAAGCTAGTGCTTCCAAATAAACCTGTTGGATTATAATTTGGTGTTGTGTGATTTTTAACTTAAACCAGAGTAAAATGTAACTGGCCTAATGACAAACGTAATCATTATTGATTATTCTAAAAACCCATCATGTTTATTAATGCACTCCAAGGAATAATGTTTGCAATCTTACTTGATCGAGCCTGTATGTGATTCCAGGCCTGCAGCCATATGGTTGACTCTTAACAGCTTTCCTAGCAAGTAGGATTGGAGAATAAATACTAGTCTAGCTAGCGATGCCCACATCACTTAAAATCTATTTTTTGAGCTGCATAGATAAGAGGGTACAGTACACTGTCCTATCGATTTAGAAAAGTAAACATGCAAGTCTGACATTAAGACCTAAGCATTTTTAGGCATTGTTTTTGTATTCATTCAGAGAGAGAAGAGAAACAACTTTTCTCCCAGACAGCCTCACGCTGTATTTGCTAATTTCATAATTTTCAGGAAAGTATCTTTTTAAGAGTTTCTACATGATCTGCAATATGTTGATTCTCAAAAGTAAAATATTGTAATTAGAAATCTTATTTTCTTTCAATAATTTGCTGTTTTCAATCTACATTTTAAGAACTAAATTGATACAATTAAATTTAAAATTGCAAATTGTGATGAAGGTAAAAGAATTTATAAGATGATCGTCTGCAAGTTCAAACAGTGATTTTGGTAAATGGCAGCAAAGTTTATTTGCATCTATTGTTGATCTTCAGTAAGCTTTGCACTAAATTATTGATATTTTTTCAGTATCTTTCTCATCACATTTTGTATTTTTTTTTCAGTTGACCAGCCCAGCAAAGCCCAAAATATATGGCAATGCTCTCAAACTGGCTACTGTTAAAAAGATGCGAGCAGCTGGTTGGGAAGCTGTAGCAAAGGAAAGCAGAAAGAAGAGAATGAAAATTGCTGAGAAAATATTCTGAATTTATTTAGATTTTGTTTATTTAATTTCTATGACTTTTCAAAGTAGTTCTTATTCTGAAAACTTAAATATTTTGCCTTTAATGGTAAGCAATTTCATATCTTTGTTATACATTTAAAGCAGAGGATTCTTGAGGAATATGCTGACAGAATGTGATCATCAAAGAAACCAACACAAGCAAAACAGAATCTTTAATATTACACGTAAATCTTCAAATTTGAATAACCATGATCTTCAGTCTGTTGCATGCTAATATGAAGGAAGCTAATGTGTAATATTGAACTTCTTTACAGCAAAACATGATTCAAAGCATTTGACTAAACTGTTTAGCTTCACTGTTTTTTAAAAAAGTTAATTTTTCAACATGTTTAGAAATCAATATTACAATTTTTATGAACCCAGTCTTTTTGCTCAGAGTATTGAACAATAACCTTCCAGCAATGTCTGAGTCAAACTGACAAAGCCGATGATTGATAATTTGACAGAAATATGGTCTGCCACGTCCTAGTCACGTTTTGGTCATTGAATTTCCTACATATTTCTATCATAATACGTTAGCAGTGTTTTGTTTGGTATGAGTGGTGCAAGGGTGATTCACTATACATGAAAGCTATCATTAAGTGATCAATTGCATACAAGATCCCTATTTTTAAGGATTTTCAAAATTGTAAAAACAAGGCAGAGCTATCCTCAATGTTATCCTCTGGCAGGCCTATAGGGTGCCGATAAAAATATTCTTAATGCCATTGCAACGGCAGATGAGGTCCCTGGCATAATTACGCAAATAATCTCAAGGATCAGACATGTAATTAAGCTATGTGAGATACTTATCTGACGGGCAGAAGTGCTATCTGCCAAAAAGTGCTCAATGTCAGCAAAGTTGGAAAATCCAGGCCTTAAGTATAATTGAGTTTATTGATTTAATTGTTACAGTTTGCAATTGAGCATGTTAGCTTCATCTTTCACTCTTTGTTAACAGATGAGTTTCTCTTTTTGTGTATGGTTCAATTAAATTCCAATTCAAATATTAGTTGTTACTGTCTGAGATGATTCTACACCTGCAAACAGTTGGTGACCTATGCTATGATGACGATAATATGAAATGGTGTTAAACCATCAAAGATAATCATATGTAGTTAAAGCTTTTAGATTGTTGGTAGTTATAATCATAGATGTTAATAAATGGAAAAGATACTTATAAGTTTTTCTATTATTTAAGTGGAAAAATATGCAGGTCTTGCATATGATACTGTCAAAAATAATCCTTTCAAACAAGTGGCTGTGGTGCATATATCAGCATTCTCTACAGCATTCCTTTTCATATTCACTCATGTTAAAAGTATTCTTAGATGAGCTAAGATGGTAGAATGCTATGTATTTATATAAACATTCAGAAGACAATTGGTAAAGTACCATATAACCAATTTACTTGAAAAAAGAGTGCATGGTATTAAAGGGACAGTGAAAACTTACATTTGTAATTGACTTAAGATAGGGAGACAGATGTGGCGAATGGATGTTTTTTTTCTGACTAAAGGGAAGTTTCTGTTGAATCTCCTGTTGCTTGGTATTGGGATCATGCTTTTCTTGTTATTTTATTTGAATATCCTGAGCTTTGTACATATGCATTGCAATTTTGAAGTTTGCAAATAATACAAATCTTGGCAAAGTAATTAGGGAATAGGATATCAGCAGACACAATAAAATCATAGCGACTGACATGCAGAGGTTCAGTCAAATGCAGGTAATTGCAAAATAATGCATCTTAGATGGAATATCTGGAGAGGCAGCATAATCTCAATGAGTCGCTTTTGATACAAGTATAAGAACAGACTATTGGGTATGTATATTCAGGGCAAACTGAGAAGTGAATTAAGAAAGTGTAAAACGTAAGTAAATATAAAATGTAAGAGAGAAAGAGTTACGCAAAACGTCATAAGTCACAGGTTAGACTTCAATTAGAATTCTGTGGATAGCCTGAGAACAACACTTGAGGATGGATGTCAAGGCTCTGGATAGGAGACAGAGGAAATGACAAGGATGATACAAGGGATAAAGGATTTCAGTTATATGGAGAGATTGGAGGTTCAACGGTGAGAGGAATAGACAGGAGATTCTGTGGTTGTGAACAAAACTCCTGGATGGTATGTTGCCTCCTGGGTGCCAGGGTCAGGGTTGTCTCGGATCAAGTCTACAGGATTCTTAAGGGGGAGGGAGAGCAGCCAGAGATCATAGTACAAATCAGTACCAATGACATACCTAGGAAAATGGGTGAAAACCTGAAAAGAGAATATAGGAAGTTAGGTTGGAAGGTAAAACACAGGATGAACAGAGTAGTAATCTTAGGATTACTACCTGTGCCACAGGCTAGTGAGGCTAGGAACAGAGAACGAGTGCAGATGAACACGTCGCTGCAGGGCTGGTGCATTCAAAATTATGAGTGATATTGATAATGAAAGAAGCTTTGAGTGAGTCATTGTCAAAAGGTCACAAATATACAAGAATTGCAAAAGAACAAGAGGCAAAAGGCAATAAGTTATATAGTGGAGAATTACAGGGGAACCTCGACTGTCCGAAGAACACAGGCGAGGAGTATTTCATTCAGTTAATTGAATGCCAGATAACATCGTTAGCCACGTATCGGGGCCTTGTGATTTTTTTCGGATAATCAGAAATTTGGTTAATTGAATGCCCAATGATCGAGCATTATCTTCTGCATATGATTTGGAACGCACAAATTCTAGTTTCAGATTCTATAGCATTCTGAAGTAATTGAATAAATATCTAAGAGCAATGTGTTTGCAGGATTTTGTGGATAAGGGTAGGTTATGGACCAAATTGAAATCTTCCACAGAGTCAATACAGGCAATACAGGCCAAAATGTTCCTTTCAGTGGCTGGGATTTTCCAATTTGAAGTTAGAGTGTTGTTGGGCAAGTTTCATGGTTTCATTTCCACTATAGTTCAATGTGAGGTATCTCACATGATCTTGCGCTCCACATCTTATTATTTATGCAGATAAGACTTCAGGAGTGTCACTTAGCAAATCATGCGGTGCACAAGACAGCACTTCTTGCCACTGCCAGTTTCTTCTACTTTCCAAGTGGCTCCATGTTTACAGCCCAGCTAGATACCACGTCAAACCTGTAAGCCAGTCCTTGTTCCTCAACTCTCAACATATGGCACAGGAGAAAACTAAGCCATCTTGCCACTTCGTAGAGAAGGTTCTGGAGAGGAGATCAGTCAAGTTCATTACTGCCTGCAATATGAAGCCAATCTACCAAACCCAGCCAGCATAAGCAGAGAAAGCAGTCTGCATCAGTGCTGGCTCCACTGTGAAAAGAGATATCCTGCAATGTTCCAAGAAGGTTAGTGTGCTCTGCAAGCCAAGTGGTGGCATTTTTTCTGCTACCTCTTATCAGCTTCCATCATATTTGTCTCAGAATCACAGAATGTTAAAGCACTGTGCCTACACCGGTTCTATGACCTAGTCCATTGTGTCTACACCGTTCTAATGACCTAGTGCCAATCTCATGCCCTTTCCCTATATTACCATAAATCATTTCTATCAAAATTATAACGCAATCTCCTCTTGAATGTGTCAAATGAACCTGCCTCTGCTACATTTCCAGACAATGCATTCGATATCCTAACAGCTTACTGTATGAAAAACATTTTCCGTACATCATCCTTGCTTCATTTGCACATCACTTTAAATCTGTACTGTCTCATTCTTTTTTTCTGTTTTCAAACAGGAACCATTTTACTATATCTATTCATCTAGCCTGCTCATGAAAGCTTTTATCATTTTATTTAGAATCCCTGCAGTGTGGAAACAGACCATTCGGCCCAACCAGCCCTTTGAAGAGCGTCCCACCCATACTCCTACTCTATCTCTGTAACACTGCATTTCCCATGGCTAATGCACTTAACTGTACATCCCTGAACACAATGGGTAATTTAACGTGGCCAATCCACCTAACTTGCACATCATTGGACTCTGGGAGGAAACTGGAGCACTGGAAGAAAGTGCATACTCCACACAGACATTCACCCAGCTGTGGAACTGAACCTGGGTCCCTGTCACTGTGAGGCAGCAGTGCTAACCGCTGTGCTACTCTGGCACCTCATTACAGAATATCCTCTTAACTTTGTCCTCTCCAAGAATTACAAACACAGCATCTTCAATCCATCCTCCTAAATGAAGTTTCTCTTTTCTGGAACCATCCTCGTAAATCACTTAAGCACTCTTTCTAATACAATCTTTCATATATTGTGACGCCCACTAATATACATAGTACTCCAGTTTAATTCTAACAGGTGGCTTGTACAATATCAATATCACCTCTCTGGTCTTTTACTCTGTGCCTCTATTTGTATAATTTGCGGATCTCCAGCATCCGCAGTCCTCACTTTCTCCTCTATTTGTATAGCCAAGAACACCGTGCTGTATTAACTGAGCTCTCCAACTGTCTTGCTGCCTTCAATTATTTGTGCATATATGTACCCAGGACTCTCTATCCCTGCACCCTCTTTAGAATTGTACACCCCATTTTATATTATCTTTCAATGTTCTTCCAACCAAGGTGTATCACCTTACACTTCTCTGCATTGAATTCTATCTGCCACCCAACCATTCACACTACCAACTTGTCAATGTCCTTTTGGATTTCCACACTGTCCTCAGTTCACAATTCTTCCTAGTTTAAGCGAATACGCAAACTATGAAATTGTCCTCTGCACGACAAGATCCAGAACATGAACATATATCAGGAAAAGCATGGGTCTCAAAACCCATCCATGGGGAACTCTACTACAAACCTTCCTCCAGCCCAAAAAGTATCCATTGATCATTGCTGTCTGTTTCATATCACTGAACTACTCATGTATTCATGTATCAATTGTCCTTTTTATACCATGATCAATAACTTTCCTCACAAATCTACTGTGTGGCACTATATCAAACACCTGGAAATCCCTATATACTAATTCAACAGCATTGCTATAATTGACCCTTTCTGTTACTGCTTCAAACTTCAACAGCAAATCATTTCAAGTTTCCCCTTTAGAAATCTGTGCTGACTCTTCCTAATCAATCTACTTTTTTCCATGTGTTTCTAATTTTATCCTGAATAATTATTCCTAGATGTTTCCCCACTATGAAAATTTAACAAATAGGTCTGCAATTGCTGGAATTATCCTCAGCACCCTTCTTGAACAACGCTGTAATGTTGGCAGCCCTCCAATCTTCTGACATCTGTCCCGAGTCCAAGGAGGACTGAAAGATTATACCCAGTGCTCCACAATTTCTGGACTCACTTCTTCAAAACCCTGGGATGCATATCATCTGATCCCAGTGTCTTGTCAACTTGAAGTGCCAACATTATATCCAAGACTTCTGTATTAATTTTGAACTCTTCCAGTGGCAAAGTTTCCTTCTCTGACACCATGGCTTGGGCAGCATTATCCTGTTTTGTAAAGACAGATGCAAACTATTCATTTAGCTCCTCAACTATGCACCCCCCGCCTATATGTTAAAATCTCCATTTTGATCTCTGATCAGTCCTACTCCATTAAACATTCTTTTTTATGTGTCTGTAGTGGAGTTTGCGATTTCCCTTTATGTTAGCTGCTAGTCTTATCTCATAATTCCTTTTCGTTACTCTCTCCAAAACTTTGTATTCCTGTTAATTCTCAGATTTTCTGCCTTACTCTGTCGTTAACATACTGTTTATTTCTAATGTTAATTTATAACTCCTTTATCATTGGCAGAACTCTGAATTTGTTTGTCCTACCCTTTCCATGAGAGGAAATCTACCTTGGCTGTACTTAAGCTGTTTGTTCTTTGAAGGTGGCCCATTGTTCAGTTACCCTTTACCCACCAAAGTCTTATTCCAATCAGACCTATGAATGTCCTCTTGCCCCATTAGAGTCAGCTCTCTGCCAATTGATTTTTTTCTTATCTGGATTGTTGCCTGTCATTATCTAAAACCATCCTGAACCATATAAAACATTGTTAAAGGTCTCCTAAATGTTTCTCCACTGAAACTTGATCCTTTGACTCTTACTTCCAAAGATCTGGTCCAACAAAACATCCTTCCTTGTTGGACTGGACACATACTGCTGAAGGAGACTCTGTTGAACACAATTGAGGAACACCTACATTTTCCTGCTCCTTACATGACCAGTATCTCAGTAAAAATGGGATGATTATGTGGCCTAATTTCATCCAAACTCCACCATTGTAGACTGGATATCAAACAATGATGAAACAGAATACAAGAAAGAGATTGCTGGCATGGTGTTAAGATAACAATCTCTCCTTGAAGTCAGCAAAACTAAAGAGCTGATCATCCATTTCAGGAAGCAAGCAGGAGGGCATGCTCCGATGTTCATCAATGGAGGTGAGGTACAGATGGTCGAGAACGTCAAGTCTCTAGGAGTGACGATCACCAGCACTGTCCTGGACCACCCATGTTGATGCAATAATCAAGAAGGCACTACAGTGCCTCTTCCTTGGGAGGCTAATGGAACTTGGCATGTCTGTGAGGACTCTCACCAACCTTTACAGGTGCACCAGAGAAAGCATTCTAACTGGATGCATCACAGCTTGGTATGGCAACTGCTCTTCCCAGGACCATAAGTAACTACAGAGAATTGTGAACACAGCCCAGCCCATCATGCAAGCCAACCTTCCATCCATTGACTCCATCTACACTTCTTGCTGCCTCAGAAAGATGGCCAACATGATCAAAGACCCCTCCCACCCCAGTTATAATCTCTACCAACTTCTTCCATCGGTCAGAAGATATAAAAACTTCAACACATAACAACAGATTCAAGAACAGCTTCTTCCTCGCTCTTATTAGACTTCTGAATGGACCTCTCAAATCTAATGCTGATCTTGCTTTTTGTATACTTTCTTTGTAGCTGTAATTTTGTATTCCTCACACTGTTCTATCACCCAATGGTCTCTATGGAATGGTCTGCCAGTACTATATGTAAAACAAAATGTTTCACTGGACCTAGGTTCACTAAATTAAGTTAAATCCCAACTCCTCATACCAAAGCAGTCTATACCCAAATGCAACAAGACCAGGACAATATCTGGTTTGGATTGAGAATTGGCAAGTAACACTCATGCCAACCAAGTGCCCAGCAATGACCATCTCTAACAAGTGGGAATTTAACAGCTACATCTTGGCACTTAATGGCGTTACCATCACTGAATCCCCCATTATTGATACCTCAGATTGAACTGTACTAACCATACAAATACTGTGTCTACAAGAGCAGTTTAGAAGCAGGGAATCCTGCAGCAAGTACTTCACTCTTTGACTCCCCAAAGCATGTCTATATACAAGACACAAGTCAGGAGTCTGATGGAATATTATCTATTTATCTGGAAGAGTATAACTTGAACAATGCTCAAGAAGCTTGACACCACCCAGGGCAAAGCAGCAAATAAACTGTAGCAATTCAACAAGGCACTTCACCACCACATTCTCAAGGGAAATTAAGGATCTGCAATAAATACTGGCCCAGCTGGTGATGCCATGAATAATTTTTTTTAATGTACTGTGGGTTTTTGAACCCTGTTGATGATACAAGGCTATTTAACAATCTTTGTGCACTCTACCTTTGATGAAATACGGTGAAGAAAGCATCAAAAGAAGTTTTTCAGGATCTGTCAACCCGGTAGCTCTCATTAGGGACTATACAATTCATGAATCATAGAGTCCTACTGCACGAAGACAGGCCCTTTGGCCCAAACTGCTCCATGCCTACCAAAATGTCCATCAACGCTCACCCCATTTCCCTGTGCTTGGCCCATATCCTTCTAAACCTTTTCTATCCATGTATTTGTCCAAATGCTTTTTAAATATTTGTTAATGTACCCACCTCAACCACTTCCGCTTACAGCTCATTCCATATGCATTTCACCCTCCACCTAAAAATGTTGCCCCTCAGGTTCCCTTCTATTCTTTCTCCTCTAACCTTAAACTGATGCCCTCTAGTCCTCAATTCCGCAACACTCGGAAAAAGATTGAGTGCATTTACCCTATCCATGCCTCTCATGATCTTATACATTTCTATAAGATACTCCTTATGCTCCTACGCTCGAAAGAAAAAAGTCCTAACTTGTCCAACCTCTCCCTATAACTGAGACCCTTGAATCCTGACAGCATCTTTGTAAATTTTTTCTGCTCTCTCTCCAGGTTAACAACATTTTTCCTATAGCAACGTGACCAAAACTGAACACAATACTCCAAGTGCGGCCTCAGCAATGTCTGTACAACTGCAACATAAGTTCGCAACTTTTTTACTCAATGCCCTGACTGATGAAGGTCAGTGTGCCAAAAGCCTTCTTCACTGCCCTGTCTACCTGTGACTTTACTTTCAGAGAACTGTGCACCTGAACTCCAAGGTACCTCTGTTCCACTACACAGTTTAAGGCCCTACCCTTCACCATGAAATTCCTACTTGGATATCACTTTCCAAAATGCAAGACCCCAGACTGATCTGTGTTAAACTTAATTTGCCATTTCTTGGCCCACTGCCACAGCTGATCAAGGTCATACTGTAATTTCTGATAACTTTCCTCAAAGGCCATGATACCTCCTATTTTAGTGTTATCTGCAAACTTACTAATCATGTCTTGCACATTCCCATCCAAATCATTGATTAGGTAACAAACAGTAATGGGCCCAGCACTGACCCCTAAGGCACTCCACTCGACACAGGCCTTCAGTCCGAGAAGCATCCTTCTACTATTACCCTCTACGTTCTACCATCAAACCAATTGTGTATCCAATTTGCCAGCTCTCCCAACCTTCCAGAGCAGCCTACCATGTGGAACCTTATCAAACACATCACTGAAATCCATACAGATTACGTTTACTGCCCTGCCCTCGACATAAGTCATAGCTTCATAGATGCTTTCAGAGCTTCAAAATGTTCATTCCATGCAATGTAAATAGAACATAGAAAAATACAGTGCAGTACAGGCCCTTTGGCCCTCGATGTTGCGCCGATCCAAGCCCACCTAAGCTACACTAGCCCACTATCCTCCATATGCCTATCCAATGCCCGTTTAAATGCCCATAAAAAGGGAGAGTCCACCACTGCTACTGGCAGGACATTCCATGAACTCACGACTTGCTGAGTAATGAATCTACCCCTAACATCTGTCCTATACCTACCACCCCTTAATTTAAAGCTATGCCCCCTCGTAATAGCTGACTCCGTACGTGGAAAAAGGTTCTCATGGTCAACCCTATCTAAAGCCCTAATCATCTTGTACACCTCTATCAAGTCACCCCTAAACCTTCTTTTCTCCAATGAAAACAGCCCCAAGTGCCTCAGCCTTTCCTCATACGATCTTCCTACCATACCAGGCAACATCCTGGTAAACCTCCTCTGCACCCATTCCAGTGCCTCCACATCCTTCCTATAGTATGGCGACCAAAACTGCACACAGTACTCCAGATGCGGCCGCACCAGAGTCTTATACAACTGCAACATGACCTAAGGACTCCGGAACTCAATTCCTCTACCAATAAAAGCCAGTACGCCATATGCCTTCTTCACGGCACTATTTACCTGGGTGGCAACTTACAGAGATCTGTGCACATGGACACCAAGATCCCTCTGCTCATCCACACTACCAAGTATCCGACCATTAGCCCAGTACCCCATCTTCTTGTTACTCTTACCAAAGTGAATCACTTCACACTTACCTACATTGAATTCCATTTGCCACCTTTCTGCCCAGCTCTGCAACTTATCTATATCCCGCTGTAACCTGCCACATCCTTCCTCACTGTCAACAACTCCACCGACTTTCATATCATCCGCAAACTTGCTCACCCAACCTTCTAGCCCCTCCTCCAGGGCATTTATAAAAATGACAAACAGCAACGGTCCCAAAACAGATCCTTGCAGAACACTGCTAGTAACTGCACTCCAAGATGAACCTTTACCATCAACTACTATCCTCTGTCTTCTTCCAGCCAGCCAATTCCTAATCCAAACTTCCAACGCACTCTCAATGCCATACCTCTGTATTTTTTGCAGTAGCCTACCATGGGAATGTGTTGTCTCAGTTCTGCATTTTCTCTATCGGTGCTCTAGGGAATCATGAGTCAGTGCTTTAAAATTAGTTCATCTAAAGATATCATTTGCACATTATCAGGGATAATACAGAAAATGAATTACAACAAACCATCAA
Source organism: Hemiscyllium ocellatum (assembly GCF_020745735.1). NCBI lineage: Eukaryota > Metazoa > Chordata > Chondrichthyes > Orectolobiformes > Hemiscylliidae > Hemiscyllium > Hemiscyllium ocellatum. The sequence goes on from NC_083426.1 coordinate 48,733,004, forward strand.
GCCAGACATATCCTTTACATCAAACAGGGAACTGCTTGCCAGCTGGTCAACTTAAATATGTAAACAATGAAACAAAGCCTTCACCCAGGTCAATCATCCGACAAGTGAGAGATGATAGTATATCTTTTGTCAATTGTGTTCTCTGAAATCTGGTCCTGTCCTCTTGTGGATGTCTCTCCTGTAAATCTCTTGTTCAACAGTCTCATCTTTATCCTCAGAAAATTGCTATTGATCCCCCATTACAACTATATCCAGGACTGACATGTTTAAAACCACAGCCAAATGGAACTCATTGACTATGAGATTCTTGTTTGGAGCTGTTAATCTGGCCAATCAGGGAGCCTTGGCTGACAGATATACTTAGGAGATTCAAATGGGCTCCTTACTCTCAGATCAGGCTTTGAGCTGGCTGGGCAAAGCCCATGACCTGCGCACACATAAATAAAGGGTGATTTGGTGACAGAATATCACCCTCTGTGAAGTTATTTTAGTGGCGATAAGAGAAAACAGGACCTCCCTGAAGAAAGTTTGGTCGCAGCAGTCAATCTTGAGTTGGAGTAAGCATTTCTGACATCATATCTTTATTTAGGAACCTAGACTCGTTTGAAGCTGGGCCCCGCACGTGGAAAGTATGCAAAATCTTTTTTGGCCAGATGAAAAGCAACAACTGCTTAAGGACCCGCAACATTTTATGGACCCACATGTTATTACAACCAATAACTTTCTCTGAGACACCGGATATGAAAACCTTTCAACAGTTAACAGATTTAGTTAAAGAATATTATGACCCCCAAACGTCCTGGAATTCTGAGATGCTATCAAGATGTCAGCTGTTCAAGATCCAGGGGAATCCATATCCAGATTTTTGACATGGTTAAGATGACTGGCAGAGGCATATGATTTTGGGCTAACCCTGAATGAGGTGCTAAGAGACCATTTGGAATGTTTGATTTGATTTATTGTAGTCACGTACCTAATGAAGGTGAATAGTTTTGTTTTGTGAGCAGTACAGGCAGATCATAGCAAACATGGACACTCAGCTCATTAGGTGTTTAGACAAAATGAGGTATACAAAATTATGGATGCACAGGAGGTGCACAATGCAACATTAGCGAGAGCAATATTGTTTGAAGTTAGAGAGGTCTATTCAGCAGTCTAATAACAGCAGGGAAGAAGATGTTCTTGAACCTGTTGGTGCATGTGTCCATGCTTCTATATCTTCTACCTGAGGGAAGAGGTTGGAAAAGAGTGTTACCAGGGTGGGAGTGGTATTTAGTGATATTGGCAACCTTTCTGCAGCAATAACAAGTATAAATGGAGTCCATGGATGGGAGGTTGGCTTCTGTGATGGTCTGGGCTGTGCACATAGCTTTCTGTAGTTTCTTATAGCCCTGAACAAAGCAGTTGCTGTGCCAGGCCATTATACACCTGGATAGTATGCTTTCTATAGTGCATCTGAGAAAGTTTGTGTGGGTCAGTATCAACATGCCGAATTTCCTAAGCCGCCTAAGGAAGAAGAGGCATTGTTGTGTCTTCTTGACAGTCGTCTCTACATGAGACGTCCAGGACAGGTCCAGGACGTGGGAGTAAAGGTGTAACCTGTGCAAAAGCGCCTACTAACTGAAGCCCAACTGGACTTCAAACAGGCACTGCAATTGGCTTTGTCATTAGAAAATGTGTCAAATAAAGCATGGGAGCTATAGAGCATTCCATTGGAAGTGGATACCCTCACCTGTCCAACTGAGCTTAGGAAACATCATTTGAGTGTAACCAATCGTAGAGCCTCACACAGGGGGAGTCACAGTCAGCCCACAGCAAAATCCCACAAAGCCAAACCTCGGCTAAATAACTAAAGATTTCTTCAGGATCCAGGCCAGTGAGCTTGTAGTTGCTGCTGGTATGTGGGCTGGAGACAGCAAAGGAGTTCGATGAGCATCCGACTTGAGTAAGAGAACTCATATGACAATATCCAGGAGAGTGCACATCCTAGTGAACATACCTAACATGTGATTTGGCACAGTTAAATTGCTTAGCAGAACCAATTAAAATAAATATCTAGTTAAACGGTTGCCCAGTTCTCCTAGAAACAGATACTGGTGCAGCTGTGTTAGTGGTTGTAGAACCAGTCTTTAATGAGATTTGTCTGGACTCCGACCCATAAGTTTGCGCAAGACCTTGGCCAGACTGAAAACGTACACTGGGGAGATGTTACAGATTAAGAATACGACTTTGGTTCTGGTCTCCTATGAGAAGCAGTTGGTGGAGTTACACTGATTGTAGTAAGAGGCTCAGACCCAAGCCTATCGGGCAGAATTGGTTGAGAAATATGCACCTTGACTGATATAACATTTTTTGATTAGAAAATAGCTGCTTGAGTGAAGTCCAATTAAATACCCAGAAGCTTTTCAAGAAGGGCTAGAGACTATCAAAAGGGCCTGGGCCACTCTACATGTTGAACAGGAAGCAACTCTGTGATGTTGCAAAGCCCACCCAGTGTCATTTGCTCTACGGGCAAAGGTAGAGGCAGAAATCAGGAGGCTGAAAAACAAAAACATCTTAAACCAGTGCAGTTTGCAAAATGGGCTGCACAGTCATACCGATTGTGAAGCCTGACAGCTAAGTTCGCCTTTGTAGGGTTTAAAGCAAATGGTAAACTGCTTCTTGCAACTGGATTAGTACCGAATCCTTGCATAGAGGATCTATATGCAAAACTGACGGACAGTCTGTCCTTCACAAAGCTGAACATGAGCCATACTGACCTGCAATTGACTAAATGCCACAGTTAATACTCATAAAGGTTTATACCAGTATATAAGACTGACATTTCAGGTATCATTAGCCTGTGGCATTTCCAGCAGACAACTGAGAACATTTACTAGGGCTACCCAGTTTGCCATTTATCTAGAATGACATACTAATAACCAAGAAGAACAAAGAGTACTTGGAGAACTTGGACATAGTGTTTAAATGTTTCTCTTAGGCGGGCACACACCTTCGAAGGGAAAAATGTGCGTTCCATGTGCCCCAAGTGACTTAATTAGACAACAGAGTGAATAAAAGTAGGTTATATCCGTTGGAAGATAAACACTCTCCTTCCAATTGATATCTCTACTCTGTTTCCTTGCGTCTTTCTTTTTAAAGAATCTTTATCTCTCTATCTTTATCTCTTTAAAGCTTTTCTCTGTGCTTCTACACATTTATTTATACCTATGCATCTCCACACCTTCACTTTACAGAATCATTTTTATATCTCTGTATTTCTATTTCCATTACTTAGTCTCTAAATCATAGAAAATGTACACCACATAGGGAGGCCATTTGATATTTTGGGCAGAATATTATAGGGGCCAAATGAAGTGGGCTTGGCATAAAACGTGACTGAATTGCACAAGGAGTCCAGTGATTCCTATCAGGAGCAATATGCTGCATCTGTTAATCAAATTCTGGGTGTTGACATGAGAGTCTTGCTGGGGAGTTGCATATGAAAGGGAATTATTGCCTGCTAATGATCTTACTAACTGCACATTTCACAATATTATTGTTATTGCCATCCCACCATCTGCCATGTGCAAACATGATGCTGGGAATTCTCACCATGAAAGTCAAAACAGATACCTGGTGACTTCAACTAATGAATGACAGCAAAAAGTTTCCATGTTAATCACCATGCAGCAGCACCTCAGGCCATGATGGAAATGCCACAGTCACAGATACCCCTCATTCATGGACATTGCCTTTCAGGATCCTATGGCATCTCATTTATTCACTTGCAGGATATATAGAACATACAGTTCAGTACAGCCTTTGGCCCACCGTGTCTGTGCCAACTATAGTTCATTCTAAACTAATCCCATCTGCCGCACATGGTTCACATCCCTACCTATGCATGTGTCTGTCCTAAAGACTCTTTCATATCAGCGTCAATCCTCCCTTGGTAGCACATTCTCAGCACATATCACCCACTATGTTTAAAAAAAACTTGCCTCACACATCTTTAATCTCCAACTGATGAACCTCCATATTTTAAATTTCTGCCCTAGGAAATCACTCCAACTATCCACCCTATCCTTACTCTCATAATTTTATGCTCTTCTATCAGGTCACCCTCTCAGCCCCCAGCACTCTAGTGAAAGCAATTCAAGTTTGTCCTGTGATGATGCTGCTCCTTTAAAAAGGTTATATTGTCCTTGGTTTTTTTCAGAGCTGTCGTAAAGAAACAGATTCCAGCGTGTCTAGTTTGGATGAGTTTTATGGCCAATTTGATTATAACTAACAGATGCTGTCTCAGGAAAAAGGCTTTCAAGATTTATATAAAGAAAACCTTGTACAATGAATGGGAAATGGCCAGTTTTCATAGCTCAGCTTTTCTCTGTTTTGCTTTGGTTTGGTTTTAACAAGCACTCAGTTTTTAGGCTGCTGATCAAAGAAATAGAAGAACGTGTTCTATGCTGAATCTGCCATCTCTCTCTTCTGCTAGGGGGTGTTTATGAAGATTGTTGCAGGAATTTGGAACAGCATCATTAAGTTGGGTTTTCAAATAGGCTAAATTATTCTATATCCTGTTCTTTTTTGTTTGGGTTTCATTTGGTACTCTGTAAATAAATTCTGTTTTGTTTAAAATTGAGAGGTTTAGATCAACTGCATCACTCCTGGAATATCCACTCTATACCTGTTCAAAACAACCAGAAAAGCTGGGGTCTGGGCTACCTTCTTGAAATGTTTTGAGGATATCTGGGGGAATAACAGATTGGGGGATATTTGTGGGATTTGTTCTATAGATCCAAATTGGGATTAGAGTTGCTGGACTGAAAGGGTGCGAGTGGAGCTGTTAGTGTCCTTTGTTCTGGGTCTTGAGGGTCTTGATTTTGGTTGGTTTAAACAGTGCTCTTTTAGACACTAAGAGTCTTCTGGGGGTGGAAGAAGTGACTGGGGGCTTTACAAAAGATGAACAAGGAAAAGCCGCTGGAATAGTGTTAAAGTTTTAGATGGAGAGGAATTTGTTAAGTGCGAACAAGACAATTTTCTGATTCGGTATGTGGATGTACCTACTAGAGAAGGTGCAAAACTTGACCTACTCTTGGGAAATAAGGCAGGGCAGGTGACTGAGATGTCAGTGGGCGAGCACTTTGGGACCAGCCACCATAATTCTATTCATTTTAAAATCGTGATAGAAAAAGATAGACCAGATCTAAAAGTCGAATTTCTAAATTGGAGAAAGGCCAATTTTGACGGGATTAGGCAAGAGCTTTCGTAAACTGATTGGAGGCAGATGTTCACAGGTAAAGGGACAGCTGGAAAATGGGAAGCCTTCAGAAATGAGATAACGAGAATCCAGAGAAAGTATATTCCTGTCAGGGTGAAAGGGAAGGCTGGTAGGTATAGGGAATGCAAGATGACTAAAGAAATTGAGGGTTTGGTTAAGAAAAAGAAGGAAACATATGACCGGATAGATTGAGTGAATCCTTAGAAGAGTATAAAGGAAGTAGGAGTATACTTAAGAGGGAAATCAGGAGGGCAAAAAGAGGACATGAGATAACGTTGGCAAATATAGAACTATGGAGAATCCAAAGGGTTTTTACAAATATATTAAGGACAAAAGGATAACTAGGGAGAGAATAGGGCCCCTCAAAGATCAGCAAGGCGGCCTTTGTGCGGATCCACAGAAAATGGGGGAGATACTAAATGAATATTTTGCATCAGTATTTACTGTGGAAAAGGATATGGAAGATATAGACTGTAGGGAAATAGATGGTGACAGCTTGCAAAATGTCCATATTACAGTGGAGGAAGTGCTGGATGTCTTGAAACGGTTAAAGGTGGATTAATCTCCAGGACCTGATCAGATGTACCCAAGAACTCTGTGGGAAGCTAGAGAAGTGATTGCTGGGCCTGATGATATTTGTATCATCAATAGTCACAGGGAGGTGCCAGAAGACTGGAGGTTGACAAACGTGGTTTCACTGTTTAAGAAGGGCGGTAAAGACAAGTCAGGGAACTATGGACTGGTGAGCCTGACATCAGTGGTGGGCAAGTTGTTGAAGGGAATCCTGAGGGACAGGGTGTCCATGTATTTGGAAAGGCAAGGAATGATTTGGGATAGTCAACATGGCTTTGTGCGTGGGAAATCATGTCTCACAAACTTGATTGAGTTTTTTGAAGAAGTAGCAAAGGAGATTGATGAGGGCAGAGCAGTAGATGTGATCTATATGGACTTCAGTAAGGCATTCAACAAGGTTTCCCATGGGAGACTGATTAGCAAGGTTAGATCTCATGGAATACAGGGAGAATTAGCCATTTGGATACAGAACTGGCTCAAAGGTAGAAGACAAAGGGTGTTGGTGGAGGGTTGTTTTTCAGACTGGAGGCCTGTTACCAGTGGAGTGCCACAAGGATCGGTGCTGGGTCCTCGAATTTTTGTCATTTACATAAATGATTTGGATGCAAGCATAAGAGGTACAGTTAGTAAGTTTGCAGATGAAACCAAAATTGGAGATGTAGTGGACTGCGAAGTGGGTTACTTCAGATTACAACAGGATCTGGACCAAATGGGCCAATGGGCTGAGAAGTAGCAGATGGAGTTTAATTCAAATAAATGCTGCATTTTGGGAAAGCAAATCTTAGCAGAACTTATACACTTAATAGTAAGGTCCTAGGGAGTGTTGCTGAACAAAGAGACCTTGGAGTGCAGGTTCATAGCTCTTTGAAAGTGGAGTTGCAGGTAGATAGGATAGTGAAGAAGACGTTTGGTATGCTTTCCTTTATTGGTCTGAGTATTGAGTACAGGGCTTGGGAGGTCATGTTTTGGCTGTACAGGACATTGGCTAGGCCACTGTTGGAATATTGCATGCAATTCTGGTCTCCTTCCTATTGGAAATATGTTGTGAAACTTGAAAGGGTTCAGAAAAGATTTACAAGGGTGTTGCCAGGGTTGGAGGATTTGAGCTAGAGGGAGAGGCTGAACAGGCTGGGGCTGTTTTCCCTGGAGCATCGGAGGCTGAGGGGTGACCTTATAGAGGTTTACAAAATTATGAGGGGCATGGGTAGGATAAATAGACAAAGTCTTTTCCCTGGGATCGGGGAGTCCAGAACTAGAGGGCATAGGTTTAGGGTGAGAGGGGAAAGATGTGAAAGAGACCCAAGGGGCACCTTTTTCACGCAGAGGGTGGTACTTGTATGGAATGAGCTGCCAGAGGATGTGGTGGAGGCTGGTACAATTGCAACATTTAAGAGGCATTTGGATGGGTATATGAATAGGAAGGGTTTGGAGGAATATGGGCTGGGTGCTGGCAGGTGGGACTAGATTGGGTTGGGATATCTGGTCGATGTGGACAGGTGGACCAAAGGATCTGTTTCCACACTATACATCTCTATGACTCTAATTGGCAGTCAGGCTGGAGTTGGAGCTGTCTCCTTCCATGAGGAAAGGAAAGATAATTACAGCAGTATTTCTCAGCACTTAGAATTGCTAGAAACACCATCAGAATCATTGGGGATGACTAAAATTCTATTGAAAATGAAGCAATTTGAGTTAGAGACAAAAGACAAGGCAAGAGAAAAAAATGAAACTGTTTAAACTATGATTAAAGGCAGATGATAGAGAAAAAGAACAAATTACTTTAGCAGAACATAAAGAAAAAGATGAGAATGAAAAGGAGAGAGAGGAAAGGAAGAAAGAGGGAGTCTGAACTTCAGGCATTGGCACTTAGATGGGAAAGTCAGCTTAAAAGGATGGAGATGAAGGTTGAAGGTAAACTTTGTGAGGAAGAGAGTGAGGATGAGCAAACCCATGGTAGCCAAAGGCCTGTTGAGGTTCTGTTTAAAAACATTCAAGTATTGCCTAAATTTGATGAGAAGTCTGTGGAAGTATTTTTCATCTCATTTGAGCACGTGGCTAAACAAATGCAGTGGCCAGTGACCATGTGGATGTTGCTGATCCAAACGAAACTTGTCGGTAGAAATGGTGAGGTATTTGCATCACTATCAGAGGAGGTATCTGGGGCATATGAGGACGTGTAGGAAGCCATCTTAAGTGTATATGAGCTTGTGCCAGAAGTCTGGAGGCAATGTTTCAGGAATCTAAAGAGGGATCTTGGTCAAACTTACATTGAGTTTGAAAGTAATTTTGATCAGTGGATAAGGGCATTAAAAATAGAGCAAATCTGTGACACTCTCAGCAGGATGGTTATTTTGAAGGAGTTCAAAAATTCATTTCCCGAGGTAATGAGAACTCATGTGGAAGAGCAGTGAGTTAAAATGGCAAGGTTGGCAACTGAGATAGCTGGTGATTATGAGTTGATCCATAAATCAAAGTTTAGCTTCCAAAATCAATTTTAATCTGTGAAGGGCAGAAATTGAGGAAAAGAGAAATCTTCATGTGCAACGGAAAGGTAATCTCAATGAAGATCATTATGATAACTTACCACTGCGTAAAAAGGAAACCCTTGAAGGGGAAAGAGAAGTTTAAAAAACTCAGATGTTTTCACTGCATTAAGTAGGACATTTGAAATCACAGTGTTGGTGGGTCAGGAAAAGCACTGGGAAGCCAGATGTAAGAGAGCAGGAACAGCCAGTGAATTTTGTTGGAGTGTACAGGAGTTAGTGAAATCTTTTACTAGATATGGACTATTCCCAGAGATACAATCAGATCAAGGGTCAAACTTCACATTAAAATTATTCAAGGAAGTAATGAATAGTTTAGGAACAAAACAATACAAATCTACAGCATTCCATCCAGAATCACAGGGAGCACTAGAAAGATGGCATCAGACATTAAAGACCATGTTGAGAGCTTATAGTCAAGATTTTTCACATGATTCAGATAAGGGAATTCCATTTTTGCTATCAGTGCAGCACCAAATGAATCAATCAAATTCAGTTCATTTGAATTAGTTTTTGAACTTGAAGTGACAGCACCGCTAAAATCGATTAAGGAGAAATAGATAAGTCAGAATTCAGAGACCACATACTTAGACTGTGTCAGATTTTAGGGAATGATTAAATAGAATGGGGCAGTTAGCTAGTCAGCACTTAAATGTATCATAGCATACAATGAAAAGAGAAGCAGACAAGAAATCAAAAACATGCAATTTTGCTATCGGGATAAAGTGTTAATATTACTTCGTTTGATAGGTGAACCTTTAAAAACAAGGTTTAGTGAAACTTATCAAGTCAAAAGGAGATTGAGTGAGGTGAACTATTTGATAAGGATTCCAGACAGAAAGAAATCTCACAGAATGTGTCATGTGACTATGCTCAAAAGGTATTTTGATAGGGAAGGAAAGCAAAAGGAGCATGTGTCATTGGTTACAACACAGAGTGAAGAACCAGTTTCAGAGAGTTATGAATTGGACATTACCCAATTTAACTTAAGAAATGAGGAAATTGTCAAAAATTGGGATTAGTTGAGTTTCCTTACAGAGAAAAATCGAAACGACCTAAAAGGGTTATTTCTATCGCCTGGAAATATGTGGAAATAAGCTGGGAAGTATTAACTCAATTATATCTGATATAGATGTAGGAGATGCTGTTCTGATTGAGCAACATCCTTACAGGCATAAGCCTCTAAAGTTGGCACAGGTTCAAAAGGAGATTGAACGCATGTTCCAGGATGACATAATCGAGGTGAGTTACAGTGACTGGAGCTCATCCTTAGTAATAGATGGTACCCAACAGTTATGTGTGGATTATCACAAAGTCAGCTTAGTTACAAAGACTTATGCATATCCAATTCCACATTTGCAAGACTGTGTTGAAAAGGTGAGGCAAGCAACTTAAATTTTAAGTTGGATTTGCTCAGAGGATACTGACGGGTATCTTTGTCCAAAAGAGCGAAGACAATTTAAGCTATCATAATGTCAAGTGGACTGTATCAGTTTAAAGTCATGCTGTTTACTATGAAAAATGTACCAGCCACATTTCGAAGACTAACCAATAAGATCATTTGCAGATTACCCATTGTGTTGTATTATAAATGACCTGGTGATTTTTAGTCACACATGGAAAGAACATTTGCAACATTATCAGTAATGTTCAGTGGACTTCGGGAGGCAGATTTAGTGATAAACCTAGCTAAAAGTGAATTTGCCAAAGTCCAAGTCACCTTCCTGGGTCATGTTATTGGACATAGACAAATGACCCCACGGAATGCAAAAACAAAGGTAATTAGGGAGTTTTCCATACCATCAACAAAAAGAGCAATACTACAATTTCTGGGATTGAATGGACTTTACTGGAAACTCATACCAAATTGGTGTGGCTGCTCCACTTACTGAATTAATAAAGAAAGGCAAGAAGTTTATGTGGACAGCAGACTGTCAGAAGGCATTTGACAGCCTGAAAGCTATGTTAACCACTGCCCCAGTGTTAGCCACAGCTGATTATGCAGTGCCATTCAAGGTGACTATCGATGCAAATGATGTGGGTGTCAGTGCTGTGCTACTACAGGAAGATGATGAGAAGATAGAAAGACCTGTTGAGTATTTCTCCAGGAAATTGAAGATTCATCAGCAGAAATATTCAACGGTTTGAGCTTGATGTTGGCATTACAGCATTTCAACATTTATGTTATCGGTAATGTATCTGAGACATTCATATACACTGATCATTACCTATTGAGGTCTGTCTAAAAATTTAAGGACAAAAATTCCAAACTGTTTGGATGGAGCTTGTTGTTACAGTCATTCACTTTGAAAATTATGCAGATGCAGGATGAGAAAACGTGATTGCCAACTCATTGTCAAGACTTGGATGAGAAACAGAAAGGTTTGGTGGCGGGAGTAAATGGAATGAAACAACATGTAGTAGTGCATGTTTGCATGTTTATGGTCGATGTAACGTACATTTGTTGTAGCGTACTAATAGTGTAAAATTAAGGGGTTTTAAAATGAAGCCATCTTTGGATATTGATGGTTCCATTTTTTTAAGGGGGAAAGTATGATGCTGTTGTTCCTTTTACAAAGTTATGTTGTCCTTGTTTTTTTCTCAGAGCAATCGTTAAGACACAGTTTCTGGGGTGTCTAGTTTGGATAGGTTTTAGGACCGATTTGATTATGACTGACAGATACTGCCTCAGTCAAAATGCTTTCAAGGTTAAAAAAAACTTGTACAATAAAAGGGGAGTGGCAGTTCTCCCAGCTCAGCTTTTCTCTGGTTTGGTTTGGTTTCAGCAAGCAGTCAGTTTTTTAGGCTGCTGATCAAAGAAACAGAAGAAGGTGGTCCATGCTGAGTCTCCCTGCTATCTCTCTCTTCCGTCAGACCCTGTGATTGATTTTTACCTTTTCTGCCAAGGGGTACTTATGGCGATTGTTGCAAGAATTTGGAACAGCATCATTAAGTTGGGATAGTCTGTTGGGTTTTCAGATGGGTTAAGTTATTCTGTATTCTGTTCTCTTTTGTTTGGGTTTCATTCGGTACTCTATTAATAAATTCTGGTTTGTTTAAAACTGAGGAGCTTTGACGAGCTGCATCACTCATAGAATATCCATTCCATACCTGCTCAAAACAACTAGAAAAATTTGGGTCTGGGCTACCTATTTGAAATGTTTTGAGGGGGTCCATGACAGTCCAACTTCTTCTTTATAACTAATGTGCTCCAATCCAGGCAACAAACTGGTAAACCTTTCTTGCACTCTCTCCAAAGTCTCCTCATTCTTCCTAGTGTGGCGACCAGAATTGTACACCATGTTCTACATGTGGCCTAACTAAAATTTTATACTGTAACATGAATTGCTAACTTGTATATTCAGTGCTCTGCCCAATGAAGGCAAGCATGCCAAACGTCACCAGTGTTGCCAAATAGTGCCATCATATCCACTAGTGTAACCACTTTCACAGAACTATGGAGTTGCACCCAAAATCCCTCTTTATATTAATTCTCCTAAGGATTTCTTCCTTTACTGTAAACTTTCATTTGATCGTGCAAAATACATAGCCTCACATTTCTCTGGATTAAAATCCACCTGCCATTTTCCACCCAACTTTACAACTGATCTATATCCTTCTGCTGTCTTTGATAACCTCGCTCACTAGGCAAAACTCCACCAATTTTCATATCATCTGAAAACTTGCTAGTCAGACCACCAACATTTTCATTCAAATCATTTATATATATTTCAAACAAAAGAAGTTCCAGCACTGCTCCTTGCAGATCACCACTGGTCACAGACCTCCAATCAAAAAAACACCACTCCAACTTACCGATTCACTGTGAATCTCATGTAATTTAATTTTCTGTATCAGCCTATCATTAAGGACCTTGTCAAATGCATTAGGAATGTTCATGTAGATAACAGCCACTGTCCTATCCTCACTAATCATCTTCTCCACTGCCTCAAAAAATTAAATTTGTGAGACAAGACATCCCCAACACAAAGGAGAAAATGAGGAATGCAAATACTGGAGATCAGAGTCAAAAAGTGTGGCGCTGGAAAATCACAGCAGGTCAGGCAGCATCCAAGAAGCAGGAAAGTCGACATTTCATGCATTCCTGATGAACAGCTTATGCTCGAAATATTGACTTTCTTGTTCCCCGGATGCTGCTGACTGTTGTGCTTTTCCATCCCTATCACAACGCCATGCTGACTATCCCAAAGAATTCCATTCTTTTCCAAATATGAGTAAATCCTGTCTCTAAGAATCTTCTCCACTAATATCCTTACTGCTGATGTAAGGCTAACCATTCTACAATTTCCTGGATTATTCCTATTGATGTTCTTAAATAAAGCAACAACACTGGCAATTCTTCAGTCTTTTGAGACCTCACCTGTGACTGAAGAGCTTACAATGATCTTTGTCAAAGCCACAGCAATTTCCTCCCTTAGTATCATGGAATCGATCCCATCAGGTCCTGGAGATTTACCTATTTTAATGTTTTTCAAAACACCCAAGACTCCTCCTTCTTAGTATCAACACGTCCCAAAATATCAACATTCTCTTCCCTAATCTTATTATCATCCATGTCCGTGTCCTTGGTGATTAATGATGTGAAATATTATTTTAAGGATTTCACCCCACTCCTCTGGCACCTTGCCTGTCACTATTGATGATACAAATATCTCCATGAGGGGCCAAGCAATCACTTCCCTAGCTTCCCTACAGAGTTCTAGGGTACACCTGATCAGGTTCTGAGGATTTATTCACCTTTATGTGACTTCTCTGGCTCTATATGTGTGTTTCCTCCTTTGGTCCTTCAGTGGACCTATCTTTTCCCTAGCTACTTTCTTGCTCCTAACATACCATTTAATTTCTCCAGTTCCTGCATACGACTGTTGTAATTAGACTTCCTCAAATTTAGCACTTTCACCCAAGGGCTAATCTTATCCATAATTGTCTTAACACCAAGAGAATTATGATCACTGTTCCCCAAATGCTACCCCACTGAAATTTCAATCAACTGGCCAAGCTCATTTCCCAATACAAGGCCTAATACTGCTCCTTGGAGAAAGTGAGGACTGCAGACAATGGAGAGTCAAAGAGTTTTAAAATGTTGACTCTTGCTCCTTGGATGCTGTCTGACCTGCTGTGCTTTTTCCAGCGCCACACCTTTTGAATCTAATATTGCTACTTTCCTAATTGAACTATTTAAATACTATTTCAAGATTGCTCTTGGATGCACCTAACAAATTCTGCCCCATCAAAGTTCCTGGCAATAAGGGAGTTAATATTGGTGAAATTAAAATACCCACATTTTCCAAGATTTGTCTATCACCTGCTGGCTATTAGGAAGGGTACACTATAAGAGTCAAAAAGTATGATGCTGGAAAAGGAGCAGGAGAGTCAATGTTTTGGGCATAAGCTAAAAGATGATTGCAAGGGGGCTGAGGTTGGGGGGAAGGTAGCTTGGAAGGTGACAGGTAAATGAATGTAGGGATTGATGGTGATAAGTCAGAGTGGGCAGCATGATTGTACAGTGGTTAGCACTGCTGCCTCACAGTGCCAGAGACTCGGGTTCACTTCCCGCCTCAGGCGACTGACTGTGTGGAGTTTGCACATTCTCCCCGTGTCTGCGTGGGTTTCCTCCGGGTGCTCCGGTTTCCTCCCACAGTCCAAAGATGTGCGTGTCAGGTGAATTGGCCATGCTAAATTGCCCGTAGTGTTAGGTAAGGGGAAAATGTAGGGGTATGGGTGGTTTGCGCTTCGTCGGGTCGGTGTGGACTTGTTGGGCCGAAGTGCCTGTTTCCATACTGTAAGTAATCTAAGTCGGAGTGGAGGGTGGAACAGATAAGTGGGAAGAAAAAGGGCAGTTCAAGTGGGCAGTGACAAGTTGAAAGGTTGGATCTGGGATAAGGTGGGGTTGGGGGGTGTGGAGATGAGGAAACTGGTGAGATCAGCTTTGATCCTGTATGGTTGGAGGGTCCCAAGGTGGAAGATGAGGTGTTTTTCCTCCAGGCATTGGGTGGCTAGAATGTGGTGATGGAGGAGACCCAGGACTTGCATGTCTTTGGCAGAGTGGGAGGAGAGGTTGAAGTGTTCGGCCACAGGACAGTGGAGTTGATCGGTACATGTGGGGAGTTGCATTTAAAGGGGAATTATTGTCAGTGGGGCAGCACTTTGGGGGCGGTGTGTACAGGTCTGTTAGTTTTAAAGTAGTGATGGAAAAGGATAGACTGGATTTAAAAGTTAAAGTTCTAAATCGGAGGAAGGCCAATTTTGATGGTATTAGGCAAAAACTTTCAAAAGTTGATTGAGGGCGGACTTTGGCAGGGAAAGGTACAGCTGGAAAATGGGAAGCCTTCAAAAATGAGATAACCAGAGTCCAGAGACCTGTTAGAGTGAAGTGCAAGGCTGGTAGGAATGCTGGATGACTAGAGAAATTGAGGTTTTGGTCAAGAAAAAGAAGGAAGCATATGTCAGGTATAGACAGCAGAGTAAATTCTTAGAAGAGTATAAAGGCAGTAGCAGTATACTTAAGAGAGAAATCAGGAGGTCAAAAAGGCGACATGAGATAGCTTTGACAAATTGGGTTAATGTGAATCCAAAGGGATTCTCAAATACATTAAGGACAAAAGGGAGAGAGTAGAGCCCTTTAAATATCAGCAAGACAGCCTATTTGTGAAATTGCAAGAGATGGGGGAAATACTAAATGAGTATTTTGCATCAGTGTTTATTTGGAGAAGGATATGGAAAATAGAGAATGTGGGGAAATAAATAGTGACATCTTGAAAAATGTCCATATTACAGAGGAGGAGGTGCTGGACATCTTAACATACATAAAGATGAATAAATCCTCAGGACCTGATCAGGTGTACCCTAGAACTTTGTGGAAGCTAGGGAAGTGATTGCTGGGCCCCTTACAGAGATATTTGTATCATCAATAGCAACAGGCAAGGTTCCTGAGACTGGAGGTTGGGTAACATGGTGCCACTATTTAAGAAAGGTGCTAAGGAATAGCCAGGGCATATTGATAAGTCTGACATTAATGGTGGATAAGTTGTTGGATGGAATCAGCAGGATTTATATATATTTGGAAAGGCAAGGACTGATTAGGGATAGGCAACATAGCTTTGTGCATGGGAAATGGTGTCTCACTAATTTGATTGAAGCTTTTGAAGAAGTAACAAAGACGATTAATGAGAGAGCGATGTACATGATCTATATGGACTTCAGTAAAGTGTTCAATAAAATTCCTCATGGTAAACTGTTTAGGAAGGTTAGGTCACAAGGAATACAGGGAGAACTAGCTGTTTGGATACAGAATTGGCTCAGAGGTAGAAGACAGAAGGTGGTGGTGGAAGATTGCTTTTCAGACAGGAGGCCTGTGACCAGTGGTATGTCACTAGGATCGGTGCTGGGTCCACTGCTTTTCGTCAATTATATAAATGATTTGGATGTGAACATGTGAGGTATGGTTAGTGCGTTTGCAGATGACACCAAAACTGAAGGTGTAGTGGTCAGCAAACGAAGTTATCTCAGAGTACAACAGGATCTTGATCAGATGGGCCAATAAGCTGAGGAGTGGCAGATGAAGTTTAATTTAGATAAATGTGAAATACTGCATTTTGAGAAGGCAATAGACAATAGGTGCAGGAATAGGCCATTCAGCCCTTTGAGCCTGCACCGCCATTCAATATGATCATGGCTGATCATTCCTACTTAGTATCCTCTTCCTGCCTTATCTCCATAACCCTTGATTTCACTATCCTTGAGAGCTCTATCCAACTCTTTCTTAAATGAATCCAGAGACTGGGCCTCCACTTTCCTCTGGGCAGAGCACTCCACACAGCCACCACTATCTGGGTGAAGAAGTTTCTCCTCATCTCTGTCCTAAATGGTCTACCCCGTATTTTTAAGCTGTGTCCTCTGGTTCGGCACTCACCCATCAGCGGAAACGTGTTTCCTGCTGCCACAGTGTCCAATCCTTTCATAATCTTATATGTCTCAATCAAATCCCCTCTCAGTCTTCTAAACTCAAGGGTATACAAGCCCAGTCGCTTCAGTCTTTCAGTGTAAGGTAATCCTGCCATTCCAGGAATTGACCTCGTGAACCTACGCTGCACTCTCTCAATAGCCAGAATGTCTTTCCTCAAATTTGGAGACCAGAACTGCACACAGTACTCCAGGTGTGGTCTCACCAGGGCCCTGTACAGCTGCAGAAGCACCTCTTTGCTTCTATATTCAATTCCTCTTGTTATGAAGGCCAGCATGCTATTAGCCTTCTTCACAACTGCTGTACCTGCATGCTTGCCTTCATTGACTGGTGTACAAGAACACCCAAATCTCTCTGTACTGACCCTTTACCTAAATTGATTCCATTGAGGTAGTAATCTGCCTTCCTGTTCTTGCCACCAAAGTGGATAACCGTACATTTATCCACATTAAACTGCATCTGCCATGCATCTGCCCACTCACCTAACTTGTCCAGGTCACCCTGTAATCTCCTAACATCCTCATCACATTTCACCCTGCCACCCAGCTTAGTATCATCAGCAAATTTGCTAATGTTATTGCTGATACCATCTTCTATATCATTAACATATATTGTAAAAAGCTGCGGTCCCAGCATGGATCTCTGCGGTACCCCACTGGTCACTGCCTGCCATTCTGAAATGGAGCTGTTTATCACTACCCTTTGTTTCCTATCAGCCAACCAATTTTCAATCCAATCTAGTACTTTGCCCCCAATACCGTGTGCCCTAATTTTTGCTCACTAACCTCCTATGTGGGACTTTATCAAAAGCTTTCTGAAAGTCCAGGTACACTACATCTACTGGATCTCCCTCGCCCATCTTCAGAGTTACATCCTCAAAAAATTCCAGAAGATTAGTCAAGCATGATTTCCCCTTCATAAATCCATGCTGACTCTGACCTATCCTATTACTACTATCCAGATGTGCCATAATTTCATCCTTTATAATAGACTCCAGCATCTTTCCCACCACTGAGGTCAGACTAACTGGTCTATAATTTCCTGCTTTCTCTCTCCCACCTTTCTTAAAAAGTGGCATAACATTAGCCACCCTCCAATCCTCAGGAACCAACCCCAAATCTATCGAACTCTGGAAAATAGTCACCAACGCATCCACGATTTCCCGAGCCACCTCCTTCAGTACCCTGGGATGTAGACCATCAGGCCCCAGAGACTTATCATCCTTCAGACCTAATAGTGTCTCCAACACCAAATCCTGGCAAATATAGATTCCCTTAAGTTCAGGTCCTTCAGCCATTGTTACCTCAGGGAGATTGCTTGCGTCTTCCCCAGTGAACACAGATCTGAAGTACCCATTTAATTCTTCTGCCATTTCTTTGTTCCCCGTAATATATTCCCCTGTTTCTGTCTTCAAGGGCCCAATTTTAGTCCTAACCATTTTTTTGCCTTGCACATACTTAAAAAAGCATTTACTATCCTCCTTTATATTATTGGCCAGTTTATCGTCATACCTCATTTTTCCTCTGCGTATTTCCTCCTTAGTAATCCTCTGTTGCTCTTTAAAAGCTTCCCAGTCCTCAGTTTTCCCACTTATCTTTGCTATGTTATACTTTTTCTCTTTTAACTTTATATGTTTCTTAACTTCCCTCGTCAGCCACGGCCGCCCATGCCTCTTCCTGGGATCTTTCTTCCTTTTAGGAATGAACTGATCCTGCAGCTTCTGCATTATACACAGAAATATCCGCCATTGTTGCTCCATGGTCATCCCTGCTAAGGTATTGCACCATTGAACTTTGGCCAGCTCCTCCCTTATAGTTCCATAGTTCCCTTTAATCAACAGAAGTACTGTCACTTCCAACTGTACCCTGTCCCTCTCAAATTGCAGATTGAAGCTTAATGTATTATGGTCATTACTTCCCAATGGCTCCTTCACTTCGAGGTCTCTGACCAATTCTGGTTCGTTACACAATACCAGATCCAGAATTGCGTTTTCCCTGGTCGACTCCAGCACCAGCTGCTCTAAGAATCCATCTCTGAGGCACTCACAAAGTCTCTTTCTTGAGGTCCAATACCATCCTGATTCTACAAGTCTATCTGCATGTTAAAATCCCCCATAACAACTGTAGTAACATCTTTGCGACAGGTCAATTTCGGCTCCTGATTCATCTTAAATCCGACATCCAGACTACTGTTTGGGGCCTGTGGATGACTCCCAAGAGGTCTTTTTACCCTTAGTATTTCGCAGCTCTATCCACACTGACTCTACATCCCCTGACTCTAGGTGCCCCCGCACAAGGGACTGAATATCCTCCCTTACCAACAAGGCCACCCCACCCCCTCTGCCCGTCAGTCTGTCCTTACGATAGCACGTGTAGCCTTGAATATTCATTTCCCAGGCTCTGTCCACTTGAAGCCATGTCTCAGTTATCCCCACCTTAACGTATCTGCCAATTTCCAAAAGAGCCTCAAGCTCATCCATCTTATGTCTAATGCTTCGTGCATTCATATATAGTATTTTTAATTTGTTACTGCTCTCACCCTTCCCATCAACCTCTATTTCACTCAACCTTACAGCATGATCCCTTTCCGAGTTTTCTGCCTCATTGATACAGTTGTCTTTCTTGACTACTCTTGTTCTAACTTTCCCTTCAATTTCCTTTTTAAACATCCAATTTGTCCCCCCCCCCCCCCGCTACTTAGTTTAAATGAAGCGGTGTTTAGGCATCCTGCCTGCCAGAATGCTGGTCCCTAACAAACTGTGTCTCTTGTAGAATTTATGCTTACCACAAAATATATTCCAGTAATCCAAGAATTTAAATCCTTGCTTCCTGCACCAGTTCCCCAACCACACGTTCAAGTCCATTATCTCCCTGTTTCTGGCCACACCAGCCCGAGGAACTGGAAGCAAACCAGAGATAACCACCTTGGACGTTCTGCTTTTCAGCCTTCTTCCTAGTTCTCCGAAGTCCCGCTGTAGTATGTTCCTCCTCTTCTTCCCGACATCACTTGTGCCCACATGTACCACCACCTCTGGCTCTTCACCCTTGTCATTGAGGATTTCCCGCACTCTGTCCACGATGTCTTTCACCCTGGCACCAGGAAGGCAACACACCATCCTTAAATCCCGTCTGCTGCCACAAAAACCCCGGTCAGTTCCTCTCACGATGGAGTCCCCTATTACCACGGCTCTTCAACTCTTCCGCTCTGCTTCTGCGCCAACTTTTGATTGACAGACCTGGCCGCTTTGCGAACTGGCAGTGTCATCAGTCTCTACTGTTTCCAAAAGATTCAACTTGTTCCTGACAGGTACTTCTGCCGGGGTCTCTTGCACCTGTCTCCTCTCTGCCTTCCTCATCGTCTGCTCTCTTCTGCTCTCTTCTGGCATGATTGGTGTAATAACCTCGCTGAAGGTCTTGTCCAGAAAGATCTCGTTCTCTCGGATGAGCCTAAAGTCCTCGAGTTCTTTCATCGCTGCAATATGCTCGGTCAATAGCTGAATGTGCACATATTTTCCACACATATACGAGCCAGACACACCAGAGTCGTTGACTTCCCACATCAGGCACGTAGCGCACTGAACCAGCTCGGCAGTCATGTCTTCACCCTCTTCAACTGTGGCGTAATCACTTCACTCAATCTCCTTGTCAAAGCTGAAGCCTCACTCTTCGATCCAAACTTCCTTAGACCCTCTTTTTGTGGCAAGTCTGTGGACTCTTAATTTAGGTTAGAGGAGGAGGGAGGGAGGGAGACCCTACTTTGTAGGACCTGGGGTTTAGAACACACCCACTCTAATAGCAATCACTTATCTTCCTGACCGGCTTTGCGCTCCGCCTGAACTTCTGCCCAGCTCCCGCCGCTCTCTGCTGCGAAAGAAAAGAAAAAAAAAGGCATGTCAGGGTAGGGCTTACACATTTAGTGGTAAGGGAGTGTTGGTGAACAAAGAGACCTTGGAGTGCAGATTCATAGATCCTTGAAAGTAAAGTTGCAGGTAGATAGGATAGTGAAGAGGTGTTTGGTATGCTTGTTTTTATTAGTCATTGTGTATAGGATTTGGAAGGTCATGTTGTGGCTGTATAGGCAATTGGTTCATCTATTATTAGAATACTATGTGCAGTTCTAGTTTCCCTGCTATAGGAAGGATGTTGTGAAACTTGATAAGGTTCAGAAAAGTTTTTACAAAGATGTTGTCAGAATTGGAGGTTTTGAGGTCTGGGGAGAAGCTGAATAGATTGGGGCTATTTCCCCTGGACCAACATAAGTTGAGGGGTGACCTTAAAGAGGTTTATAAAATCAAGGACAACGTAAATAGACAAAGTCTCTTCCCCAGGGTGTGGGAGTCCAAAACTAGACTGCATAGGTTTAAATTGAGAGGGGAAAGATTTAAAAGGGACCTAAGGGTAACTTTTTCATGGAGAGGATGATACATGTATGGAATGAGCTGCCAGACAAAGTGGTGGAGCTGGAGCAATTAAAACATTTAAAAGGCATTCAAAATGGTTATATCAATGGAAGGGTTCAGGGGGATATGGGCCAAAGGCTGGCAAATGAGACTAGAATTATTCAGGATTCTGGTCAGGATGGACAAGTTGGGCCAAAGGGTCTATTTCCGTGCTGTGTATCTCTATGACTGTATGACTCTAAGTACATCAAAGGATCCATTAATTCCATCAAACTGCTTCAATGCCAATCCCAAGGGGTACCTTACCCTCCAAAAAGGGAGAAGTATAGAACAATATTGCAGCCTTCATCCATTGCATCACCTCACTACCGTACACTCCCAATGTAGTACCCATATTGACCCATGCAACCTAATGTCTTTATCCGTTCTCATGGTCCCTCATACCCTTATGTGCCTAAGATCATAATCATAAGAAATAGAAACAGCAGTGCACCATTTGGTCCCTCGAGTCTGCTCCATAATTCATTACAATCACGGCTGATCTAATATTCCTCATGTCCACTTTCCTGCCATTTCCCTGCAACTATTGATTTACCCACTGATCAAAGATCTATCTCACAATGTACACAAAGACTCTGCCCCCAGACTTCTTTGTGGCAATAAGTTCCAAAGACTCACAACACTCTTGGAGAGCAAGTTTTTATTCATCTCAGTCTCAAATTGACACCCCTTCATTCCGGTCCTAAATATCCTCTCAGCATTTATCCTGTCACATCCTTAAGTATCTTGTATGTTTTTAGTGAGATCACCTCTCATTCCTCTAAACTCCAATGAGTAGACTCCCAGCTGGTTTACCTTTTGCTCATAAGACAATCCTTCCAAACAGAGAACATCCTAATGAACCTTCTCTGAACTGCCTCAAATTAAATAATATCTTTCCTCTAATAAGGGGATCAAAACAGCTCACAGTACTCTGGATGTGGCCTCACCAGTTCCTTGTGCAAGTGCAGTAATTCTTCCCTACTCTTTTACTCCAATATTCTTGAATTAAGTGCCAACATTCCAGTAGTCTGTCTGGCAGCTTCTGGGTAGAGAAAGCAGAGTTAACAATTTGAATCCAGTGACCATTTTTCAAAACAGAACTTCTTCTGAAGAAGGGTCACTGGACTCGAAACATTAATTCTGTCTCCTTTCCACAGATGCTTCCAGACTTAATACATTTCTTCCAATTAAACCTGTTGGACTATAACCTGGTGTTGTGTGATTTTTAACTTTGTACATTTCTCCAGCAATTGTTGTTTTGTGTTCAGATCTCCAGCATCTATAGTTCTTTGTTTTATTCTGTTAGTCTTCCTGATTACCTGCTATAGCTGTGTACTGGCTTTCCATGTTACCTGCAGACATACGCCAAGTCCCTATGTGTTACAGCTTTCTGAAGTTTTTCTATAAGAAGTAGGAATACTTGCAACTTAATTTCTATGAATTTCCAATTTCTGATAATGAACTTTCAATCTTCATGCTATAGCTTCAACAGCCAAACTCCTTCTCATTAAAAACACAAAACCAAATTCAAATTTCTGTCTCCCCACAAGGTCACAATTACTATTCAACATCTGCCATTTACTGATGCATAAGGTTTCTCCTAAGCTTGCTGAAACCAGTTCCCAGGTACTGACCTCATTAATGGCCAGCATCTCCTACCTGTTTATACATAATGCATGCTCCCAGTGATTAACTTTCTGTGAAACTTTTTGATCAAGAACTAACCTGTAATTAACTTCCAGATGTAGATGCACAAAACAAATCATAAGTTGTTTGTTCATTTTTTAATATAAGCTGCTGCCCAGAGTCCAAAGATCATTTTCAGCTTACAGTTCTTAATTCACAGCTCCAAACCAGAGTTCATAAAATAAAAATAATGAAAGGTCAATAAGAGGTTTTAATACAAGGATATCATTTAAATAGATCTATGATCAACATTACCTCTATTTTCTAAGTGCACAGGTTATTTGCTTAAGTGTATGGCCTTTTAGATTATTTTGTCGGCTCACAATACAATGATTATAAAAGGCCAACTTGTGTCTGAGTGACACAGCAACTTCTAGGTGCTGCATAGCTTCATCTATTAGAGGGAACATTGCTTATAATGTCAATAACCTTTGCATCCTAAGAAATATTTGGATGTTAATTCAAACACAGAGGACTATGGCACTAGACCATTCTGTATAGATTAGAAGAACAAAAGATTATCTCAGTGAAACGTACATGTATAACAAGTGAATTTAGTTGGAAAGTGGACACTGGAATTTTGACAAGTTTTTAATCTCTTTCCAGTTGTTGCAATCTCAGCAGCAGGCTAACTTCATCTGCCTCGTGTTATGCAACCCTGTGCTAAGTGTGCTGCTGAGTGACTTCACTACCTTTGGGCAGACTGCACCTCCTAAAAATAAGCAGCTGAAGAATCCATGAGCAAGAAGAGGAGTGGAAATGGCTCATTCTTCTTGGTGCATGAGATAGGTACGCGAGTATTCAAGTTCATTGAACATACTTTTAACAGGCATACCCTTACAAATGGGTCATTAGCTACACATTCTATTCCATTCATCACACCTCCTCGCACAAGTCAGACTCCACATTCATAGCCACGCCACACCCTTTGTATCCCTCACACACACAGCTCTCACCTTGCACATACTGCCAGTTTATGAACAATAACTAATCAACTATTCTTGGATTAATAAGTATGACAATGATATTGTAGCTATTATAGAGACTTGATTGGGAGAGGTACATGATGGCAATTTAACATTTTGAGATTTAGATGTTTTAGGCGCAATAGACAAGGATGTGAAAGAAGTTGAGGTGGGGGTGCAAATACTGATTAGGAAGAATATCATAGCTATACTGAGGGAGAACACCTTGGAGGGCTCACCTAGCAAGGCCATATGACTATAGCTCAGGAATAGGAAGCGTGTGATCACTTTGATAAGATTGTAACACAGGTCTCCAAACAACCAGCAGTTGGTAGAGGAACAAATATGTGGACAGATTATGGAAAATTTAGAAACAAAAGAGTTGTTGTGGATGGTAATTTTAACTTCCCCTATATTGACAGGGACATACTAAGTTCCAGGGCCTTAGAGCAGGAGAAAATATGTTGGTTGTATCCAGGGTGTTCTTTTGAAACAATAGTCCTTCTAGGAAAGAGTCTGTACTAGATCTGGTTTTGGGGAATAAACCTGGCCAAATGATTGAAGTTTCAGAAGGTGAGAGTTTCAGGAATAGTGACTAAATTTCTGAAAGTTTTAAGTTACTTATAGACAAGGATAAAGGTAGTCCTCTTGTGCAAATACTAAATTGGGGAAGGCTAACGACCATTATAATAGGCAGGAATTTGGGATTGTAGATTGGGCCACCTGTTTGCGGGTAAATTCACATTTCACATGTGGGAGTCTTTAAAGGCTAGGTAATTAGAGTTCAGGACTAGCATGTTTCTGTGAAAATGAAGGATAGGGATGGCAAGATTTGGGAACCTTGGATGACGAGAAATTGAAAGCTTAGTCAAAATTTTTAAAAGAGGCATATGTAAGATTTAGGAAACTGAAGACAGACAGAGAATACAAAGATATCAGGAAAGAACTCAAACCAGGAATGAGGAGTCCTAAAATGAGCATGAAATGTCTTTGGTAAACAGGATTAAGGAAAATCCCAAGGTGTTTCATACATATATAAGAAGCAAGAGGATAGCTAGGGAATGGGTAGCTCCATGCAAAGAAGGGAATTTATGCATGGAGCCACAGGAAGTGGATGAGGTCCTTAATGAATACTTTACCTCACTATTCATAAAAGAGAAGGGCATAATGGATGGTGATCTCGGAATGGATATGTTAATACTCTTGGGCATGTCAATATAAAAAAGAAGTAAGTGTTGGAGGTTTAAAGAAACATTAAGGTAGACAAGTTCCCACGACCTGAGGGGATCTCTCCCAGAATGCTGTCAAGAAACAGGTGAGGTAATTTCTGGGGCCTTGTAAGAAATCTTTGCATCCTCTTTAGTCACAGGTGACTGGAGAATAGTCAATGTTGTTCCTTTGTTTAAGAATGGTAACGGGCAAATCTGGAAAATTATAGGCCAGTGACCCTTACATCAGTGATAGACAAATTATTGGAGAAGATTCTTAAGGATAGGATGCACTCATATTTGGAAAAGTACAGACTTATTAGCAATTATGTGTGGGGAAGGTCATATCTCACAAACTTAATTGAGTTTTTTGAGGATGTGAGAAAGATAATCAATGAGAGCAGGGCACTAAGATGTCTTTATGGACTTTAGAAAGGCCTTTGACAAGGTCCCTTGTGATAGGCTGATGCAAAAGGTGAAGTCACAAGATCTGCAGTGAGCTGGTAATATGGCTACAGAACTTACATTGTCATAAAAGACAGAGTAGCAGTGGAAGAGTGTTTTTTTGACTGGAGATCTTTGAACACTGGTGTTCCACAGGGATCAGTACTGGGACATCTGATTTCTGTAATATATATGAATCATTTGAAGGAGATTGTAGGTAGCCTGATTACTAAGTTCGCAGACAACACAAAGGCTAAGGGAGCTGTGAACAGTGAGGAAGATTGCCAGATAATATGGTAGGATATAGACAGGCTGAAGATGTGGCAGAGAAATAGCAGATAGAGCTTAATCTGGACAAATGCAGCAGGGAAATATACAATAAATGGCAGAACCCTTAGTAGCATTAGCATACAGAGGGATCTAAGCATACATGTCCACAATTCCCTGGAAGTGGCATTACAAACAGATAAGGTGATCAAGAAGGTGTGCTTATGTTGTAGAACAGATCGACCAAGGAGTTCAGCCACATGATTTTTTGAAGTTTGTGTCAAAAAGGCATTTGGGATGCTTGCCTTCATTCAGTCCTTTGAGTGTTGGAGTTGGGAAGTCATGTTGAGGTTGCACAGGATGTTGGTGAGGCCACTTCTGGAATACTGTGTCCAATTCTGGTTGTCCAGTTATAGGAAGGATATTATTAAGCTGCAGAGGGTTTGGAAGAGATTTACAGGATGCTGGCAGGGATTGAAGGTTTGAGAAAGACTTGAAAGGACATTTTTCACTGGAGCGTAGGAGGTTGAGAAGCAACCTTATAGAAGTTTACAAAATAATGAAAGACATAGGTAGAGGTAATAGTAGTCCCTTTTTCCTTTGGATGGGGATTTCAAGACTTGGAGGCACATTTTTAAGGTGAGAGAAAAGAGTTTTTAAAAAAGACATGGCAATTTTTTTACACAGAGGATGGTTTGTGTTTAGAATGAACCTCCAGATGAAGTGGTAGATGCAAGTACAATTATAATGTTTAAAAGACATTTGGATAAGTACATGAATAGGAAAGGTTTGGAGGGACATGGGCCAGGAGCAGGCAGGTGGTACTAGTACAGTAAGAGATTATATTTGGCATGGACTAGTTGGACCAAAGGGTCTATTTCTGTGCTTAAATACTCCATGACTCTATGCTTGCCTTCATCAGTCAAGGTAAAAACAATGACTGCAGATGCTGGAAACCAGATTCTGGATCAGTGGTACTGGAAGAGCACAGCAGTTCAGGCAGCATCCAACAAGCAGCGAAATCGACGTTTCGGGCAAAAGCCCTTCATTTGCCCGAAACGTCGATTTCGCTGCTCGTTGGATGCTGCCTGAACTGCTGTGCTCTTCCAGCACCATTGATCCAGATTCATCAGTCAAGGTGTAGAGTGTAGGAATTGGTAGCTCATGGAATTTTAGTGGGGCCGCTTTTGGAATACAGTTCTGGTCACCGCACTACAAGAAGAAAGCAAGGGCTTCAAAGGGAGTGCAGAAATATTTACCAGACTGTTGCCTAGCTTGGAGGATATTGGTTACGAGGAGAGATTAGACAAACTTGGTTTGTTTTCACTTGAATGTCAAAGAACGAGGGTTGACCTAATAGACATTTATAAAATTATGAGTGGCATGGATAGTTGGAATTTTTCCCACAAATTCCAATCAAGATTGAATTGAGTATATTGACAATCTTAAAAGCTAATGACACAGTCCGATGCTGTGGGGTTTATGACCGGGGGGGGGGGGGGGGGGGGGGCAATTGAACAGTTGGGAGGAGAACTGCCAAGCCCAAGCCTGTAAACAGACTGCCTAAAAAAAGCTCTCTTAAAAGATACATTTTTTGATCAGTAATCCCTAAGAAGAACAAAAAAAAAGACACAGGAAGATCCAAAAAGAAGAACTGAAAGCTGCCTAGTTTTGAGATTAAAAAGTTTCATTTTGGGGGGATCCAAGATGGTGGCGACCCAGCAAGTCTGAGTCTATAGTGCTCTTCCCAAGACTTGGGTAAAGTGGGTCACCCACCCCCACCACACTCACCAAATCATTCATAATAACTGTTAAATTAAAATAGTTGCTTAGTATTACATTTAAATAGTCTAATATTTAGTAAAAATGACCAAAGGGAAGGGAGCCCGCAGCTCTCAACAAGCAGGACCCCTTCCCCTACCCCTTCCCTCTTCAGCTGCAGCAGAGGCGTCCACAGCCGCCCCGGGGGACTTACCGACGGTAACAAGCCTTGTGGAGATGATTACCAAACTGGACGCGAAGATCGACGCCTTTATCGAGGAGTCCTGAAATCGATGGGACTCAGTCTCGGCTGCGCTGCAGAAGCACGACCAAGACATCCAGGAACTTGAGCGCCGAGTTGGAGGGGCGGAGTTAAAGGCCGCGACCTCCAAGACTGCAGCTCATTCGGCCGTGGATCAGGTCTGGACTCTCGAACAGCGAGTCCGGATGTAGTAGTGGTTCTGTTCACCGAGCTGGAAGTTTTAGTTGCAAACATTTCATCACCTGGCTAGGAGACATCATCAGTGCTGTGGAGCCTCCTGCGAAGCGCTTCTTTGATGTTTCCTCTGGTATTTATAGTGGTCTGTCCTTGCCGCTTCCGGGTGTCAGTTTCAGCTGTCCGCTGTAGTGGTTGGTATATTGGGTCCAGGTCGATGTGTTTGTTGATGGAGTTTGTGGATGAATGCCATGCCTCTAGGAATTCCCTGGCTGTTTGTGCGAAGATTTGTAGCTCGGGTGCTTGTTGTAGTGGTTCTGTTCGCCGAGTTGGAAGTTTTAGTTGCAAACGTTTCATTCCCTGGCTAGGAGACATCATCAGTGCTGTGGAGCCTCCTGCGAAGCGAGTCCGGACCTTAGGAAAATCATATTGATGACCTCGATAATCGAGGTCGTCGAAAAAATATGCGTTTGCTGGGCCTTCCCGAACGGGAAGAGGAAGGCCAGCTTACAGCATTCCTGGAGCAATGGCTGCCACAGCTTTTAAATCTGGAGGCTGGATCAGGCCAGGTAAGGGTGGAATGGGCCTACTGGGTCGCAATACGTGGGCCCGGCTCAAACCAGCGCCCACGCCCGGTCCTGTTCCGGCTGCAGAGCTATAGGGAGAGGCAGATGCTCCTAGAAGCTTCTAGAAATCTTGGAAAGGATCCCCAAGCCATGATCTATAAAGGATCCAAGATCATGTTATTCCAGGACTTTTCCCCAGCTCTGGTCCGAAAGAGGAAGGCATTCGATGAGGCGAAGAAGCGTTTAAGGGACTTAAATACTCAGTACTCCTTACGTTATCCAGCGACGCTGCGCTTTAACCATGAAGGATCCATATATAACTTCGGATCACCAGAAAAGGAATTCTTGGACTCTCTTAGATAAACTGTTAGAGATAGTGGATGTTGGTTTACCTTTCCCCCACTTTGGTCTATATCCCCCCCTTTTTTTTCTTTTTTCTTACCTTACTGTTTAATATTATCATGGGGGGGGGGGGGAGAGGGTTTTGATTTTCTCCCCCCCCCCCCCTTGGGGTTGTTTTCTTTTATTATTTTATGTATATATGTGGGTATGTATATGTGTGTATGTATGTGTGTGTATATATATGTATATATATATATATATGTATGTGTGTATGTATGTATATAATATATATATAAGTTGGGCGTTTGGTTAATGTTGGTGGGGGGAGGTGGTTACCTTATTCTACTTTACCTCTGTCTTTAGGAGCGGGGTTGTTTCTCCCTTGTTATTTTGTATTATTATATTTAATTATTACTTGTTGAGATTGTAATTTTATAGTTATATATTTATATATGGTATTAACATTACCAAATATATCCAGGTGTTGGTGTGGGCGGGGGGAGGGTGCTCACTGTTAACTCTAGCTTTGTATTATATTTGAATTCTCCTCATTTTATTGAGGAGCACCTGGGTCAAGGGTGGGGCATTGGTTGGGAGAGGATAAGATGGACTTTTGGAGAGGAAGTGACATCCCCTGGGAACAAGGGGGAAAATCTCCACTTAGGTACATTTTATATTTTTTTAATTAGAAATAGTTTTTTATTATACTGTTGTGAGTGTATTAGAGAGCCTTTATTTTTGTAAATTTTATATGCTCTATGCTCAGGATGTTCCAGATAGGGTTTTCCCTCCCGAGGGGTCTCGGATTTGTCCAGATGATTATGGTTCATCAGTCGGTTAAGTGGTGCACCTGGAATGTCAAGGGGAGTAATTCGCCAGTCAAAAGGAAGAAAATATTATCAAATCTTAAGAAAGAAAGAGTTGATATAGCTCTCCTACAGGAGACACACCTGTCGGATAAAGAACACTTGAAATTATGACAGGGTGGATTTGATCAGGCTTTTTTTTCTTCTTTTAGCTCAAAAAGCAGGGGAGTTGTTATTCTTGTTCGGAAGAATTTCCCTTTCAAAATTCTAAATCAGATAAAAGACGAATCTGGACGATATATTTTGATTAAAGCCCTCATAAATGGAGAGGGATATGGGATTTTAAATTTGTACTGCCACCCGGCACACCCCTTTAAATTTATAACGGAAGTTTTTTCAAAATTGATGGCTTTTGGTGCCCGTCATACAATTATAGGGGGAGACTTTAATTGTATTATGGATCTGGAAATAGATAGGATTCCCAAGAGTGCTGCAGGAGTATCTCCCAGATCTAGACGATTGGTGGATCTGAACAAAGAATTAGGATTAGTGGATGTATGGAGATGTCTTCATCCACAGGGCAGAGATTTTTCTTTCTACTCTAATCCACATAAATGTCATACCAGAATTGATATGTTTTTTGCCCCCTTGATTTTTTAAAATTCCATATCATCCTGTAGAATAGGTACTATAGCAATTTCCGACCACGCTGCTGTATATATGGAAACTAAGGCGAGGAACAATGGGACATCCGCTCCGCATTGGCGTATGAACCCCTTCCTGATGAAAGATAGTAAATTTGTAAAGTATTTCTCCCAAGAATTTAAAGCTTTTCTAGAAATTAATTCAGGTACGGCTAGCAACTCATCAATGATGTGGGAGACCATCAAAGCTTATGCACGAGGTTTGATCATCTCCTACTCAGCGACCCAGAAAAAATTGAAGGGAGAACAACAGCGTCTGCTCGAAGCACGCTTAAAAGCAGCTGAAACAGCATTTGCTGATAGACCTTCTATTATAAAATTGCAAAGGATTAAGGCTCTTTGGACAGCTCTAAACACTACGCTTACTCAAACGGTAAGAGGGAAATATTATTTGCAAAACAAAGGTTATATGAATATGGTGATAAACCGGGTAGATACTTAGCGTTTCTTGCAAAGAAAAAAAAGGCCCCTCAGACTATTACGTCTATCAAGGAAAGTACAGGTATTTTGACTCATGATCATAAAAAGATTAATGCAATCTTTAGAGAATTTTATTCTGAGTTATATAAATCGCAGGATTGTGAAGATAGGACTAGGAGGATGCAGTCATTTTTTAAAAAATTGACCTTTCCGGGCCTAACTCCGGAACAGGTATCGGTCCTAAATGCTCCTCTAACAGTCCAAGAAATACTTGATGCAATTAGGCAACTTCAGAGCGGTAAGGCACCGGGCCCAGATGGTTTTCAAGCTGAATTCTATAAAGAATTTACAGAAATATTGGCTGGTCCACTTATGGACATGTATAACTATGCATATAGTCAGGGCTGTCTCCCGCCTTCACTGAAAGAGGCAAATATCTCTCATCCTTAAAAAAGGAAAAGATCCAGAAGATTGTACGTCATATAGACCAATATCCTTGCTAAATGTAGATTTTAAAATCCTTTCTAAAATGTTAGCACTGAGACTAGAAAGGGTACTGCCACATATCATAAAGGAGGATCAGACGGGTTTTATTAAGGGCCGTAGATCATCCAATAATATTAGAAGGGTTTTGAATATGATTCAAGCCTCTCATCAGGGAAAGATACCAGGAGTAGTAGTTTAATTAGACGCGGAAAAGGCATTCGATAGGGTTGAATGGTCATATTTGTTTTACACATTGGAAAGGTTTGGCGTTGGACAGGTGTTTACCAAATGGGTCTCAACATTGTATAGTGATCCCAAAGCAGTTGTGGTTACCAATGGACTAGATTCGGATAGCTTCAGTGTGGGTAGGGGCTGCCGTCAAGGATGTCCTCTCTCGCCATTGTTATTTACGCTAATAATTGAACCACTAACAGAAGCTATACGGGCTGATCCTAATATAACGGCCCCGAGGATTGGTACAGGTAAACATAAAATTACCCTTTATGTAGATTATGTTCTTTTATTCCTCAGTAACCCCCTGATGTCCGTACCTCGCCTAATCCAAGTTATTAATACATTTAGTGCATTCTCAGGCTATAAAATTAATTTTTCAAAATCGGAGGCTATGCCAATGGGTGGCTTTGCTATGACACCCCACTTAGTGGACGGATCCCTTTTTCCCTTTCGTTGGTCCCTGGAGGGCTTCTTATATTTAGGTATTTTTATTACTCCAGTATTTGGTCAGTTGTATAAGGCTAATTTTGTGCATTTACTGGAAAGGATAAGGCAGGACCTCCAGCAATGGGGCGACCTCCCAATTTCCTGGTTGGGTAGAATAGCACTAATTAAAATGACTGTTCTGCCTGGTCTCCTATATCCTATGAGAATGCTTCCAGTGATGCTGCCGAGGATGGCTCTACGTAAATTATATGGCTGGCTGGGTTCCGTTATCTGGAATCATAGACGGCCCCTCATTAAGCTGAAGAAGCTACAGCTTCCACAGGCAAGGGGAGGACTGGACTTCCTAGACTTTAGGAAATATCATTAAGTTCCCTATTAAGTTACATAGCTGATTGGGTCTTGTTCGACCCACAATCAATCTGGCTGGACATTGAGGCCTCTCAAGTAAAATACCCACTTATTAACCTCTTATTTTCAGACAAGAGGAAAATCATTACAGATCACTGTAAAAACCCCATAATACTAAACACAATTAAGGCTTGGAATATAATGTGGCAAAATGAGGTTAATTTACATAAAACATCCCCCTATGCACCGATAGTAGGAGCATGGGGATTCCAACCGAGGTTTACAGATGCCACTTTTAAATGCTGGAGATCTGGGGTATCTCATGTTTAGGGGACCTATTTAAAGATGGGGTCCTGATGTCTTTTGAATAGCTGCGTCAGAAATTCGGATTACCTAATGGAGACCTCTTTTGATACTTCCAAATTCGAGATTATATACAGAAGAAGACTACGTTATTAGATGGTCTTTATAAATCAGACAGAGAATGTAATGTCCTACGACCAGTGGGGGTATCCTCCGTCAGTACTATTTATCATTTACTATATGATGAAGTATCAGGAGATATGGACAATCTGCTTAAAACATGGAATCAGGATTTGGGACTAGAAATCTCTACAGAAATGTGGAATGATATTTGGGAAAATGCTAGAAGAATTACTATCTGTAACAGAACCCAGGCTATCCAGCTGAAGATACTTCATAGGGCCCATATAACACCGGCTCGATTGGCAAAATTTAAGGCAGGAGCATCTCCAATGTGTCCCAAATGCAAAATAGAGGTGGGCACTCTTGTACATTGCCTATGGACTTGTCAGAAGATCCGTAGATATTGGACTAAAGTAGCAAGTACCCTGACAGAAATTTTAGGAATGGAAATTAGAGTGGACCCTATATCTCTCCTTTTGGGCTTTTCGAACTTTCCCTCCCTAGATATACACGGGAAGAGACTATTTTCTATTCTCTCTTTCTGTGCAAGGAAAAATATTTTGGTAAACTGGGTGGCTGAGGGTCCCCCCTGGACTTTCAAATTGGCCCAGATTAATGATGGAATGTATTCCCCTTGACTTCCTTACAAATATGGTGCACCGAAAGGCCAAATTATTCCATAAAATATGGCAGCCCTTCTTGAATTACATAAATACAGATATTTTGGCTATCCTAACAAGGGCTTTTATTTAATGGAGATTACAAACCTGGCTGCTCCGGGGCCCCTTAGGAGAGGAATCCTGCATGATTACGGGTTTTATTACATTTGATGTTAACACATTCCGAGCATGTAAGAGACTTAAATATACACTCTGGTTAGTTGTAGGTTAGATTAGTAGAAAGTTGAGGTTTTTTTTCTATTTCGGTATTTTTTTTTTCCTTTGTTAAATTTTGACTATTGTATATTTGATTTAAGTGTATATCAATGTTTGTATTTGAGAGTTTTGTTTATTTTTGTAAACTTGTAAAAATGTTAAATTTCTAATAAAAATATCTTTAAAAAAAAAGTTTCATTTTGCAAATCTTAATTGGGAGTGTTTTCAGACTAGTATTATAGAAGGGAAGGTAAAAGATAGATTAGAATAAGGACTTGTTGTTAGTTAATTATTCTCTGTTATCCTTTAAGAAATAAAGTTGTTCATTTTTATTTTAAATAATTCTTGTCCACTCGGATTTTTACAGATTACTGCACAGGATAAATCTTCTCTGTGTTGCTGGTTTTAGAGTAAGCAGGAGAGTTTACCTCGTGTCATAACACAAGCAACAAAGAAAGGAAACATAAATTATGAATGCAAACTAGCAGTGAATATAAAAACAGTTAGGAAAAGGTTTTAAAAATGTATACGACGAAATAGTTGGCTAAAGTGAAGATTGGTCCCTTGCAGGATGAGAAAGGGGAATTAACATTGGGTAATGCTAAAAAGGTCGAGACCTTAAGTAATTATTTTGTTTCAGTCTTCATGGTGGAAGATGTGTCTAACATGCCAAAGAATGATGGTAAGGATACAATGGGAGGTGAGGATCTCAATTCAATTGTTATCACTAAAAGGGTAGTGTTGAGCAAACTTGAGGGTCTAAAGGTAGATAAGCCCTCTGATCCTGATGGAATGCACCCCAGGATGCTGTAAGAAATAGCGGAAGGTATCATAGATATGTTAATGGCAATTTGCCAAAATTCACTAGTCTCTGGGCGGGTCCCAGTGGACTGGAAGAGAGTGAATGTTGTGCTACTGTTTAAAAAAGCGTGTCGGCAAAAGTAGGTAACTATAGGCCAGTTAGTTTAACTTCTGTAGTCAGGAAAATGCTGGAGGCTATCATTAAAGAAGAAATAGTGAGATATATGGATGGAAAGGGTTCTATCAGGCAGATGAGCATGAATTCAGGAAGAGAAGGTCATGTTTGACAAACTTACTGGACTTCTTTGAGGATGTAACAAGCACTGTGGATGGAGGGGAACAGGTGGATGTTGTATACTTGGATTTCCAGAAGGCATTTGGTAAGGTGCTGCATAAAAAATTCATCCATAAGTTAAGAATGCATGGAGTTACAGGGAATGTACTAGCATGGATAGAGGAGTGGTTAACCAACAGAAAGCAGAGAATTGGGATACATGGGTGTTCCTCGGATTGGAGGTCAGTGGTGAGCAGGTGCCGCAGGGGTCAGTGTTGCGCCTGCAACTGTTCATGATATATATAAATGATTTGGAAAAGGACAGTGAGTGTAACGTATCCAAGTTTGCTGAGGACATTAAGTTGAATAGAAAGGCAAACTGCTGAGAATGTGGTGGGTCTGCAGAGAGATTTAGATAGGTTAAGTGAGTGGGCAAGGGTCTGGCAGATGGAGTACAATGTTGGTAAATGTGAGGCTATCCACTTTAGAAGTAAAAATATTTGTTCATAGTATTATTTAAATGGTGAAAGATTGCAGCATGCTGTTGTGCAGAGGGACTTAGGAGAGCTCATGCATAAATCACTAAAAGTTGATTTACAGGTGCAACAGGTAAGCAGGAAGGCAAATGGAATATTGGCTTTCATTGCTAGAGGAATTGAATTTAAGCTGAAAATGTGTTGCTGGAAAAGCGCAGCAGGTCAGGCAGCATCCGAGGAACAGGAAATTCGACGTTTCGGGCATAAGCCCTTCATCAGGAATCAGGGCTTATGCCCGAAACGTCGAATTTCCTGTTCCTTGGATGCTGCCTGACCTGCTGCGCTTTTTCAGCAACACATTTTCAGCTCTGATCTCCAGCATCTGCAGACCTCACTTTCTCCTCGAGGATTGAATTTAAGAGTAAGGAGGTTCTTCTGCAATTGTACAAGGTGTTGGTGAGGCTGCACCGGGAGTACTATGCATGGTTCTGATCTCCTTACTTGAGGAAGGATATATTGGCTTTGGTGACGGTGCAGAGGAAGTTCACCAGGTTGATTCCAGAGATGAGGGGTTTACCCTACGAGGAGAGATTGAGCTCCCTGGGACTGTACTCACTAGCATTTAGAAGAATGAGATGAGATCTCAGAGAAAAATATAAAATTATGAAAGGGATAGGTAAGATAGAGGTAGGTGAGTTGTTTACACTGATGGGTGAAACTAGGACTAGAGAACATGGCCTCAAGATTAGGGGGAGTAGATTCAGAACAGAGATGCGGACAAACTGCTTTCCCAGAGGGTAGTGAATGTGAGGAATTCTCTGCCCAAGAAAGCAGCTTCATTAAATATATTCAAGACACAGTTGAGTGGATCTTTGCATGGTAGGGAAATTAAGGGGTATTGGGATAAAGCAGGTCAGAGGAACTGAGACAATGAATAGATCAGCCATGATCATAATGAAGAGCAGAGCAGGCTTGATGGGCCAAATGGCCTACCTCTGCTTCTATTACTATGAAACTATGATATGTATTCTGATGACAGTCAGCCTACGTATATGCCAATTTCTCAAGTTCCTCTGTTTCTGCTGTTGCCCTTCATCTGGTATTCAACATTCCACCATAACACTGTTTAGACTTGGCCTGTCCATTCCTTTTGCCACTGAATCCATTTCCTTCTCTGATCATTACCTCAGAATTCTCCTAACATTAGTTTTCAGTTTGACCCTTCTGAAATTCTCTCAGCCTTTCTGTCACCAGTTATTTCCACCCTAAGACATTGCCTACCTCTATTTCTGACGCAAGCCCTGTATATCCAAAATTCTTATCTCTGTCTTTGTAACCTCTGAACACGACTATTTCAAAGATCCCCAGTTGGTCTTCTATCCATCACTGAACTTTTTCTCACTCAGACTCCCTTACCCATATTCTCAACCATTGAGTTCTACTCACCCATCGTTCCTGCTCTTGCTAATTTACTTTGGCTGGCAACCCCTAACCACTTCAACTTTAAAGATCTCAACCATATGTTAAAATCCCTTCATAATTCCTGTCTTGTTTAACTTCCCACAGCCCAACAACTCCAACAAACTCCGATCTCTGAGTCCCTCTGAGTTTGGGTTCTTTTCCAGCTCTCTTCCTTTGCCCTTCAGCAAGGAGGCCACCTGTTCTAGAATTTTCTTCTTAACTCTCTCTCAATCCCTCTACTCTTTGAAACTCTATGAAATCCACTTGTTTGAGTAAGCTTCTGGTTGCCATTCTTACTAACTCCCTTTTTGGTTCAGAATCTACATTTTTCTAACTAAAGTTCTTTGAAACATCTTATGATGTAATTTGACATTACAAGTGATAAATAAAAAATGGAGTGGTGTGCCACAAGACAATGGTGAGGGTTTTTTTTTGCTTACTGGTGGTCTCATTCATCTTCTTTCAGGCAAGTTAGTACCAGGTGATAGGATGTACGTCCAGCAGACTCTAAGGCTTTGAGGTTGCTTTATTATGTTGACTGACCTGATGAGATTAATTAAATATTTCCAGCACTGAACGAAAATTTGTAGTGCATTTGCTGGTATCAGTCTTCACTTCCTCCAAATTTCCTGCATCATTTATTATTTCATATATACCAAATGACCTTTTTTGTCTTGTCTGCCCATTTATGTATAAACATGACCTATACCACAGGTTTTGAAATCATTGGGCAGTTCAATGTTTAGATCTTCTACAATTGAGATTTAGGATATGGTACTAGTTTTCTCATTCACTCAATCACTCTCTCTGCTTTCAAACGTTACCAGGATTCATGCATCATTTCCTATTTGGAAAAAAAAATCATTTCTGGAGAGGCGAGGTGGGTATTGATTCTGTGCTGGTGGAGCAAATCCTGTGAGTCAATCTGCTGCTCGTGTTCTACAAGATGAAGTACCAGCATGAAGCAGATTGGGGAGCTAAACAGTTAATTCAAGGTAAGGTAAGCATTTTATTTCCTTCTGTGAATCATGGGAAGCATGTGTGTTAATGTGAAATTGTTGTGGCCTCATACTGCCACAAGTGGTTGAGAAATTGGCTAAGATTGCTTCTTTTTCCCAGCCAGAAATGCCCCTCCACTCCTCATGCTCCATTTTAATCCCACATAGTGTGTGACAATTCCTGTCAGTTAAATAATGAGGAATAGAGAGGTGCACTGAGAGTCTGTGAATCCAAATTATACAAACAGCAGATGGAAGTAGTCAGTAGCACTTCCTGAGCATCAAAAACTTAGAAAGGCCTTTGTACACTGCTTGCAATAAAATTTCACACTGAAAATATTTATGCTTTGTTTGTACTTTATCCATAAAACATCTTTGTTTTTTCAAAACTTTTTTTTATTAAGAACAACCTCAAAGGCATCTCCCAATGCATTTCATAGCTAACACTCATACTTATAGAGTTTATATATGTTCTTATTGCAGCATTTGTCATTAATTTAGCAGAATTGAGATGCAAAAAAAGTAAAAGACTAACCAAACAGAAATGCTGTGTGATAAATTGTGAAAAAGCTTTAACTTTGATAAGTATTCAGGTGAAAGTCATTGATAAATAATTTTATATCCTTGGATGTTTATAAAAAATAAATCTATACAACTTTAAAATAGATTGCAATAGGTTTCAGACCCCAGAAATTTGTTTAAACATTATACCTTTTCAGTACAATCTACAATTTAGCCCTTAATCTGTAAAAATAAGCATTGCATCAATTACCTGGCCCCTGTGGAACTAGCCATATTCCTACATTGTTGCAAGTCATCATATTGTATCTGTGGTGAAGTGTAGTTAGCAGGAAACGATTTTGGGAATGAATCTGCAAACAATATCAGAATTGATCAATCCAATTCAAGGCAGACTGTTTATTGTTCACTCAATCCAAAATCTTCTGAGGTATCAACATTCCTCCATTAATGCGTTTTTGTGACATGGCCAATTTTAATTGGTGCACCCTTGATTTCAGTTCCCTGGATCCCAAGCTCTGGAATTCCCTCCCTACATCCCTCAGCCTCTCTACCTCACTCTTCTCCTTAAAGACATTCGCTGCTCCATGTTATACTTTTTTAACAAAAGGCTTTCAGATGTTTCAGGACAGTAAAAGTAAATTGCTGTTTTGACCTTTAAGGCAGAATAGTCACAGTCTTCATCGTACAAATAGTGTTCAGGCCCAAGCTAAATTGGCTATTCTTCCTCTTAACCAAACCACCAGAGAACTAATGGGTAGCTGGTGAAGATAACAGGTTGGCGTGGATAAATGCTGCAAGCTCCCCAAAAACAAGTTTTTAATGTCATATGCACGAAGAGGTGGAGAAGTTCAGTGATCATACTTTTTTAAAAACAAATTCAAGAACTAATTGAGGACACATCTTGGTGCATTTAAGATATTACTAGTTTTCAAACATTTTAATGTCTGATTTTCCTGCTGGAAATAAATACTTGATAAAAATTAAGACTTCCTATACCTGATTCTTAATCATTTGAAAATTATTTCCCTTGAAACATTGCTCTAAATAATTGAGTGCACAGCTTGAGAAAGAAATACCTCTGCATTTTAAGATTTTCTTAACGTCAGGTAAATAAGATATTTTCTGTTTGATAGAAAAATTCAGCTATTTGCAAATTAGATCATGGTTGTGGTACAAACAGAATTCGCATACTTATCTAGTTTTGCAAGGCATCTATTGGGAGTCTTGGGTACAAATACACAGAAGCCCACACAGTGCAGAATAGATGCTTAGTTTGGAAGTTTATGGAGGCTTAGGGCTGAAGTATGAAAGTCTACCTAATATTCATTCATTTTATTGTCAATGAAAACCTGCACATGAAACTAGAGTGAGTCAGAGTTTGCACAGTAGGTTATAATGAGCTATATTTGTGGTTGAAATGTGTTAAAGGAAGATCCTTGATCTGTGATCTCTCTTTCTTCCGGTAAAAATTCCAGTCTGAATTGGCTGTACTTGGAAGCAAATGCAGGATAGTCACCGTGAAACTCATCATCTTCTCCAAGAACGCTCATGTTGGGATTATAAACACGTGATTCATCGTAAAGACCTCCTGAAATTACCAATGTGTCATCTGGAATATTGTATCTTCGCCCTATATTTTAAAAAAAACCAGACATTTACACAACAGAAATAGACAAGACTCTACCGAGTTTAGCACCTTTTGTTTTTTCTCCTGGGTTCATCATGAAAATCTAGAGTTTAGTCTAAGTATTGGAGACCTGAATCATCTTGTAATTTTGCCAATTAAGTGGCTATAGTGTATGCCTGCTTCAGGCAGTCAACTGCATTTAAGAAGTAAATTAGTGTCCCATAATATCCAAGGGACTATTGTTGCTATTTCAAGTCCAAACTGGTCAGAACTTGTACTTTTTTTTAGATTAGACTTACAGTGTGGAAACAGGCCCTTCGGCCCAACAAGTCCACACCAACCCGCCGAAGCGCAACCCACCCATACCCCTACATTTACCCCTTACCTAACACTACGGGCAATTTAGCTTGGCCAATTCACCTGACCCGCACATCTTTGGACTGTGGGAGGAAACCGGAGCACCCGGAGGAAACCCACGCAGACACGGGGAGAACGTGCAAACTCCACACAGTCAGTCGCCTGAGTCGGGAATTGAACCCAGGTCTACAGGCGCTGAGAGGCAGCAGTGCTAACCACTGTGCCACCGTGCCACCCATAACCATACTTTCAACTCTTCAACCAGTTACACTGGTTACAAAGTTGAGGAGACACCAGATATATAACCACTAAATTATTTCTATGGAACCAAGAGGAGAAATTTCAATTATTAGGCTATATGTTCTTGATTATTGTGTTCACACCACTCTGATCTTCACCACCAGAAATGCCGGTTGACACTCCAAATAAATTCCATGAGTCACATTGAGCATGATAATTTCTCAACTTCAAAACAGAATAATATTCCTTCAGTTAAGTCTTTACAGCAATGTTATAAATACATTCCTAAGAAAAGGCTGAATTTTACTACAGAAATTGGCTTTGTGTCGATTTCAGTGAGTTTCAAAAGGAGCTTCTCACTAGGAGTTCTAGTGAGTTTTCTCATTTATTCTCTGCAACTTGCTTCATATGCTATGTACTATTTCTCTATAATGCCCTGCTTACACTATCTTCTACTCAGTAATGTATTTGCTACTGTTAGAATCACCTGGCATTCCTGGTGATAGCACTACTTTCAAAGCCAGCTATACAGCGGATCAAGTGTTGCTTGCCATGAGCTGCCCTTCTCATTGCATTAAATAAGGAGGGACTGTAAAAGAAAACCTTCTGAGGGCACATAGATGGTACGGCTGCAAATACATGTGCATATTCATAAAGGTAATGCTATTTAACATCATCACTGAACTGATTGATTGTTGGTATCTGCAGCTACAAGAAACGAGCTACATAGGCTACTCATCCTTAGAGTCATACCATATTAGGTTAAAAATCACAACACCAGGTTATAGTCCAACAGGTTTAATTAGAAGCACACTAGCTTTTGGAGCAACGCTCCTTCATCAGGTGATAGCGGAGGGCTCGATCGTAACACAGAATTTATAGCAAACATTTACAATGTGATGTAACTGAAATTTTTGCTATAAGTTCTGTGTTATGATCGAGCCCTCCACTATCACCTGATGAAGGAGCGTCGCTCTGAAAGCTAGTGTGCTTCCAATTAAACCTGTTGGACTATAACCTGGTGTTGTGTGATTTTTAACTTTGTACACCCCCAATCCAACACTGGCATCTCCAAATCATGAATACCATATTAGAGCAGTCTAAGGGGTGCTATATTTGCCCTAATGCCCAATGTAACATAACATCTTCTCATTATCCAATGTAGGACCATGAAATACTGGAAAGGCATCAAGGTGTTGAAAACATCCATTTCTTTCAGACAGCAAAAGTGATAGAAGAGCAAAGAAAATCAGCATTTGCTTCTGGAAACAAACAGGACAGATTGTCTTTAGAGCAGCAACAAATTCACAGTCAATGAAATATCACTGTCCCAGCTCAGATCTATTGGAACCAGGTATCTATCAAGTCCGATTGGATTTCTGTTTTTATCTGGAGAGTCCTTGACACTGATCCAGCTCACTCAGAGCTAGCTCTCCGAGTGAACAGAATCTTTGACACTCCCATTTATTCCTATTGGATTTATTGCACCTGGCGCTATACAATTCTATTATGCTGAAGGTGATGATCCTCCTGCTCAATGTCTCTGACTTCCTCTTTGCATGACTGCTGCTTCACCCACAGCTCTTCAGCATTCATCACATTCCGTTTCCCAGCTCTAATTGTGCAGAGCGCAGAATGCAAGGATTATGCAGCACACTTTATCTATACTGTTCCACAAGGACTCTGTAGATTGATCCAAAAATCATTTCAAGAACACCTATATCCGTTCTATGATGGCCCTGGTAGAAGAATGGGTGGCATTGTATCATTGCTTAGCCTCATTTAAGGACATGTGTAACAGAGTCATCAGCAAGGTTGCACAGATTAGCCCTTTGATCCCTAATAACTGTCCCCTTGCAAGGCCTCTGATCCTTGAAACAAAGCAGGACCATGGAGGTTCTCAAAGAAATGGAAATTCCCAAGATGTCTGGTGTAGATGTCTAGATGTACCAATGATCAAAGATGACTTGTACTTGATCAAGTAATGGAATCCTTTTTTGATGAAGTTTGCTGCTTTATGTTGTGGTGGGAAATGATATGTGTACAGTCTGCATCTAGGGAAATGCCAGGCCTCGATACAGGAATTGAGATGAAATGGTGTGATCTGCATAAATTGTGCTAGTAGCAGCCCAGATATATTTGCACATTGAGGACTATGAAATCCCACACAGTATCCTTAAAATTATATTTATTGTTGTCACATGTACCGAGGTACAGTGAAAAGTTTTGTTCTGCACGGCATAACTGTCATCTTGACAGCCACTGGGACAGAATGGTCACTACCCTCCAGCAGTTGGCATAGATTTGTGATGGTGTCTTGGGACATCATAAGTTTGTGGCATCTCTAAGCCTAACTCATCTGAAGGAATTGGCATTGAGGATGGCAGACTCTGGGTTCCTGTACATCCTGAGGGGACCTTCTGGATGTTGCTACAGATGCAGAGCTTGCCAGTACACCTGGTACCTTAAATTCTCTGCAACGTTTTAGCATGACTGCTGTGGTTGGATCCATTGGTCATGCTTCCAATGAAGCTGTGTGGAGAATATTAGAAATAGAACATATTCTTAGTAATGCAAACAGTTAGGGTTTGAAATACACACAAATCTCAGTTTAGCCTAGTCCTCCATACAGTGTGATATGAAGAACTTCAACAAGGGGCGTGGGGAGATGTCATGAAATGCTTCAAAACTTTGACATAGCAGATGTTATTCTGATTTATGCAGCACAAATCAGGTCTTGATTACTGAAATCTTGTTTTCACCCCCACCCACAGGCCTATCCCCACTCCCCACATTATCCAATAAAGTCAGTGTTGTATTAACAGCATATTGTTAAATATTTACAGTTCAAGTTGAGAGGAAATCAGCGTCATGCTCCTAAGTGACTACTGAATTTTGGATTAGTTTTGAGAGTTGTGGCCAACTGCTGCAACTTTTAAGATTGCCTGTAATTGCTGCTGCTTCTCTGAGATGGCTATCATTAATCTGTAATGACCAATAACATGGTGAAGATTGCCCATGGGCAGGATTTTGTATCCCACACATTTGGACACTGCATGAATTTCATATGCAGGGTATTATGTTTACAGATTTCTTAGACCTGTATCATGTAAAAATTCAATTAAATGCAATTACTGCTTCAAATTGCTCACGAGTAAAGCTCACATAAAATTACTAGCTCTGCCCACTTGAGTGTGGTCATAGACAATTTCCATTTCCATTGCACATCTATGGTTTGCATGAGAATGGAAGGCAGTGTAAATCACACTTAGCACAGTGAATCACAGGCTCAGCCTGGTATTCACGCCTCCAACCCCCCTGCAGAAATTTCCTTTCTTCCTTGCACTCACTGTTGACTCCATCAATGCTGAGCTACCACACATTCTCACCCAACTCTTTGATTTATATATTTATCATATCCATATTACACTCCAGCCCTACAGCTCAGTTATGTTAACCATAGAGCAGTTGTGACTATTGATGATAAATAATTATTGTCCCCTCTGCATTCCAGCATGCTAGTTTCAATATCCAGAATTGACTTTCACTGATAACTCCTCCTTCACTTCCTGGCCCAAGGACTGATCAT
The DNA here is from genome assembly GCF_020745735.1 of Hemiscyllium ocellatum. Classification (NCBI taxonomy): domain Eukaryota; kingdom Metazoa; phylum Chordata; class Chondrichthyes; order Orectolobiformes; family Hemiscylliidae; genus Hemiscyllium; species Hemiscyllium ocellatum. The sequence goes on from NC_083426.1 coordinate 48,776,574, forward strand.
GGCCCACTCCGCTGACAAACTTAGACAGACAGCCCCAACTGATAACTGAACAACCCCTGACAGATCTTTGTACAGCTCTCTGACTGACTTATCATGACTTCCTAAGTTATTTGCATTGGACTTACAGGGCTAGCCATGCCCCTCTCCCTGAGATATAAGAGATATCGAACCCTGAATCTGATTGTCTCAAGTGGTTGAATGACTGAGTCCAAGCTCCTGAACTGGAACTGCACACTGGTTTTGAATGATTGATAGTTAGGCAGTGCCAGCACAGTCATCCCCCTTGCCCTGACTGAAGACTATCCCTTCTGAGATATAGTTATTTGATTGCTGCACATGCAGTGTATTGGCTGCATTTGTTGCTGATTCCATGCTGTAGTTATAACCTTGGCAAAGCAAGGTACAGTGACTTGTCCACCCTCTTGTAGGATCACAGGTGAACTCCAAGTGCAGCACTGAAGTGGAGAACCATATTGTAAGTGGTTTGGAGATGTGCCATGATTTTGCAGTGAAGCTGGTACTTGTCTGGTGCCAACCTCAGTGTTGGAGTTGTGGGCAGTTCCCTGTCCAAGGAGTGTGTAAGGGACTGCCATCCAAGGTGGAAACCCAGAGGAGGAAGCAACAAAAAATAAAGTTGCTAGGTTCCTGCTCTGACTTTGATGTCAGGAATAGTGTGTTCATCCAGAGCATGGGAGAATAGAAAACCATGTATAAAATAAGATGAGGTTTGATATGAACAGCACACAAATGGGCCTCTCGCTGCTCACGAGCGAGATTCTTGTTTTGCCATACAAAACTTGGTTCCAGAATGGGATTTCTTTTTCCCCCTCTGTGAAGAATCTTATTTCTTCTTATTTTGCTATATTTCACTCAACTAATTCACAATTGGCCACATTAGGCAGAATTTTCCTAGCCCCTGCACAAAATGGTTTATACTTTTTACCCTGACAAATTGCTCCAAAACTTGTTACTGTAAGTATCAATGAGTGAATTACAAAAGCTGAGCTAAAACTTCAATTTACCAAAAAAAGGGTAATGTTTTGAAATATTAGCCTGAATCTGTGTTTTCAATGATAATGGAGATATGCTTTTAAATACAAGCTTTTGAAAACAATTTCAAGACAAATGTTAATTTGATTAAAATGACGACAAAGTGATGTTGTATATTCATGCTGCATTGCTGTGGACAGGTTCAGCACTGTTAGTCTCTCCTGTAATTTCTCATGGGATTTGATGGAGTATTATTTTCCTCCTTAATGGGTGACTGGAGAACATAATTGTTATTCAGTGCATTCTACAGTATTTGGCTTACTATTGTTAGAATTTAGTTATTAAATATAGACAAATCAATAAGACCTGCCAACTTTGGTACGATCTGTTACTGAAGGTTCAATCTTCTGAGTCCACCTACCCCTTTCCCATTGGTTAACACGCCCATTCTCACACTAATTTGAAAAAGTCTTTATCTAATTGGATGTTTTTGACTTCCAGTCAAAACAACCTTTTATTATACTGCCAATTTTTTTATTATTAATAAACAAAGGTTTAATTTTAAAATATTTTAATGTTCTTTTGAATTTCTCTTCTGTGGCTTGCCACAATGTTGCGATTAATCTTTAATTTTGGAGACTCGAGGTCAGTCCAGGAGATATGCATGTTTCAGTGTGCTTATGGAAATTGCTGAGAGAGAGAGAGAGAACATGGCAGCAAAATCATGGGAAAAAGCTAAAACTGTCACACAAATTATAAACACATTTATTACTAAGACCCCGAAGCAATTAATTTCATTAGATTAGATTCCCTACAGTATGGAAACAGGCCCTTCGGCCCAACAAGCCTATACCAACCCTCCAAAGAGTAACCCACCCAGGCCAATTCCCCTACATTTACCCCTGACTAATGCACTTAATCTACACACCCATGAACACTATGGACAATTTAGAATGGCCAATTCACCTAATCTACACATCTTTGAATTGTGGGGAGGAAACCAAAGCACCCAGTGGAAACCCACACAGACAGTCGCCTAAGGCAAGGATCGAACCCGGGACCCTGGCGCTGTGAGGCAGCAGTGCTAACTACTGAGCCACTGCGCCACCCCCTTGACTTAGTTTTATTATTAAACAAAGCTGATCTACATTTTTTCAGTTTTGACCTGCTAGTTATTTCCAGTGGCTTCTATTTGACTTGTGTTGCTATGCATACCTGGCTCCTCATTTGAAGTGGCATAGAGAGGGCGATGGGTATACTGTGCTCTCCTTTGTTTGCATTTGATGACATTATACATAATAATGGTTAGAATCACAACTCCAAGAATGGTACTTAAGCAGATGGTCAGAATTATTTCTTGTTTTCTCAGATGCATGACTGTACCTGGAAAAAACAAAGTTAGAACTATTAGCATTTTCTTTATTTCTCTTTAGTTACAAATTATTAATTGATGAGGTGTTCAACAAAATAAGACTATCAAAAATCAAGCGGTTCCTGTTTTTACAAAATAAGGGATAAAGCTGTGGAATGCAATTAAAACGTGATGACAGGGCTTTAGCACAAGAGTTACCGTAGTTGTTAAATAGCTAGATAATGAGAAAATTGTTTCCCATCAACATTGATCCATTTTCTAGATTAACTTTTAAGTGACTAATGGAAATTACCAAAGGATCTCACATTTTAAGACTTCTACAGTAAGAAACAAGCTAAAATTTACTTCAAAAACAACTAAATACAAAGCCATAGGAAAGATACTTTTATCTGACAAGTCATTTTTCTGTGCACCAACACTTCTAGCAGATGTGTAGTGATGGAATTGCCAAGTTACTCCCAATTTTCCAGTAAGTTCAGTCCTCATTACCACATCAGGTCAAATGTTCTAGAATTGTAGAATCATAGAACTATGCAGCATAGAAGGAGACCATTCATTCCACTGTGTCTGTACCTGCTCCTAAAAGAGCTACTCAGATAGTCCCATTCTCTAGCCCTAACTCCACAGCTCTCTAATTCATCATTTTCAATTATATATCCAGCTCTCTATTGAAACCTCCAATGGAAACCACCTCTAGCACTGTCCCAGGGCTTCGCATCCCAAATCCCATTAAATTGCTAAATAAAGAAGTTTGTCCTCATTTCACTCCTAGCTCTCTCGCTAACAATAATGAAATTGTGACCGACGGTTACTGACATACCAACTAGTGGAAACAGAATATCCTTCTTTAACCTAGCAAAATTGTTCATAATTTTGAACACCTCAATAAGGTCATGCAAGGTTTGTGACTCAGGTTGAGGGTTAGAGTGTAGGTTTGCTCGCTGAGCTGTAGGTTTGATATCCAGACGTTTCATTACCTGGCTAGGTAACATCTTCAGTGGTGACCTCTAAGTAAAGCAAAGCTGTTGTCTCCTGCTTTCTATTTATATCTTTCTCCTGGATGGGGTTCCTGGGGTTTGTGTTGATGTCATTTCCTGTTTGTTTTCTGAGGGGTTGATAGATGATATCTAGATCTATGTGCTGGTTTATGGCGTTGTGGTTGGAGTGCCAGGCCTCTAGGAATTCTCTGGCATGTCTTTGCTTAGCCTGTCCCAGGATAGATGTGTTGTCCCAGTCGACCAGCTTATACAGAAAATCGACAAACATTGACTAAATACTCAACCACACCAGCAACCATCCCAACACACACAAACGAAGCTGTATAAGAACACTATTCAATGAGCCACCCCACACTGTAGCACAGACGAACTTCGAAAAACAGAGGAGAACCACCTATACGACGTATTCAAGAAGAACGGATGCTCAAAAAACACAGTGCGCAGATTCATCAAGAACAAACCACAACAAGCAGACAAAACACAGCCAGAAACCCTAACCACCTTACCATATATCAAAGAAGTTTCGAAATGACAGCCAGACTACTGAGACCCCTCGGAATCCTGGTAGCACACAAACCCACCAACACTCTCAAACAAAAACTAACAAACTTAAAAGACCCAGTACTACCCATGGACAAAACCAACGTCATCTATAAAATTCCATGCAAGGACTGCCACAAACACTATGTAGGACAAACAGGAAGAAAGTTAGCCACCAGGACACACGAACACCAGCTAGCCACAAAAAGACACGACCCCCTCTCCCTCATAGCCCTACACAAGGATGAAAAAAACCACCATTTCGACTGGGACAACACATCTATCCTGGGACAGGCTAAGCAAAGACATGCCAGAGAATTCCTAGAGGTCTGGCACTCCAACCACAAGTCCATAAACAAGCATATAGATTTAGATGCCATCTATCAACCCCTCAGAAAACGAACAGGAAATGACATCATCACAAACCCCAGGAACCCCATCCAGGAGAAAGATATAAATAGAAAGCAGGAGACAACAGCTTCGCTTCACTTGGAGGTCGCCACTGATGACGTTACCTAGCCAGGTAACGAAATGTCTCGATATCAAACCTACAGTTCAGTGAGCAAACCTACACCCTAAATCAATAAGGTCACATTTAATCTTCTCTGCTATGAGGAGAGTAAACCCAATTTCTAAACCTTGTATCTAAAATCCCTCATTCCTGGTATCATTCCAGTAAATTTCCTAACATCCTTTCCTAAAAAAAACCCACAATACTCAAAATGTGATCTAGTATTCCATAATCAAATTCCACCATGATGGCCTTCTTCAGTGATTCCTTGATCTTTAAATCTCAAAAATCTGCATTTGTTCTATGTCTTCTTTTCAAACAGAAAACCATCTCTCACCAGCATTCTGTTGTGTAGTTGCTAACACAATCCAGTCTTTCCCTTGGTCTTCACAACAGCATCTGATATTTTCTTTCTCTCTTGCCCTGTATCTAAAAATCACAGAATCTCTACAGGATGGATGCAGGCTATTCAGCCCACCAAGTCTTCACCAACTCTCTGAAGAGCATCCCATTCAGACCCAACCTCCCTACCATATCCCTATAACCTTGCATTTCCCATAGCTTCATTCCTGAAGAAGGGCTTATGCCCGAAACGTCGAATTTCCTGTTCCTTGGATGCTGCCTGACCTGCTGCGCTTTTCCAGCAACACATTTTTCAACTCCGATCTCCAGCATCTGCAGACCTCACTTTCTCCTCCAACACATTTTTCCCATAGCTAATCCACTTAACCTGCATATCTCTGGACACTATGGTCAATTTAGCATAACCAATCCATCTAACCTGCACATCTTTGGACTACGGGAGGAAAATGGAGGAAACTACACAGACACTGAGAGAACGTGTTGCCGAGGCTGGAATCAAACCTGGGTCCCTGTGCTTTGAGGCAGCCGTGCTAACCACTAAGCCACCCTGCTGCTCAACTGTCTCTTTCAATATCAGGATATGAAAGCTGCCACTTGATTTTCAATAGATTCTGGTTTGAGTTTATTTCTTACAAATGTCCTCGCAGTTGGCATCATGATGAAGCAATCTGGAAAGAGTGTCCTGCTTGTTGGGAAAAAAATTGGAGTGACATCACAGGGTAATAGGAGTGGTCTAACCGTACTGCAGAAGTAGAGGCTCCAAGGGAGAGAGATGATTAGTAAGCAACAGGTAAGATTAAGTAAATATTTACAGCTTATAGTTTGTAAGGTTTTTTTTGTGGTTTATAGCTTCGAAGAGCTGTATTCTGTAGCAACAAGGAACACGAAAGAAGGGCCCGAGAGGACATAGCACAGTACAGGTCCTTTGGCCCTCGATGTTGTACCGACCTTTTGTCCTACTCTAAAATCAAACTAACTTACGTACCCTACATTTTACTATCATCCATGTGCCTATCCAAGAGTTAATTAAATGTCCCTAATGTATCTGACTCTACCACCACTGCTGAGTGCATTTCACGCACTCACCACTCTCTGTGTAAAGAACCAACCTCTGACATCTCCCCTAAACCTTCCTCCAATTACCTTAAAATTATGCTCCCTTGTGATAGCCATTTCTTCCCTGGAAAAAAGTCTCTGGCTATCCACTCTATCTATGCCTCTCATCAACATGTACACCTCTATCAAGTCACCACACATTCTTCTTTACTCCAATGAGAGAAGCCCTAACTCCCTCAACCTTTCTTCACAAGATGCTGTCCAGTCCGGGTGGTATCCTGGTAAATCTCCTTTGCATCCTCTCTAAAGCTTCCACATCTTTCCTATAATGAGGTAACCAGACTGAACACAATATTCCAAGTGTTGTCTAACCAGGGTTTTAAAGAGCTGCAGCCAGCATAACCTCACAGCCCTTAAATACAATCTCCCTGATAATGAAAGCCAACATACCATATGCCTTCTTAACAATCCTAGCAACTTGGGTGGCAACTTTGAGGGATCTATGGACATGGACCCCCAAGATCCCTCTGTTCCTCCAAACTACCAAGAATCCTGCCTTTAACCCTGTATTCTGCATTCAAATTCAACCTTCCAAAAGGAATCACTTCAATTTTTTCCAGGTTGAACTCCATCAGCTGTGCATCCTGTCAATGACCTGTTGCAACCTATAACAGACCTCCACTATCCACAACTCTATCAACCTTTGTGCCATCGAGAAACGTACTATCCCACCCTTCCACTTCCTCATCCAAGTCATTTATAAAAACCACAAAAAGCAGAAGTCCTAGAACAGATTCCTTGGAACACCACTGGTTTGAGCTCCAGCTGAATACTTTCCATCTACCACCAATTCTGTTATCCAGGCAACCAAATTTCCCTGCATCCCATGTCTCCTTACTTTCTGAATGAGCCTACCATGGGGAACCTCATCAAACTTCTTGCTAAAATCCATTCAAACTACATCCACTGTTCTACCTTCATCGAAGTGTTTTGTCACATCCTCAAAGAATTCAGAAAGGCTTGTGAGGCATGACCTGCCCTGTACAAAGCCAAACTGACTATCTCTAATCAAGCTATGCTTTTCCAAATAATCATGAACCCTGTCTCTCAGAATCCTTTCCAATAATTTGCCCGGTAAATGTGTCCAGGAAGGATTAACGTAAGACTGACCAGTCTGTAATTCCCAGGATTATCCCTATTCCTTTTCTTGAACAAGGGAATAACATTTCCACCCTTCAATCATCTGGTACTATTCCAGTGCACAGTGAGGACGCAAAGATCATTGTCAAAGATGCTGCAATCTCTTCCTTCATTTCCTGCAGTAACCTTGGGTATATCCCCTCTGGGTTTAAAAGTGTGGTGCTAGAAAAGCACAGCAGGTAAGGCAGGAGAATCGACATTTCAGGAATGTTCCTGCTGAAGGGCTTATGCCCAAAACGTCGATTCTCCTACTCTTCAGACGCTGCCTGATTTGCTGTGCTTTTCCAGCACATGTTTTGACTCTGATCTCCAGCGTCTTGCAGTCCTTACTTTCTCCTAATATCCAGACAGGCCCAGAAGACTTGCCTATCCTCATGTTTTTTCAAAATTTCCTCCTTCTTAACAGCAACCTGTTCAAGCGATTCAGCCTGTTTCACACAGTCCTCACAAATGGCAAGGTCCCTTTCACTAATGAATACTGAAGCAAAGTATTCATGAAGGACCTCCCCTCCCTCCTCAAACGCCAGGCACAAGTTCCCTCTATCCCTGATCGGCCTTACCCTCACTCTGGCCATCCTCTGTTTATCACAAAGATGTAGAATGCCTTGGTGTTTTCCTTAATTCTGCCCATCAAGGCTTTTCCATGCCCCCTTCTAGCTCTCCTAAGTCCATTCTTCAGTTCCTTCCTGGCTACCTTGTAACCCTCTGGACCCTGTCTGATCTTTGCTTCCTCAAACTTAAGTAAACTTCCTTCTTCATCTTCACCAGATGTTCCACATCCATGATCACCCAAGGTTCCTTCACCCCACTATCCCTCCCTTGTCTCAGTGGGACAAACCTATTCAACTCTCGCACCACGTGCTCCTTAAACAACCTCCACATGTCTGCCATGCATTTCCCTGAGAATACTGTTACCAATTTATCCTTCAGAGCTCCTGCCTAATAGTATTGTAATTCACCCTCCTGCAATTAAATACTTTCCCATACTGTCTGCTCCTACCCCTCTCCATAAATATAACAAAGGTCAGGGAGTTGTGATCACCATCACCAAAATGCTGTCCCACTGAGAGATCGGACACCTGGCTGGTTTGTTGCCATGCACCAAATTCAATATGGCCTCCCCTCTAGTTGGTCTATCTACATATTGAATCAGGAATCCTTCCTGGACACATCTGACAAAGTCTGCTCTATCCAAACTATTTGCACTAAGGAGGTTCCAATCAATATTTCCTGTTTTTGACTTTCATACATAATGACTCAGTAGACAAACTCTCCTCGATGATCTCCTTTTCTGCAGCTGTTATGCTATCCCTGATTAGCAATACCATTCCCCTACTTCTTTTACCTCCTTCCCTATTCCTTTTAAAACATCTAAACCCCAGAACATCCAACAAACATTCTGCCCCATGATATCCAAGTCTCCGTAATGGCCACAACATAATTGATAGTGGTTGACATTAAGCATCTTCCAAAAGGTTTAAAGGGGTAAGTCATGGCAAGAGAACGCAAACATTTGGTCTACTTCTCCTGCTTTATGTGGGAAGACAGGCATTTTTCCAGTACTTGGGACCAGTGCAGGAAGTGTGGCCAGTTGCAGCCCCTGGTAGGCCACGTTTTGGAGCTGGAGCAATGGCTGGGAACACTACGGAGCATACTTGAATCTGAGAATATTGTGGATAAATCGTGTTGAGTGTTGGGAGAGGTGTAGTGGTACGGGTGGTGCTGGATTGAAGTTGGCCTCTCAGGTGAAACCAGGACCAACTAGGGTCATGCTACTATGGTTGGTTCTGCTGCACAGGGCGTAGTGCAAAAAAATGTGGAAAGACTATAGACCTTAGAAGATTCAATTATAGGGGAATAGACAGACATTTTGTTGGCTGCAAACGAGACTCTAGAATGGTAGGTTGCCTCCATGGTGCTAGGGTCAAAGATGTCTCAGAGCAGACAGGACATCCTGAAGTGGGTGGGCGAACATCCAGGTGGTTGTGGTACACATTGGTACCAATGACAGGTTTCAAAAAAGGCATAAAAGGTCATAAAAGCAGAATATTGGAAGTTAGGAAGCAAGCTGAAAAGTAGGATCTCAAAAAAGGTAGTAATGTTAGAATTACTATCAGTGCCACATGCCAGTCAGAGTAGAAATAGCAGGGTATATCGGATCAACATGTGACTAAAAAGATGGCATAAAGGGGAGGATTCCAGATGCCTGGTGCATGAGGACCAGTTTGGGGGAAATGGGACTAGAACAATCTGTACAAGTTACCCCTGAGCAGGACCAGGACTGATGTCCCAGGGGAATATTTGCTAAAGAATGGTTGGAAGAGTTTAAACTAAACTGAGGGGGGGATGGAAACCTATGCAAGGCATCAGAGGAATGGGAATCAAGAACAATAACAAAACGCAGAAAGAGGAATAAGGCAAGTATTAAAATAGGCAGAGGAATCAAAGATCCTAACAAGAGCACAGTTTAAAAAAAGGTAGGGATGGGACAAGGAGTGTTAATAACACAATCTTGAACACATGGTGCATTCAAAGTAAGATGAATTAATTGATGTAAATGGGTATGATACACATGGATTGAGGCAAGTTAGAAATAGTATCAGATGCAAAAACGACATACAAATTGGCAACAAAAAAATCCAAAAGATCTGAAGATTGGGAATAGTTTAGAAGTCAGCAAAGGAGGACCAAGAAATTGATTAAGATGGGGAAAATAGAGTGAGAGAGTAAGCTTGTGGGGAACAGAAGAACTGACTGTAAAAGTTTCTATAGATATGTAAACAAAGGAAGATAGATTAAAAACTAATGCAGGTCCCTTACATTGAGAAATGGGGTATTTTATGATGGGGAAACAGGCTGATGGATTAAATTCATACTTTGCTTCTGTCTTCACAAAGGAACTCATGGTTCTGACATGTATCAGCCACCAAAACTTCTCATGGCATATCTCTGATCTATTTACAGAAGCTTCTTCACTTCAACGCTACACCTCAAGCTGCATTTATCATTGTAATCCTGCAGCACGGACACTGTTCTGCTCAGGGACACACACCCAGCTCAAAGACTGGACCAGGCTGCATAAGGAGTAAGGACCATCTCTGGATTCTTTCACACTGTTGTAGTATTCACTCACTCTGCACTTGTCTGGATGCTCAAAGCATTCCTGTTTTGCCGTGTCCTTTTGTGCTTTGCCCCCTGAGCCAGATATACCAGGCCCACATCACTGAGCTCTGAAGAATCATACTGGACTCAAAATGTTAGCACTCTCTCTCTTTCTTTCTTTCTTCCTCTCTTCCTTTCTCTCTCCCTCCAGATGCTGGCAGACTGGCTTGTTTCTACTGCATGCTGTGTGTTTGTTTCATATTACTTATGTTTCCATTACAGAATGGCAATGCAAAAACAGATCATGCTTCAGTCAGGTCAAAGGGGATAGCCTTTGCTCAGTGGATCCTGGCACAATGAGTCAAGGACAGTCTTCAATACCAGTCCACAAGTTTAGGTATAGTCAGTCAGCCACTTGGGGTGGTCAGAGTCAGGATGCTTCCACGGAAGGAGCAGGATGCTGTATTGTTGGGGTGCCCACATCAGGACACTTCTTGCCCAATTGGGTCTGCTTAGGAATGAGACAAAGACAGGTATTAAGGAAGATGCAAGTGCGGTAACATAACAGCTGTTACTTTTAATGCAGGTGGGGAGGTGACGAAGCAGGAAAAACAAAGGCATGCAGGGATATTAGCATTGGGATGGGTGACAGTTAGGGAAGATATCACATGGAATAGTTCCAGTGATAGACCATGTGCCAAGATAGGTACAGTAACAGAGTTTGAGAGAAATGTATGAGAGAGAAGATGGTGGTCCTTACTGGCAAAGTGGAAAAGGTAATTGACCTTCCTCCCACAGTGCTGGGCATTCCTCCAGATGGCTGATACTGTACCGACCCAAATGGCAACATTAGACTCCTTGAGGCTTAGAAAGACAAGAAGTAACCTGACTGAAACACTTAAGATTCTTAGGGAACTTGACAGAGTCATGATGAGATGCTGTTTTCCATTTGTGGGAAGGCCAAAGGACATAATGTCAAAGTGTGGGGTTGCTTGTTTATGACAAAAATGAGGGGGAATCTCTTCCCTCAGAGTGTAGTGAATCTGTGGAATTCTTTATCACAGAGGGTAGGTCATCACCATATTTCAAAGCTGGGATGGACAGATTTTTAAATTAGTAAGGGAATTAAGGACTGTGGGGGAAAAGGCAGAGAAATGAAGTTGAGAAATATTAGGTCTGTTGAGATCTTATTGAGTCGCAAAAAAGGTTCAAAGGGCCAAATGACCTATTTCTGCCCCTATGTCTTACGATCTACTGGGTCCTTTGATTGGCGTATTGAAGGAGTGATGGATATGTGTCAATAGAAAATGATGCATGTACCCCTAATCTGGACTCTTCTGCTGTTATGGAACACCATAGTGTCCCATGTATTAGCTCCAGGCAAATTAGGTGTGCTATATTCATTCAGTAAATGGTTGCAGAGGCTTGTTTGGAGGTACATGGCTGGTGCTTAGCATATGCACCTGGATAAGCGATCATAGAATTTCTGTATGGATTGTCTGAATTTCTCAAATGAGTCAGGTTGGTGTACAGATGAGCCAAGGTCTGAGTTTTTTTTTAAATTAATTCAAATAAATATATGATGATCAAAACCAGATTTGTCAACTTTCACACTAGGAGAAGATTTGGTAATCATTGCTAAAAAGATGTTAAGTTGAACACTAATGATTTGGGATATATTTTCATTATAGATTACTTCATGCTTTTCCAACTTAGATATCGACCATATTCAGTTTAATACTAATGTTTCCCTTCATCCTGGGTACTGATTCAATCCTTTCAATTAATTTGATGAGGTCAGGCAAGGTTGAATACAAATGATGAACTCCATTTTTCACAACAAAATGAACATGCAGAGCAACATTTATGATCAGACTCAGTTGCTTGAATGGGTACAACGTATCCATGTGTAACAATAGAAAATAAAAACTTCTGTAGGTGTCCATAACAGTAGTTGTGGTTTATTTAAACAAGAGTTCTTCAATCATTCAGCACTTCTTCACTTTAGCGAAGGGCACACACCTTCTCTTCAACAAACCTGTTTACCCTTTTATTCTCAACTCTCTCTTTCTCTCTGTCTTCCACTGTCTACTTCCTCTCTGTCTGTGCCATAGCCTTAATCTTGAATTTGCTTTCCAACACTATCGATAGTAAATATTTAAATACATATGCAGCTAACTGCATTAAGCATTGTAATTAACTTTCTTTTGCCTTTTCATACTGGAGGATAATCACTGTTTTCAGAAACATTTTTTCCAAATCCTTTCAATGGGAAAAAATCAAACAAACAATTTGTCTTCTTCAATATCATAAAATTACAATAGTGCAGGAGTGTAACCTCACACATTAGATGAAACAATGCCCTTCAGTCTTTAAATTGATGCTGCTTCCACAACACTTCCAGACAGTGCTTTCCAGAACCTCTGTATTCACTGTGCAAAAAAAGTTGTTACTCATTCCACTGTATTTCTTTCAAATCTTACCTGAAGTTCTAGTTGTTATGATTGAATACAGTGAGCCTGTATTAGGCTGAGTAACACCAGCACTAGTTGGCTGTCTATTTGTTTCAGTGGACCCTGTCTGTGTTAACTTCAGTGCAGTAGTTGCCGTTGGCGTTGAGACTTGATGTGTTGCATTAATTTGACTCTCTGTAGCTGTTGAAACAAATGGCGCACTTGTCGAGGACTCAGGCACGTAGTGACTTGAAGCATGAGGTGTTGTTGTTTGAAATATTGTTATCCCTGTTTTAGGAGGCTGAGAACTATCAGGCACAGAAGGCTTCACTAATTTGGTTGACGTGGCAACAGTAATCCCAGGGGCTAAGGCAGTCATGTTGTTACTTGTTGGGCTCAGTTTCACCGTAGAAGGCGTCACTGCTCCTTTCTGATTGGATTCAGTTGCAAAACTACTGTTAAAAGATCCAGTTTTATTAAGTTTTCCGGAAGAATTACCCTCATTGCTAAGGAAGTTGGTAATGGCAGAAACTTTTTGCCCTGTTGTATCAGCAGAATTCACAGCTAAGACAACAAAACATTGAGTAAATAAAATGTAAAATACGGTAGGATGAATCCAGACCCTCATTTTGCTTCCTTTTACTGCTTTTAGTCGACAGTAGTTTGCAATTTTCTTCAATTTTCTAGTTTATCCTGTAAAATATAAAGAATGGTTAATTGTTTATAGCCCCCAGCAATGAACTCAATGTCAAAAGATGTTACAGACAGAATACAGTTGTTACCTTATAAAGGATCATATGAAGGTATAGCATTCATTGCAATTAAACTACCTTTAACAGGCCACTTTCAACCTTTAGCATAAAGATTGCAATAAAACATTATATTAAATGATAGTAAAAATAAAACTTTCATTTGAAATTAATTAAATTTGAATAGAAATTAATCTCTAATCATCAATGGACAGAAAAGTAAGGTTTTGTTAGTATCTAAACTTGAAATATTTAAATTCTTATTGAAATGATATCAGCCAGCTTGGTCTCTGTAGTATCTTGTGTCAAATTTCCCTTGTTCTACAGTAAAGCTAGTCTGCAAAATAAATATGCAAAACTAGTTGCACTGGAGATAGCCATGATCGAGTTAGCTATTGTGAGTGCCCACACAGTGTGCATTTGATTTTGCACCCCTGAAAGAACTGCCCAAAATGTACCAATGTTTCTATTTTGTGATCCTTTCCAGGGCTAATTTATGTGAATTCATCTTAAAGACAATTTGCTGTTAGAAGTGCTTTGCATGATTAGTTAATGATTATTATCCTGCGCCTGTTTGAGGAGTGAAATTAATTATAATAGAGTACAAGAACACAGTCAGAATTAATCCAGAAGAAGTTGATTTCTATATGTTCCCGTGAGGGTGAAGGACAAGGTTAGCAGGAATAGGGAATCCTGAATGACAAGAGATATTGAGGCTCTCACCAGAAAAAAAGGGGGCATGGCTCAGGTACAGGCAGCTGGGATCTGGGGTATATAGAGGATACAAGAGTTTACTGAAGAAGGAAACATGAGGGCAAAAAGGGAGCTTGAGGAGATTGGATTCACCCTAATCTTCTCAGCCAAAGAGATTGTTTAGTATATTTAAGGAAAAAGAATAATCAGAGAGAGAGAATAGGACCCCTCAAGACCAAAGTGGACATGTATGTGTGGAACTGCAAAAGGTGGGTGAGGTCCTCAATGAATATTTCTCCTCTGTGTTTACCATTGAGAAAGACATGAAGACTTGGGAACGTGGGGAAGTTAGTGGTGACATCTTGGGGACAGTCCATATCACAGTAGAGGAGGTGTTAAGACGTACTGGAATGTATGAAGGTGAATAAACCTCCTGGTCCTGATTAGATATATCCAAAAACCCTGCAAAAGGAGAGAGGGGCCCTGGCTGATATATTTGCATCATTGTTAGCCACGACTGAGGTCCCAGAAGGATGGAGGGCAATGCCATTATTCAAGAAGGGCTGCAAAGAAATACCTGGGTAATATAGACCAGTAAGTCTGACATCGGTTATTTGCTAACATCTGGTAAGTTATTTGAGAAGAGGGTTAAGATATAGGTGCTTTTGGAAAGACAGCGTTTCCTTAGGGGTAGTCAGCATGACTTTGTGCATGGGAGATCATGCCTCACAAATTTGTTAGGAGTTATTTGATGAAGTGACCAGGAAGGTTGATGAGGGCAGGGCAGTGGAAGTAGTCTATATGGATTTCTTTAAAGCTTTTGGTACAGTTCCATATAGTAAGCTGATCTGGAAAGTTAATCACATGGAATCCAGGGCAAGCTGACAAATTAGATACACAATCGGCTTGATAGTAGGAAGTGGAGAGTAATAGTGGAGGGATGCTTGTCGGACTGGAAGCCTATGACTAGTGGTGTGCGTCAGGGATCGGTGTTGGGCCCATTGCTGTTTGTTATCTACATCAATGATTTGGATTTTGGAGTTCAGGTGCACAATTCTTTGAAAGTGGAGTCATAAGTAGACAGGGCAGTGACGAAAGCTTTCGGCACACTGGTCTTCATCAGTCAGGGCATTGAGTAAAGAAGTTAGGAAGTTATGTTGCAGTTGTGCAGAATGTTGGTGAGGCTGCACTTGGAGTAGTATGTTCAGGTTTGCTATTTAGAAGCATGTTATTAAACTAGTAAGAGTGCAGAAGAAATTTACGAGGATGTTGCCAGGACTGAAGGGGCTGAGTTTTCGGGAAGAGGTTGGACAAGCTAGGACTTTTATCTTTACAGCATACACGACTAAATGGGTGATCTTTAAAGAACTGTGGAAGATCATGAAAAGCATGGATAGGATGAATGCACTCACTCTTTATGGGGAATCGAGGACTAAAGTGCATCAGTTTAAGGTAAGAGGAGAAAAAATAAATGGGAACCTGAGGGGCAACTTTAGTTTTTACACAGTGGGTGGTACGCATATGGAATGAGCTGCCAGCAGAAGTGGTTGAAGCAGGTACATTAACAACATTTAAAAGGCAAATGGACATATACAGAACAACCTCGGTTATCCGAACATCATTTATCGAAATTTTGGATTATCCGAACAAGATCTCCAGGTCCCGTAAAAATTTTACTAAATTTAATAAGAGCACAGTGAGATCAGGCAGCTTGGGCTGGCAGCAGGATCAGGAACAGGGTCGCCACAGGAACCCTGTTCCTACTGTTGCCGCCGCCACGGGAACACTGATCAGGCATCCAAACAAGATATTCCCTGCCAGTCTTGTTCGGAGAATCGAGGTTGTTCTGTACGTGGATAGGAAATATTTAGAAATATATGAGGCAAGTGCAGGGAAATGCGATGAGTGTGGATGGACATTTTGGTCAGCATGGACCCAAAGGGCTGTCTCTGTGCTGTTGGACTCAATGACTCTATCAGTCTATGATGTTTGTTGTACTTGCAAAGTCTGAAGAAATCCTTCAAAGGAAGTACAATGAGAACATGCTTATTTGTTCATTAAAATCTTGATCAACCACATGAGTAGAAGTAGTTTATTAGTTGCCGGATAAAATTGAATGCCCTTCAAAGCTGCTCAAAATGATTTCCCCTATTCATGACAACTTGAGGGGTTTGTTCAGCAGTGACAGGGAATTATTAGACCCTTTGAGAGTTGTAGACAGGTCAAACAGATTTGTGATCTAGCACCAAAATGTTTTGGTACATTCTTCCCTTTGCTGCTATTATGTACCTTTAGGTCATCAGAGTTGCTCTGCACTAATGCCACACTGACATTGTGTACCAAGAAACACTTGTAATGGCACACAGACACATTCTCACACCAGTTAAAAAAATAGTTTAGTTTGATCATTAGAAAGACAAATGTCAAGAACCAGGAGGTTACCATATCACCATCTGAGTGGGGACCCAATTACGTCAAAAGGAAGCAGATTAATTAATGCATGAGGTGGTTTAAATTAATTTGGCATTGGAAGGATACCAGATTAGCGAGGAGATAGCTGGTTGCTGAGAGACAATACGAGAAGCAGGAGTCAGCCAGAGGGCCAAGTACACAACTGAGTGACCGCACGCCTCAACAGGAACTTGATATCCTGTGAGGTGAGCGCCACTTAAACTCAGTCTGCACCTCTTAAATGAAACATATTCTTTCTAACAGCGGCTGGTGCTGGCATGTTTGGGGGAAGAGTTTGAGTAGGATGTGGGGTGCAAATGGCTGAGAAAGGCAGGGATCATGCCAAAAGTGACCAGAGGACAGACTTTCCAAGGCAGTTTCAGTAGACAAAACTATTGCTGTTCATGCCAGCAGTGTAACTCCAAGTATCAGAATGCAGTGCTGCAAATAATTCAAAAACCCCATATGAATAATTATAGTCAGTGATGTATCATCTTACAACAAATCCTTGTCTCTCACTGTTTAAATCACTCCACCATCTTTATTCACCCACTGAAATTCTCTGTCAAATGAAACTTACCATATTATTCATAGATTCACTTCACCCTTGCAGCAACGTTAAATACGGTACATGCATGTCACAGTTGTGTACTATCAGCTATTGAACTGTGACAGGACAGATCACCAAAACAAATTGCATTATAGACCTAGGTGCATTTTAGATTAGATAGATTAGGTTCCCTACATTGTGGAAACAGGCCCTTCGGCCCAACAAGTCCACACCGACCCTCCGAAGAGTAACCCACCCCCCTCTGACTAATGCACCTAACAACTTTGGACAATTTAGCATGGCCAAATCACCTGACCTGAACATCTTTAGAATGTGGGAGGAAACTGGAGTACCCAGAGGAAACCCATGCAGACACAGGGAAAATGTGGAAACTGCACATAGACAGTTGCCCACGGCTGGAATCGAACCTGGGACCCTGGCACTGTGAGGCAGCAGTGCTAACCACTGAGCCACCATGCCACCCTCTTATAAAGCAACGTGGTCTATAATCAGAGAGAGCGGCAGTTAATGAGTTGGGAACCAAAGATTAAGAAAAGCATATAATTTAGGAATGGAATTGAGTTTATTTGCCCCCCTTAAACTTTCTCTGCCATCTGGGAAGATTGTGGTGGATCAGATTTCGGCCTCAGTTCCACTTCCCCTTCTACCCTTTCTCATACTCTGACTTCCTTGTCAATCAAGAATCTACGTTAGTTAGCCTAAAAAATATTAAATTATCTCACCTCCAGGAAAGAATTCTACAGACCAAAAACCTGTGGAAAAAAATGTCCTCTTCTCAATCCCAGATGGGAGACCTTTGTTTTTAAAATGTTCTATTCTAGTAACTCAGGAAATGAGAGAGAAAACTGTAAGGTGAGTGATATTTACACACTTTGTATACTTTTATTTACAAGAGATAAACACCATATATATGCACCAAATACAAAAATCACAGTTTCAGTCTGTTCCTTTATGTAGGAACTCCCAGTAAATTCACAGTTACCCAATTCACAGCCCACCATCCAATTTCCTGACAGAGTACTTCTTTTGTCAAATGGATCACAGTTCTTATGTCCTTGAAAGAATAGCATCTCTTGTCTTTGATGTGGACGGCAGACTCAGAAATGGTAGAGATTCCCGTGTCTGCGTGAGTTTCCTCCGGGTACTCCGGTTTCCTCCCACAGTCCAAAGATGTGCGGGTCAGGTGAATTGGCCATGCTAAATTGCCCGTAGTGTTAGGTAAGGGGTAAATGTAGGGGTATGGGTGGGTTGCGCTTCGGCGGGTCGGTGTGGACTTGTTGGGACAAAGGGCCTGTTTCCACACTGTAAGTAATCTAATCTAAGATGTCACTGCTTCAGTCTGGAAGATTCACCCTGGTCTAATGTTCAGGTCTGGAGTTGGAGTTGAGAAGTGACAGAATTCTGTAAGCAGCTCCTTCTGTTCACATTATTCATAACTGAAAGTTGAAGAAAAATGCTGCTGGAAGACTCTAGGAGGATAAAAGCTTTTGCTAGGAGTCATTCCCTCACTGCCACTTTTTCCACCTACTGCACCACTTCCTGAGAGTTTCCTAAAGTCTAAAGTACTCTAAGCCATCAGTCATTTCCACAAACTCAAAACAGAGAAATCAGAAACTAATCAACAACTAAACTGTATGATGATCCCTTAACTAGCACTTCAGGGAGGTGGAAGTGAGTGGGTCTTCCTGATCCTGAATGCATCTTCAGCACATAACAAAGAAAGCCTACAAACTGCTGCAGTGAGTCTGAAAATGGCAGCATCAGAGTTGGGTCAGTATTAATGGGCTGACATCACAACCTGCCTATTCTGAATATTTCCTTCTGTGCATAGCACAGGTGAGAGTCTGGTACCATTTTGCTGAAACAACAGAGTCCAATTTTGTGGCCTAAGCATGACAGAAAGTTGATAAGCTGAAGATACAAGCCGCCATTTAGGATTATCATAAAATGACAACACAGACTTGAATTAAGGGGACTTGTGGACACATATTGGATGCTATTCTTTGCAGATGTTGGGTTTTCTGTGCATTGGTTGGACAACTGGCAAAAGCACCACATTGACTCCTTTAGGAAAGGCTATCCATTGTTAGAGACCAGCAACATAACTAGGGAGATAGTGATGGCTATTGGCAATGCACCCACCAGACGCCCAGGATCAGCAAGGGACCAAGACATCAATGAAAGAGTGCAGGATGGGACAAATGAGGATGTGGATAAATAGAGATGATAGGAAAGAAAGGGGTGTTATCAACAGGTCCAGATCCCAATGCTAAGTCTTTCAATCAGGCACCAAGTGTGTTTGAATGGGTGACCCCCATATCAATTATATTTTTTCCCTACTCAACCTATTCAGAGACGTTATGACACACCTCTGGAACAGGTAAGACTTGAATCTTGGTCACCTGGCTCAGGGATAAAGACACTACTATTGTACCACACAGTCCGTTTGAAGCTTAATTGCATTTGAATTGTATTTATATGCTGGTGAGAACATTAACTAGAGTTTTACTCCAACACACAAAAAAAGAGAATTAATGACATACCAGTACTATCTCTAGATTAGTAATTCAGAACTTCAACCTAATGTCGAGAGAGATGGGTTCAAATTCCATTATGGTAAATGATGAAATTTGAAATCCAATTTTAAAAACATTGAAACGCACAAAGGGTTCTTGTGGTACCTCACAGATAACAGACTTGAGTTCAAGTCCCACCTTTCCAGAGGTGTATTCGAACATCTCTAAACAGATTGATATAAAAATATCTTAAATATAAAAAGACATTAAAATTGGTGTGGTTGAGTTGTGAAGTGCAATCTTATAAAGTTCTAATCTGTGAATAGCTGTAAGACTAAGTTAAGAATTGGCTCCAGTATCATCCTTGCCAACAGGCTCTCTGGAAATAATGACATGCTGGTCCTCCTTTAGATTTGGGAGTGCTGCCAGAGAATTGCAAGGTTGCAAATACAATATCCTACTGGTGAAAAGGAGACAGCAACTACATGCCCAACGGCCTAATGTTGCTGATGGGTAAATCTCTAAAGAAAATAAACCAGAACAAAATTAACTGCATTTGGGCAAAAAAATGAAATCCAGCATGGACTTGCTCAAGGTAAATTAACGTTGTCTGATATAATGGAGTTCTTTGAGACAATGGAAAGGTGGGATGGGTAAAGCACAATTGTATATGTGAATTTTCAAACATCGTTTGCTAAAGTGCCACAAAATAGAATTGTGGGTATTAGCCTGGGTCCCTGACTGTGAACATTGCCACCATGTCAATGTCTTCCCTGGATTCAACAAGTATCTGTGAAGGCAATTACCTCTTAAACCCACATGTCCTGACTAGGACTGAAGTCTGGAGGAACTTTTTCACTCATAGGCTAGTAATCTTTGAAATTCACAGAGTAAGAAAGGGTTTGCAGATTTACTAAAGTAATACAGGTTGCCTAAGAAAGTGTAGAGTCATAATAATCTCTCTCCAGTAGAGAAAACCTATTAGTTAGGTACACCATTCATAGCATAGGGTAAGGTGAGTAGGTAGCCTCCATAAATAACCACAAATGGTACAAATTTGAACCTACTTAATATCCTTTATTCTACACCACACCCTGATAATCCACCCAATAGCCACTTGAACATTACCCTAAGAAAATATAGAAACAGGAATGGTTCTTTGTGGAACAAAAAAATTAAAGGGAATTTGATTCTCAAATTGTTAAACTTTTTCAAGATTTTAGGTATGTAACAAAGGAAAAGTTATTTTGAGAGGAAGGAGGACTATTGACCAGCAGACTTGAACTGAGTGAAATTTTCACTAGAATCAGAGGTGACAAGGAAAAAAAAAATGCTTCTGCAATGGGTTATGATGAAATGGAATCTATTGCCTGGAAAATGAAGCAGATTCAAAAGGTAATTGGATAAATAATTGAAAACGTTGCTGTATTCTTAGGCAGATGTGACTAATTGAACAGCTCTTTCAAATATCTAGTACAGTGCTGAAGTCTATGTCAGTGTTAACATTCAACTTCTAACCCAGAGGCATGATATCTGTCATTTAGAGTTGATATTATAGCATTATCTTAGAAGCATTTCTGCTTTTGATATTTTGCCTGAATTGAATCAGTCATATTAACCTGGATGAAAGTCACATTAGAAAATCATTCTTTAGTCTTAGGAGTAATAAACGCTGTAGTGGGCATCTTGAGTTGAGCAACATTTCATTTCAAATCATTGTAGAGAATAGAAGAGTTGGTTTCACTTCATTTAAGGCTTGTTTTGCAACATCCAACAATTGAGCCCAGCCTGTATTAGCCGTTGCCAGGAAACGGAAGAATAAACTGACTCAGTGTTGAGACTTTTTAATTGATGTGTCTCTCCTCAATTGGAGTACAATGGGAGTGAAAGTCTGTTCTTCCTAGGTGTCCAACTGATAGGGTACAGATGAACTAATTATTTCCAATATTTGCTTGTGCAATAGTATGGTTTGTGGTTAATTGTTTTATACAGAGAGGTATAAACAGAAAGCAGATTCTGTTTTAATTTCATCACCTCTACATTCATTTTTTATATGTCATGCCCCATTGCTTTGCACCATGAATGTTTTGTTATCTTATGTCTCCTGCCTCCCACCCTATCACGAACCTCTCCTTTTGTTCTTCACTACGTCCACAGGTTTCCTTCCAACTCTAGCCCACTCTTTTCCTCTGTTCTTGCCTAAAACCTGGCACATCTCTTTCTCTAGTTTTGACAAATGGTCATTGACCTATTCATTCTATTTCTGATATTGTCGAACCAGTTCAGGAACCACAGATTTGGGAAGAGCAAAGTGGGATAAGGTGGGAGGTGGGTGGAAAAAGGTGAGGTTATGCAGATGCACTAACCAAGTACTTAAAACACTGAATAAACATGAACATATTTGTACAAAGCTCATTTATTAATGACTTGGAGGAAGGAAGAGAATGTACTGTAGCCATATTTTCAGATGTCAAAAAAAAGGTAGAAAGTTGCAAGCGAGACACAAACTGTTTATGGAGTCTATGTTGATTGGGTAAGTCAGCAACAAGTTAGCAAATAGAGTATAATGTGAGAAAATATGAAGTAGTTAATTTTGAAAGAGAAAACAAAAGAACAGAATATTATTTAAACGCAGAAAGTGGTAACAAAGGGATTTGGGGATACTTGTGCACAAAACACAGAAAGCCGACACACGGGTGCAGCAGTTAATCTGGAAGGCTGACTCTTATTTCCACACGGTTGGAGTACAAGAGTAGAAAAGTCTTCCTGCTATTGTACAAGGTGCTGGTGAGTCCATTTATGTAGTACTGTCAGAAGTTTTGCTCCCCTTATTTAAAGAATGATATTATTTAATTCGAGCCAGTTCAAAAAAGGTTAGCATGATCCCTGGTATGGAGGGATTTTCTTATGAACAAGGTTAAATAGTTTGGGACTCTACTTACTGAGTTTAGAAGAATGAAAGATCTCATTGAAACACTTGGGATTCCTAAGGGTTTTGGAGAAAGTAAGGACTGCAGATGCTGGAGATCAGAGTTGAGAAGTGTGGTTCTGGAAAAGCACAATTTCCAATGAAGGGCTTATGACCAAAATATCGACTCCCCTGCTCCTTGGATGCTCCTTGACCTGCTGTGCTTTTCCAGTGCCACACTTTTCAATTCTTAATGAACTTGACAGGATAAATGCCGGGAGGATGTTTCCCCTCATGTGAGAGTCTCAGAAGAAAGGGGTTCCAATTCAAGACTGAGGAGGAATTATTTTTCTCAGAGGGATGAGTTTCTTTGGAATTGCATTCCACAGCCAGCTGTGGAGACAGAGTCCTCATATACATTTAAGGTAGGGGCAGTTTCCTGATCAGCAGGGGAGTCAAAGGTTATGAGGAAACAGCAATAAATTGGATGTGAGGCATGTTGCATCAGCCATGGTCCTTTTGAATAATGGAATAGGCTTGAACAGCCTACTGCTGTTCTGATTTCTAATTGTCTTATAAGTCAGAACATGGTATGGTGCTGTTTGAGGTCATTATTCTGTAAAATATGTGGCATACGTATAATGGAACTTTTGCACTAGCATACATTGTCGACCTCAACTTTGCTCATATCTTTGATAATTGATTTCTATAACTTGATCCAGTGGTGATACTGTATGCTGTTGAGGAAATCTTTACATTGGACAGAATGCAAAAGATGGAAATGTAATTAAACGTTTGGAGGTTTTCTGAAACCTAGCAACAGGTTTTTCTCCCCAACCACGGCAATGTGTCATTACTGAACAGGGAATTATTTTTAATGTATTAAAGTCCATGCCCACACCATCCCTAGTTCCATTACACAGGTTCTGGTCCCCTAATTTTATAGAGAAACCATTAACATTGAACTTGGAGCAAACTCCCCAATGATTCTCAAAACTTTCTGCTGGAGCAATGACTGTGTGTGTGTGGTATATTACGAGTTAAACAAACACATGCTCAACTGCAAGCAGCCATTACTGACTTAATTTACATCACCCTAGTAGAAATTGCAGAGGGGATGGTATAACAAAATGCTAATATTTTGCTAGACATTACATTCCCAACCGAGAATCTTGCACTAAAGTAAAATGATTGCAGCCACTTCCACTTGATTATACAACAGAGGACTAATCCACATTAATGGTGCCTCTTCAGTTGGTTCTTCTGCCCTTCTTTTTCTCCACAGCCCTGGATTTTTCTTTGACTATTTAACCAATACACATTTGAATGTTATAATTAGATCTGTTTCTACTATCCTTTCAGGCAGTACATTTCAGATTGCAATAACTCTGTATAAAACAATGTTACCAACGTCACCTCTGGCTTACTGATTTATATTTTATCAGTTTCAGTCAGTGAAAGTATTTTTTTTAAATCAGTTTGTTTATGTAGAAATAAGCAAGTGAGACAGAATATTTTTGGTTGACATTGGAACAAGCATTTTATTTTAAGGTCTGGTTTACTTATTTCATTGAGATCAATTGGTAGAAAGAGAATTTCTAATGCTAAGATTTCAAAATCTGTTTTCAATGGCAATAATTCTGGGAGAACATTTTGGGGAATTGGAAAAAAAAACTGAAGAAAGTCACGTTACACTGAAAACTGCTTTCTAATATCCACCCGTAAGATGGCATGAATTTGAATTAATTTGCAACAAAGACAAATATTATTCAGGTACTGGAAACTACCTGGAACGGAATGTATTGTCCTCTATAGTCACTGCAAGGTGAGTTAGTCCATGATAACCTCCTGCTTTGCTTTTCAAAACTATAAACATGAACTAGGTTCAGAATCAATGAAAGTTTGATAAGTTGACCTAAAATCATCTGGATGCAGCAACTTGAGTCTCCCTCAATCTCCTCTAAGAACATATTGAGAACCCTAGTTGTTAATTAAAGAAAATCATTGTAAGTTGCAAACATTAGGTGATCTTATCGTTGGAAGATGTATTCTTTTACACTCTTTTTGATTTTTAACATTAAATACTTCAGCTTTGGTTTAAGTACAAACAGATTATTTGCAGTTAATTACTGTTCACTGTAAAATGATATAACTGTAATTTGTTAAACACCTATGTAAATCTTATTCTGGTGTTAAAGCAAATATTATTGTGGAGCTAAACTAAAACAAAACTGCAGATGCTAGAAATCGGAAACAAAAACAGAAAATCATGGAGAAAGCGAGGTTTGGCAGCATTTATTCCAGTTCTGAAGGATCTGCTAGATTTGCTGAGTTTCTCCAGCAATTTTTGTTTCCATTATTATTTTGGAGCTACAGGTTCTTATTGTCTTAGGGCTGACAGATTATTTGAATTTATTAGGAATGCATACCCAGGAATTTACTCCTCATCTCTGTCTTTAAAGGATGATCCCTTATTCTGAGATTACATTCTCTGCTCCTAGATTCTCTCAAAATGGCAAATAATTTTTTTGCATATCTACAGTAAGTCCCCTAAGAATCTTGTAAAATTGTCTTTCTTCTAAACTCCATGCGTTCAGGCTCAGTTAGTGGGCAATAGGGCAGCAAATATATCGACAATTCATCGATGTGTGTAGGAATAATAATATTAGGGAATTTCAACTTCCTAACATTAATTGGGATAATTATAGTATTAAGGATTCAAGAGAGGATGGATTCTTTGAAACAGGTAGATGGTCCAACAAGGGATAGTGCATTGTTGGACCTAATTCTTGGGAACAAAGTGGAATAGGTGGTCAAGGTGAGTGTGGGGAAGCATTTTAATAATAGCAACCACACCACTGTGATTTAAGTTAGTTATGGAAAAAGGAAAAGTAGTCTGTAATAAAAAAAATCTGGATTTGGGAAATAAGGTTTTATTAAAATAATGTAGAATCTGACTAAAGCAGACCACAACCTCAACCTTCTGGGTAAATCTACAGCAAGCCAGCTGAGGAAATTTAAAAAAAAGAAAAAGAAATGGAGAGACTACAGAACCAACATGTTCTACATAGTGTTAAATGTAGGAGTAACAGGCCCAAAGAATCCTGAATGTCTAAGAATATTCAGGGCCACATAAGGAAAACAGGCTTTTAACAGGTACAACATAGAGCAAAGCAGAGTTAATAGTGGAGTACAGAAAGTGCAGGTGAACTTAAGAAAGAAATTAAAGCAAAGAGGGGGCATGAGAAAACACTGGAGGTAAAATTAGCAAGAATCCCAAGATATTTTGTAAAGGATATTAAGGGGAAGAAGGTAACCATGAAGAGTATAGAACCCATTAGGGACCAAGAGGGCATGGAGCTGGAGGACATTGGAGAATGTTAAACGAGTATTTCACAACTGTCTTCACTTGGGAGACTGAGGATCACAGAATTTGGTCAGAAGGTCTGTGGGGTTATGAGTTCTCAGGGAAAGAGAACATAGTGGAGGTTTTTGCAGGATTAAGTGGACAAATCCCCAGGTCAGAATGTAACGTATCTCAGGCTATTGTAGAAGGTGAGGTCTGAAATTAAAGGTTCTAACCCAATTTTTTAAATTTCTGTCAGGCCACAGGGAAGGCATCAGAGGACTGGAAAACAGGTAATGTAGTTCAACTTTTTAAGAAAAGTGATAGAGATAAACCAGGGATTACAGACCACGGAGTCTTACATCAATAGTAGGAAAACTACTGGAGAACATTCTGAAGGAGAGAATAAATCTTCATTCAGAGAGA
This sequence comes from Hemiscyllium ocellatum, assembly GCF_020745735.1. Taxonomy (NCBI): domain Eukaryota; kingdom Metazoa; phylum Chordata; class Chondrichthyes; order Orectolobiformes; family Hemiscylliidae; genus Hemiscyllium; species Hemiscyllium ocellatum. The sequence continues at coordinate 48,802,819 of NC_083426.1, forward strand.
CAAGATATGATCAGGAAGAGAAGCTGGACAAGCTTAGGTTTTATTAAAGCAATGAAGATTGATGGGGAAACCTCACAGAGGTGTGTAAGATTGAGGAGCATGGACAGGGAGAATAGAAAGCAGCTTGTTAGTATGGTGTTGTCAGAGGGAGCTCATACCTAACAAATTTATTTGAATTTCATAAGGAAGTGACCAAGTATGTAGGTGAGGGTAAATTTGATGTAGTTTATATGGATTTCAGCCTTTGAGAATTGTAAAACAGATAAAAACACATGGGATCCATGGTAACTTGGCAAGTTGGATCCAAATTTGGCTTAAGACAGGAGACAAAGAGTGATGGTAGAAGGCTGTTTGTGTGACTGGAGCCTAGTGTGCAGCAGCAAACCACAGTGCTGGGTTCCTTCACTGTTTGTGGTATATATGAACAATGTAAATGAGAATGCAGGGTTGATGATAAGTTGATTTGCAGATGGCACAAAGATTGGCTGTGTGGCAGATTGAATTTAACCCTGAAAGCTGTGATGTGATGCACTTTGGAAGAAGCAAGACAGGGGAATACACAAGGAAGCTCACAGAAACAGAGGGATCTTGGGGTATTTGTCCACAGATCCTTGAATTGACTGGAAAGGTTACTAGGGTAGTTGAGAAGGCATATGGGACATGCCATTAATCAGTACTGGCATAGATTAGAAGAGCAGGAGGTTCTGTACAGAAGTTTGTTTAGGCCACAGCTGCAATAGTTAGTGTGCAGCTTTGGTTAACACATTATAGGCGTGATGTGTTTGCACTGGACGGGGTGTAGTGAGATTCACCAGGATGTTTCCTAGATGGAGCATTTAAGCTATGAAGAGAAGCTGGATCAGCTTAGGTCTTCTCTTTAAAACAATGAAGGCTGATGGAAAAATCTCAGAGGAAAATCTCTTAACTCTCAATTTAAGATTGAGGAGCTTGGACAGGATGAATAAAAAGCAGCTATTCCCCTCAACTGAAAGGTCAGTATGAGGAGGCATAATTTTAAAATGCAGGACAGGAGGTTTGAAGGAAATTTAAGGAAAAGTTTTTCCACTCGGAAGGTGTTGGAAAACTGAAATGCACTGCCAGGGAAGATAGTTGAAAGCAAGAAACCCCATAACCATACAGTATGTGGATGTTGCATAACTTTGAATATTTTTATTATGCTGGAAGGTGGGACTAGCATAGACTCAAAGGCCCTCTTCTGTATTGTATGAATCTATGACTCTACACTCAACCTTTCATCATAAGACAGTCCCGCAAAATTCAGGATCAGCCTAGTTAATCTTTTCTGCACTGCCACCAATGTGGGCTGACCAGCACCTTATATAGTTTTAAAAAGACATCCTTAAAGCTTTATAGACAATTCCCTTTTAAAGAAAAGGCCAACATTCCATTTGCCTTCTCTATTACCTGCTGAACCTGTATACTGACTTTTTGTGGTTCATAGAATCCTCACAATATGGAAGTAGGCCATTCTGCCCATAGAGTTCTCAATAGCCTTCCGAAGAGCATCCCACCCAAACCCACTCCATCCCTTTAACCCTGCATTTCCATTGGCTAATCCATATAACCTTCACATCCCTGGATACTATGGACAATTTAGCTTGGGCCAATCTATCCAACCTGTACATCTTTGGACTGTGAGAGGAAACCGCAGCACCCGGAGGAAACCCGTGCAGACATGAGAGAATGTGCAAAATCTACACATGCAGTCATCAGAGGTTGGAATAGAATGCGGGTCCCCTGGCACTCTGAAGCAGCATACTAACCACAATGGATGAGGACTCCCAAATTCCTCAGTTCTGCAGACTTTCTTCCATCTTCTTGTAACTCACTTGTAACGATCCAGTTTCCAACACTGGAAAACCCTAAGCAGTGTCAAAGGTGACAACTTCCCTGATTGTGAGTGTTGATGTGATTAACAGAGACTATCCTTCTCAATCTTCTTTACCTATATACAATCATCAACATGGCGGACCACAGCAAACAGGCTGCAGCGGGGATACTGAAGATGGGGATAGACACCAGGCTCACAGATACAGAGCCAACGGACTGACCATGACCTACACTCTCAACCACAAAAACAGTGTCTATTCCCTAAGACTTTAAGATGTGGCTGTCTGCTTACTGCCACAATGTGTATGTTATGCAAGTTGCTGATACACTGAGCAGGTGAGAGATTTACGTGGCACACTGCTGTACAATAGAACATCCACTAGCCAGACGCGGGACACTCACTGGTAAGGCAAGCTGCCTGATTGTATAACTTCATTAACAGACACAGCAAGATAAGGCAGGATGCTATGAGCAGGCCGGTAAGCACTATGTGAGTGATCAGTAAGTGAGCAAGCGAACAGTCCTGAGGTGCAGCTGGTCCAATCTGTGAGCCTGGTATCTATCCCTGTTCCTGCTGCAGCCTTGTTGGTACACACTGTAATGTATGGATGTGCCTCCACAATACACTGCCTGTACACATTGGAGAAGTGCCAGCATGGTTGTGATGGAATGCCTGATGCAAGTGTCTATGGAGGGGGACAATCAGAAATTGCTGGAAAAACTCAGCATGTCTGACAGCATCTGTGGAGAGGAAAGAGAGTTAAAATTTCAGGTCGAGTGACCCTTCTTCAGAACTGCTTTCGCTCCACAGATGCTGACAGACCTGCTTGGTTTTTCCAGCAGTTTCTGATTTTGTTTCAGATTTCCAGCATCAACAGTTCTTAATTTTTTGGAGGAAGATTCTGAGAGACTGCCCCAAGACCTTGACACCCAGTGTACAGCATGGAAGTGGACTGGGCAAGCATGGAGCTGAATCCACTGGGTACTAACTCTGGTTTCCTTTGTCAGATCTTCCTGACATTTAACTTGTTGGGCAGGTTTAGTAAGGTGGGAAACTAAATATTAATGAGGTGAGTTATAGCTTTTTCAAGTTGTCTAACAAGTACCTAATACTCATCAATTGGCATCTTGCCATTGCCTAGCAAGATCTGTCCACACCTCTTGTGAAAAGCAGAAAATATCAAATGAGATGATCTCACATTGAGATGGGCCTTGCAGCACTTGTTGTATGATTCTGCCATATATCTTGCCATCCTGTAAAACTGTGTCCTATGCATACATTGTACTGATGACATCCAGTGCAACCTCATGTTAAGCTGCATGCCTGACATCTGGTCTTTGATAGTCTGCAAGCCACCCCTTATGTCGTTCACCAAGCTTTTGGTCATCTAATGTGTTGGCATTTAACTAATACAAAAATGTTGTAAGATATTTCACTGATAAACTATGTTAAAGCTATTTTTACAAAGATATTATTTAAAAGACCAACAACTATATAACCATAAAGTGGTAACCCAGCACCAACTGCAAGAATCCCACAGGCAACAAGTAACAATTGGTTTGGAAAGAAATAGGGCAGTCAGAGAATCACAAGCAGCATTCTAATAAAACCAGTTATTAATCAGTGCTGTGCACTTTATGTACAGTTCTGAAACACAACTTCCAACAACTGTAGAATAACTTTTCTACAATATGTAAAGATCATTTACACTATTTGCTGAAGAATAGATCAAATGAGATAAAATGGCTTGTGAATTCTAAAGCAGTTGCCACGGTAACTCATGTTTTTTTCTGACAATGTCATACTCTGACTGGCTCTGGGTGTGTAGTGTGGTTTGAAGGGAAGCCAATTGTTTGCAGTAATGCCACTCATATTACAGGTTCAAGAAACTAAAGTGCCTTCACTGATACTCAGCATTAAGGCACTTTATGGCACTCCTGAATTACAATCTTCAGTTTCCTTATGAGGAAACCACCAAAATCACTGGCCATACAGATTGTACTTTAAGAGACCTTAAACTCTCTTACAAAATTATTTCAACAGTAAGACACAAATCTCACAAAGTATATGGATGATTCAATTATGTATTGATTCACAGTTCAACATGCTTGAAATAAAGTTTGTTGACATAACACAATGCTGAATTCTAAGATAAAAGTTACATTAAAATTGTACGAAAATAAAAAAAAAAGTGGACAACAATTGCACCACACACTGCCTCACTGTGTTTTGGGTTTTCATTTAACACTAGATTTACTTACAGCTCAAAGACTTGTTTTGCTTTTCGCGTAAATCATTGACTGATTTCTGCGGTAATGATACTGCGTACAGTACAGCAAACTGTATGGAATGAAAGTGCGAGGCCTGGATAATATTCCAATAGTGTTGATGGGATCTCCTGGTAACTTTCAGCAAAATCATTTTACAAACTGGCCGTCAAAGCTTTCAACAAAACTGATTAACACACTGTTTGGAAATATTTCCTACTCCCCTCCCCCAGGAGTTACCAGATCTGCCAACGAACAAGCCAAAACAAAAAGTCAACGCTACACAGTTGAATGCTCTAAGCCACTGATTTTTAAAATTTGAAGTCCTTTATTCTCACGCCCTCCAGGTTATTAAACACTCAGCTTAGTTCTAATGGTCACACCTATAAAAGGTAGATAGCCAGCCAAAGGTTGCCCTTATTTTCTTGTTAATCTAAATACTGACTAGAGTTCTAATTTGAAATAAATTCCAAACCAAGCTCACCTTAATTACAAAGTTGGTAGAGTTTCAGACAACCCTAGTGCCCAGTTTTAGGGATTCCGTGAAGTATTGAGAAGTTGTTGAAGATGAACGTACCTACAGCTTGCCTGTAAACTGCACCACCTGGTTTCACTGTGAGAGTACGAACATGTTGTGCCTTCTTGTCATTTCCGGGGCATTTCATTGTTCTCATTCCCCAGAGGCTGTGACTGGGTACGACAGAGGGAGTGATAGGATTTGAACTAGTTTTACGTAAACAGGAAGGAGGGCCGTGAAATTTGATGTGTTTCACCATGACAACTGCGAAGAGCGACACACCTGAGTTGAAACGTTACACTATTTGGTAAGTCATTTTAACAACCTGGTTTCACTGGTACTTACTGGCTAGAAGAAAAGGAAATCGCATTAAAAATATATATTCACTAGACATCAACTGAATGTTAACTCCCGCATATTTCTTGGGGGTAATGAAAACTAGACAGTCAAATAGATAGTTTGGAAAGTACAATATAAAGAACTGCATGCAAATTACAGAAAGTAGCTCGCATATAAGTCAACCATACAACACTTTGTACTAGTAACTAGTTTGTTGCTGTAAACAATAATTTATGGTTTATTTCCCATTAAAACATGTTTTTAAACTTTCACTTTTTCTCATTTTCTTTTTCTCACTGAATAGGGATGGTGTTAACACCCACTCCCACTCCGGAGATAACTGCATATTTAATTCAGCCAGAGTCAGAGATGTATGATCAGATTTTCCAACCTAATCTAGTCCCATTTGCCAGCACTTGGCCCATATCCCTCTAAACCCTTCATATTCATGTGCCTTTTAAATGCTGTATTATACCAGCTTCTACCACATCCTCTAGCTGCTCATTCTATATATGCGCCACTCTCTGCATGAAAGAGTTGCCCCTTGAGTCTCTTTTGTATCTTTCCCTCTCACATTAAACCTATGCCCTCTTGTTCTGGACTTGCCTGCCCCAGGGAAAATACTTTATCTATTTATCTTATTCATGCCCCTCATGATTATAAGCCTTTGTAAAGGTCACTCTGGGGAAAACAGCCCCAGCCAATTCAGCCTCTCCCTACAGCTCAAGTATTCCAACCCTGGCAACATCCTTGTAAATCTTTTCTGAACCCTTTCAAGTTTCACAACATCCTTCTAATAGGAAGTAGACCAGAATTGCATGCAATATTCCAATGTCCTATACAGCCACAGCATGATCTCCTAAATCAATGCTCTGACCAATAAAGGAAAGCATACCAAATGCCTTCTCCACTATCCTATCTATCTGCAACTCTACTTTCATGGAACTATGAACCTACACATCAAGGTCTCTTTGTTCAGCAACACTCCCCAGGACACTCCAGCAACACTCCGTCTGCCATTCCTCAGCCCATTGGCCCATCTGATCAAGATCCTGTTGTACTCTAAATTTGTCTGGATCTTTTCTCTCCTTCTGCTCTGGGTCTAAGAAACAGGAAAGATATTATTTTATAGATTCTCAATTAATGCTAGCTTGAGCAGTAACAACAGAGGGAAAGGGAAAGAGATAGTTTCTGCCTTTTTATTGTACTTAGGTTAATTTTGGCTGTAAAATTTCAACTTTAAACTAAATGCTAGTTGTCTCATTATTTTCTATTAAAATTCAACTATATAAGCTGATGAGTTTAAAGGAGCAGTTTTGTTTAATTGCTGACTTCCTGCTTTCTGAACTAGATTGTTACTCTGAAACCATACAAAATTGACTGACTGATAGGGAGTTCTATGTTGTTTCATATGTTGTTCTTAGACTTTGATATTAATTTGAGGCCTCATTCACAGTCTCATACAGAGATTAAAGGTTGAATGGCACAACTTACAGAAATCGGGGCAATATTCCCTCATTCACTTTGTTTCTGATTCTGGGACCTTAATGTGTCCAAAATGGCAGCTACAATTGCCGCTGTCTTTGCCCTTTGTACATGAAGTGGCATGGGAGTTTCTGGCTGATGTAGTAAGTAGCTGATTAAAACAACTTTTTTTTTGCAGCTGCTGACTCGCCAACAAAATCTCACTTTGTATCATCTTGCTGCTCTGCCTATATGCAAAACTACAATTAAAGGAATAATTCTTGAAGGTAGACCTTGCTGGCATTTAAAAATCACTTCTTTCCTAAGTGCAGCTTCTAATTGTTCAAATTAATGCTGTGAAATAGTAATATTTCTGTGCTGTATAGGCAATAACCATTTCTCAAATTTGAAATATTTTTATTTTCCATTTCACTAGAATCCAACTGATACATTAATTTTCAGCCACCATGATTGTTGGTCAGCACATGATGATACTCAATGACAGGAGAGAAATCTTGTTTGTTACTTCAGGATTATCATTTACATGGGGCTGCATTACAACCATACATTTGGTACAAGAATTCTGAAGCAGAGTCATTCTGGACTGTAAATGTTCATTCTGTTTCTCTCTTCACAGGTTCTGCCAGACATACTGAGTTCCATCAGCATTTTCTGTGTTTATTTCAGCATTACAAACAATCTGAAATGAGACACAGCAATCCTTGAGGGCACATACCTGTTTTTTGTCTACCTATGGACTTGACTTAAATTAAAACTCTTCTGATTAGCCTCCCATTTCCACATTTTTAAAACTTTTTTCAAAATCTGCTGCCTGCATCCTAACTCACGACAAATTCCAGTCCAAACAGTTTCTATGCAACAAACGCTTTTTCATCCTCAGAGAGAACTGAATTGACAATTTCAATGACTTGGTTTCCAGCTTAACAATGCAAACATTCACAGATGTCTGGTTCTGATTAACCCAGTCCCTGTCTGTGGGATATTTTCAATCCTTCAGGATCCTTGAATGTCGATTCTGTCTGTTCTCACTGTCACCTGGGGTAGATCTTAACATAAGTTATATTGGCGACTATTGGTTATTGGGCAAACTTTACATTTTCACAGACTAGATTTTTCAATTAAGCCCACAAATACTACTATACTTGTGAGTTAAATGGTGAACCATTAATATTGCTGAACAATTCACTGACCATTGCTTCTGATGTACACTCATGTACATACAAGAAATATCCTGCTTACAAATAAGCTTGCAAAATTCAAGCTTCTTTACAACATTTTGTAGCTATCTTGGGTATTACTGAAAATTGTATTCACTAAGAATACCATATTCCACTGGTGATTTGTTATATCTGTGGGATCATCCCATCATGTTCTTACTGCTAATGAAATGAGGAGTAGTTTTTCAAAATATATCCTGTCAATGTCAATTGATTTCAAAATACACTCCATCCATCAGCTGCTTCTTCGTACCTTGGACCTTGAACCTTCTTATTTGTTTCTCCTTCATGTTTCCATCAAGCTTGCTGTTAAATGCATCAATGCTGTACAAATTATGACATTGAGGATTGTATTCTCACTGAATAACGGTGTAAAGAAACTCTTCTTAAATTCTTTAATTTGTGGTGGCGCTCTCATTGATCATCGCAGAACAGAAGAAGGACCACTGAGTATTTTCTGTGTGTAAGCCAAAGATAAAATTGTGAACTGAAATGATTTATAGGATTGCTGCATATTTTGAAAAGCAAGTAACCTGACACTCATGGCAAGCATTGTTTAAACAGGTACTTGAACAAGGAATAATTAAAGGTTAGGTTGCAGGTGAACTGGTGTCCGAGCTCTGTAGTCAGATGGACTTTGTTGGTAACAAGAAGTTGATTTGTCTATGGATTATTGACCAGTAATCAATGACAAAGACCTTTTATGTGCCAACTGCTGTGAGATTGATTGTCAAGTAACTGTTTGGGGAAGGGAAAAAGAATGAAACAATCAGGAGTTATACCTGCTTGGAGCACTCTTTCCTTTTTTCTGCAGTAGGGCATTTTAAACCTGCAGAAAACTAATTTATCTTTCCTTCACTAATTAGTGTAAGCTATGACTTTTAATTGTTAAGTCAAAGACCTTTTATAAATGAGCCAGCCACACAAAGCCTTTTGCAAATCAGTGGAAGCATTGGGAAAAGGGTTGAGAAGACACATTTTGATCAGCAAAAAACAAATGAATAGATCTTGTGAACAAAGGTTATTGAATAGCATTCCTAGATTTTCCTCTTACCATATGCTTTATTTTCCTGTATTGTGTAAGGTGGAGTTTTAATGAAAAATTGAGTTTTAGTTAGTTGAGTTATATGCCAGTAGTTCATAAACTTAGCTGCAGGCGAACAATTATCACTTACAATGCATAGGATTTTTAATAAGTTCAGAAGCCTGCCTTCTATCAACTTGGATCTGAAAGACTGGTAATTTGGGTAATTTCATATACTTTTAAAAATCTTTAACTTTTGTGATGACTCCAGGGTGACCTTACAGAGATTTATAAAATTATAAGGGGCGTGGATAGGGTAAGTAGACAAGGTATGTTCCCTGGGGTGGGAGAGTCCAAACTAGAGGGCATAGGTTTAAAGAGAGAGGGGAAAATTTAAAAGGGACCTAATGAGCAAAGTTTTCGTGCAGTGGGTGATGCATATATGGAATGAGCTGCCAGTGGAAATGGTGGAGACTGGTACAATTACAACATTTAAAAGACATCTGATGATTATATGAATAGGATAGGTTTACAGGCCAAGTGCTAGCTTAGGTTAGAATATCTAGTCAGCATGGACGAGTTGAATTGAAGATCTGTTTCCATGCTGTACATCTCTATGACTCCAGAAATATTGAGACTTGCTATCCCACTGAGGCATGACAATGTTTAGAATATATTTGAAACAGAGGTAACAAGGATTTTAGTGTGATCTCAGTAACTAAAACAGGTGAAAGAAAACATCAGGTTTTGTACTACATTTCAGAGATAGCACTAAAAATAGCAAATTTCCTGCAGGTGACAGAATGGTCTTTGGAAGTCATGAGGGAACTTTCAAACACTGGCTGATTTACTTTAGCTGGTAAGTTGGAGGTAGCATTGCTTGGCAGATCCAAAACAACAGAGATAAATTAGATACTAGCATAAGACTTGGGTTTAGAGGAAATAGAAAGGAGCCTAAGTACTTCAAGTTGGAGCCAGATGATTTTCGGTTCTAATTAAAATAGCTTGAGCACAAGGAGAGAATGTAGAAATGAAAATTGGCAGGAAAAGACAAAGAAAAGGAAAGGGGATTGAGAAGAATGGTATTGAGAAAATCGGAATTATAACTGCAAGAGAAGATAAAGTGAGGGAATATGAATATAAGCTTAAAAGGAAGGCATTTAGATAGGAGACATCAGATGTTGGTGCATGCCTTGGTAGGGAGAATCTGTGTCTTAATGTAAAAGCCAGTAAGGAAATACTTACATTTCCATCGGGCCTAATGAAATTTGAGGAAAAGAATGTGAAAGTATTATTTTTAATTTAGAAAATGGCTAGGCAAATTAATTGGGCAAAAGAGTACTGGACTTTGTTCCTTCTGAATAAGTTGACAGGTAAAGCACAGGAAATTGATGCCTCACCTTCACAGCAGGTTTTGCAGGATTATGACACTTTAAAGAAAACTGTATTAGCTGAAAACAATGTATATAGGCAGGTGTGCCAGAAATTAAGGAAGAAGACAGGATAAGCCTATTTGAATTCAAAGGGTCAAGCAAAGCAATTTTGATAGGTGGGTAAGATGGACCAGGCTAGACTCCCTCAAAATATTTTAAGAACATTGCCTAGACCCTAACTTTTTCTTATTTTAAAGGTGAACGTGAAGTGGGTGATCCAGATGTGATCCAACTGGTCAAACAACTTGGCTTTAAGCAAAACACAAGTTACGTAAGCACTATAGTTACAACACGAGGAAAGGAAAGTGGAATTTAGAATAATTTAACTATTGGCAAACTTAACCAACCCGATACAGTAACTATTACAATAACTTTCAGTATAATGACAAGCCATAAACACATGCCTTTGCACAAAGGTAAATTCAAACACACTCTTACAGGCAGGATTCCAGTCCAGGAGGGAATAACAACCAGAGAGATTTCAGAGAAAGTCAGTTAGGACTCATTCACTGAAGCTTGCAACCCTTTTGAACTCACACATCTTGTGACTGCTACAGCTAAAAAAAACTGGAAGAACCTGATTTGGAGATGCCGGTGTTGGACTGGGGTATACAAAGTTAAAAATCACACGACAGCAGGTTATAGCCTGACAGGTTTAATTGAAAGCACTAGCTTTCTGAGCGCTGTTCCTTCATCAGGTGGTTGTCCCTGAACTGGGAGAACTGGCCACTCCCCTTCCATTGCTGAACTGTCTTAAGAAAAACCCAAAAGTTCTCTAGACTCTTTTGTCCCTCTCTTCAAAACAATACCCAAGACAAAATAACTTTATAAAGTGACACCATCATCACACCTCCCCTTTAACAAAAAATGAACCATCAATTTACAAAAATGGCTTCATTTTAAAACCTTTAGTCTTACTGTGTTAGTACACTACCATACATTGTATTGACTCTAACCATGCAAACATTCACTACTGTATTCTAGTTCAGTCCGTTTACTCCTGCCACCGAATGCCTCCATCTTTCTTCACCACCAATGTGATAATGCATCGTCAATTACATTTTCTCATCCTGCCTCATGTATAATTTTCAAATTGAATGGCAGCATAATCTGCTCCATCTAAACAGTCTCGAATTTTTGTGCTTAAATTTCTCCAAAACCTTTAATGGATTATGATCAGTATATACAATTGTCTCAGACACATTATTGGCAATATAAATGTTGGAATGCCAACACCAAACTCAGGGTCTCCTCCTCAATCATGGAATATTTCCATTGATGAATATTCAATTTCCTGGAGAAACAGCCGATAGATCTTTCTATCTTTTCATTGTCTTCCTGTAAGAGCAGAGTACTGACACCCATATCATTTGCATCAACAGCCACCTTGAATGGCTTTGTGTAACCAGGTGTGGCTAACACTGGGCAGTGGCTAACACAACCTTCAGACTATCAAATGCCTTCTGACAGTTTGCCATCTACTGAAATTTTCTGCACTTCTGCAGTCAGTAGAGCAACCACACTGCTAAAATTTGGAATAAATATCCGATAAAACCCACCCATTCCCAGGATTTCTATTATTGCTGTCTTCATTGATAGTATGGGAAACTCGCCAATAACCTGTTTTCACATTCCATGGGGCCATCTGTCCATGACCGATAACGTGGTCCAGGAATGTGACTTGGCCTTTGGTGAATTCACTCTTGGCCAGGTTTATCATCGAGCCCGCCTCCCAAACCCAATTGAATAATTCTGATACGTGCTGCAAACTTTCCTTCCATGTGTGATTAAAAATCACCAGGCTGTTGATGTACACCACACAATTTGGTAATCCAGAAATTACTTTATTGGTTAGAGTTTGAAATGTGACAGGTGCATTTTTCATACCAAATGGCATGATTTTAAATTGGTATAGTCCATTCGATGTTTAAAAAAATGAAATTGTCTTTGCTCTTCTGAATAAAAGTACGTGCCAGTTCCTTGGAGGAAGTCCTACTTGGAAATGTAAGTTGCTTGTTCCAACCTCTCAATACAGTGTTTCAAATATGGAGTCGGATATAAATCAGACTTTGTAACTGCATTGACTTTGTGATAGTGTATACAATTGTTGGGTACCATCTGGTTTTGGCACTATTACTATGGGTGAGCTCCAGTCACTGCAGTTCACTGCAATTATGTTGTCTTGGAGCATGCGTTTAATCTCTTTCGAAGCTGTGCCAACCTCAGAGGGTTAAGTCTATAAGGATGTTGTTAAATTGGAAGAGCATTTCCAATGTCTACATTTGGCATAATTAAATTAGTATTTCCCAGCTTATTCCTACATATTTCCCTATGCAATAATAATAACTCTTACAGGTCATTTCAATTTTCCCCTCGAAGGTAAGTCAATAATTTATCCCAATTTTTGAGAACTTCCTCATTGTCTAATTTAATCTGAGGAATATTCAATTCAGAATCCTCAATTTGGTCCTTCACTGTGTTGTAACCAATAACACATTCTCCTTTTGCTTTCCTTCCCTATCAAATACCTTTTGAGCAGTTTCACATGCCACACTCTGTGAGATTTCTTGATATCAAATAATTCACCTCACTTAATTTCCTTTGATTTGATAAGGTCCACTAAACCTTGCTTTTAAAAGTTCATCAATCACTAGAAGTAACACTATCACTTTATCTCCGATAGCAAAATTGCAATTTTTTTGATTTCTTGTCTGCTTCCTGTTTTCTTATATGTCATACTAACTTAAGTGCTGTCCAGCCAACTCCCACGCTCTACTTAATAATTCTCTAAAATTTGACACGTAGTCCAAATATGTGGTCTTTGAACTCTGACCCACCAATTTCTCTTTAGTTAATTTCAATGGTCCTCTCACCTCATTCCCAAGCACTAATTCAAATGGTCTGACTTTGTTTGAATCATTAGATTCCCTAATGGCAAGAAGTACAAATGGAATTCCTTTATCCCAATTGTCTGGATAGTCTTGACTATAAGCCATTAACATGGTCTTTAAAGTTTGATGCCACCTTTCTAACCCTCCCAGTGATTCTTGATGGTACACATTTGGATTTGAATTGTTTTATTCCTAAGCTGCCCATAACTTCCTTGAATAATTTTGATGTGGAATTTGACCCTTGATCTAATTGCATCTCTGTGGGTAGTCCATGTCTAGTGAAAAATTTGAGTAACTCTTTTAGCTGTGATATTGTGCAATGGAATGGCATCTGGAAATCTAGTGGGCGCATCCATTATTGTCAAAAAATACTGATTCTCATTCTTTGTTTTAGGGAGGGGTCTTACACAATCAATTAAGACCCTTGTAAAGGTTCCTCACATGAAGGAATGGGTATTAAAGGTGATGGTTTTATTACTCCCAGAGGTTTTCCAGTTACTTGGCACTTATGACTTTCTGGCAAAAGTCAACTACATCCTTTTGCAGTCGAGGCCAGTAAAAATGTTTTTATATTTTGGCTGAGTTTTTCTTATTCTCAAATGACCTCCTACTGATAATTCATGTGCTACCTGCAACACCTTTTTATAACCAACTAGTAATACATTTTGATGAACATCTGTCCATTTTTCACCTGCCTGAATATATGACAAGACATCATTTTTAAGATATTAAAATTTGGGAATACACTCAAATTATTCTTCTGTGTCCACTTTTCAATACAATTGGTTCAGTTTTTTAATCTTTCTGTAGTATCTCAGTTAATTTCTCTGAACTAAAAATATCCACTTTGTCCTACACCTGTCCTTGTTTTTTTTTCTCAACCATTTGATCAAACATGGTCTCTAATCATTCTACTTTAACTTGCTTATCTATATTTTTTGATTTCTCCTCCCGTTTCAACTAGTGGCCTTGTAACTTTGTAATCACAGAGCCAGGAAAAGTCCCTGGATATGCGTCTTGTAATACCTCAGTTGCCTGATTTTTCCACTGGCTTTTCAACCACAGTAGGCAGCACTTCCACCTGTGATCCAGCTGTATCATTGCCAAGGACAAATTATATTCCTGGAACTGAGAATTTCTCCAGTACTCCTACTACCAATTCTTCACTTTTCACTGGACACTCCAGCCTCATTCGACATAATGAAGCACTTCTCCTTCTTCATAAATTCCACGTACTAGCACTTTTTCTGCTTATGGTTCTTCTGAATTACATATCTCCTTATCTCTCAACATCAAAGATTGACATGATCCTGTAGCTCTTAATACTGTGATACCTGCTCCTCCTGGCCTATGCGAGTAAACCTTACCTTTGCAAATAATTGGTTTAAGAAGAGCTGGCAATTCCTTCTTAACCAATTTCTGAGGCAGCTTTTTAGCCTCCACTGTGATTTCCTTTACCACTTTAACAAAATTCACTGGCTTTTCTTTTTTCTTACATCTGTCTTTTCAGTGCTTTTCCTAAACCTCCAACACTGTGACTTCATGTGGCCTACTTTATTGCTGTGAAAACACCTGAGCTTTTTAACTTCTCTTTCTCATTCATGGATTTGTTTTTTAACCTGTGGTAAGCTATCTTTGTTATCCTCATTGAGATCTTCTTTTCCCTTACTAACTGAAGATTTCTCTTTTCCCCAGTTTCTATCCCTCACCGATTGAAATTGATGTCGGAAGTCAAACTTTGATTTGTGAATCAACTCATAATCATCTGCCATTTCAGCTGCCTAACCTTGCAATTTTAATCTCTGCTCTTCCACGAGTTCTCACTTCCTCAGGGAGTGAATTTTTGAACCCTCCAAAACAATTACCTTTCGAAGAGTGTCATATTTTTAATGCCCTTATCTAACTGTTAACATTACTTTGTTTCATCCTTTCAAACTCAATATACATTTGACCAGGGTCCCTCATTACATTCCTGAAGCTTTGTCTGTAGGCTTCTTGCACAAGCTCTGACACACTTCAGGTGGCTTTCTTCATCAGCTCATACTCCCCTAGATGCCTCCTCTGAAGTTATGTAAGTACCTCACTTGGCTATACCAACCAATCTTGTTTGGATTGACAAAACCCCATGTCATCAACGGCCACTTCATTTGTTTAGCCACTTTTTCACCTTCTACATCCTTTTTGTCAAATTTAGGTAATGCTTGAATATATTTAAATAGATCCCCACCTGGCCTTTGGCTACGATGCTCATTCTCACTATCCTCCTTATTAAGCCTACCTTTAACATTTACCTCCATTCTTTTAAATCAATTTCCCTGAACTTCTGAAGTTCAAATTCTCTCTCTTTCCACTTTTCTTCTCTCTTTTCTTTCCTTTTCTCTTTCCTCTGCTTTTAATTATAAATCAGACTGTTTCAATTCATTTTCATGTTCAAGCTGTTCATCTGCAATTGAATTCTAGCCTTTCCAAAAATTCTGAAGGCATTTCCAGCAAATTTAAATATTGAGCTATTCCTGTAATTTTCTCTGCTCTTCTCACAGACAAAGGCAACCCCAACCCAGCTTGCCTGTCAATTCCAACCATTTCGCTTTGCTCACTTCTTGTAAAGTTCCCAAAATCACTTCTTCCACCCCCAGAAAACTTTTAGTGACTGAAAGAGCCATTAATTACTACACAAAGCACTGTTTAAACCAGCCGAATTCAACACCCGAAACGAAAGACACTAACACCTACCACTCACTGCCTTTGAGTTCACCAACCCTAAACCCAAATTGGAATTATTGAATCAATCTCAACAAGAACCCGCCTCCCCCCCCAATCTATTATGGGCCAGGTCAGACCCCCTCAAAATATTTTAAGAAGGTAGGCTAGACCTTAACTGCTTCCTATTTTAAAGGTAGCTTTGAAGTGGGTGATCCAGGTGTGATGCAACTGGTCAAACCACTCAGTTTTGAGCAAAACACAATTTATTTAAACATAGGAAAGCAGAATTTAGAATAACTTAGCGACTTGAAAACTTAACTAACCTGATATAGCAACTTAACTTATTAACTGGTCCCATGTAGTAACATCCCATAAACACTGCTCTTGGCATAATGGTAAATTCAAACACATATTCTTACAGGCAGGAAGGAACAACATCAAGAGAGATTTCAGAGAAAGTCAGTTAGGAATCATTTTCTGAAACTTCTAACCTTCTGGTGCTCACACATCATGTAACTGCTACAAATGAAAAGAACGAGCAAAACCTGACCTGGAAGAACTGGCCACTCCCCTCCTAATGTTAAACTGTTTAAAAAAAACCTTAAGGCTCTCTATACTCTTCAGCACCTCTGCCTTGACAACCTCTCTTAAAAAAAAGCCCAGGACAGAATAACATTTTTAAAGTGACAGCGTTGTCACAAAGAGCATTTGAAGTTGAAAAGCCATGAAGCTCTTAGAAAGGTTGTTCTCTTGGAATTTAAAAACTCGCTACCTTCCATAATAAGGAAGCATGTTGAGAACCAGATTGTTGCAACTGTTAGACCAACAATAGTAACAGTTGACAGTTATGAGCAAATCATTAAAACTAAACTTTTTTCTATCACCCTCCTAATTTTGAAAGAGATCAAAAAGGGAGTGTGAAAGAAAAGTAAGAAACTAAGGTAAAGAATGGACAGAGCAATAGCTAAGCAAAGTTTGCCATCAGAGGTCTAAGTAGTGCACAGATCACTGATGGTAGGTTAGCTGAAACTTGGTTGAAGAATGAGCATAATTCAGAAGAAATGCTTGCCATGTCTTCATTAATTGAGTTCAGGAAGCAGATCCAGAGTTTAAGTGATTTACCACTTAAGCTGAGGCTGAAGAGACCCTGGAGTATTATTATATTAAAACTGAACAGTGAAGAACAGGCAGATGAACTCAGGGCATGGTTGGAAACATAGGACTGGCATATAATAGTGATTACAGACGTGTAGCTCAGGATGGACAGGCCTGGCAGCTTAATATTCCAGGGTATAGATGCAATAGGAAGGATAGAAAGAGGGGCAAGAGGGGAGAGGAGGGGCATTTTTGAATATGGATAACATTATGGTTGTACTTAGGGACAATATTCCTGGGAATACATCCAGGCAAGTTATTTGGGTGGAACTGAGAAATAAGAAAGGAATGATCACCTTATTGCGATTGTACTATAAACCAACCCAATAGTCATCAGGAAATTGAGAAACAAACTTCTAAGGAGATCTCAGTAAGAATAAAAGGGTGGTAATGATATGGGATTTTAACTTTCCAAACATAGATTGAGACTACCATAGTGTTAAAGGCTTGGGTGGAGAGGAATTTGTCCATTGTGTACGAGAAAACTTTGTGATTCAGTATGTGGATCTATCTACTAGAGAAGCTGCAAAACTTGACCTACTCATGGGAAATAAGGCAGGGCAGGTGACTGAGGTGTCAGTGGGGGAGTACTTTGGGGCCAGTGACAGTATTTCTATTAGTTTTAAAATAGTGGAAAAGCACAGACCAGATCTAAAAGTTAAGCTTCTAAGTTGGAGGAAGATCAACAAAGGCAGTAGAAGTATACTTAAGAGGGAAATCAGGAGGGCAAAAAGGGGACATGAAATAACTGTGGTAAATAGGGGTAAGGAGAATTGAAAGGGATTCTACAAACACATTAAGGGTAAAAGAGCAACTAGGGGAAAAATAGGGCCCCTTAAAGATCAGGACGGACACCTATGCATGGAACTGCAGGAGATGGGGGATATACTAAAAGAGTACTATGTTTACTGTGGAGAAGGATATGGAAGCTAGAGAACGTGGGGAAATAAATAGGGATATCTTGAAAAACGACATGACCCGCTCTCACTAGCACCCTTGCATATAGATAAGGAAGGACACCACTTCAACTGGGACAACACATCCGTCTTAGGACAAGCCAAAGAGAGACATGCATGAGATTTCCCAGAAGTATGGCAGTCCAACCAGAACTCCATGAACAAACACATCGGGGGGGGGCGGATCCAAGATGGCGGTGACCCAGCATGTCTGAGTCTACAGTGCTCCTCCCAAGACTTGGGCAAAGTGGGTCACCCGCCCCACCACACTCACCTAATCTTTTAAAATAAGTTTTATTCAATGTAATTAGTTGTTTATTATTGAATTTAAACAATTTAATCTCCGGTAAAAATGACTTAAAGGGAAGGGAGCCCACAATTCTCAGCAAGCAGGAACCCCTCCCCCACCCTCTCCAGCTGCAGCAGAGGTGTCCGCAGTCGCCCCGGGGGACTTACCTACAGTGGCGAGCCTTGTGGAAATCATCTCCAAACTCAATGCAAAGATCGATGCTTTTATTGAAGAATCCTGAAGTCGATGGGACTCACTCTCGGCTGCGCTGCAAAAGCACGACTGAGATAGCAAGGAAATCGAGCGCCGAGTCGGAGGGGCAGATCTAAAAGCTGCGACCTCTGAAACTACAGCACAATCGGCCGTGGATCGGGTCCGAACTCTTGAACAGCGAGTCCAGACCTTAGAGAATCACATTGACGGAGGTCGTCAAAAAAATATTCGTTTGTTGGGCCTTCCTGAACGGGAAGAGGAAGGCCAGCTTACAGTGTTCCTTGAATGGTGGCTTCCACAACTTTTAAATCTGGAGGCTGGATCAGGCCAGGTAAGGGTGGAATGGGCCTACCGGGTTGCAATACGTGGGCCCGGCTTGAACCAGTGCCCCCACCAGGTCCTGTACCGACTGCAGAGCTCCAAGGAGAGCAGATGCTCTTAGAAGCCTCCAGAAATCTTGGAAAAGATACCCAAGCCATGATCTATAAAGGATCCAAGATCATGTTATTCCAGGACTTTTCCCCAGCTCTGGTCCGAAAGAGGAAGGCGTTTGATGAGGCGAACAAGTGTTTAAGGGTCTTAAATATTCAGTACTCCTTGCGCTACCCAGCAACGCTACGCTTTAACCATGAAGGGTCCGTGTATAACTTCGGATCGCCAGAAAAGGCTAAGGAATTTTTGGACTTTCTTGGATAAATTGTAGGAGTTAATTGATGTTGTTTTGCTTTCCCCCCACTCCGGTTTACATCCCCTTTTTTTTCTATATTAATCCCTTTTTTTTATCTTACTATTTAGTATTATCTTGGGGGTGGGGAGAGGGATTTATTTATTTGTTCTCTACTTAACGATTTTCTCCCCCTTTTTAAAAAATTTTATTCTATATATAGGCCGGGGGGTCTAGTGGTTACCTGATCCTATTTTATCTCTGTCTCTCGGAGCGGGGTTGCTTTCCCTTGTTATTTTGTATTATTATATTTAATTATTATTTTTGGGGCTGTAATTTTATAGTTATATATGTTTATACATAGTATTAACATTACCAAATATATGCAGGTGTTGGTGTGGATGGTGGAGGGGGAGTAGGGTGCTCACGGTTAACTCTAGCTCTGTAGTATATTTGAATTTTCCTCATCCTATTGAGGAGCGCCTGAGTAAAGGGTGGGGCACTGGTTGGGAGACGATATGATGGACTTTTGGAAAGGAAGTGATACCCCCTGGGAACAAGGGGGAAAATCTCCATTTAAATACTTTACTTTATTTAGAAATAGTTTTTTATTATACTGTTGTGAGTGTATTAGAGAGCCTTTATTTTGTGAATTTTATTTGCTGGATGTTCTGGATAGGGTTTCCCCTCCCGAGGGGTCTCGGATTTGCCCAGATGATTATGGTTGATCAGTCGGTTAAATGGTGCACCTGGAATGTCAAGGGGAATAATTACCCAGTCAAAAGGAAGAAAATGTTATCAAACCTCATGAAAGAAAAGGTTGATATAGCGCTCCTACAGGAGACACACACATTGGATAAAGAACACTTGAAATTACGACAGAGTGGATTTGATCAGGCCTTTTTTCTTCTTTTAGCTCAAAAAACAGGGGAGTTGTTATTCTTATTCGGAAGAATTTCCCTTTCAAAATCCTAAATCAGATAAAAGACGAATCTGGACGATATATTCTGATTAAAGCCCTTATAAATGGAGAGGAATATGGGATTTTAAATTTGTATTGCCCCCCCGCACATCCTTTTAAATTTATAACGGAAGCCTTCTTAAAATTGATGGCTCTTGGTGCCCGTCATACAATTATAGGGGGAGACTTTAATTGTATTATGGACCCGGAAATTGATAGGATTCCCAAGAGTACTGCAGGAGTATCTCCCAGATCTAGACAGTTGGTGGATTTGAACAAAGAATTAGGACTAGTAGATGTATGGAGATGTCTTCATCCACAGATCAGAGATTTTTCTTTTTACTCCAATCCACATAAATGTCACATCAGAATTGATATGTTTTTTGCCCCCTTGATTTTTTTTTAAAAATTCCATATCATCCTGTAAAATAGATAGTATAGCAATTTCTGATCATGCTGCTGTATATATGGAAATCAAGGCAAGGAACAATGAGACATCCCCCCGGCAATGGCGTATGGACCCCTTTCTGATGAAAGATAGTAAATTTATAAAGTACTTCTCTCAAGAATATAAAACTTTTTTAGAAATTAATTTAGGTACGTCTAGTAACCCATCAATGATGTGGGAGACCATCAAAGCTTACGCGCAAGGTTTGATCATCTCCTACTCAGCGACCCAGAAAAACTTAAAGGGAGAGCAACAGCGTCGGCTCGAAGCTCGCTTAAAAGTGGCTGAAACAGCGTTCGCTGATAGATCTTCTATTATCAAATTGCAAAGGATTACGGCCCTTAGGGCAGCTCTAAACACCACGCTTACTCAAACGGCTAAGAGGGAAATATTATTTGCAAAACAAAGGTTATATGAATTTGGCGATAAACCTGGTAGATACTTAGCATTTCTTGCAAAGAAAAAGAAGGCCCCTTAAACTATCACGTCTATCAAGAAAAGTACGGGTATTTTGACTCATGATCATAAAGGATTAACGCAATCTTTAAAAAAATTTATTCTGATTTATATAAATCGCAGGATTGTGAAGACAGGACTAGGAGGATGCAGTCATTTTTTAAAAAACCTTGTTCCCCTAACAATCCAAGAAATACTTGATGCAATCAGGCAACTTCAGAGCATTAAGGAACCTGGCCCAGATGGCTTTCAAGCTGAATTCTATAAAGAATTTACAGGAATATTGGCTGGTCCACTTATGGACATGTATAACTATGCATATACTCAGGGCTGTCTCCCGCCTTCGCTGAAAGAGGCAAATATTTCTCTTATCCTTAAAAAATGAAAGGACCCAGAAGACTGTACGTCATATAGACCAATATCCTTGCTAAATGTAGATTTTAAAATCCTCTCTAAAATGTTAGCATTGAGGCTAGAAAGGGTATTGCCGCATATTATAAAGAAGGATCAGACGGGGTTTATTAAGGGCTGTAGATCATCCAATAATGTTAGAAGCATTATTCAAGCCTGCCATCAGGGAAAGATACCAGGAGTAATATCTCATTAGACGCGGAATTCGACAGGGTTGAATGGTCATATTTGTTTTGCATATTGGAAAGGTGTTTACTAAATGGGTCTAAACACTGTATAGTGATCCCAAGGCAGTTGTGATTACCAATGGGTTAGGCTCGGATAGCTTCAGTGTGGATAGGGGCTGCTGTCAGGGATATCCTCTCTCGCCATTGCTATTTACACTGATAATTGAGCCACTAGCAGAAGCTATACAGGCTGATCCTAATATAACGGCCCCGAGGATTGGTACAGGTAAACATAAAATTACCCTAATTGCAGATGATGTTCTTCTATTTCTCAGTAATCCTTTGATGTCCGTGACTCACTTAATCCAAGTTATTAATAGATTTAGTGTATTTTCAGGCTACAAAATTAATTTCTCAAACTCGGAGGCTGTGCCAATGGATGGCCTTGCTAGTATATACCATTTATTGGACGGATCCCACTTTCCCTTTCGGTGGTCCCTGGAGGGCTTTTTAAATTTAGGCATTTTTATTACCCCAGTATTTGGTTAGTTATACAAGGCTAACTTTGTGCATTTACTGGAAAGGATAAGGCAGGACCTCCTGCGATGGGGAGACCTTCCAATTTCCTGGCTGGGTAGGATAGCACTAATTAAAATGAATGTTCTGCCCCGTCTCCTATACCCTATGAGAATGCTCCCAGTGATGCTGTCGAGGCTGGCACTACGTAAATTATATGGCTGGTTGGGTTCCTTTATCTGGAATGATAGACGGCCCCTCATTAAGCTGAAGAAGCTACAGCTTCCACAGGCAAGGGGAGGATTGGACTTCCCAGATTTTAGGAAATATCAGTTAAGTTCCCTATTAAGTTACATAACTGATTGGGTCTTATCTGACCCGCAGTCAATCTGGCTGGACATTGAGGCTTCTCAAGTCAAATGCCCACTTATTAACCTTTTATTTTCAGACAAGAGGAAAATCATTACGGACCACTGTAAAAACCCTATAATACTAAACACAATTAAAGCTTGGAATATAATGCAGCAAAATGACGGCATCTCACATAAAACATCCCCCTATGCTCCGACAGTGGGAGCATGGGGATTTCAACCAGGGTTTACGAATGCCACTTTCCAACTCTGGAGATCCAGGGGTATCTTATGTATAGGGGACCTATTTAAAGAAGGGGTCCTGATGTCGTTTGAACAGCTGCATCAGAAATTTGGATTACCTAATGGAGACCTCTTTTGATACTTCCAAATTCGAGATTACGTACAGAAGAAGAGTACATTATTAGATAGTCTTTATAAATCAGATAGGGAACATAGATTGCTATCGCCAATTACATATTGAAGTATCGGGAGATATGGACAATCTGCTTAAATCATGGGATCAGGATTTGGGACTAGAAATCTCTATAGAAATGTAGAATGACATTTGGGAAAACGCCAGAATAATCACCATCTGCAACAGAACCCAGGCTATCCAGCTGAAGATACTTCATAGGGCCCATATAGCACTGGATCGATTGGCAAAATTTAAGGCAGGAGCATCTCCAATGTGTCCCAAATGTAAAATACAGGTGGGCACTTTTGTACATTGCTTATGGACCTGTCATAAGATCCGCAGATATTGGACTAAAGTAGCAAGTGCTCTGACAGAAATCTTAGGAACGGAAATTAGAGTGTACCCTGTATCTCTCCATTTGGGCTTTTCGAACTTACCCTCCCAGGATATACACGGTAAGAGATTATTTTCTATTCTCTCTTTCTGTGCAAGGAAAAATATTTTGGTAAACTGGGTGGCTGAGGGCCCCCTGGACTTTCAAATTGGCACAGATTAATGATGGAATGTATTCCCCTTGACTTCCTTACAAATATGGTGCACGAAAGACCGCACTATTTCATAAAATATGGCAGCCCTTCTTGAATTATATAAATACAGATATTTCAGCTATCCTGACAAGAGCTTTTATTTAATTGAAATGGCGAACCTGGCTGGTCCGGAGCTCCTTGGGAGAGGAATCCCGCACGAATATGGGTTTTGTTACATTTGATGTTAATACATTCCGAGCATGTATCTCACTACCCAATTTCTGTTATACGTCGGTTATTTTTCTCTTATTTGAATAATGTAAGAGACTTAATTATACACTCTGGTTAGTTGTAGGTTAGATTAGTAGTTAGTTGAGTTTTGTTTTTTTTTCTGTCGGTATTTTTGTTAAATTTTGGTTATTATTTATTTAAGATTTAATTGTATATCAATGTTTATACTTGGGTTTTTTTTTATTTTGTAAACTTGTAAAAATATGTTAAATTTTCTATAAAAAAACAAACACATCGAGTTAGACCCAATCTACTACCACCTGAGAAAAAGAACAAGAAATGACATCACCACAGGAAATGACATCACCAACCCAAAGAAACCCAAACACATACATAGAAAGCAAGAATCATCAGCAGTGCTTCGCCCGGAGGCCCACTGAAGATATTACCCAGTAGGGTGACATAATGTCTGGAAATGAACCTGCCAGCTGAGCGAGCAACCCTACATCCAGAACCTCAACCTGAGCTACAAATCTTCTCAAAACTCACAGTGAAAAGTGTATAATGTCACCACACATGATGCCATCTTAGGTACCAAGGTGCAAACATAGCTTAGTTACAAAGTAGTATTTAGAGAAAGGACAATGGGAGGGTGTTGTAAGATAGCTGAGAAAGTATGAGTGAATCTGCAGAGATGAATCTGGCTGTATTATATTAGCTAGACATGATGTGGACACAGAAGTGTCAGGACTAATAAAACAATATCCTTATTGGGTGAGTTTTTTTTATAGATTACAGAAAGGTGAATAAGGTCACAAAGATGGATTTGTGCCCAATTCCATGATGAAAGACTTCATTTATGGGGTTGGCAGTGTTTCATTTTTTTCTAAGTTTGATCTATTGAACGGGTGCTATTGACATTAAGGGTTAAGCAAAATCTACTTCTGTTTGTACTAAAGTCAGATGATGCCATTTGGTTGAAAGAATGTCCAGCTGTACTCCAGAGGCTTATGAAAAAGCTGTTTGAAGCAGCTGCTACTGAGATCATCAAAAGTGAAGGCTCTAGTTGGATTCCTATTCTCCTATTATTTCCTATTCTATATGCTCCTAAATCTAAACAAAAAAATCATGACGTTTTTAGGAATATGTAATTTGTGTGCATTTTCAGCACAATAATTGTACCTTTACAACACATTTTCAAGAAACAAGCAAATGTATGGTCAGCAGAATGCCAATCATCTTGTGAGAAACTGAATGCAATCTTAATAAGTGAACCAATGTTAACCACCCCGTAAGTTTTCCAGACTTTTCAAAATGGCATTTGACTAGAATTGTATGAGAAGGGAATAATTCTGGATTAGTGGTGCTGGAAGAGCACAGCAGTTCAGGCAGCATCCAAAGTGCAGCAAAATCGACGTTTCGGGCAAAAGCCCTTGATGAAGGGCTTTTGCCCGAAACGTCGATTTCGCTGCGCTTTGGATGCTGCCTGAACTGCTGTGCTCTTCCAGCACCACTAATCCAGAGTCTGGTTTCCAGCATCTGCAGCCATTGTTTATACCTCTTTGAGAAGGGAATAATAGGCGATCATTCTGTGCAAAGCCCCTTGGGGAAGAGTGGCCATAATGTGATATTGACTGTGAGTAGTTAATTTTGAGACTAGGTCCTGAATCTAACTAAAGGAAACAATGTTGTTATGAGGCACACGTTAGCTATGATAAATTGAAGAACATTACTTAAAGGACAGACAGTGGATAGGCATCAGAAACGTCAATGCTGGAATGCAAGACTCCGTCAGTTGAGAGAGAGAGTTTATTTGGAGATGCAGTCAAAACCAGGGAAATGGCCCAGAATGGGTAAGAGGCATGAGATCAGTCCAGTGATGTATCAAGTTGGTTTATGTGATGGTCCCTGAACAAGCATATGGACCATATGAAAGCTGCAAACTAACAAAGGGTGTGGGAGCAAAATGTGCCTGACTCCTCAACAGCCTTTCCAACAGTTCCAGAACTCATGAGTTCTCCCTCTCTATCAAGTGTTGAAGATATCTTTGATTCTGAGATGGACACGGTGGACGTCACCACCTCAATGTCTTCGCCACCTGAAGAGAATTAATTTCTTCAGAGATGCTTTGGGCGCAAGAGGTAAATTACTGTGCATTAGATATCACCCGTATCTGAAGCAGAGTTGGAGATACCTGACCTGGTGCTAAAAGATCCAAGGAGGAGCTACAAAAAGAAAAGGACTGCCCTATGTCCTTGGACTGTGAAAAGGAGCAACGTAGTGATTGTAATGAGGTCAGCCAGGTGGACCTCATACAATATGAATTCCCTGAATCAGGCAGTTAATCTGGACTAATCAGGGAGTCCTGCCTGACAAGATATAAACATGAGTGTTGGAGATTCTGTTCATTCTGAGAGCTTGGCACTGAGGGAGCTGGATCAGTGTCAAGGACTTTCCACAAGTAAATTAATGGTGACTTGGTTACAGGGTACCAGCTTCTGGAGTTATTTCATCTTCCTTGGGTGCTCTTTTTCTTTGTATCTATTTGTGAAGCATCTTTAAATGTTCCCATTGAAGGAGGTAAATATATAAATGTTATTGTTGTTTGTCACTTTGCAGAGAATCATCAATCTCTGGAAAGTAAACATTAAATAAGGCTTTGGTACAGTTCTCTGAGAGCTTCACAAGTTCTGGAGTGAAGGGAGAAATGGTAAGCTGCTTTCAACTGGGGAAATGAGGAAAGGGCTGATTGAACTTCTGCAGTTTTGCTTGATCACCCTGAGACAAATTTCACAGAATTTATTTTGAATTAATCAAACATTTTTCCTGTTTGTTGCTCTTCAAAGGTACTGCATTACGTATGTTCTATGTGGTTTTGCCATTTATCAATCCAATCATCCCATTAACCTGGTTGTCTTTTCATGGTTTCATAAAGTTATTTAAACATTGTGCTATTGGTTAAACCTTGCTTGGCTTCTGATAAGCTCAAAATCCTAAATGATGCATGCACAGAACTGTCCATTGTGTCAAGAATTACTGACGTGATCCAAAATTGTAAAATCTGCCCCTGAAGACGAGGCATCACATATTTGTGCGGTGGAAGTGGAGCCAAACTGGGTTTTATACATGTGCAATTTATGGAGACTCCTAACCATTTAAATTACCAGCTGCCTCTTGCATCCCTCAGTGTCCACATTAAATCTGTGAACAGGTGGCCTGAACTTAGTGAATTTATTTTAATAACCAGGGTACTGATTTGAAGAGGTAATATTCTCCTGTTGATATAGTTTGAAAATGGTTTAGGTTAGATATCAGGTATTTTTGAGGGGAGAGTGTTTGGGTATTCTTGATTGAGGTCAGCTACTGCTGGCTGGAGGAGGGTAAAGGTACATTTGGGATTGTTAACGCAAGAGGAAATTATGTGTAAAGGCTGCATAAATGCCTTGGAATTGTAACGTTTCAAATAAATGTTAAGCTTGTTAAAAACTATCAAATAGTGTCAAATCTGTAAAGAACTGTAAAGAAGTATCAATTTTGTCAAGAATATTAAAAGCTGTTAAATATCTTATGCTAGAGTGTTTTTGTCAATAGGGTGTAGTCTGTAATATGGAGTCATAAACCTTTATTTTCCTCCTGTGAGCCTGAACACTCGTGGGTTGGCATGGTAAGTGAATGAAGAAGGGTGAAATTTTGAGTTGGCAGGCCACGAAACTGACATAAAGGGTATGGGGAGCCACTGGGGTGGATTGAGGGACAAAACACAACATAAGGGGCATGACGAACCATGGGGTATCGATGAGATTTTAGAGTGGTATAGGGAGTGTGAGTGGCTATGGGCAATGTATTGGGTGACATAGGTTGTCAAGGCTGGCATATAGTATGTGGGAGTGAGGGGTGTGTGTGAGAGGAGTGAGGGCTGGAGGAATGATTTATATTTTATTATTTTATTTTCGTTATTAAACAGTGTTGGAGAGCCAGGACAGACTCTCCTTCTTGAGCAAAAATGAGAAGAGCAGGTGACCATTTTTAAAGGTTCTTTTTTCCACACTTAACGGCACGGTGGCACAGTGGTTAGCACTGCTGCCTCACAAGCGCCAGAGACCCGGGTTCAATTCCCGACTCAGGCGACTGACTGTGTGGAGTTTGCACGTTCTCCCCGTGTCTGCGTGGGTTTCCTCCGGGCACTCCGGTTTACTCCCACAGTCCAAAGATGTGCAGGTCAGGTGAATTGACCATGCTAAATTGCCCGTAGTGTTAGGTAAAGGGGTAAATGTAGGGGTTTGGGTGGGTTGCGCTTCGGCGGGTTGAAGGGCCTGTTTCCACACTGTAAGTAATCTAATCTAATCTATAACTTAACTAGGAAATAGAAATTATTTGATCTTTTCCAAATCTGTTGGGCTGTTTGGTTTCAATGCACTATGCCATTGGGCACAACCATCATTGTGTTCTGGCAGTGGGCCCATTCTTGAGCTACACTGGGTTCAGGCATATCTGAGGCCAGATTTTCCTATCTTAAAGCAGGGCTGAATTGATTCAGATGGATTTTATAAATTGTGGCTGAGCCCATTTTTGAGATTCTCAGCTCCATTCCTGATACTGGTAAGTTTCATTTGACACCCACACCCATCTTGCAATGTTGCCTGGTCCACATCAGAAGTGGGTATTTCAGACCTCCTGGAAGTTTCAAGGATATGCGCCAATATGTTTCGCACTAGCTCAGGTTTTATGAATTATGGGTGAATTATGGTTTGGAATTAGGAACCACATGACCAATATGCCCAAAAGATATTGTTGACTTCAAGCGTCATAATGAAATACTGCATCAGAAACTGTTTTTTTCTTGATCATCTTGTGAAGTTAAGATGACTGTTTATTAATTGTGGAAAAATTCCTGCCTCCAAGATGGAAGCCCAGACCTGAATCACACTTGTAAACTCTGGCTGTCATTCCTCTCGTAAAACTTGTCAGTCTCCCCTTCTTCAGCCTTCAGCAGCTGTCTGCCCTCAAACTACCTTTTGCAAACTTGCCCTGCTAATCTCCATTCTTCATCTTCTCTCAGCATTCCATATCCATTCAATCCAAGCTCAGTTGGCATTATCATGACTCTCAGTTTAAGTTTTGTCCATACAGTCTTTTTAAGACTATAAGAAATAGGAACAAGAGTAGGTTGTTTGGCCTTTGAGCCTGCTCCACCATTCAACAGGAGCATGACTGATCCAAGGATTCAGCCACTATATCTCTGTGGCAAGGAGTTCCAAAGACTCAATCCTCTGAGAAAAGACATTCCACCCCATCTCAGTCTTCAACTGGTCCCCTCAATTCTGACTGTTATTACTCTCAGGTGGCATCACACTTAAAAATATATTCACAGGATGTGGGTGTTGCTTGCAAGGCTAACACTTACTGCCTATCCCTAAATTATCTTTACAATTATGTGCACTCGTTTATTTATAATTAATAATTGGTAGGGATATGTTTGTGGCTTATTATAATGACTTACAATTCATTCAAACTATGCATGAATCATGTGGTCATGTTGGTGACTAATGACTACATATATGGTTAAATAAACGAAACAACTTTATGTGCTAAAGGTCCATTGTTAAGAAACATATTAATCAACAAAATTACACTTTTTTAAAGCACCAATTGGAGTGAGTCTCTGAAAACCCAAATCCTGGCAGTGTAGCTGTCAGTAGTTTTCACATGCAGTAAAACCCCAGGCTCTACTGGATTAACTCTGGCAGAATTCTGGGAGCTATGGTAGCATGTTACAATGCTCAAATTGTCATTGTATTGAAGAAGACAAATCCCGAGTTTGTCCAATGCATGTAAACTCACAATCTCATTTAAACAGCATTGCTATTAGATTGTGAAGATCTTTTTCAGATATTTCCACTCAGTCAGTTCTATCCCGATAATGCTTCTTGTCAAAGGCACCCAAATAATCTGCGTTTTTGTTTGAGATTCTAATCTTTTATTTTGAATATTTAATGGAGGTGACTGGGTGGACTAAGTTAAAAATCACACAACGCTAGGTCATAGTCTAAAGCTTGTCCTTTCAAATAAACCTAATGGACTATAATTTGGTATTGTGTGATTTTACTAATCAGAGATTTAAACTTCTACATCTTCAGAATCAGTTCCTTAACTTGCATTTCCCTCTTCCACCCTCACCTACCCATTGCCCACCAATTGCCCACCAGAATTAATGCTGGGGACCATCCACAGAGGCAGCTTGACATCCAGCAATGTCGAATGACTTTGTCACACTTAACTCTCACCAAGGAGACTGTAACTCTGACACAAGGCTGCAGTTGGACCAGGCAGGCAGGCTGTTTTTGAAACATCTGTAATGGAATCCAGCCTCATTGAAACAGTTGAAGAGAAAGTTAGGGATGAAGCTAGATCAACAGACTGAAGATGCAAAGAGTTGAAGCTTTTTTACCACTGTCCAAGAATACATGTTCTTAATCATTTTATAATGGTACAAAGTCATGTATTTAATTAGATATTCACCAAATTAGATGTTATGCTCTAGGAATGTCATTCACGACAAAGTACCTCTCTCTAGTATTGAAGTCTCCTTGAGAACTGTAATGCCTAACTTTGACTACGTTGTGCTTCTAACAACCCTGCAATCTTCTACAGGGTGTTCACACAATTAAACAGAATAGTAAGCTATGCTCTCTGTCTAGTGTCCTCAAGTCTGCAGCCTGCACTTTGTGCCTTGCACCTTGTGTTACACTCTTTGTGCTATTCCGGTCTACGTTTTGGGATGTTGACTATTACCAGCTTGTGCGTGGAGTAGTTTGCTGCCTCCAGGTGATTTATAATTAAAAGAGGCACTCTTCCTAAAACACTATCAGGAGCAAGTTACATTACTAAGATAAACACTGTTACAAAGATTATGGGGATAGAGATCTTCATTCTATGAGATTCTTAGCCTTATCCACATGCAAGTCAGAATGACTGCACCAGATTGCATAAGCCTTACTCTGATTTCTATAATAACCCTTTCATAACTATACTTATAAATATCTCTGCCAAAGTGCCTATTTTCCCTATTGTTAACATTGTATGTATTTATCTGTATAATTACATTCACCAATCCCCTACATTTTCCCAAATCTCTCGACTGTTTGAATTTGTGAAGTTAGAGATTTCACAGTTGTTCCAAAACTCCGCTTTTAGATTTTGAATATGGTAAATCTTTGGATTGATGACTGTTGACAATTGTGCAATTAAACAAAGAACTGCAGATGCTGAAGATCTGAAATAAAGGGAGAAAGTGTTGGAGAAACTCAGCAGGTCTGGAAGCATCTGTGGGGAGAAAAACAGAGTTTTGTTTTGAGTCTAATGATCCTTCATCAGAACTGAAAATGGATGAGGAATCATGGTGTTTATGCTGATGTTTGGGGTTGTGGGTGAGGAGTGAGTTGAATAGATGAACATAGTGCTCAGAGACAGAAAGAAAGAGGCAATGGGACTGCTGATGTTAAGCTGGAAGAGAACTAAATGCTGAATGGGTGCCAAAGAAAATGTGGGTAGATGAAAATGGGTTAACTGTACAGGGAGCAACCTTACAGAACGGGACCACTAGTGTGCAAGTGGGTTATGAACATAGAGGAAGATGTTCATGTTGTAAAGTTGTTAAACTGAATGTAGAGTCCTAAGCACTAAGTTACTTAGGTGGAAAATGAGGTGATGTTCCTTCAACTTGTGTTGAGCCTTGTTGGAGCACTGTAGCAGGTCTGAGACAGGAGTGTTGGCGTGGGAACATGGTAGTGTGTTGAAGTGGCAGGCAGCTGGAAGCCTGGGGTCATTTTTATGGACAAAGTGTATTCAATGGCAATCAGAGGTAAATTTCCCCAATGGTTGGAGTCATATCTGGCACAAAGGAAAATGGTTTTGGTTGCTAGAGGTCAGTCATTTCAGCTCCAGAGTATCATACAGGAGCTCCTCAAGCTACTATTCTCAGCCAGAGATTGGAATGCTTGTTGACATTTTCTTTATTCACAACTTCTTAGATTCTGCAGAAATCCATGTCCAAAAGCGATAGGATACAGATGGAAAGAAATATGACTTCTGTGGGGTATTGGATAACACTTAATGGCATAATTTGCAGGAATATGTAATAGTCCAAGAACGTTAAAATGGAGATCCTGAGAGATTGGGAATCAATGTAAGTCAGCGAGTTCAATGTTGGTGGGTGAATAAGATTTGGTCTGAGATAGGGCACAGGAAGCAGAGCTGACATTGATGATGGAGATGTGATAGTATCAGAAATTAGGAATGGGCAGTACTTGTCTAAAGGTATAGTTTAAAAAAGTCAACTCTGTCAAATGGATAACATGGGCTGAACAGTTGGGCTCAACTCAGGGACTGACGAGGCCAGAGAATGGATTTTGTGGATAGTGAACACAGATTGGGATTGGTGCAAAAGCCAATGCATCAATTTCTCTCCAAGATTTAAAAGGCAAGAACAAAAGTATAGTTACAAATTGTTTATAGAATTAATAACTAGAAAGACAGACTTCACAAGAACTCCCTAAAGAGCCCGATATGTGATAGTAACCCACCTGAATTACATGAAGTACAGCTTCAATCCAAAAATGTCACCAACAGTGAGATTTGAATCCATGACCCCAAAGCATTAGCTTGGATTCTACAGTACTTATTAAGTGACATAACCATTATACCGTCACCTCTGTAAAGACTGTGCCCAATGTGGGGCTGAAAGCCACAATCCCAAAATTAAGAGTATGATGAGACTGAGCTAACTGACTACACACTGTGGGCAGTCTGCCTTTGCAGCTGCTGTGCCAAAAGGTTGCTAGTGAGGGGCAATGTTGAACTGGCAATATCAAAATCAGAAGTTGCTGGAAAGGCTCAACAGAGCCGGCAGCATTTGTGAAGAGAAATCAAAGTTAATCTTTCGGCTGCGATGATCCTTCCTCAGAACTGGAATTGCTAATGATTCTCCATGTTCGTAGCAGTTTTTCAGAGATGACGTGGGCTTTGTTGGTATCTCAGCAGGCATCCCTTGAGTGGTGGGTTGTTGTGGGAACAGCATGTGGTTAGATGGGGCCAAAATCACACCTGAGAGATACAGCAGGACAGGGTAGCTAATAAATGAGTCGGGTTTGGTTAAAAAACAAAAACACCTCCTTGGCTTCACATGGAAACCTTCTAAAAATTCAATATATCTGGACTTAGCCAAAAGAACGTAAGATTCAACATAGAGTTTCAGTTCAGACCAGCATGGGGGCTGTGTTGAGAAGGTGGACACAGCAGAGAAGACAGTAGGGGTGGTTACTTTGGGAGGCCAGTGGGTGCAGGATTGTGGGGGGAGATGGGAGTGTGAATGGGGCAATCGCGTGACAGGAAATCACAGTATAGAGATAGGAGGTGATGGTGGCAGCGGGTGTATGGTGGAATAACTTCACATATTGAGGAGTGGACGGGAGAGCTTCAAACCTCGGAGAGGAAAAACCCAGAGCATGAGGATAGAGGTAAGCCCTGAGTGTGAAGTATGGGAAGGGACTGATCGGTGTGAT
The DNA here is from genome assembly GCF_020745735.1 of Hemiscyllium ocellatum. Lineage (NCBI taxonomy): Eukaryota > Metazoa > Chordata > Chondrichthyes > Orectolobiformes > Hemiscylliidae > Hemiscyllium > Hemiscyllium ocellatum. Next base: position 48,835,869 of record NC_083426.1, read on the forward strand.
TCCAAGCTATGGGAAGACTGAGTGGTGAAGTGAGCTTTAAACCAAGGAAGGGGAATCAGTGGGTGGGAGTTGTGCTCTGACGCTGATAAAGTTGAAGGGGTTGATTGGTGGGAGTATGTTCCCTGGGATGAGGGGTCGATAGGGAGACTTTGTGATGTTCCTTAGCTCCACAATCTTAAAACAGAAGCCAAATGATAGGGCTATTAAGGAGAGAGATCTGACACGTTTGACTTTGTGATAGCGAAGGAACAGTGATATATTTCCAAATCGGGATGATGTATACCTCCGAGAGGAAACTGCAACTGGTAGTAGTCCCATGCACCTATGCCCTTGTCCTTCCAGGTGCCAGATTTGGAAGGTGTCGTATAATGGAGCCTTTGATGAGTGGTGAGTTGCTGGTTTCATCCTATACTTACAAATTTAAGTCTACTGCAGAGATGTCTCCAATGTTGATCAGAAGGAAGGGTTGCATGCCCATTAAAATGGAGCAGGTGAAGAAAGCTGCTGGGAAAAATATTGAAAATATACAGTAAGATTTGGAGTTTTTATTAATATTGCTTCATTTTGTTAAGAAGCTGCATTTGATGCTGTATCCATTCATACACAAATTTAACAAACTGTGATCACTTTAAAGTCTGGTTGAAGATTTGTAGCTCGGGTGTCCGTTGTTGTGGTTCTGTTCGCCGAGCTGGAAGTTTTTGCTGCAAACGTTTCGTTCCCTGGCTAGGGAACATCATCAGTGCTATTGGAGCCTCCTGTGAAGCGCTGCTTTGATGTTTCTTCCGGTATTTATAGTGGTTTGTTCTTGCCGCTTCCGGGTGTCAAGTTTCAGCTGTAGTAGTTTGTATGTGGGGTCCAGGTCGATGTGTCTGTTGATGGATGTTCTTGCCGTTTTCGGGTGTCAGTTTCAGCTGTAGTGGTTTGTATATGGGGTCCAGGTCTATGTGTCTGTTAATGGAGTTTGTGGATGAATGCCATGCCTCTAGGAATTCCCTGGCTGTTCTCTGTCTGGCTTGTCCTATGATGGTAGTGTTTTCCCAGTCAAATTCATGTTCCTGGTTGTCTGAGTGTATGGCTACTAGGGATAGCTGGTCGTGTCGTTTTGTGGCTAGCTGATGTTCATGGATGCGGATTGTTAGCTGTCTTCCTATTTGTCCTATATAGTGTTTTGTGCAGTCCTTGCATGGTATTTTGTAAACTACGTTAGTTTGGCTCGTGCTGGCTATTGGGTCCTTTGTTCTAGTGAGTTGTTGTCTGAGTGTGGAAGTTGGCTTGTGTGCTGTTATGAATCCTAAGGGTCGCAGTAGTCTGGCTGTCAGTTCTGAGACGCTCCTGACGTATGGTAGTGTGGCTAGTCCTTTTGGTTGTGGCATGTCCTCGTTCCGTGGTCTATCTCTTAGGCATCTGGTGATAAAGTTGCGTGGGTATCCGTTTTTGGCGAATACCTTGTATAGGTGTTCCTCTTCCTCTTTTCGCAGTTCTGGTGTACTGCAGTGTGTTGTGGCTCTTTTGAATAGTGTCCTGATGCAGCTTCGTTTGTGTGTGTTGGGGTGGTTACTTTCATAGTTTAGGACTTGGTCTGTGTGTGTTGGTTTCCTGTGTACCCTTGTGGTGAATTCTCCGTTCGGTGTTCTCTGTACTATCACGTCTAGGAATGGGAGTTGGCTATCCTTTTCTACTTCTCTCGTGAATCGGATTCCTGTGAGTGTGGCGTTGATGATCCGGTGTGTTTTTTCTATTTCCGTGTTTTTGATGATTACGAACATCATCGACGTATCTGACCCAGAGTTTGGGTTGAATTTGTGGTAGGGCTGTTTGTTCTAACCTTTGCATAACTGCCTCTGCTATGAGTCCCGAGATTGGTGATCCCATGGGTGTTCCGTTGATTTGTTCGTATATCTGATTGTTGAATGTAAAGTGTGTAGTGAGGCACAAGTCCAGTAGTTTAAGTATGCCGTCTTTGTTGATAGGTTCCGCCTCCTGTTTTCTGTTCTGTATGTCCAGTAGGTTGGCTATTGTTTCTCTGGCCAGGGTTTTGTCAATCGAAGTGAACAGTGCCGTCACGTCGAATGAGATCATGGTTTCTTCTTTGTCTATGTGTGTATTCCTGATGGCATCCAAGAATTCCTGTGTTGATTGTATGGAGTGTTTGGATCCGCTGACCAGGTGTTTCAGTTTCTGTTGTAGTTCTTTGGCCAGTTTGTATGCTGGTGTCCCTGGTAGTGATACTATAGGTCTGAGTGGGATGTCTGGTTTGTGTACTTTGGGTAGTCATAGAATCTACCACAAATTCAACCCAAACTCTGGGTCAGATACGTCGATGACGTTTGTAATCATCAAAAACACGGAAATAGAAAAAACACACCGGATCATCAACGCCACACTCACAGGAATCCGATTCACGAGAGAAGTAGAAAAGGATAGCCAACTCCCATTCCTAGACGTGATAGTACAGAGAACACCGAACGGAGAATTCACCACAAGGGTACACAGGAAAACAACACACACAGACCAAGTCCTAAACTATGAAAGTAACCACCCCAACACACACAAACAAAGCTGCCTCAGGACACTATTCAAAAGAGCTACAACACACTGCAGTACACCAGAACTGCGAAAAGAGGAAGAGAAACACCTATACAAGGTATTCGCCAAAAACGGATACCCGCGCAACTTTATCAACAGATGCCTAAGAGATAGACCACGAAACGAGGACATGCCACAACCAAAAGGACTAGCCACACTACCATACATCAGGAGCGTTTCAGAACTGACAGCCAGACTACTGCGACCCTTAGGACTCATAACGGCACACAAACCAACAGCCACGCTCAGACAACTTACCAGAACAAAGGAGCCAATACCCAACATGAGCAAAACTAATGTAGTTTATAAAATACCATGCAAGGACTGCACAAAACACTATATAGGACAAACAGGAAGACAGCTAACAATCCGCATACAGGAACACCAACTAGCCACGAAACGACACGACCAGCTATCCCTAGTAGCCACACACTCAGACAACAAGCAACATGAATTCGACTGGGAAAACACTACTATCATAGGGCAAGCCAGACAGAGAATAGCCAGGGAATTCCTAGGGGCATGGCATTCATCCACAAACTCCATCAACAAACACATCGACCTGGACCCAATATACCAACCACTACAGCGGACAGCTGAAACTGACACCCGGAAGCGGCAAGGACAGACCACTATAAATACTGGAAGAAACATCAAAGAAGCGCTTCGCAGGAGGCTCCAGAGCACTGATGATGTCTCCTAGCCAGGGGACGAAACGTTTGCAACAAAAACTTCCAGCTCGGCGAACAGAACCACTACAACAAGCACCCGAGCTACAAATCTTTGCACAAACTTTGAATTCCAGTTTCTTTCCCTCCAACCAAATTGGAAATTCTATCATGTTAGCATCCCTACATGCTCCTTTACAATAAGATCATTTTTTGTCCTACCCTTGAGGTCCCATAAGACTAGAGAAAGGTCACCAGACCCAAAAAGTTAGCATCTGTGAAGAGAAATCAGAGTTATCAGACCTGCTGAGTTTTTATTTCCAGCAACTTCTGTCTTTGTTTCTGGTTTACAGCATTGACAGTTCTTTCACTTTTTATTCAAGAATAATCAATGTTGTTCTTTTGTTTAAGAAGAGCAGCAAGGATATACCAGAAAGTTACAGGCTGAGTGGTAGGGAAATTTATTGGAAAAGATTCTTAGAGACTGGAGTTACTTGCATTTTGAATAAAGTGAAATTATCAGGAATGGTCAGCATGGATTTGTGCAGGATGGGTGGAAGTATTGGGGGGGAGGGGTGTGGGAAGGGGTCTTGTCCCAGAAATTTCATTGAGTTTTTTGAGGAGCTGATAAAGATGATTGATTAGGGTCAGCCAGTGGCTGTTATGTACATAGACTTGATTAAATTGTTTGACAGTGTCCATCACAGTAGGTTAATCCAGAAGATTAAGACACATGGGATCCACAGTGAATTGGTAAGTTGGATACAAAATTGGAAAAAGTGAGAACTGCAGATGCTGGAGATCAAAGTCAAAATGTGTGGTGCTGGAAAGGTACAGACGGTCAGGCAGCATCTGAGGAGCAGGAGAGTCAATGTTTGAAGCATAAGCTCTTCATTCCTGATGAAGAGGAATGAAGAGCTTATGCTCGAAACATTGACTCTTCTGCTCCTTGGATGCTGCCTGACCGACAGTGCTTTTCCAGTGTTATGGACCAGACCTGACCCGTCAAACATTGTTACTGCCTGGGCTGCCAGCTTAAAAATCCAAAAATGTGCAGGTTAGGTGAAATGGCCATGCTAAATTATCCAGTGTCCAGGGATGTATAGGTTAGGTGCATTAGTCAGGGGAAAATATAGAGTAATAGGGAAATGGGTCTGGGTGGGTTACTGTTTGGAGGGGTGGTGTGGACCTCCTGGGCTGAAGGGCCTGTTTCCACACTATCGGGATTCTAAGAAACTCTGCTATTTGTTTGAGATACGTATATAGTGGATATTCCTAGAATGAATCAGCTGGATCAACTGCCAAGTTTTAAACAAACAGAAATTATTTACAAAATTACAGAATGAAACACAACTCTGATTTCCAGCATCTGCAGACCTCACTGTCTCCAAGTGTTTGTTTATAGTTCTATTATTCTCAGTGCCTCTAAGTTCATTGCTCGTCACACCATGGGCAACTGAATGCTCCTTTGAATAAGATGTGTGACAAAAGATCATTCATTTTTTACAATGGATAATGATGTAAAGGAAGTCATTTTACACAAATGTCTAACTTTTATTGCTTTGCCAACTTTTGTTTACTTTTGCAAAAGAAGTAGCTTTGTCCAGTATGAAATATCATGTTTCAGATCCTACCTGTCATGCTGCTTGAGATTCAATCATTTCCAAGTAATCTTCTGACATCAACAAATATGAACTCACCTTAAATGCTGCGACCTGTGTCCCAACATTTAGCTCATGCAAATGACCTGAACCCATTTTAACCACATCCACTGCTTTCCTAAACCACAAAATAATGGATTTGAATATCTTTTTACACTTCAAATTCCTCCATTTCCTCATCACACCCTCCCTCAACAGAACCCCACACCTTCATTACCACCTCACCCTACCTCAACAGTGTCTAATACCCTCATTTTGTCCTCACACTCCTCAACAGTATCAAACACACTTATTCTCTTCATCAACAACACCTCACACCCTCATTCTCCCCTTAACTCTCATCAACAACTGCTACACCCCCACTCTGGCTTCAACAATATCTAACAGCCTTATTTATGGCTTTTTGTTAACTCTGCCCTTCCAGTCATTATTCTATCACCCTCTGACACTGCTTCCCAGAATTCCTCGTGCTGTAAACTCTCATCCTGTATCAAGATTATTCTGAAGACCCTTTTTCTTGATATTGCCTTCACTGTACCAGTGCATTTCTCGTTCTTTTCCTCTATCTTGTTTGGTGCCAACATTTCCCACCACGCTCTAACTATTCCTGTAAGCATACCCTGTATCCCTTCTGATCAGAATCATTTCTAATTTATGGCATGTTGATGTGTTGGAGTTTGTATCAATCTAATTTTTGCAGTGTGAACTGGATTCATAATCTCACCACTTCTTCTTATCTCTAGGAAGTGGCTTGATAGCACATGTATGAGTGGAAGAAAAAAATTGGTATACTTTTAATGCAATTATCAATTAAGTTACACTTTACAATACATGAACATATTCTGTAATTCAATATAACATCAAGTCAGAAATGACGCTGAGAAAGATAGAATCTAGATAAACAGCTGGGTCGGTCCAACTTGAGAACAGAATCAGTGGGGAATTTAGTATGTTTGGGTGGAGAACAGGGTGGGTCTTGATGGGCACGGGGTGCATATGGACTGAGAATAGGGTAGACGGGCAGCACAACGGGTCTGGATAGGGAGCATGATGGTGCTTAATTTGTTACATTCTCAGCAGTAACTCTCATGAAGCCAAAGTATTGCTGGCAAATGTTGGACAAAGAGCTAGAAGCTGCACAAAGTTGTGCCAAATCTGATTAAAGTCACTCCAGAATGTGAAACTTGTCCGATTTGCAAATAACAGTCTTCAGTCAATCCACCCACTCCAAACAAATATGGCATGGGGAATTTTGAATACAGTCACAGGTTCTGTTTGACTTTGTGATCTTGTCACAGTCACCTGGGGAAAGAAACTGAGCATTGTTAATGGGGGTAAGATATTAACACTGACCCAAGCAATGCAGCCAGCATCAAAAGTTTTAAAAACACTGACATAAAGCTTGTTACCATAAAAACTGTTCAGAGCAGTTTCTACTAATTTGATTTGACTGGAAATACAATGAAAAAAATGATTTCATTTACACTGCAGTTTGGGAAGAGAAATACTGGGAGGGGGGAGGGAAGAAATTTGTGATATTTCTAGCCCAGCAATCTTTTACACAGATATAAACTACTGTGTTAGACATCTCCACAGCCTGATGACTTGTTCACTGTACTTCTATTGAAGAAAGCCCACATGTTAACTATACGTTTGTTTTGAATTCCAGATTTTGTTTGTCAGAATCAGGCTCCTTGTTGCTGACTGTGTCCTTCCCGTCAGCTATTGCTTCCAGCTCCTCCTTGTCAATCGTGTTCTGTGGGTACAGAAATGACAATGACTAAAGGAACAACTAGAGTCAATACAGCACAGTTTCTTCTACTTGTGTATATGGTAATCTCTCTACCCTGCAAATATATATACCAGTAGCATCCTCAGGTTCTTCCCTCAAATGATCAACCGTTACGTCAGCATAACTGATTATTATCAACAAAGTTTTGGTGATCACTTAAAACATACCATGGAAATACTTATTTTAGTTCAGCATTCTTATGATGCAGTCATAATGTCCCTACATTTGGACCAGGATGTCTGGGTTCAAGTCTTACCTATTCAAGAGATATGTTACAACATGTCTGAGACAGGTTGATTACAAATTCCAGGCTTTTCATGCCAATACAAAAAGACCTGTGGCTACAGGTGTATGCTGTAGTTCCTTGAAAGTAGAGTTGCAGGTAGATAGTTGTGAAGAAGGCATGTGGCACGCATACTGAACAAATTTAGGAGTTGAGATCATGTTGCAGTTGCACAGGACATTGATGATGCTACTTTTAGAATACTGAGTACAGTTCCAGTCATTCTGCTATCAGAACAATGTTGTGAAATGGGAGAGGATGCAGAAAAGATTTACAAGGATATTGCCAGAACTGGAGGGTTTGAGTTACAGGGAGAGTTTGGGGCTTTTTCCCCTTGGAGCATCGGAGGCTGAGGATGACCTTATAAGGATTTATAAAATCATGTGGGACTTGGATAGAGTGAATAGCCATGGTCTTTTCCTAGGGTGGGGAAGTCCAGAACCACGGGACCATAGGTTTAAGGTAATGGGGAGTAAGATTTAAAAAGAACCTGAGGGGTAACATTTTCATACAGACAGTGGTGTATGTATGGTACAAGCTGCCAGAGGAAGTGATGGAGGTTCATACAATTAAAACGTCTAAAAGGCATTTGGAAGAGCACATGAATAAGAATGGTTTAGAGAGGTCAGAGGGATCTCCAATTCACGCCAGTTCAGAATTCTGTGAGCAGCTGAAAACCATTCCCAGTGCTAGTTTTCCAAGTGATCCATTGGAGTTGAGATCTGCTGTCTCAGAATGAGAGCTACTCAAAGATATTTAGAGAATAGTGACAAGACGGGAAAAGTTTGAACTTTTCTACCTAGAAATGACAGAGGATTCTTAATAGTTAATTTTTCACTAATTACTATGTCTACTATAGCCAGAATACTGCTTCAAACTAAAATATTTCAATAGGATAATAAGAAATCAACTCAAATTGAGAAGTTTTTTTTCTCATGAGTGCAAAATGTGTAAAATAAACATTTGGGTGGAATTAGAGTCATAGGGCATAGCTGGGGAGATTTACTGAGGATATTAATCTTCAAGAATCTTTTTGAACACAGGAATAACTGGAGAATTTTGCTTGAAAAGTCAATTTAACACACCAACAGCGGCAGTGTGGAGTTATTATTGTTGTCTGCTATGGGGAATGTTATAAAGTAGTTGGTAAATCACTCTATTCATTAGTCTGTTCACTGTTTGAAACATTATCTACAATCTACATTCCCAGTTCTTCAACTGAACATCACTCCAGACTATGGAGTAAAGGTCTATTCCAGATCATAAGGGGCACAGTTACATGAAACCAGTGACACTAAACACAAGAGAATTTGTAATTTGGTCCAAAACGTGCATTAATGCACAAACCACGGTTGAAAGGGTGTTGCCATTCTCATGCATAAATCCTCAAGACCATAGGATGTAGAAGGAGAAGTAAGTCACTCAGCCCACTGAATCTGCTTTGCTGTTCTATGAGATCATGGCCAAGATTCTCCTGCACACAACAAATCTGTATGCCACCATTTGCCTTCCCACCTATTTTTGTGTCCACCACAAACTGGGATTTCCTCATTCAAGTTATTAATATGTATTGTAAAAAACTGCATCTCTGGGACACTCTACATGTTACAGGTGCCTTCCTAAAATTGCCCCCTTTATCCTAACTCTCTTTCTTAGCTAGCCCATCCTTAATCTCTTCTAATCATTGTTGAGTACCTCTGAATGAACACTTCTGTTGACATAGATGTTGTAGCATAGCGAATCCTTGTAAGTCATCAGGAGTTTCTTGTCCACCACATTCTTCTTCCCTCCTGTGGGAATCAGTAGTGGATTCAGTGCACATCAATCACATGACAAGAACAACTTCTCTGAAAACCTACTGAGATTGGAGAAATGCTAGGTGATGTCAGGAATAAACAGCTGATCACAGTCACCATCACTAGTGGAGGCCAAACACGGCCTATGGCCATCCCAATCTCAAAATGACTAATCTCGGATGCCAAGCAAATTCAGGTCTGGTTAGTACCTGGCTGGAAAACTGCCTGGAAACACCAGGTGCAGTAGGCTTTAGAAGGATCTTGTGGTGCTGTGGTAATGTCCCTACCTCAGAGACAGGAAGCCAGGGTTCAAGTCACACCTGCTCCAGAGGTGTGTGGTCACATTTTTGAAGGGTTTAATTAGAAAATATATCGAGACCAATGGAGGGCTCTTGTGGTACAGTGGTAAATGTCCTTTTCGCATACAGCACCTTCTTGACAACAAAACTTTCACAACGTTTGAAATGTAAAGTCAGCCACAAGAATTGTGCTGTGATGGTCTCCCAGCCAATATAGAAAATGCATCAGCCAACACTTTGATTTTTTTAATGAAAATCACAGCTTCAGTTAAACTAAGTTTACATTTTTAAAAAGTCTCAGAAAATTCAGTCAATTTCAATTTGTGAAGATTAAAATAACCTTGACACAAAAGCAAAATTCAGTAGATACTGAATATCTGTGATATAAACAGAAAATAGTGGAAATCCTCCGCATCAGCTTGCGTCATCTATCTAGCAAGAAACAAAGTTAACATTTCAGATCAAAAGCTTGTAGATTTGAAACTGACCTTTGCTCGATGTCAGTAACTAGCTTGTCCTCCACTGCATTGTTGGAGGAAACTCTAACTCGTGCTTTGTTTCATCAGCAATACTTCGTGTCAATGTTGGAAACTGAAATGTGGACCACAAACTAATTTTTATAGGAATTCTGCTGCAAAGTGTGGACCCACAATCACCATTCCTGTAGGGATCAGCCGCAGTGTGGATTCCTAACCTAATACTCACTGGAATCTATTGCAAAGTGTAGCTCCCCAATCTCATTCCCATGGGGAACTCGCACAAAGTATAGATCCACAAAGCTATTCCCATAGCGATCAGCTACACAGTGCAGATCCCCAACCTTTTCCCTTAGGGGTCTGGTGCAAAATGTGGATTCCCAATCTTGTTCCCATGGGGATCTAGTGCAAAGTGTGGATCTACAGTCTCATTCCCAGAGGGATCAGCTGCAGCGTAGGTTCCCAAAGTCATTCTCATAGAATCTGCCACAAAAATCTGGATTCCTAAACTCATTTCTGTTGGAATCTGCTGTGAAGTGTGGATGCCCAAAATTCATTCTCCTTCAGGATAGCAGCTCATACTTGGAAATGGCTGTGTAGCAGAACAACCTCTTGGCTCCATCTGATTGGTTCTTCCTATCTTATTGGTTCTTGGAAATTGACATCAATGTTTCTTTATAGCTCTTTAAAATACTGTTACCATCTCACCAGCCTAGTTAGCCCTGATAAACTCATAGAGGAAGCACCCACCTGTCAGCAAACTGACTATGAGACCAACAACCACAACACATAGTGTACCGATTGGGCTCAAGTAAAGATACGAGATTGAATACAAAGTGCCTGCGATTGCTGGCCTGAAATTGAAGATGAGAAAACAATTAAAGGTTGTCACTAAAATGTTTGGTAATACAGAACTTAAACACTGCTCAGAGAAAACTACGAATTAAAGCTTTTCTGATGACTGTTAGACAAATAGCTTCAAATTATAATTTCTGTTTAGCAATATTTAAGATTGGTGTTGAAGTATGGCAAAGATCATATGGTGTTTTATTGTGAAATACACTGTGTTGATAAAAGGGAACTTAGATTGAGGACTGTAATTGTTCATTTACTGATATTCCAAATCCTGAAGTTGGCTCAAGGCCCAGTCAGCCTGATGGTAGAGAAGCCCAACTTCTTGCTGCCTATACGTTTGCTAAGTATGGACACTTTCATCCTATAACACCGTTCATGACTAAATTAGTACTCTCAGTAGGTCAATTTTGGGAACTGGAAAGGTCATCTGTGGAGTGAATTCTTCAGAAGTTCTAGGATCAGATATTATCTACCATCTTCAACATTCGCTGCCTCACCAATGATAAATAGTGACTGTTGTACCATGTGCACATTTCACCAATTTGCTAAGGCTCCTTGCTAAAGTATCTTCCAATTTGTGATCTCTTCCACCAAAAAAACCAGCAGCAGATTCATAGAAAAACCAACTCCTGCACACTCACCTTTAAAACACACTCCATCTTTACTTGGAACTATATTGCCATTCCTTCAGTGTCGCTAGGTCAACATTCCGGAATTCCCTTCCCAACACCACTGTGGATGTCCTTATACCATCAACGTAAGACCATAAGATACAGGATCAGAATTAGGCCATTTGGTCCATCAATTCTGCTCTGCTATTCAATCATGGCTGATAGGATTCTCAACTCCAACCTCCTCCTTCCTCCCCATCACTCTGACTAATCAAGAACCTATTTATCTCTGTTTTAAAGACATTCAATGACTTGGCCTCCACAGCCCTCTGCGGCAATGACTTCACAGTTTCACTACCCTCTGGTTGAAGAAGTTCCTCCTCATCTCAGTTCTAATGGGCGTCTCTTCATTCTGAGGCTGTGCCCTCAGCTCCTCGTCTTTCTTATTCGTCGAAACATCTCCTTTACATCCAAGGATTCTCAGTATTCTGTAACTTTCAATAAGACTCCCTCCTCATAATTCTAAACGCCATCAAGTACTGACCCAGAGTCCTCAAACACTCCTCATATAAGAAACCCTTCATTCCCAGGATTGTTCTGGTGAGCATCCTTGGTACTCCCTCCAAGGCTGGCACATAATTCCTTAGATACGGGTCCCAATGCTGCTCTCAGTATTCCAAAAGTGGTCTGACCAGAGCCTTATACAGCCTTAGCAGTACATCCCTACTCTTGCATTCTAGCCCTCTTGAAATGATTGCCAATACTGCACTTGCCTAACAGACAATTAAAACTTGCAGTTGACCTTAAGGGAATCCTGAAGTAAGCCTCCGAAATCCCTTTGTGCTTCAGATGTTTGAAGCCCAGGATCACAGGTATCTCTATGGTGTTCAACGTTCCACAGACAGCTGCTCTTGTTGTACCCTGAGATCCACACTCAGTGCCATGCGGTGTCACATACACACTCTCAACATTTCTCTCGAACAGCATTGCAACATGCTGGCTCAGGGCTGTACCACTGCGCAATTCCACTTCAGCCTCTGGCCATTCACTGTGCTAATAAGAAACTTTTTCTTTTCCTTTCAGGCATCAAGGCTCACAAGATGCAACAACACAGGGATACCCATGGCCTTCTGGAACATTCCTTCCCTCTCCTTCCCTCTGACTCCAACCTTCCCACAACCCCGCCTCCTGTAGTGTATTCACAATCCCTTCGAACCTTCCACTCTCCAATGATGAACGTTCTGTACTCAGCAAAGGTCACAGTTTTATCCCCCTGCGTCCCCACCTTAATGAACTTTGGGCATGACGAAGAAAGAGTCCTCTCTTCTTTCCCTCAACATTTCTATTTCTGGGGCTAGACTGGCCACTAATATCTACTATAAACCCACCGACTCCCACAGCTAACTGGATTATACATCCTCGCACCCTGTTTCCTGTAAAGACTCCATCCCATTCTCCCAGATCCTCTGTCTCCATTACATATGTTCTAATTAGGCCAACTTCGACAAGGGAGCCTCCAAATTGTCCACCGTCTTCCTCAACTGAGGACTCCCCAGCACCATGGTCGGCAGGATCCTCAATTGTGTCCAACCCATCTCCCGCACATCCACCCTCTTCCCCTCTCTTCCCTCCCTTGTCCTCACCTACCATCCCACCAGGACCCACATCCAGAAGATCATCAGCTGCCATTTCTGCCATCTCCAGCCTGGTGTCACCACCAGACACACATTCCCCTCCCCTCCCTTGTCTACACTCTGCAGGGACCATTCCCTCTGGGAAGCCCTGATACACTCTTTCTTTACTCCCAACAAACCACACCCCTCCCAGCCCCATGGCAACTTCCCCTGCAACCACCTAAGGTGTAACACCTGCCTATTTGCCTTCTCTCTTCTCAGTATCCAAAGGCCCAAGCATACCTTCCAGGTGAAGCAGCACTTTACCTGCACTTCTCACAATCTAGTCTACTACATTCACTGCTCACAGTGGTCTCCTCTACATTGGGGAAACAAAGTGTATACTGGATGACTGCTTCACAGAACATCTCTGCTCTGCCTGCAGAACAGATCCTGAGCTTCCAGTCGTCTGCCACCTTAATACCCCACCCCTGTTCCCTGGCGTCTCAGCCTTGCTGTAGTGCTCCAGCAAAGCTCAGTGCAAGCTGGAAGAACAACATCTCATTTTCTGTTTGGGGACTGCGCAGCCCTCCAGACTTAACAATTTTAGGGCCTGAACTACCCCATGTCCTAGCCCCCTACTACACACACTATGCCTTATCACATAGTCTGCCATTACACACTACGTAATGTTAGCCACTCACAGTCTCCATTAACAACTATTTGCCCTCCCAGCCACACTGTTATTGACTCCTTTGTCTGTCTAATGGTTCTTCTCTCTCTTTGGGCTCTATGCCTACCTGTTGTTTATTCCTTCCCCTTCTCCCTGCCCTATCTTCTGCATATAAACCGATATTTTCCTAGCTACCATCAGTTCTGAGGAAAGGTCACAGGACCTGAAACATTAACTTTGATTTCTCTTCACAGATGTTGTCAGACCTGCAGACTTTTCTAGCAACTTCTCTTTCTGTTACCCACCTTCAGACCTTTCAGCTTCCCCTCTACTTCCTGACTCTCTTGAAGTTTGTCATTGCGACCCAACGTGCATTTCCTCCAAACCTTGTCGGTTCTTCAATTATATCTCAAGAGGGAGGATCCATTTCCTCCCTTAGCTTACACAAAGTTTACACTTCTATTTCTCTTTCAACACAATTAACAACCCATTTATATTTTGCACTGGGCTGCCACACCACCTGTTCCCCTTGCTCCTCCTCCATCACTTTTAAACATATACACAAAAAAATTCTAAACCTCTTTAGTTCTGAAGACGTCATTACTGGATTCAAAACATTAACACTGTTTTTCTCTCTCCACAGATACTGGCATAGTTGCTGAGTTTCTCCAGAATGTTTTGTTTGTTTCAGATTTCCAGTATCCGCAGCATTTTGTTTTCTCCTCAATAATACTTACTTTCTCACTTGTCAGGCAATGCTATCCCCGATTTACTCTCAATTCAATCAACCTGGGTTTTGAAAGCTCTCTTAAGAATGTTATGGACAACCCTGTCACTAGCAGAAAATCCTTTTTCATTTCTAGTGCCTTGTCTTAGGTGCAGGTCAGAGCCTGCAGCTTCCTTCCCTTGCTTCATTTACTAACACCACTCCCAAGCCAAATGTTGCCTTTCTTTCAAATTGACTTCAGACAAGCCCCAAACTTTGTCATGCCTCAATCGGGCAGCACACAGGAAATTAAGCTCTGCTATCCCTGGAGTCATCACCAAAGTTAAAGATATCAAAGTACGCAAAATTCTCCAATTTACCTTTATTTTCAATCCAGGTTAACCATGACCATGGACTATGTTCCTGTATTTTACTCTGAATTACTCTTTATTATAAATAAACAAATTCTATCTATACATAAATAAAGATGAATGGTCAACATATGTCTCGATTGATTAAAGCTCTAACTCTCTTACACACATGCAGACAGACACAAAACCAATTGATATTATGGGAGGAGGGAAAAGCAGGGAAGGCAGTTCAATGATTCCTGTGCATAGGGTTTGCTGAGATGATCATTTTGACTTGCCAGAACTTGCTGCTCCTTAAATCTTTCTTTCCAGGTTGTTTCATTGGCCTACAGGTGACACAGAGCAACTGGTTTACAACCTATAAATTAGATTAGATTACTTACAGTGTGGAAACAGGCCCTTCGGCCCAACAAGTCCACACCGACCTGCCAAAGCGCAACCCACCCATACCCCTACATTTACCCTTTACCTAACACTACGGGCAATTTAGCATGGCCAATTCACCTCACCCGCACATCTTTGGACTGTGGGAGGAAACCGGAGCACCCAGAGGAAACCCACGTAGACACGGGGAGAACGTGCAAACTCCACACAGTCAGTGGCCTGAGGCGGGAATTGAATCCGGGTCTCTGGCGGTGTGAGGCAACAGTGCTAACCACTGTGCCACCGTGCTGCCCAAAGTTTCTTACATTTCAGTTTAGAGCAATAGATTACAGCAACTGGCGAGGGATAATAAATGGGTTTCTTTAGACTTTAAGTGTTCTTCACTGCACAGAAAAGAACATCACATCCCCTTTCAGACAACTGAGAGTTTCTGGCTATCTCATTCACACCACAAGCTTTTCAGCTACCTGGGAGCCAATCACATAGTTGCCAACAAGCAGAAGGCCTTTGCCATCAATAACTGGCGTTCACTGCATAGATCTACCAACTATTTGATAGTCAGATCAATCAAAATGTGTACACACTCCCTGATGCTGCTTCATCTGCATCTAAACTTCTGCCAGTGGCTGAACAAATACTGTAAACTGTACTTACAATAAATACCAGCAGCTTGCTTTTAAAAAGTATAGCAAATCTTCCATGACCATTGGTTTTTAAAAATCCTTTTCTCATTTCAGTCCACAATCAAAAATACAAGAAAACAAAATGATTTGGTCTTTATATCTCTGAAACAGAAACTGCCAACCTCCTTTTCAAATGGTACCCTGAAAGTCTTGGTGGTGGGTTTACCAGTGGAAGGCCACCTTCTATCCAGTGGACCAACAGATAGGGGAATGGATTACTCTTTGGAGGGTTGGTCATAGAGTCATAGAGATGTACAGCATGGAAACAGACCCTTCGGTCCAACCTGTCCATGCCAACCAGATATCCCAACCCAATCTAGTCCCACCTGCCAGCACCCGGCCCATATCCCTCCAAACCCTTCCTATTCATATACCCATCGAATGCCTCTTAAATGTTGTAATTGTACCAGCCTCCACCACATCCTCTGGCAGCTCATTCCATACACGTACCACCCTCTGCGTGAAAAAGTTGCACCTTCGGTTTCTTTTATATCTTTCCCCTCTCACTCTAAACCTATGCCCTCTAGTTCTGGACTCCCCGATCCCAGGGAAAAAAAACTTTGTCTATTTATCCTATCTATGCCCCTCATAATTTTGCAAACCTCTGTAAGGTCACTCCTCAGCCTCCGACACTCCAAGGAAAATAGTCCCAGCCTGTTTAGCTTCTCTATAGCTCAAATCCTCCAACTCTGGCGACATGCTTGTAAATCGTTTCTGAACCTTTTCAAGTTTCACAAGGAAACAATGTTAGACTACAGAGAGATTAATACACAAGGAAGAGAATTTTAAAATTTTATTTGTTTGACTGGGAGCCAGTGTAGGGTAGCAAGTAGGGGATGATAACTAAATGGGAAATGATGTCAGTTGAGAAACAGGCAGCAGGGTTGTGAATTATTTCAGATTAATGGGAGTAGAATGGAAGAGACTCAACAAAATTTGTTTGGATTAAGGGAGTTTAGTGTAATTTAGCAACAGATAAGAGGGGTAAATTTGTCTTAAGCTAAGAGTTAAAAAAATAAGTTGACTTTGTGAGGGTGTGGTTGTGTTCAGAATCTAAACTTGGGAAAAACTATTTGGATAGTCATCACGTGGACTACACCAGCTTGAGAAGACATCTCATCACCAACTTATTAATGGCAAATGGGTATGGATAATAAATGCTGGCCTAAACATCAACAATTCTATCCCAACACTTACTTAATGAAATAAAAGATCTGGAGATTTTTCTGACACTGATGCTAACGACCATGAGAGATAAGGATCCCAGGATGGGCAGTCAGCACTGATTGGAGGAGTAAGCGAGGTGAGGATCCCTGGACGGACAGTCAGTATCGATTAAAGGAGTAAGCGAGTTGTGGACCCCGGGTCGGGCAGTCAGTATCGATTAGAGCAGCAAGCGAGGTGAGTATCCTGGGACGGGCAGTCAGTATCGATTAGAGCAGCGAGCGAGGTGAGTATCCCGGGACGGGCAGTCAGTATCGATTAGAGCAGTGAGCGAGGTGAGTATCCCGGGACAGGCAGTCAGTATCGATTAGAGGTGTGAGTGAGGTGAAGTTCCAGAACATTCATATTTTAATTTGCACCCTCAGCTTCTCATCCTTGTCAGACTCCTTGAATTAAAATAAATACAATCCAACCTTGCCAAACTCCTTCATGCCTCAAGTGACCCATAATCTGTTTGTCTTGCCCACTCACTTGCTGTCTCTTCTAATTCTATTGTGGAGTGCCAGTCTTGGACTGGTGTTGACAAAATTACAAATTACACAACAACCGTGGGTTGGCATGGTGGCTCACTGGTTAGGACTGCTGCCTCACAGCGCCAGGGACCTGGGTTTAATTCCCGCCTTGGGCGACTGTCTGTGTGGGTTTGCTCCGGGTGCTCTGGTTTCCTCCCATAGTCCAAAAATGTGCAGGTTAGGTGAATTGGCCATGCTAAAATTTGCCTGTAGTGTTAGGTGCATTAGTCAGGGTTAAATGTAGGGGAATGGGTCTGTGTGGGTTGCTCTTTGGAGGGTTGGTGTGGACTTGTTGGGCCAAAGGGGCTTGGTTCCATACTGTACATCTAAACTAAAACTAGGATGTTGTCCCAACAGGTTTATTTGGAAGTACTAGCTTTCAGAGCACTATTCCTCCATCAGGTGGTTGTGGAGCAATATCATGAGACACAGAATTTATAGCAAAAGATTACAGTGTCATGTAACTGATATGATATATTGAACAAACCTCGATTGCTGTTAAGTCTTTCATCTTTTAGAATGGATTCCAGGTTTCGGTTCATTAATATGTAAATCCCAGAACTCTTTTAAAGCACATTCTCAAGATAACTTTAAGGTTTTATATTTAAAGAAAAGTGACATCTCAGCTCAGACATTGGATTAAAGGTGGGGATTAGAGTCTGTCTGTATCCCAATCTTGAGTCGGACTGGTTCAACTTACAAAATGTTCCATGGATTGACTGCCTGCAGACTGTGTGCTGTTTCAGCAAAGTAGAATGTATCTGCAAATATAATTCTGCAAATGCAAATTCACCCCATAGACTTCTATGTATGTGAGCGTGAGTGTGTGCATGTGTGTGTTAGCGCATGTGAATGTGTGTTTGCGTGTGAGCATGACGGACTATAAACCTGTGAGAGGGTGTGCGCATGGATGTGTGTGAGAGAAAGAGACAGGGTGTGCATGAGTGTGTATGTAAGAGTGTTTTTTGCGCGTGTGTGTAAGTGAGTGTATAGTATAGTGAATCAAAGTTTTAAAAACTTACACAGAACTCCCCCATTTCTGTCTTTCTGAACCAGGTTGACCAAAAGCACAGACCAGGTTTCTGTACTTAACAAGAATTACTGAATATTACAAATCATTCGACTCTAACTATATATAAACAATTGCAAACTGTTGACATAAAGCTTTCCTAGTTAAGACTCTAACCTCCTTATAAATTCCCCTCTCCACACAGATAGAAACAGACAAGGAACATAGTTAAATGGATCCAAAGAATAAAGCACAAAGAACCTTAAAGCACAGGAACAGGCCCTACAGCCCTCCAGGCTACGCCGATCCAGATCCTCTATCTAAACCTGCTGCTATTTCGATATCCACCCTGTCTACACCTCTTGTGACTTTGTAGGCCTCAGTCAGGCCCTCAACCTCAGTCTTTCCAATGAAAATATTCCTAATCTACTCAACCTCTCCTCATAGCTAGCACCCTCCACACCAGGCAACATACTGGTGAACTTCCTGCACCCTCTCCCAAGCATCCACATCCTTTGTTAATATGGTGACCAGAACTGTACGCAGTATTCCAAATGTGGCTGAACCAAAGTCTTATACAACTGTAACATGACCTGCCAACTCTTGCACTCAGTATCCCATCCAATGAAGGAAAGCATGCTGTATGCCTTCTTGATCCCTCTACTGACCTGCATTGCCACCTTCAGAGAACAATGGGCCTGAACACCCAGATCTCTCTGTACATCAATTTCCCCAGGACTTTTCCACTTACTGTATAGTTTGCTCTTGAATTGGATCTTCCAAAATGCATCACCTCACATTTGTCCGGATTGAAATCCATCTGCCATTTCTCTGCCTAACTCTCCAACATATCTATATTCTGCTGCATTCTCTGACAGTCCCCTTCGCTATCCACTACTCCACCAATCTTAATGTCATATGCAAATTTGCTAATGAGACAACATACACCTTCCTCCAAATCATTTATGTATATCACAAACAACAGTGGTCCCAGCACAGATTCCTGTGGAACATCACTGGTCACAGGTCTCCATTTTGAGAAGCTCCCTTCCACTATTACTCTGTCTCCTGTTGCCCAACTAGTTTTCTATCCACCTAGCTAGTACACCCTGGGCCCCATGCGACTTCACTTTCTCCATCAGCCTACCGTGGGGAGCCTTATCAAACGCCTTACTAAAGTCCATGTATATGACATCTACATTCCTTCCCTCATCAATCAACTTTGTCACTTCCTCAAAGAATTCTATTAGGTTTGTAAGACATGACCTTCCCTGCATAAAACCATCAATGATTAGCCCATTTTCTTCCACATGGGTATATATCCTATCCCTCAGTAACTTCTCCAGTAGCTTCCCTACCACTGACGTTAGGCTCACAGGTCTGTAATTACCTGGATTATCCCCGCTACCTTTCTTGAACAAGGGGATAACATTAGCAATTCTCCAGTCCTCTGAGACCACACCCGTGTTCAAGGATGCTGTAAAGATATCCGTTAAAGCCCCAGCTATTTCCTCTCTCACTTCCCTCAGTAACCTGAGACGGCTCCCATTTGGACCTGGGATTTATCCACCTTATTGCCTTTTAGAATACCCTACACTTCCTCCCTCCTTATGCCGACTTGACCTTGAGTAATCAAGGATCTATCCCGAACCTCGACATCTGCCATGTCCCTCTCCTCAGTGAATACTAATGCAAAGTAATCAGTAAGAATCTCACCCATTTTCTCTGACTCCACGCATATCTTTCCTCATTTGTCCTTGAGTGGGCCACCCTTTCCTTTGTTACCCTCTTGCTCCTTATACATGAATAAAAGGCTTTGGGGTTCTCCTTAACCCTGCTCTCTAAGGATATCTCATGACCTATTTTAGCCCTCTTAAGACCAATTTGAGACAAGGAATTACAGCCAGATATTCTTCCAAAGCCTCAACTGTCTTCAGTTGCCTAGACCATATGTACACATCCTTTATCCTCTTATGGCAAGAAAACCTAGAAAGGCCGTTCAGTGGTCTCTGTCCATGACGATTGCCAAAATGATCTTTGAGCTAATCAGAACGTGACTTCTCTATCTTCTTTCTCCAGATACTCTCATCTATTTTCAGGAGATATAGGGCTACTGGTTTCTACTTGTCACAGCTTACAGCAACTGGAATGGGGTAATAAACTAGTGATCTTCAGACCTGAGATGCCTTTCACTACAGTGGAGACAACCTTGCCTTTATGGCAATCTGGTTGCCTATGACTATCTCATTCACATCCCCAAGCTGGTCATCTATCTCATATCGATCACATCACTATTTGCCTTTATAATCAATAACTGGTCACTGGTTAGCTGCTTATTGCCAGCTGAAATTTCAATCATACCTATATCCCGGCTCCAACTTCCATTATTACTTGAACAAGCAGCTTTGTAAAAAGTACTTACAATGAGTGTCAGGCTATTTGTTTTTAAAAAGTGTAACAATCCTTCGTTTTTTTTTAAAAAAGTGATTTTCCCATTTCAGTCATTACAGAATTCCCATTAAAGAAAACTAGAAAAGAATTCACAGAGCATCAGGAAGAGGTTTAAAGTAGGGTTTGGAGATGGGGGGCGGGGGGAGGTGTCAGCTGTAGTGGAAATTTGGTATATATCTTCCGTTGCTCCTGTTGTTAACACTTATTATCATTCCCAGTGTGCTTAGAAACCTGGCCCTTCATGACTCTTTCTCTTCTCCTCCGATGTTAAGACTAAAAACATTGTACAAAAGAACCACATATGACACTAAAAATGGAAGCCTCCTTCCTACACAAAGAAGTCAGGAGAATGATAATCTAATCTGAACTAAGGCCAATTAAGAAGTTCAAACTGTCCGCAGGTACCTTGGACGAGTACACCACTAGCAAGTGTGTGGAAGCAACCATATTGAGGAAATCAATCCAGGTGTTCACCAACAGGAAACCCTGGATGTATCAGGACACGCAGAACCTGCTAAAAATCAGGTGTGAGGCCTTCAGATCAGGAGACCCACTCAAATATAAGGAATCCAAGTTTGACCTTCACAGAGCCAAGAAGACAGCAAAGGACCAATACCGATCCAAACCAGAGACCCAGATAGATACCTGGCGGCTAGGGCAAGGACTGAATGACACCAAAGGTTTTAAAAAGAGACAGTGCAAGATAGCAGACGATAACATAACCCTCCCAGATCAAGTCAATGCCTTCTATGCTCGCTTTGAGCAGAATTTTGGCGGAGAGGTAACACCTAGTCCGACAAGTCCTAATGAACCTATCCCAACAGTCACTGCATCAGAGGTTTTTCTTCATGTGAATCCAAGGAAAATGATGGGATCAGACGGAGTACCAGGCCATGCACTAAGAGCATGCACAGATCAACTGGCAGAGGTCTCCTCGAACATCTTCAACCTCTCCCTGCAGCAGGCCACTGTCCCTGCCTGTTTCCAGAGGGGCAACATCATGCCTGTGCCTAAGAAGGCTCGTGCAGCATGTCTCAATGACCACCACCCAGTGGCCCTAATTTCGGTGGTCACGAAGTGCTTTGAAAGGCTGGTCATGGCATTCATCAACTCCAGGCTCCCCACTACTCTTGACCCACTCCAACTTGCCTATTGGACCAACAGATCCACATCAGATGCCATATCACTTGCATTTCACTCCTCCCTAGAACATCTTGACACCAAGAACAGCTATGTAAGAATCCTACTCATTGACTACAGTTCAGCCTTCAACACTATTATCCCCTCGAAACTAATTACTAAACTCAGTGATCTCGGACTAAGCCTCACTCTCTGCAACTGGATCCTCAGTTTCCTGACTGACAGGCCACAATCAGTGAAGACTGGGGACAATATTTCATCCTCACTAACGCACAACACTGGTGCCCCCCAGGGGTGTGTACACAGCCCTTTACTGTACTCACTGTATACCCATGGCTATGCCACTAAATACCAGACTAATGCCATTTAGAAGTTTGCTGATGACACCACCATAGTCAGTCAAATCTCAGATGGCGACCTAACAGACTACAGATGGGAGTTGGAAGACCTGGAAAAATGGTGTACTAGAACAACCTTGCTCTCAATGCCAGCAAAACCATGGAACTCATTATTGACTTTAGGCAGGATGTTACTCATGCCCTCCTACACATTAACAGCACAGAGGTGGAATGAATGGAAAGTGTCAAGCTCCTGGGAGTGGTCATCCAAAACAAGCTTTCTTGGACTCTTCATGTGGATGCACTGGTTACAAAGGCCCAACACTGTCTCTTCTTCCTCAGGCAGCTGAAGAAATTTAGCATGACGGCGGGTACCCTTGGCAACTTTTATAGGTGTGCCATCGAGAGCATTCTGTCTGGGTGTATCACTACCTGGTATGGCAACTGTACCATTCAAGATCGAAGATGGTTACAGAGAGTGGGGAACTCAGCCCGGACAATCACAAATGCCAATCTCTGTACACATGACAATAAATTCAATTCAATTCAATTCAATTCATTCATTCAAGTTCCAAGCCTGGGTCAAAGATTGCTAACATTTTTACTCATTTATCTTACCCCTCCCATCCTCCACATTCTGGATCATGGGGACAATAAATGATGTTTCTTCCAATATGAAATCAGAAGTGGAAATGTTTGCTGATAATTGGACGATGTTCAGCACTATTCATGATTCCTCAAATACTGAAACAGTCCCTGACCAAATGTGACAAGATCTGGATAATATCCAGGTTTGGGCTGACAAGTGGCAAGTAATGTTCGTGCCACACCGATGCCAGGCAATGACCATCTCCAATAAGAGACAATCTAATCACCATCACTTGATGTTCAATGATGCTACCATCACTAGCAACATCCTGGGGGTTACCATTAACCAGAAACTCAGCTGGACTCATCACATAAACACAGTGGCTGTAAGAGCAGGTCAGAGGCTAGAAATGCTGTGGTGAATAACTCAACTTACCAAAGCTTGTCCACCACCTATGAGGAACACGTCAGGAGTGTGATGGAATACTCCACACTTGCACGGATGGTACAGCTCCAACAACACTCAAGAAGCTTGACACTATCCAGGTTGAAGCAGTCCACTTGATTGGCACCACATCCACAAACATCCACTTCCTCCATCATCGACACTCAGCAGCATCAGTGTGTACTATTTACAGGATTCAATACAGAGATTCACTAAAGATCTTTAGAAAGCACCTTGCAAGACCCTGGTCACTTCCACCTAGAAGGACAAGGGCAGTAGATATATGGGAGCTCCATCATCTCCAAATTTACCTCCAAGCCACTCAACAACCTGATTTGGAAATAAATTGCCATTCTTTCACTGTTTCTGGGTCAAAATCCTGAAGTTCCCTACCTAACGGTATTGTGGGTCAACCTACAGCATGTGGACTGCAACAGTTCAAAAAGGCAACTCACCACCATCTTCTCAGGTAATACAATGCTGGCCCAGCCAGCAATGTCCACATCCCACAAGTGAATGAAAAAAACAACCTGAATGCCAGGGGTACCACTCACCAATATTGCCAACCTCTGCAGCACCCTCTCCCTTCACCTGTCCCCAGTCCTGACAGCCTGTCCACAGTATTAAAACAGAGCAATCTCCACCTGACCCCACATAATTGGGTAATTTCTGTGTTAGGTCACACAGGTGAAGTTGGATGGCACTCACACGGGGACGGTGGTGAATAGGTTTAACAAATTGCCTGATAATTCTGCTTTATTGGTGAAACAGCTCAAGGAGCATAAGCAAGTAAGAACATTTATTGACAATTCTCTGTGTACCAGGGCCAAATGTACAGACACGATTTGTTGTACTTAGGCCTTTCATAACTTATCCAGTTATTTTAAGAATAAGTGAGACATGTGACCTTAATAAGGAGGAAAAAGGGGTATATCTAAGGGAGGCAGACAGTAAAATAGTTAAGATAATTTAACAGAATTACAAATTCCACAGCAGAACCAAAATACAATACTATAGGAACATGAATATCCACAAACACTTTGTTCAAGGTCTCAGTTCTTTTCACTTTACCTGGAAATCATCTCTTCTGCATGTTGTGTTCCTCCGTAGTGGCCTAGTTTCACTGATGATAGGGTATTAGTGCCGAGATCAAGACATCCTGCTGTGCTGAGGGGTAACGGTCGAGTCTGAGTAGGTTGTGGGAGATAGATACGCTCGCCGATTCCTATCCACATTGTCAGTATGACACTGACAACAAAGCCGGATAGTGCACCCTGCAATCGAATAGACAGTCATCAGGTCAGTGACAATGTTTAACATCAGCATTGTAAAACAGTAACAAAACTTAGCAACCAGATTCCACCTTGAGGCCACACCAAAGCAGCGTACTGAGAGCCATAGTCCTTCTTGATACTCCTTTAGACAAGGCTTGTGATCTTAGGGTTTTACCCCATATTCTCAAATTCCATCTTAACCCAAAGGAAGCCAAATTTTTCACACCCTCGTGAAAGGCCAGATAGTGGGTCAGATGAACAATAGCTGTCTGCATCTAGGTGATTTTCTTGGAGCCTTCCAATTGCAAATAGCATTTTAGCTGCTCCTCTGTTAGTGACACCAGCATTGCAGGCTGCAGTGGTGATACAGAAGCTGCCTGTCACTGGTCAGGTTTCCCTCTCAATCCTCACAGCCTCATGCAGCCAGAGGACAGCTTCCAATGTCATTCCAGGCCGAGGCATGACAGTCTGCCTCCACCACTGACAGTGAAGGAGGAGTACAATACAAAGCATTCAAAGGATCTAAATCTGGTATTTGATGATGGTATTCGGTGATCATAGGAATTAGTGTCTGTTTGAAAACACACACCCAGCACTCCTGTATCTTGGTCCAGTGAACACACAGACCTAGCACTCATAGTATCAGGTCCTAGTGAATACACAAACACAGCACTCACCACATCACATAAAATGAATGCACCCATCGAGTACTCAAAGTAATGATACTTGGTGATCATATGTATATCTTTATGAAATAGACTTTGAACTTCCTTTTTTATAGAACATCATGTTCATGACCATGAGTGTCTCGGTGTACTGATATGTTTGTGTAGGTGGCAGTTAGTCAGGGCCTGTTTGACAATGAAATCTGCAATGATAGGAGGGACTTTTTTGGTCTGTGTATTCACTCAGTAACTGCTTAGTGTGTACTCACTGCAATATAACAGTTGAATACTGGGTATGAGTATTTCCTGGGATGTGGTACAGTGAACGCTGAGTATGTGCATTCACTGGGATGTATTACAGTGAGTTCACGATATATCTATTCACTGGGATTTAGGGCGTCAGTTATTGCATCAGGTTAGGGTTCTACATGCTTGTTGACAGATTTGGTCACACTGGAAAGTATTTGTCCCTAGAGTCATAGAGATGTACAGCTCGGAAACAGACCCTTTGGTCCAACCCGTCCATGCCGATCAGATATCCCAACCCAATCTAGTTCTACCTGCCAGCACCAGTCCATATCCCTCCAACCCCTTCCTATTCATATACCCATCCAGATGCTTTTTAAATGTTGTAATTGTACCAGCCTCCACCACATCCTCTGGCAGCTCATTCCATACACGTACCATCCTCTGCGTGAAAAGGTTGCCTCTTAGGTCTCTCTTATATCTTTCCCCTCTCACCCTAAACCTATGCCCTCTAGTTCTGGACTCCCCCACCCCAGGGAAAAGACTTTGTATATTTAACCTATCCATGCCTCTCATAATTTTATACACCTCTATAAGGTCACCCCTCAGCTGCCGACGCTCCAGGGAAAACAGCCCTAACCTATTCAACTTCTCCCTATAGCTCAAATCTTCCAACCCTGGCAACATCCTTGTAAATCTTTTCTGAACCCTTTCAAGTTTCACAACATCTTTCCAATAGGAAGGAGATCAGAATTGCACACAATATTCCAACAATGGCCTAACCAATGTCCTGTACTCAATAATCTGACCAATAATGGAAAGCATACCAAAAGCCTTCTTCACTATCCTATCTACCTGCGACTCCACTTCCAAGGAGCTATGAACCTGCACTCCAAGGTCTTTTTGTTGAGCAACACTCCCTAGGACCTTACCATTAAGTGAATAAGTCCTGCCAAGATTTGCTTTCACAAAATGCAGCACTTCGCATTTATCTGAATTAAACTCCATCTGCCACTTCTCAGCCCATTGGCCCATCTGGTCAAGATCCTGTTGTAATCTGAGGTAACCCTCTTCGCTGTCCACTACACCTCCAATTTTGGTGTCATCTGCAAACTTCCTGACTGTACCTCTTATGCTCGCATCCAAATCATTTATGTAAATGACAAAAAGTAGAGGACCCAACACCGATCCTTGTGGCACTCCACTGGTCACAGGCCTCCAGTCTGAAAAACAACCCTCCACCACCACTCTCTGTCTTCTACCTTTGAGCCAGTTCTGTATCCAAATGGCTAGTTCTCTCTGTATCAGTGAGATCTAACCTTGCTAATCAGTCTCCTGTGGGGAACTTTGTCAAAAGGCTTACGGAAATCCATACAGATCGCACCTATCGCTCTGCTCTCATCAATCCTCTTTGTTATTTCTTCAAAAAACTCAATCAAGTTTGTGAGACATGATTTCCCAAGCACAAAGCCATGTTGACTATCCCCAATGAGTCCTTGTCTTTCCAAATACATGTACATCCTGTCCTTCAGGATTCCCTCCAACAACTTGCCCATCACCGACACCACAAGCTTTGTGCAAAGTCCTACGCCATATTGTTGTTAAATTGAATTGAATTTATTGTCACGTGTACCATGGCACAGTGAAAAGCTTTGTCTTGTGAGCAATACAGGCAGATCACACAGTTAAGCAGCATAGATAAATAAATAATAGATAAACAGCGGTAAACCATGAATGCCAATTTTCCGGCAAATTTCCCAAATCATTGGAGTTTTTGTTTCATTTGTCATCAACTTCTTCTAAACTGTATTGTGGAAATCCTGATTTGGGTCCTCTCCAATGAAATGTGTGTAACTGACAATTTTACACCTCACTGTCTTTGCCCCTGCGTTGCTGCAGCACAAATGCCACAGTCATACGCCATAGAAACAGGACCTTTAGCCTACCATGTATATAGTGACCAAGAAACCCCAAAGTACACGAATCCCATTTACCTGCACTTTGGTCTAGAGCCTGCTATGCTCTGGAATTTTAAATAAAATCCAGGTGCTTCTTAAATGTTGTGATAGTACCTGTCTTCACCACCCTCTCAGACAGCATGTTCAATATTTCTACCCTTTTTTTTATAATCCCCTCTGAACCACTTGCTCCTCATTTTAAACTTGAGCCCTCTGGGTCTTAGACACAGTTGCCAACCATTGGGAAGAAATTCTCACTGTCTATTCTCTATCTCTATCAGAAATTTGTATAGTTCAATTAGATTCCCCTCTCTGCTCCAAAGGACACAAATGCAGTCTTTCGAGTTCCTCCTCATAAGTGCGGCTTTTCATCTCAGGCAACATTCTGATGAATCTCCTCTGCACCCTCTCTAGTGCAATCACATCCTTCTGACAGTGTGGTTACCCAGATCCAACCACTGAGGTACTGTGTCACCCACTTATTAGGATTAAATTCTATTTGCTATTGCTCAGCCCAATTTAATCAATATTAGACTGCAGCCTGAGATATCCTCCTCACTATGAACAACACCAACTATTTTCGTGTTCTCTGTAAACTTTCTAATTATATCCTCTACATTCACATCCAAGTATTTAATATACATAACAAATAGCAAGGATTCCAAGCACCGATTCCTGTGGTACACTGCTGGTCAGAGGCTTCCAATTACAAAAACAGCACTCCACTATTACATTTGGCCTCCTATTAGTTAGCCAGTTTGGATCCAGTTTGCCAACTCCCCATAGATTCCATGGGCTCTTATCTTTTGGATCAGCTTTCCAAATGGGACCTTGTCAAAGGCCTTAGTGAAGTCCATGTAAACTACATCAACTGCTCATCAATACATTTAGTCACCTTTTCAAACATCTCAATTAAATTAATCATACAGGATCTCTCTTGAGCAAATCTCTGCTGACTATTCCAAATCCAAATCCAAATACTGATGAATCCTGTCCTTCTGAATTTTTCCCAACAATTTCCCTACCACTAATATCAGCCTAACTGGTCTGTAATTCTGTGGTTTATTCCTGCTGCCCTTCTTGAACATTAGCAACCCCCCGTCATCTGACACTTCATTTGTAAAATATTCAACATCTCCACCAGGACCCCACTAGTCTCCTCCCTTATGCCCATTGAAATCTGGGATACATCTCATCAGGTCCTGGACATTTTAAAAACTTTATCTGTTAAAATATCTAATACATTCTCCTTATTAATTTTACTATGTTCTAGAACCTCAATATCCCAACTGAAATCCCTAGTAACAATGCCTTTCTTCCTCTGTGAATACACTGGCTCCACACACAGGTTGCTCCTTTGGTCTCTAATAGATCCCACTTTTTCCCTGGTTATCCTCTTACTCTCAGTATACTTAATAAAAGTTTTGGGGTTTTCCTTGATCCCATATGTCAAAAATATTTCGAGGCCCCTCATTGCCCTCCTAAGTTGCTTCACACAGTACTTTTGAAAGGCCTCCCCTGTTTTTAATGCGATGTATCTGATTCATTTTTTCTTTCTCAAACTTGTGATATGCCTTGACATCCACAGTTCATTGGACCTGCTGCCCTTAACCTTCATTCTTACAGAAACACACTGGTCCTGAATTCTCAATATACTACTTTTAAAAGACTTCCACTTTCCAAATGTACAGTCACCTGGAAGTAACTGCTCTCCATCTATCTTTGATAGATCCTGTCTAATGATATTGAAATCAGTCTTCCCCCAACTTAGACACTTACCTCTGCACTATCCTTATCTCTTTCCATAATAACTTTAAAACTTACGGAGTTGTGGTCACTAACCCCAAAATATTCACCCACTGAAACTCAGCCATTTGATTGGTTTCGTTCCTTAGGATTAGGTCTAGAACTGCTCTGTTTCTAGTTGGATTATCTATGTACTGGCATAAAGTTATCTCCTGTATATACTTTAAAAATTCCATCCTGACCAATTCTTTTATATTAAGGCAATCCCAATTAATTTTAGCAAAGCAATCATAAGCTTGTTTCTCTCACACTTTTCTGTGATTTGCCGACTTATCTGTTCTTCTATCTCCTTCTAATTGCTGGGCAATGTGTAGTATGATCCCTTTTTTATTTCTATGCTCTACCCAGATGGCCTCATTTGAAGACCCTTATAAGATGCTGTACCCCATTACTGTAGTGATGGTTTCCTTTATCAATAATGAAATGCCTCACCTCTCTTACTCTCTCACCGATCGCATGTGAAATTTCTATAGCCTGGAATGTTAAGCTGCCAGTCCTGTACTTCCTTCAACCATGTCTTAATAATTTCAACAATATCATATTCCCACATGTTGATCAATGTTTTAAGTTCAAGGAGAAAGTGAGGACTGCAGATGCTAGAGATTAGAGCTGAAAATGTGTTGCTGGAAAAGCGCAGCAGGTCAGGTAGCATCCTGCTCGATTCTCCTGCTCCTTGGATGCAGCTCCAATGTTTTAAGTTCATCAGCCTTCCTGTCAAACTCCTTGCATTAACATAGATACTTCAATTTTCTGGACCTCCCATGTGCCTTAACCAAGCTTTTCCATCTACTGTTCTGGCATTCCTTCTATGTATGATTGGCCCCTGCTCTCAGCTTTTCATCTACCCTGTCCCCTATCGCCCTGCCAAATTAATTCAAAAGCTCCCCAACAGCATGAGCAAACCTCCCAGCAGAGATACTGGACCCATTCCAGTTCAGGTACAACCTGTCCAGCTTTTACAGGTCCCACCTAGCCCAGTAAGTGTCTCAATGATCTAAAAATCTGAAGCCCTCCTTCCTGCACTACCTCTTTAGCCACACATTCATCTGTCCTCTCTTTCTATTCCTATACTCAGTAGCACATGGCACTGGAAGTAATTAGGAGATGACCTCGGTTGTCTTATTCTTCAAACTAATATCTAACTGCCTAAACTCCTGTTGCAGGATCTCATTTCCTTTTGATGCATGTTGCTGGTACTGACATGAACCACAACTGCTGGCTGTTCACCCTGCGCCTTCAGAATGCCCTTCAGCCTCTCTGAGACATTCCTGACCCGAGTTTCCTATCACAATAGCTCTCCCCGTCTTTTCCCTCCTCTCTTGTGTAGCAGAACCAACTGTGGTGCCACAAACCTGAGACCACCCACCCCAAAAGTATCCAAAACAGTATAGCTGTTTGAAAGATGGATGACCACAGGGGACTCCTGCACTGCCTGTGTGTACTTACCAGTCTTCCTAGCAGTCACCCACTTTTCTGCCTGTGTAGCCATTACTTGTGTGACGAGCTTACTAAACATGCTTTCTAATAAATCTCAGCATAATTAATGGTCCACAGTTAGTCCATCTGCAGCTCCAGCCAATCCATGCAGTGAATCAGGAGCTGCATCTCAGCACACTTCCTGTATACATGGTCACCATGGACAGTGGAAGTGTCTCTGATTTCCCACATCCTTCAGCAGCAGCGTCCCATGGGGGAGAATTTTCCTCCTTGAACTTTGCTGAAAATGTGTTGCTGGAAAAGCGCAGCAGGTCAGGCAGCATCCAAAGAGCAGGAGAATCAACGTTTCGGGCATGAGCCCTTCTTGAAGAAGGGCTCACGCCTGAACAACGACTCTCCTGCTCTTTGGATGCTGCCTGACCTGCTGCACTTTTCCAGCAACACATTTTCAGCTCTGATCTCCAGCATCTGCAATCCTCACTTTCTCCTCCTTGAACTTTCCCAACCAAATTCAATAAATTAGGAACTAATTATTCAAACTTATCCACAACTCACCAAATTCGTAAAGCTGGTTCCTAAACTGCTAATTTTCTTGCCATGTCACTTTATAAAACCTGACATCACCACTGGAGCTGTCTCTGGATTCAGTGATCCTCTCTACTCTTCTCCTGCTGCTGCTCTGACTGTGCTCCATCTGGAGCCCCTCCCCAGGCTTCTATCTGGAAGCTCTGTTGCCACTGTTCATCCCCAGGTTCATTGCACTCCACTCCTCTCCTGATAATGCTCCAATTCACCACAGATAGATTTACCGCATCATCGTCAAACAATCCTCGATGCATGAGCTGATAGTTTCACATGTGAAATGAAGCGATGACTTACCTTCATCATCAGTGTTCCTCCATTGTGTATCCTGGTTACAGTTCATAAAACATAGAACATTACAGTGTGAAACAGGCTCTTCAGTCCTCAATGTTGTGCTGGCCTGTAAAACCAATCTGAAACCCGTTTAGCCTACACTATCATCCATATGTTTATCCGATGACCATTTAAATACCCTTAAAGTTGGCGTGTCTACTACTGTCACAGGCAGAGTATTCCACACCTTTACTACTCTCTGAGTAAAGAACCTACCTCTGACATCTGTCTTCCATCTATCACCACTCAACTTAAAGCTATGTCCCCTCATGCAAGCCAACACCATCTGAAGAAAAAGATTCTCACTGTCCACCCTATCTAATCCCCTGATCATCCTGTATGTCTCTATTAAGTCACCTCTCAACTTTCTCCTAACAAAAACAGCCTCAAGTCCCACAGCCTTTCCTCATAAGACTTTTCCTCCATACCAGGCAACATTCTGGTAAATCTCCTCTGAACCCTTTCCAAAGCTTCCACATCCTCCCTATAATGCAGTGACCAGAACTGTATGCAATACTCCAAGTGCGGCCGCACGAGAATTTTGTACAGCTGCAACATGACCTCACGGCTCCGAAACTCAATCCCTCTACCAATAAAAGCTTGTATGTCTTCTTAAAAGCCTTGTCAACCTGGGTGGCAACTTTCAGGAATCTATGTACATGGATGCCAAGATCTTTCAGCTCATCTACACTACCAAGAATCTTGCCATTAGCCCAGTATCTGTATTCCTGTTACTCCTTCCAAAGTGAATCACCTCACACTTTTCCACATTAAACTTCATTTGCCACCTCTTAGCCCAGCTCTGCAGGTTATCTATGTCCCTCTGTAACCTGCAACATCCTTTGACACTGTCCACATCTCCACTAACCTTAGTGTCATCCGCTAATTTACAAAGCCATCCTGCTACACTCTCACCCAGGTCATTTATAAAAATGACTAACAGCAGTGGCCCCAACCAGATCCTTGACTGGCCCTTCCCAAACATCACTAGTAACTGAACTCCAGGATGAACATTTCCTATCAACCACCACCCTCTTTTCCTTTAGCCAGTCAATTTCTGATCCAAACTGCTAAATTACCCTCAATCCCATGCCTCTGTATTTTCTGCAATAGCCTACCACGGTGAACCTTATTAAAGGCTTTATTGAAATCCATATACACCACATCAACCACTTTACCCTCATCTGTCTGTTTGGTCACCTTCTCAAAGAACTCAGTAAGGTTTGTGAGGCAAACCCTACCCTTTATAAAACCGTGTTGACTACCCCTAATCAAATTATTCCTTTCACGATGATTATAAATCCTATCACATTTAATTCTTTCCAACACTTTACCCACAATCGAAGTAAGGCTCACTGGTCTGTAATTATCAGGGCTGTCTCTACTCCCCTTCTTGAACAAAGGGACAACACTTGCTATCCTCCAGTCTTCTGGCACTATATCTGTAGACAACGACAGTATAAAGATTAATGCCAAAGGTTCTGCAATCACCTCCCTAGCTTCCCAGAAGATCCTAGGACTTATCTATTTTCACACTTTCCAGAATGGTTAACAATTCCTCCTTATGAACCTCAATCTCGTCTAATCTAATAGCAAGTATCTTAGTATTCTCTTTGGCAACATTGTCTTTTTCTAGTGTGAATATTGATGACAAATATTCATTTAGCGCCTTTCCTATCTCCTCGGACTTCATGCACAACTTCCCACTACTGTCCTTGACTGGCTCTAATCTTATTCCAGTCATTCGATTATCCCTGACATACCTATAGTAGGCTTTAGGGTTTTCCTTGATCCCACCTGCCAAAGACTTCTCATTTCCCCTCCTGGCTCTCTTTAGGTCTTTCCTGACTAACTTGTAACTTTCAAGTGCCCTAAATGAGCCTTCATGTCTCATTTTTACAAAAGCCTCCTTATTTCTCTTGCCAAGAGATTCAACTTCTTTAGTAAACCACGACCCCCTCGCTCGACCACTTCCTCCCTGCCTGACAGGTACATACTTATCAAGGACACACAGTACCTGATTCTTGAACAAGCTCCACATTTCAATTGTGTCCATTTCCTGCAGTTTCCTTCCACATCCTATGCATCCTAAATCTTACCTAATTGCATTATAATTGCCTTTCCCCCAGCTATAACTCTTGCCCTGTGGTATATCCTTTTCCATCGCTAAAATAAATGTATTCACTATCAGCAAAGTACTCACCTACCTCCAAATCTAACATCTGGCCCGGTTCATTACCCAGTACCAAATCCAAAGTGGCCTTGCCTCTTGTTGGCCTGGCTATGTACTGTGTCAGGAAACCCTCCTGCACACATTGGACAAAAACTGACCCATCTAAAGTACTCGAGCTATAACGTTTCTAGTCAATATTTGGAAATTTAAAGATCCCATAACAACTACCCTGTTACTTTCACTCCTATCCAGAATCACCTTTACATTCCGTTCCTCTACATCTCTGGAACTTTTTGGAGACTCTCTGCATGAATGGATACATGGACTAGGACAACGTGAGGAGGAAGATGAAAACTTGAGAAGAGCATGGGGACATCAGCTGTCGTCTGTAAGGGTGAGGTGAAACGGGATTTGAAAAATAGCTGGCATAGTGTGGAAGCTGTAAGCTGTAGGTAAGGCTTGCAGCAGTGCTAAGTGTAGGAAAGTGAAGTGAAACATATGAATGACGGGTAGGAGGGTTGATTGATAGAGATCAGTGATAGTGGTGTGGTAATTTGAACAGTATCTATGTGGTTCCACTGGTCAAATATGATAATGCTTTCAATGAACCTGACAACTTGCTTCCTTTCATTCATTCATGGAATATAGATATCATTAGCAAAAACATTGTTTTTGCTCCTTAGTTGCCACAAGTTAGTTAAGAGTCAGCCACATCGCTGTGAGTCTGGAATCACATGTACTCCAGACCAGGTAAAGACAGCAGAGTTTTGTCCTTAAAGGGTATTAGTAACCAGATGGGTTTTTTAATGACAACAAACAATGGTTAAGTACCATTGTTATTATTAGGCCAGCTTCTGAATCCAGATTTGTATTGGATTCAAATGTCACCTGAATATTATATTGGGGTTCTGGATTAATAGTCCAGTTTCAGTACTACTACAGGCCTCCTTACCCATACAGTGAGGTCAGTATACAAACAGCACACCACTACATCCCCTTGGACAGGGCTATAACACCTGTCAGTGAACTGTGGTTGTCTTTTCTCACTACTCTTTTATTCTCTATCTGTAGGGTATGCTGTCTTCAATATGGAAATAGGACATCTCTCGTCTTTTTCACTTCCTCTTTCAAGATATTCGTTACAGTATGAGAAAACCTGGGTGTATGCTCTCAGCCATTATTAGCCACTGCTTTGTGTGTTGCACTATTCAAAATGGTCTTGCCACTTCCAGCAGTCACAGTGAAACTTCTTTACAAGAGGTTCAGATTAGATTTAAGCAGTGCAGGATACATTTAAGTGTAGGCGAATTTAAAATATCTGTTAGCAGACAACACTATTGGGCACTCTGCCTTTGTATGCCTGGCAATCTGGACTAACTGCAATATAGAGTGAGCAAGCAGCGCAATGTTTGCAATGTGTTCTGTATTCTCTTTGAGTAATGTGGATAATTCCACATTGTGATTCTCATGCCTGTTTTTGAGGCTACCTAATTTAACCCCGAGTTAATGAATACCAACTGTATAACTCCATAAAAAACGGCATCTGATTATCTCACTATTTGAGTGCTAACCCTATTTGAATGCCTCCAGACAAATTCCAACAATGCTAATCAACAATGACGTCCAAAAGTGTGTGTTAAATCTATTGTGAAGTATGATAGTCCTGTAAAAGTTAATGTTGGAGACTGTATAAAGTTCTAGCCATACAGGCTTGGGTCTGAATAAGACAGAAGATCCTAAATCTTGTGAAGATCCAAACGTTTCTTATTCTCTTAGTCTCTCAATGTTCAAGTATTGCTGAGAAGACACATCTTGTCAAAACGTTTTCTCTTGCTAAATCAGGACAATTCACAAGAATATCAAAGTCAAGGGAAATCAATACTTATACTGCTTGACAGAAGAATGCATATTGATTGGCAAGTGCATTCTGATTGGTAGAGGTGCTGCTGTGGACAGTCTACGAGATAATGATGGTTAAAGTTAAACCGTCAAGTTTTGTTTAAGTTTTAAACCAGACAAGTTGACTCTGACTGAGCCACATATTGTCTTGAGATATGAACCAGGAAACGATTCTTACGTATTGCATTCTTTCTTCCGAAAAGAACAGGACTCTGTATATTAATTAAATTTATCTTCCAGTACTTGCCTCAGTTTATGGCCTGAGAGAGAACCCCAAACTAATCAAACCCATCATTCTTTGTACAATCAGAATTATGTAACAAATGTTGTCCAGTTGCAGAATCATGCCCATGTTGGACACTGCATTGTGAATTTTGGAAGCATGGGCTAGTTGGCTGCAGTCAGCAGTTTGCTTGTTGCTCTTGGGTGCCATCTACCATCTTTGGCATGTGCAGTCTACATACTTAGCATTCACACCAGTGTTGAAATTCATAAATCACACTGGCCAGTGAGAGGCCAATATATCTTTTTCAGCAATACTCAAGTGCTTTACTGCCAAACTGCTATTCATCTAATTAATGTAACTCATACCTGATTGATATAATGCAAAAAAGTTACAAATTGTTTAAGATAAGAGCCTCTTTCTGTTCAAACCCAATAATGGTTATATCTTGATTACTGTAAACTGAACTGGCCCTGAGAACCAGTCCAGAAAAAAGGATTGGTAGCAGCATTTTACGTATAAATACACCTAAAACCAGGTATCACATCACCATGGGTACATATGAACACAGAAAGGAAGTAAACCATTTCGTTTCTCAGACCTGTTCTACTGCCATTCATTGAGATCATGACTAATCTGAAACCAAATTTCATATAAATAACCTTAACCTTGGTCTAATAAAACTCTAACCGTCAATCTCATTTTTAAAATTTGCACCTGATCCAACATCAATTACCATTTATAGAAGAGAAATCCAAATGATCCCATCATGTTTTCTAATTTCACTCGAGAAAGGTTAAAATGGTTGTAAACATTAGGCCATTGTCCCTTGTCCTGACTCTCTAAGCAGCAAAAATAGTTTGTTTCTGTCTTCCCTACCTATTCACATTTTTGGCATGGAAACTTCAAACAAATCACTCTTTAACTTACTAAATTCTAGAGAACATAACACTATCTTGTATAATTTCACCCTTAGAATTATTTCTGAAAAATCAAAGATCCAGTCCCTCCAAAAGTGTGGTCCCCAGAACTGTTCACAATTATCCGGGTGCAGTTAAACCAAGGCTGTGTATAGTAGATGCCTGGCATATTGCTTTGTATTCTACAACTTCCCTGATTTGCTGTACATTTTCTCACTGTTACTTCTTGATGTACCTGGATCTCTTGGGACTTCCATGAATTTTACTTCTTTACCCCATTTCCCTATTTATTCTTGATCTTTCCATTTTAGTTCCAGAGGACTT
Source organism: Hemiscyllium ocellatum (assembly GCF_020745735.1). Classification (NCBI taxonomy): domain Eukaryota; kingdom Metazoa; phylum Chordata; class Chondrichthyes; order Orectolobiformes; family Hemiscylliidae; genus Hemiscyllium; species Hemiscyllium ocellatum. The sequence goes on from NC_083426.1 coordinate 48,872,873, forward strand.
GTACAACCCCTTGATGAACCCCTGATGTCTGGCAGGTACTTACAACTGAATTAGCATAACGGAATAGCATGCCTAGAAGGAATATCCCGAGCAATGGACCTCCAAGAATCCCAAAAATAGTGAGAGCCGCCTGGAAAACAGAAGAGATAATAGAGGGTTGACATTTGTCTGTGACAGAGCAATGCAAAGCAGTTTTAACAGGACAAATCACTGACACCAGTGACAGTTACCAGATGTATTTTACATTCCTCTGCCTCTCAGTTTAAAATAGGTTTTAACCCTTTGGCTGCAGATGTCACCAGAATAACTAGTTACCTTTGATCCTGAGGTAAATTGTTTGCTCCGATGTCCTGCTGCAGCTCTGGAATTAGAATATTTTAGTGACATTTCCTGTTCTCTATTAAACTTTCTTCCTCCTGAAGGAACTGTCTCTAACAGTCCTGAGTATTAATTTATTGAAAGCCCTGAATCATAAAATGTTTCTTCATAGATATGCATTTCAATGTAATATTATAACAATTGGGGTTGAACCCAACACAAACTGGCAGCAGATGAAATAAGCAGAGCTTTAGCACATTCTGGGGGCAAGAATGGAAGCGGGCACACAGTTTCATGTCACCAACCAGTGTGCCAGTTTCTTAACTCAATTCTACACCAGTGTCAGCCTCCAGGTCTCTGCATGTGGTGAGGGACAGTTCAGCTGCATAGAAACAACCTCCATACTGCAGACCAGGGATCAATATGCCAGGTAGACTTAGAGGCCCCGTGGTCTGCTTGAAGTGCAGCAGCGGGTCTCCCATCACAATGGTGGCCTGACTGCAGAGACCATTAGGCGAAAGTGAGGACTGCAAATGTTGGAGATCAGAGTCTAGATTCGAGTGGTGCTAGGAAAGTACAGCGGGTCAGGCAGCATCTGAGGAACAGGAAAATTGATGTTTTGGACGGGGCCTTCATCAGGAAACAGCATGATGAAGGGCTTTTGTCCGAAACGTCGATTTCCCTGTTCCTTGGATGTTGCCTGCAGAGGCCACTGCATATTTTAAACATGAAATGTTTGCAGAGAGGATGCCACCATTTTGAAGTGCCCTCTCCATCTCACTTATCTGCAATGTTATTCTGCTACTTTCAAGATGATTAACTTCCTGTTAGCCCTCGAGCCTTGAGAGGCACTCATCAATGGATGGCAAACCCACCTCCTGGGCCAGCAAATGGCCAAATCAGGGAAGATCACAATGAGTAATTATCTCCCACAATAAGTGCAATTCTATTCCCCATTTGAGCCTGACAGCGAAGTTCAGAGGCGAAAGTGAGGACTGCAGATGCTGGAGGTTAGAGTTGAGATTAGAGTGGTGCTGGAAATGCACAGCGGGTCAGGCGCATCCGAGGAGCAGGAAAATCGACGTTTTGGGCATGAGCCCTTCATCATTCCTGCCAATAAGATGGCAATAAACACAAGGTACTAAGAAATAGCATAAAATAATTGCAAGCTTCAAATCATGGGGATAAGGGTTCAAACTATTACCTGTTAGGAAATTTCTCAGCACACAGACTGTATCAACTCAAGAAGACAGCTCACTACCACCTCAAGGGCAATGGTGGATGTACAATAAATGCTGGCCCAGCCAGTGATGCTCACATCCCATTGGTGAATCAAAAAAAACCTTAGCAAACGCTAAGTTGAAGGCCCAGTAAGGGATGGGTTTAAAGTCTGACCCAGACAGTGACACCCATATACCATTAATTTATAACAAATTCACTACTTCTGGTAAATGAGTAAGAGTCCTTTATTCAGCAGTAGGAACACAGAATATTCTCCATCCGTGCAGGAATTCGTATTTGTATGGGTCTTCTGAGGAAGAAAGTGTAATTGGAATTTGCGAACCTAGCGATATTGTCAGCCTCAAAGCTTTCAGCGAGAAAATCTGCAGCTCAGATTGATGGAGTTAACAATTTACTTTCTATGGATGTAACAATCTTCTCAGATTTCTCAATTAAGCTTCTCATAAGGCAGATCTGTAGTCCTAAACTGGCAATCTGTGAGAATCTGACCACTGGAGACTGGCATGACAAACGGAAACTTCACACTGGTACAGTAGGAACCTGAGATGTGAGTAATTAATGTGCATTGTTGGCAAATACATCATGATTTCTCAGCTAATTTGTGAGCTCGCGAGAATGGCTATTTCAATTAAGAGAATATTGTATGTGCAACGGCCAGCCATGCTGATGAAGGCTAAAATTCAGCAGAAGTGTAGTTACATCTATAAACACAGAAGAATCCTACCTGTAGGATGCCACCCATCACAGAGGTCAATGCAGCCATTGCAATGCAGATGATTCCATACATGAAGCCTATGAAGCAAATGAATAGCTGGTGTAGAAGAGTATATCCCTGTTAAATGCAGCATATCCACGGTCACACACTGAGATTTACGATTTTCTTAATTAAATAGGCTCAATAAGAACCTCTCATGAAGATTGTCCTATACTTGGCAATTTGAAATAATTCACCAATGGTCCATTGTGAATAACAATGAAAGGTCTCATTGAGTTAATATTGAGTTTCCCAATTGGTCATTTCTCGTGAACCAGGCACATATCACTTACAAGTAAAAGCAGTGTGATGATAAAAATGGTTCAAATGTGTTCTGAAAATTGATAGTACATTGTACAAACCACCATCAAAGCTATCAAGAGCTGATGGGTTATGTCAGGCAGGAACAATTGCAAGCTTACATTGATTTTCAGAATGTACAGCTTACGAGTGGAGGGAAAGTCTGAAAGACAAAGACATTTTTAAGGTTTTGAGGTCTCAGGAAAGAATGAATTTGATGCAAAAATACTGAACCTTCAGCGCAGATTGGTCTTCATTTCTTAGTTGAGAACTGGATCAACTCATACCAGGTCTACTTCCCACTTGGAAGTGATTTCTGCATATATCTGATCATTTGTAGCCATGAAATCACACTTACTGAGCCCCTTTGAGATCCAAGCAAGTTTCATCTCTGACAAATCGGTGAAAGGTTTGATGACGTCTGCCACTGTGACAGCAGCCAATGCATTGATGCTGGAGGAAACCGTACTGGAAACATCAATAAAATGAGATCAGGACTTTTGATACTAAAGGAACAATATAAGAGAGAGATCAAATGGAAGGGACTTGGATGTTAACATCAAGGATTATTGAATGGAATCAGAGTTACAGTACCTCAAAGTCCCACTATATGCAGCTGCCACAAAGAGTCCTGGAACACCAGGATAATCCCTCAGAATATCCATCACCAGGTATGGGAGCAACTAAAACACAAGAGTATAACAACCTGATTTAGTGCACTAAGATCCATTTACAGGGAGCCTTTTCTACCCCTTATTATATGGGGAATTACGAAAGAATACTATCCACTATTCAAGCAAAATCCTACCCAGTTTGCTCAAGCAAGCTCCTGAAAAATACTGTCCAACTCAATCTTTAATGTTTTTGGAGAACAGTGCAGTCTTTGTGAAAGAAAAACCCTCTACCTCAGGCTGTCAAGTGAAAAGCCAAGGGAATGCTGTCACTCAAGCAAAATCTAGTAAAACCTGGAAATGTCCTGGGACTTCTCCATACTTATCTCGTACACTTGTAACTTTGGTTTGGACCAGTCAGAAGGACAGAAGTGTCCCTTAAATAAGTACTGACTGGCATTCCCCAGGAATACCCCATAAATTGATACAGACCTTGCAGCTCCACCTTATTCTATAGTTATGGGATATTCCTCGTGAATCATGTTTGGTACTCACTTAAGACTCTTTACAGGGAAATGTCATTTGTCACATGTGAATTTGAGGGGTATTTCTGGGATTGTTTTCCATTCAGAGTCTTAGGAATTTCAGTTGGCTCTGATACTAGGTCAGTTTACCGGTATCCATTGGGGCTGGAAGTAGGAGAAGGGTAACCACAATGGTTGGGACTGGAATGTGGGGACAACTGTGTGATTTATTTATAAATGAGATACACAGTAATATCATCTACAACAGCAACATTTAGATTTGGTTGGTTACTTTTCGGAAGGGTTTCATTGTTTTGGAAAGAAGAGGTCAAACAGCTTATCAGGAACAGTGACTTAATTCAGTATTTGTCAGAGTGGGAATACCTGGAGTATTCATGGAAGATTGTTTATACTATAATGGTTTACGACAGAAAGTATAAACATTTAAGGCCATTAGCTTGCTTTTGGCTTAGAGTACGGATTGGTTTTAACTTCGAAAACTAAGACAGTTTGACAGAGCGGCGAGGAGAGAAGGTGAGGTGAAGCGAGGGCTGCCGGGAAGGTGAGGGCTTAATTTATATTTGGGCACTGGCTAAACCCGAGTCACTACACATGTGGTATCTCCCTCCTGCCCCCACCCCCCCCCCCCTCTCCTAACCAGTAGAAAAAGACACTGTAAGGTAAGGCTTTTATCTCTTACTTACGGTTCTTTTTCATATACTTAAGTACATTGCTTGAGTTTAGTTAGTTCACATAAAGCTAAGCTTATAACAGCAGGGGATCTCAGACCCATGGCATGTGCCTCTTGTTTGATGCGGGAGAAAAAGACAGAAAAAGAGTAGGAAGGCAGTGCAAGTGGCCCCTGTGGTCATCAACAGGTATACTGTTGGGGGAGATGGCTTACCAGGAGTGGGCAGCAGTTGTTAAGATCATGGCACCGTGGCGGGCACTGCTGTTCAGAAGGGCGGGAAAAAGACTCGTAGGGTCATAGTCATAGGGGATTCTATTGTGAGGGGAGTAGATAGGCGGTTCTGTGGCTGAAAACAGGACTCCTGGATGGTATATTGTTTCCCAGGTGCACAGGTCAGGGATGCTACCGATCGGTTGCAGAGCATTCTAAAAAGGGAGGGTGAACAGCCAGTTGTCTTGGTGCATATAGACACCAACGATATAAATAGAAAGCGAGATGAGGTCCTGAAAGAAGAATTCAGGGAGCTAGGAGAGAAGTTAAAGAGGAGGACCTCAAAGGTAGTGATCTCGAGATTACTACCAGTGCTAGCCAGCGTAAAAATGAAAAAATAGGCAGGATGAACACATGGCTTGAGAGATGGTGTAGAAATCTTCGAGTAAAAAATGAGGTCTGCAGATGCTGGAGATCACAGCTGCAAATGTGTTGCTGGTCAAAGCACAGCAGGTTAGGCAGCATCTCAGGAATAGAGAATTCGACGTTTCGAGCATAAGCCCTTGGGGCTTATGCTCGAAACGTCGAATTCTCTATTCCTGAGATGCTGCCTAACCTGCTGTGCTTTGACCAGCAACACATTTGCAGATGGTGTAGAAAGGAGGGGTTCAGATTTGTTGGACATTGGGACCGGTTCTGGGGAAGGTAGGACTATTACAAAATGGATGGTCTACATCTGAATTAGACCGGAACCAATGTCCTTAGGGAGTTTTTGCTACTGCTGTTTTAAACTAATGTGCCAGGGGACTGGGAACCAGAAGAGAAAACAAGTAGGCAGCAAGGTGGAGACTGGAGACTGTAAGAATCATGAAGATAGCATTAATAAAGGGAAGGGTAGGCAGAGAGCAGATGAGCGCAAAAGAACTGGTGGCCTGAAATGCATCTATTTTAATGCAAGGAATATAGTGTGTAAGGCAGATGAACTTTGAGCTTGGATTGGTACCTGGGAGTAAGACGTTATTGCAATCACAGAGACTTGGTCGAAAGAAGGGCATGATGATTGGCAACTAAATGTTCCAGGATATAGACGCTTCAGACAGCACAGGGAAGGAAGTAAAAGTGGCGTGGAGTTGCATTGCTGGTCAGGGATGATATCATGGCTGTGCTTAAGGAGGTCACTATGAAGGTCGTGGGTAGTGAGGCATGATGGGTGGAGCTGAGAAATAAGAAGGGTGCAGTTACACTGTTGGGGTTGTATTACCGGCCTCCCAACAGTGAGCGTGAGGTAGAAGAACAAATAGGTAAACAGATTATGGAAAGATGTAGAGGCAATAGGGTAGTGGTGATGGGAGATTTTAATTTTCCCAACATTGACTGGGATACACTTAGCATTAGAGGTCTGGATGGGGTAGAATGTGAAAGAAGCATCCAGGAGAGTTTTGTAGAGCAGTATGTCAATAGTTCGATGAAGGAAGGGGCCATATTGGACCTGGTACTGGGGAATGAGCCAGGACAGGTGGTAGAAGTTGCGGTGGGGGATTTCTTTGGGAACAGTGACCATAATTCTGTAAGTTTTAGAATACTCATAAATAAAGATGAGGGTAGCCCTAAGGGAACTGTACTAAGCTGGGACAAGGCCAATTACATCAAAATTAGACAGGAGCTCGGAAATGTGGATTGGACACAGCTATTTGAAGGGAAGTCCACATTTGATATGTGGTAGGCTTTCAAAGATAAGTTAAAGATAATGCAGGGTAGGCATGTCCCATTTGAGGCAAAGGATAGGAAGGGCAAGATTTGTGAACCGTGGATGACAGGAGAAATTGTACGACTAGCCAAGAGGAAAAGGGAAGCATAAATAAGGTCTAGGCAGCTTCTAAGAACAGAACAGGCCCTGGAGGAATATCGGAAGAGTAGGACAAGTCTTAAACGAGGAATCAAGTGGGCTAAAAGGGGTCATGAAATAGCTTTAGCGAGCAGAATTAAGGAGAATCTCAAAGCATTTTATTCTTATATAAGAAGCAAGCGGGTAACTAGAGAAAGGATTGGTCCACTAAAGGATAATGAAGGAAGGCTGTGTCTCGAACCTGAGAGAATGGGTGAGATTCTGAATGATTACTTTGCATCAGTGCTCACTGAGGAGAGGAACATGATGAATCTTGAGATCAGAAATAGAAGTTTGATTAGTCTAGAACACGGCATAAGTAGGGAAGATGTGTTGGGTAGGCTAGAGGTTATTAAGGTGGACAAATCCTCAGGACCGGATGGGATCTATCCCAGGTGCTGAGGGAAGCGAGAGAAGAAATAGCTGGGGCCCTGATATCTTTGTGGCATCCTTAAATACAGGTGAGATGTTGGAGGATTGGAAGGTTGCTCATGTTGTCCCCTTTTACAATAAGGGTAGTAGGGATATTCTGGGTAACTACAGACCAGTGAGCCTGACGTCAGTAGTGTGAAAGTTGCTGGAGAGGGTACTGAGAAATAGGATCTATTTATATTTAGGAAAGAATGGACTTATCAGTGATAGGCAACATGGTTTTGTGCGGGGGAGATCGTACCTTACCAACTTAATAGCGTTCTTCAAGGAAGTGACCAAGTCGGGAGATGAAGGAAGGGCTGTTGATGTCATATACATGGACTTTAGTAAGGTGTTTGATAAGGTTCCCCATGGTAGACTAATGGAGAAAGTGAAATCACATGGTGTGCAGGGTGTTCTAGCAAGATGGATAAAGAACTGGTGGAGCAACAGGAGACAGAGAGTAGTAGTTGAAGGGAGTTTCTCAAAATGGAAAAAGGTGACCAGCGGTGTTCCACAGGGGTCAGTATTGGGGCCACTGTTGTTTATAATATACATAAATGATCTGGAAGAGGGCATTGTTGGTATGGTCACCAAGTTTGCAGATGACACGAAGACTGGTAGAGTAGCATAAAGCATAGCGGGCTGTCAAAGAATACAAGAGGAAATAAATAGACTGGAGAGTTGGGTGGAAAAGTGGCAGATGGATTTCAATCCAGACAAATGTGAGGTGATGCATTCAGACAAGACTAATTCTAGAGCGAATTATACAATGAAGGGAAGAGCCTTGGGAAAAGTTGATGAGCAGAGAGATGTGGGAGTGCAGGTCCATTGTACCCTGAAGATTGCTGCAAAGGTGGATAGAGTGGTGAAGAAGGCATATAGTATGCTTGCCTTTATTGGACGGGGTGTTGAGTATAAGAGCTGGCAAGTCATGTTAAAATGGATGTTGGTTCGGCTGCATTTAGAATACTGTGTACAGTTCTGGTTGCCACATTACCAACAGGACGTGGATGCTTTGGAGAGCGTGCAGAGAAGGTTTACAAGGACGTTGCCTGGTATGGAAGGTGCTAGCTATGAAGAGAGGTTGAGTAGGTTAGGTTTATTTTCATTAGAAAAAAGGAGATTGAGGGGGGACCTGATTGAGGTTTACAAAATCATGAAGGGTATAGACAAGGTGGATACAGACAAGCTTTTTCCCAGGGTGAAGGATTCCATAACGAGAGGTCATGCTTTCAAGGTGAGAGGTGGAAAGTTTAAGGGGGATACACGCAGCAAGTACGTCACACAGAGGGTGGTGGGCATTTGGAATGCATTGCCAGCAGAGGTGGTAGAGGCAGGCATGGTAGATTCATTTAAGATAGGTCTGGACAGATGCATGAGTAGGTGGGGAGCAGAGGGATACAGATGCTTAGGAATTGACCAACAGGTCTAGACAGTACATTTGGATTGGCTCAGGCTTGAAGGGCCGAAGGGACTGTTACTGGGCTGTAAATTTTCTTTGTTCTTATTAAAATATAGGGCAGTTTAGAGACTTGACTAGAACCAAAATATAGTTTCTCTGCTAGAAAGAAGTAGAGAATAATTTGGGGAAAGTATAATTGTCTTGTAACAGTTCATTAAACTTTTAGACCAGAAGTATTTGGTTAGAAATCTGCAGAATATTTAAACGCTGAGGAATCCTATGTTATCAGTTTTAGAGTAATAATGTAAGAAGACTTCACAGTTTACTTGACAAGAACTGAGACAATTAAACTTAAAAGATTTGATAGAGAGAGGTAATTTCCTTGGGATTTGAGTCATTGCAGTGCAGAAGTGCAGGGGGAGCTCAAGAAAGCAATTGGGAGAGCAAAGAGTGGCCATGAAAACATGCTGACAGGCAAGGTTAAGGAGGATCCCAAGATCTTCTACAAGTATATCAAGGCGAAAAGAATAATCAGAGAAAGAGTAGAGACCACTATCAACCAAGGAGTCAATCTATGCATGAAAATAAAGGCCATTTGTGAAATGTTAATTGAGTAACTCATATCTGTCTTTACACAGGAGAAAATTAATGCAAATGCAGAATTTCAAAAAATGGACTGTGAAGTTCTTCAGCAGACTGACATAAGAGATATTGGAGGTTTTGACAAATATGAAAGTGGACAAATCTTCAGGTTCCTGATAAAGGGCTTTTGTCTGAAATGTCGATTTTCCTGCTCCTCAGATGCTGCCTGACCTGCTGTGCTTTTCCAGCACCACTCTAATCTTGATGCTAATCTCCAGCATCTGCGGTACCCACTTCTGCCTAGTGCAGATAAGTTATATCCCAGGCTGCCATGGGAGACAAAAGAGGAAGCAAAAGAGGGTCTGACCCAATTTTTTAAATTATCTCAGGCCTCAATGGATGTGCCAGGGAACTGGACAACACCTAATGTGGCTCCAATTTACAATAAACCAGGGAACTACAGGCCAGTGAATGTAAAATTAGTAGTAGGGAAACAATTAGAAAAAATAATGAAGGAGAAAATTAATCTCTATTTAGAGACACAAGGTTTGATAAGGGAGAGTCAGCATGGCTTTGAGAGAGGGAGGCCATGCCTAACAAATTTGATTGGAATTTTCGAGAAGGTGACCAAGTGTGTAGATGGCAGTAGGGCAATCGATGTGGTTTACCTCAATTTAAACAAGGCCTTGGGAAACTGATAAAAGAAGTTAAAAATTAATGTTATCCAGGGTAATTTAGCAAATTGGATTCAAAACTAGCTTAGTAGCAGGAGACAGGAGGTGGTGCTAGAAGGTTAGTTATGCCATTAAAGGTGGTGTTCCATGGCATTCCACAAGGATCACTGCTGGAACCCATTTTATTTGTGATATTCATAAATTATATAGATGAGAATGTGTCGTGATTGAAAAGTAAGTTTGCAGATGACACAAAGATTGACTGGGTGGCTGACAGTGATCAGGGAAGTCTTAGGTTTCAAGACGACAAAGGTGGAACTGCCAGGTGGGCAGGTGTGTTGCAGATGAAACCTAACCCTGATAAATGTGATAGATGATACAGTTTGGAAGAAACAACAAGGGAATACTGAATGAAAGACAGGACAACAGGAAGTTCAGAGGGATCTTGTGGTGCTTGCCCACAAAGTCTCTCCTTATAAGCCAACCCCTTCAAATCCGGAATCAATCTAGTAACCTCCTCTGCACCCCTCGAATACCAGTACATCCTTTCTCAGGTAAGGAGACCAAAGCTGGAGGGTAGGTTTATAGGGGAGTGAAGAAGGCACATGGAATGCTTGCCTTTATCCGTTAAGGCACAGATTGTAAGAACATAAGAACTAGGAGCAGGGGTAGGCCATCTGACCCTTGGAACCTGCTCCACTGTTGAGTATGATCATAGCTGATCTTTTCAGGGACTCAGATCACTTACCCGCCTTCTCACCGTATCCCTAATTCCGTTATTGTTCAAAGAAAATCTATCTTAGCTTTAAAAATATTTACAGAAGTAGTGTCAAATACTTCACTGGGTAAGGAATTCCTTCAATTTACAACCCTCTGGGTGAAAATGTTCCTTCTCAATTCAGTCCTAAACCTACTCCCTCTAATCTGATTAGATTAGGTTAGATTTCTGAGGCTATGCCCTCTTGTTCTAGTTTCACCTGCCAGTGGAAAAATCCTCATCATTTCTATCTTATCTATTCCCTTCAGAATTTTATATGTTTCTATAAGATCCCCCCTCGTTTTTCTGAATTTAAATGAACACAATCCCAGTCTCTCCTTATAAGCCAACCCCCTCAACTCTGGAATCAATCTAGTAAACCTCCTCTGCACTCCCTTGAGTACCAGTATATCCCTTCTCAAGTACTGCACACAGTACTCCAGGTGTGGCCTCACCAGCACCTTGTACAGCTGTAACATAACCTCCCTGCTTTTAAACTCAAACCCTTCAGCAATGAAAGACAAAATTCCATGTGCCTTCCTAATTACTTGTTGTACCTGCAGACCAACCTTCTGCGATTCAAGTACAAGGACACCCAGGTCCCTCTGCATAGCAGCATGCTGCAACTTTTTACCATTCAAGTAATAATCCTTTTTACTGTTACTCCTACCAAAATGGATGACTTCACATTTATTAACATTGTGTTCCCTTGGCCAGACCTTTGACCACTCACTTAAAGTATCTAGGTTCCTCTGCAAAGTTTCATAATCCTCTGAACACTTTGCTCTGCCACTCATTTTAATATCAACTGCAAACTTTGACAGACTACAGGCGGTCATCAACTCCATGTCATCTATATAAATTGTAAATAATTCCAGGCCCAACACCGATCCCTGAGACACACCACTAGTCACTGATTGCCAGCCAGAATAGCACTCATTTATCCCCACTCTTTGCCTCCTGTTAGTCATCTAATCCTCTATCCATGCTAACATTTTACCCCGAACACCATGCATCCTTATGCAGCAGCCTCTTTTGTGGCACCTTGTTGAAGGACTTTCGAAAATCTAGGTACCATACCCACTGGGTCCCCGTTGTGCACCTTACTTGTGATGAATTCCAAAAGATTTGTTAAACATGACCTGCCCTTCATGAACTCATGCTGCGTCTGTCCAACAGGACAATTTCTATTGAGATGCTTTACTATTTCTTCCTTTGTAATAGACTCAGCATCTTCCCAACTACAGAGGTTAAGCTGGTCTATAATTCCCCATCTTTTGTCTACCTCCCTTTTTAAACAGTGGTGTCACATTTGCTGTTTTCCAATCTACCCCATAGTCCAGCAAATTTTGGAAAATCATCGCCAATACACTTGCTATTTTTCCTGCCATCTCTTTTAGTATACTGGGAGGCATTCCATCAGGGCCAGGAGACTTGTCTACCCTTAGCTCCATTAGCTTGCCTAACACTACCTCTTCCATGATAATGATTGTTTCCAGGTCCTTACCTACCTTTGTCTCTTTGTCAATTACTGGCATGTTATTAGTGTCCTCCACTGTGAAAACCGACACAACATACCTGGTCAATGCCTCAGCCATTTCATCATATCCCATAACTAAACGGGAGAAAGTGAAGATTGCAGATGCTGGAGATCAAAGTTGAGAGTGTGGTGCTGGAAAAGCACAGCAGGTCAGGCAGCATCTGAGGAGCAGGAGAATTGATGTTTTGGGGAATAGGCCTTACATCAGGAATGAGGCTGTGAGCCGAGGAGTTGGGAGGGGTGGTGGGGGTGGAGCTGGGGGAAAGGTGGCTCAGTATACAATAGGTAGATGAAGGTGATAGATTGGGGAGGAGGGTGGAATGGATAGGTGGAAGGAAGATGGATAGGTAGGACAGGTCATGGGGGTGGTGCTGAATTGGAAAGTTGGATCTGGGATAAGGTGGGGGAGAGGGAATGAGGAAACAGGTGGAATCCACATTGATGTTGTGTGTGGAGGGTCCTGAGCAGAAGGTGAAGCGATCTTCCTCCAGGCATTGGGTGGTTAGAGTGTGGCGATGGAGGTGGTCAAGGATGTGCATGTCCTCTGGAGAGTGGGAGGGGGAGTTGAAGTGTTCAGCCACGGGACAGTGGGGTTGATTGGTGCGGGCTTCCCAGAGATGTTTTCTGAAGTGCTCTGCGAGTAGGCACCTTGTCTCCCCAACGTAAGAGGAGACCGCAACAGGAGCCACGGATACAGTAAATGACCTGTGTGGAACTCTGAGGGATGTAGAAGGTTCCTTGAGGCCTTAGATGGAGGTAAGGGGGGAGGTGTGGGTGCAGCTTTTGCATATCTTGCGGTGGCAGGGAAAGGTGCTAGGAGGGGAGGGTGGGTTAGTTTGGGACTGTTCCACATAACTAACAAAGGGACAGGCATAGCTGGGGCCAATGGCTACGCCTTTGGTCTGGAGGAAGTGGGAGGATTTAAAGGAGAAATTATTGAGTGTGAGGACCCGTTCAGCCAAACGAATGAGAGTGCCAGTGGAGGGATACTGGTGTGGATGCTGTGTGCTTCTTCCTTCCCACCAACCTCTGTATACATGGCATCATCCTCTGACATTTCCGTCACCTACAAATGGAACCTTACCAGCAGAGATATATTTCCTTCCCAACCCCTATCTGCGTTCCGTAAAGACCATTCTCTCCACACTCTCTTGACAGGTCCACGCCCCTCACCAACCCTGGCACCTTCCCCGCCACCTCAAAAATTGCAAAACCTGCGCCCACACCTCCCCCCTCACCTCTGTCCAAGGCCCCAAAAGATCCTTCCACATCCATCAGAGTTTTATCTGCACTTCCACACGCCATTTACTGTATCCGTTGCTCCCGATGCAATCTCCTCTACAATGGGGAGACAGGATGCGTACTTGCAGTGCTTCAGAGAACATCTCCGGGACACCTGCACCAACTAACCGCCCTGTGGCTGAACACTTCAACTGCCCTTCCCAATTCACCAAGGACATGCAGGTGTTGGGCCTCCTCCATCACCACATCCTAAGCCGAAGCTTGGAGGAAGAATGCCCCACCTTCCGCCTCAGGACCCTCCAACCATATGGCAGCAATGAAGGTTTCCCAAGTTTCCTCATTTTCCCTACCGCCACCCTATCCCAGATCCGTCCTTCCAACTTGGCACTCCCTCATGACCTGTCCTACCTGTCCATCTTCCTTCCCATCTATCTGCTCCACCCTCCTCTCTGTCCTATCACCTTCTCTCCCACCTTCATCTGCCTAGCGCACTCTCAGCTCCTTTCCTCCAGCCCCAACCCCACCCCCCTCCCCTCACAGCCTTCTTCCTGATGAAGGGCTTTTGCCCAAAATGTTGGTTCTCCTGCTCCTCAGATGCTGCCTGATCTGCTGGGCTTTTCTAGCACCACACTCTCGACTCCCATAACTAAATGCCCCTTCTCAACCTCTAAAGGACCAGCATTTACTTTAGTCACTTTTTTTTATTTTATATATTTATAGAAACTTTTGCTATCTGTATTTATATTCTGTGCTAGTTTTATCTCATGTTCTACCTTACTTTTCTTTAAGGCTCTTTTTGTGGCTTTCTATTGACCTTTAAAATTTTCTCAATCTTCAACAATTTTTCAAGCTGTTTTCAGCCACCTTGTATGTTTTCTCTTTCAATTTGATAGCCTCCCTCATTTCCTTAGACATCCATGGTGGATTACTCCTTTTCTGACAGTCCTTCCTTTTCACTGGAATATACTGTTGCTGAGCACTTTGAAAAATTGATTTGAAAGTCCTCCATTGCCCATTAACTGTCCCACCATAATATCTTTGTTTCCATTCTACTGTAGCCAAGTCGTCCCTCATTCTATTGTAGTCTTCCTTGTTTAAGCACAGGACCTTGGTATTGGATTTTATCTTCATATTCTCCATCTGTATTCTAAACTCAACCAGGCTGTAATCGCTCCTTCCAAGAGGATCCCTAATCATGAAGACATTAATTATTCCTGTCTCATTACACAGGACCAGATCTAAGATTGTTTGCTCCCACATCAGTTCCATTACACATTGTTCAAGAAAACTATCGCAGATACACTCAACAAACTCCTCCTCAAGGCTTATCCTGACTGAGCTGGTTCGACCAATCGACATGTGGATAAAAATCCCCCATGATAATTGCCATACCATTTTTACAGGTGTTAGTTATTTCTTTGCGTATTGTCTGCCCAATGTGATGTTATTATTTGGTGGCCTATAAACTATTTTTCTTCTTAGAATTTCTCATTTCCACCCAAATGGATTCATTCTTAATCCCAATAGAACATATATCATCTCTCAGCACTGTCCTTGAATATCAGAGCTATACCACCTCCCTTACCTTGCTGTCTGCCCTTCCGAATAGTCTGATACCCCTGGACATTTAACTCCCAGTCATGACCATCCGGGAATCATGTCTCTGTAATGGCTACTAAATCATATTCATTCACAATTATTCATGCCATTACCTCATCAAGCTTATTACTGATGCTATGAGCATTTAGGTAAAGTGTTCTTTTGCTAGCTTTCTTACCGTCAGGATTTCCAACATCTCTAATAATATCTCCTGAGCTCTCCTTCCTTTTTACTTCTTTCCTAGTCTGCCTTGAACTTAAACCCTCCAGCAACACACGAACCTGCTGCTTACCTTTTTATTTACCATTATACCTCCTGTCATTTTCCCTTTCCCTTCCCCCAAGTCACTAGTTTAAAGTTCCAGTGACCAACCTATTTATCCATTTCTCTAGAACACTGGATCCAGATCGGTTCTGGTGAAGACCATCCCATCAGTAAAGATCCTCCCTGAGCTATGTGTTTACTTCCCTAATTTTGTTGTCCTTAAGCAATTTGCACGTGCTTCAGGCCATAATCCAGAGATTATGACCCTCGAGGACCAGTTCCTTAATTTCATTCCCAGTGCTTGATAATCCCCAATGGGTCTGCCATCCTACCCTTGCCTATGTTGTTAGGCCCGATGTGGACCACAACAACTGGATCTCCCCCTCCTGCTTTAGCATCCTTTCAAGTCAGTCAGAGATGTCCTGTACCCTGGCACTGGGCAGGCAACACATCATGCAGGACTCCCGATCCAGCTTGCAAAGGATAGTACCTATCCCCCTAATTATAGAATCCCTTATAACTGCCACTTGTCTTTTTGATACCCCCAACCTCCACCCCTTTCTTGAATGGCCTCCTGCACCATGGTGCCATGGTCGGCTCACTCATCTTCTCCGCAACCCTTTTCCTCATCCACATAGGGAGCAGCATCTCATACCTGTTGGATAAGGTCAAAAATTGAGTCTCCTCCATTCCTGAACTCAGGATCCCCCTACCTGCCTCATTTCAATCACACCCTGTGATTGACTAACTGAATTTTAATTACTTAATCTACCAAGTGTACCGCCTACTGAAACAAAGTGTCCAAGTAACTCTCCCCCTCCCAGATGTGCAGCAGTGTTTGAAGCTCAGATTGCAGATCATCATCTCTGAGCCGGAGTTCCTCCAGTAACCAACACTTGCTGTAGATGTGGTTACTGCCAATCACCATGGGATCAGCCAGCTCCCACATCATACAGCTACAGCATATCACCTACTCTATTTAGACCAGCCATTTCTACTTAGTTAATTACTGTATTACTTTATAAAAACTTATGAATTAAATAATTTCTAATACTTCTTTGCAATGCTCTTTTTCAAATAACCAAATGATAGATAAATATAAAAAGTAAATTTTTAACCAATCACATGATACAAATACAATAAGAGCAGGGAGATTATGTTGGAGCTGGACAGAACTTTGGTCAGGCCACAATGGAGGACTGCATGCAGTTTTGGTCAGCATACAACAGGAAAGATGAGTTCTGAAGAACCATCATTTGACTCGAAATGTTAATTCTGCTTTCTCTCCAAGGATGTTGCAAAACCTGCTGAGTATCTCCAGCAATTCCTGTTTTTATGAAACACTTTTCAAGTGCAAGGCAGGAGATTTGCGGAGTATTTCAGGAAAACATGTTTTACAGAGCTGATGGTGGGTACAGAAATGCATTGCCTGGCAGGGTAGTTGAGATGGGAAACCTCACAAACTTTAAAGAAGTATTTAGATTAATATCTGCAGTGTCGTAACACTCAACGCCATGGCCTAATGTGGGAACGTGGTCCAAATGTAGATAGCAGTGTAGTTTTGGCAGTAATGGGCCAGTACACTTGGTACACTCTCCACTGAATTGAACTTGGAGTGGAATATTGAAGCAGATGTTAGGATCCTGACTTCCATCTGCAAAGTAGCTCAAGGCAGGTATAGCTGATAGCCCTGGACATATGAAAGTGACCACTTCCCAATAGCAACTGGTACACTACTAGGACAGAACAGACACAAAAGGGTTGACCCCCCACAAAACCTTTCATCCAAACAGTCTACTTCCTTTCACCAAAAATCAACTTCAATTCACATCAATCGCCCTCTGCCAACTACACAAGATGGTAGACAGGGAATAGCCACACCTGACCCAATAGGAAGAGGGCTAACTTCAACAGGTTGAGAGGGAATCTATTCAAGGTTACAGGAAATAAGATTTGACATGGAAAGCTGTCATGCAACAATGGTCAATCCTTCTACAAGAGATGTTTCACATATAGGTGAGATACATTCCAACAATATACATTCTAATCAAGGCAAAAGGCAAAGGAACCAATGCCAGATCCTGTTTTGACGACATGGGAAATAGAAGATATACTGAAACAACAAAACCAGTGTAAGATGTATGATGGTAACTTCTTTCAGAAAGAAACAGTTCAAATAGAATAAGTTGGGAGTTACAGTGACAGAGAGAGAATATGAGAATAGAATGAAAGTTAACATAAAAGGGAATACCAAAACCTTCTACTGGCATTTAAATTATAAGAAATGCAAAAAAATAGGAGCAGGAGCAGGAGATCTCTTTGGTTCCCATTATAACTTCCCTTGTTTCTAATTATAAGGAACCGAAATTTGTCTCCACTAATCTTTTCACTTCACATAACTATAGAGATAAGTACTAAAGAGCAAATTTGGTGCTCTATAAGGACCTTCTTTAAAGTTATCTCTATTTTTGATAGAGGATAAAACAAGAAAAAGATTGTTGAAAGATTTCTGCCATTTTCAAGAGTAAGTGTCCTGACACACATTATAGCTACTGTTTACACAGCTACATGTTCCAAGCAGTAATGGAAGCCTGGTTTGCAGATAAACTGGTCTGAATGATGTGTACAAATGGAGTTTTGACTGGCAACAAGTAGCTGATTGCCTAGTGACCAGTCATTGATGATAGAGGCTTTGTGCCTGCCAACAACTTTGTGATTGGCTCCCAGGCAGCTGAACACAGCTGGGGGCTGTGAATGTTTTGGCAGAAACTGTCGGAGCTTTAAAGGAGGAGGAGCTGTTTTCGCTCTGTAGTGAAAAACATTTCAAACCTGAAGATAGCCAGTTTATTTCCCCTTTCCAGATGCTGTAAGCTCTGACATATAATAATGGTCTTTGACTTGTCAATAAATGAGAACCAGTCACCCTATGCTTTTTGGAAACAAATTAAAGTATCTGGAGAAGGCAGAATGAGAAGCAATGTTTTGATCAACTCAGGAATTACTGAACTAACTTTCCAGCCTTTCCCTCCATAACACTCTTATCTTTTCCTTGTCTGTGTCTGTCTGAATTAACTGCAGACTGGCCTGTACCTCGTCACTAAATCACCCTTTATTTACTTTTGCACAGTGCACTGGTTGTGGCCAGCCAGCTTGGAGTCAGTCCCTGACTGAGGAGATTCTGAATACTCAGTTAACTTTTTTTTTAGAACCTTTGATTCTCCTGTTTTTATTTGTTTTGTTTTCCTTAACCCCCACACTATCACCTAGCTGCGGTAATACTCTGTTTATGTTGGTCACCCAGGGCTCCCTGATTGGCACAGATCAACAACCCCAGTCAACGAGATCCACCTGGTTGCAATCACTAACCTGTCTCTATGTATGGGAGGAGTTTATAAATGGGTTAGAGTTTTCACTAGTAGAGCTATATGTTGACAGTTCACAATTGCTTATTGTAATTAGAATATATTTATTTTTAGCAAATCGTCATTTTTGTTAAGTGCAGAAACTTGGTCGATGTTTTTGTCAACATGGATTTAAAGACAGGAAATTTGCAACAGATTACTCCAGCAAGGCACAGCAATGTTTGACAGCTTGAAACAATGGCAATGAGGATTTGGCTGTGATATTCATAAATAAAACAGCTGAAAGTAAAACAAAAAAAGGTGCTGTCTGATATTTAACACATGACACTGGTAAAGGAATTCTTGCAGTCGACAGAGTTGCCCATGACAGTCTTGAGGAAAATTTCAAAGGTCAGGTTCATTGACTTAGTCTGTAAACCGGAGGTAGATTGCCTAATAGAGGTGGAAAACAAAGATCATTAAAGTATTACATACTCAAGATTAGAGGAAATAAAACAAAGACCAAGTAGTCTGGTTAGCCAAGGGAGTCCCGGCTGACCAATACAAACAGGGGATTTAGTACTAGAATCAGATAATATTCAGTTTCTGTCAAAGAAGCTTAAGCACAAACACAGGATGAAATACCTGGAGATGGAGTTCCAAAGGAAAGACAAAGAAAAAAAAATTCAAAAGAAATGAAAAAATTGAAATGAGAAAATTAGAACTGCAAAGAGGATAGAGCAGACAGAGAACATGAATACCAGCTTACAATGATGCCACTGAAACAAAAGATGTCAGATACTGATGCAGATCTTGGTAGGGAGAATCTTGAGTTTTAGTTTAAAAACCAGTGAGGAAATCTTCACGTTTGCACAAGCCTAACCAAGAATGTGGACACATTCTTTATGTCATTTGTGAAAACTGCGACATAGACAAATCAGGCAAAAGAGGACTGGACATTGTTCATGCAGAGTAAGTTAACAGGCAAAGCACAGAGAAAGCAAAACACAAGTTTATGGTTCACTATTAGAGAAATTTTCACAGGATTACGAATCTGCAAAGAAAATTATATTAGCTATATATAAGTTTGTGGCCGAGATATATAAGCAATGGTTCTGCAATTTAAAGAAACACATTTTGTATTCAAAAGGGTGAAGCAAAGTCAGTTGATGAGTGAATACAAACAGTAGAAAGTGAAACCATGTATGAAGCTCTTAAAAGAATTTAAAAACTTATAATCTTCAGAACTCCTGACAGGGACCAACTGCTAAACAGACAGAAATAAAGGCTAATGATTATGAGCTAATCCATTAGGCTAAATCTTTTCTCCATCATTCCCTTAAATTCACAAGGGATAGGAAATGGGAGAGTTAAAAAAAAGCAAGAGTCCAATGTAAGGAGTGGATCAATGAGAATGCCCCAAGGTCTCCTCCTCAGATAAGAGAAGTTACTGAGGGTGGACTTGCAGAAGCCACTGTAACAAGATGGGACATGTTCACACAGAATGCTGGAAGTTATGATGGACTTACTGGAAATTGTAAAAATGAGTCAAAGCTAGAAACCCAAGAAGCAAAGACCACAGATCAGATTGTAGCTTTACTACAAGTAAGAAACTGGAGGTTAACACTGTTGTGAGTGTGTAAGAATTACTCAGTGTACATCAGAAATATGAAAGGTTTTGATCTAAAGGGGAAATAATCCTTTTTCTTCAAAGGAAGCATCCTTGCCAATAATTATACTAAGAAATACTGGGCTACTCAAACTTGCTGGAAGGTTTAATTTTCCCTCCAGAGAATTCAATGACAACCCAAAGTGCTGGTTAATGGGATTTGGGACAGAGTGTACCCTTATTCCATTGAAAAAAGCCCAATTAGAGCTGACACAGTGTTGGGACTAGTGATAGTCGGGACAGTTAAGGAATTACCTGTGAATGGAGTTGATTTATTTCTGGGTAATGTGACAGCAAGAATGATAACACTCATTTACTATTATCGCAGAAAATCCAGCTGAGGCTGAAGAGATAGAAGTTGCAGTTTTTACACGTTTTCCATTGTATGTAGGGACCAGTTCAATGGGTAAACAAAATGCATGACCACAGCTCACAGAAATATCCTAAGCAGATGGTTGGATATCAGAAAATCTGATTAAGAATGAGGGTAATTCAAAAGTGGTGTTTGGTACGTTTTCATTAATTGAAGCTGAGAAAGTAGATCTAGGGCTGAGTAAGCTGGGACAGCCAACCCACAGTGAAGCTGAGGCTGAAGGAGTTCCAGAATATTATTGTATTCAGAGTGAAGCTCTCATGACGAAATGGAGAAAAGCCTCACAGACCTGCAGATGACAAATGTTCATCACATTTTGGTACCACTCAGATATTGCAAGGAGATACTGCGAGTACCATGTGAAATTCTGCTGGAAGGATGTGAATCTGTGGGCATCAATAAATGTGTATTTTACATGGCTGAGACTTCATAAAGCCATGGTGTAGCTCTGTAAAACACATCATACGGTCCATAATTATTTATTTGTAGTTAGAATCTTAGCGTCAATCTGGGTCTGAAAATTAGTGAAGCTGTGAATTTTTTAAAATCTTTAACTTTGGTGCTGATCTTTGTGATGGGGGGCTTGATTTCCAGAGCATTACCTCAATGACACACAACAGATTATTAGCGACAAAGAGTACGTACAGCCACAGGATAGAACGAGGATGATTAGTGAATATATTCAGTATACTGTGTGAATGCTTAGGAAGAAGAGGCTGACAAAATATCAGTAAACATGCAGGATAGTGGCAAAGGCTGCAAATTTAGAGTAGTATTAATACAAAAGGGCATTTATTGGGAGGGCAAGAAAGAATACGGCAAAATCAATAAATCAATATTTTATATGGCCAAGATTTCATGAAGTCATAGAGTCATAGAGATGTACAGCATGGAAACAGACCCTTCGGTCCAACCTGTCCATGCCAACCAGATATCCCAACCCAATCTAGTCCCACCTACCAGCATCCAGCCCATATCCCTCCAAACCCTTCCAATTCATATACCAATCCAGATGCCTTTTAAAGGTTACAATTGTACCAGCCTCCACCACTTCCTCTGGCTACTCATTCCATGAATGCATCACCCTGTGTGTGAAAAAGTTGCCCCTTGGGTCTCTTTGATATCTTTCCCCTCTCACCCTCTAGTTCTGGGCACCCCCGCCCCAAGAAAGCGACTTTGTCTATTTATCCTATCCATGCCCCTCATGATTTTATAAACCTCTATAAGGTCACCGCTCAGCCTCCGACGCTCCAGCCTGTTCAGACTCTCCCTGTAGCTCAAATCCTCCAACCCTGGCAACATACTTGTAAATCTTTTCTGAACCCATTCAAGTTTCATCTTCCCGACAGGAAGGAGCCCAGAATTGCACGCAATATTCCAACAGAGGCCTAACCATTCTCCTATACAGCTGCAACATGACCTCCCAGCTCCTTTACTCAATACTCTGACCAATGAAGGAAAGCATAGCAAACGCCTTTTTCACTATCCTATCCAACTGCGACTCCACTTTTAAGGAGCTATGAACCTGCACTCCAATGTCTCTTTGTTCAGCAACACTCTCTAAGACGTTACCATTAAGTTTAAAAGTCTTAATGCAGCACCTCGCATTTATCTGAATTAAACTCCATCTGCCACTTCTCAGCCCATTGGCCCATCTGATCAAGAATCTGTTGTAATCTCAGGTAACCCTCCACTACACCTCCAATTTTGGTGTCATCTGCAAGCTTACTAACGATACCTCTTATGCTCACATCCAAATTATTTATATACATGATGAAAAGTAGTGAACCCAGCACCAATTCTTGTGGCACTCCACTGGTCACAGGCCTCCAGTCTGAAAAACAACCCTCCACCACCACCCTCAGTCTTCTACCTTTGAGCCAGTTCTGTATCCAAATGGCTAGTTCTCCCTGTATTCCATGAGATCTAACTTTGCTAACCAGTCTCCCATGTGGAACCTTGTCGACCACCTTTCTGAAGTCCATTTAGATCATATCTACCGCTCTATCCTCATCAATCCTCTTTATTACTTCTTTAAAAAAAACTCAATCAAGTTAGTGAGACATGATTTCCCACACATAAAGCCACGTTGATTATCCCTAATCAGTCCTTGCCTTTGCAAATACATGTACATCCTGTCCCTCAGAATTCCCTCCAACAACTTGCCCACCACCGACGTCAGGCTCACTGGTCTATAGTTCCTTGGCTTGTCCTTACCACCTTTCTTAAACAGTGGCACCATGTTAGCCAACTTCACCTGTGACTATTGATGATACAAATATCTCAGCAAGAGACCCAGCAATCACTTCTCTAGCTTCCCACGGAGTTCTAGGGTACACCTGATCACACCCTGGAGATTTATCCACTTTTATGCATTTCAAGATACCCAACACTTTCTCCTCTGTAATAGGGACATTTTTCAAAACGTCACCATCTACTTCCCTACATTCTATATCTTCCATATCCTTTTCCACAGTAAATACTGTTGCAAAATACCCGTTTAGGATCTCCCCCATTCAAAGGTTATCTTGCTGATCTTTGAAGGTCCCTATTCTCTCCCTATTTACCCTTTTGTCTTTAATGTATTTGTAAAAACAGTTTATATTCTCCTTAAGTCTATTTGCCAAAGCTATCTCATGTCCTTTTTATGCCCTCCTGACTTCCCTCTTATGTATACTCCTACTGCCTTTATACTCTTCACAGGATTCACTCGATCTATCCTGTCTATACCTGACATATGACTCCTTTTTCTTAACCAAACCCTCCATATCTTCAGTCATCCAGCATTCCCTATATCTACCAGCCTTCCCTTTCACCCTAACAGGAATATACTTTCTCTGGACTCTCATTATCTCATTTCTGAAGGCTTCTCATTTTCCAACCGTCCCTTTACCTGCAATCTGCTGCCACTCAGTTTTTGAAAGTTCTTACCTAATACCGTCAAAATTGGCCTTTCTCCAATTTAGAACTTCAGCTTCTAGATCTGGTCTTTCCTTTTCCATCAATATTTTAAAACTAATAAAATTATGGTCAAGCACACTATTCCAGTGAGATCCAACAGATTATTACAGACAAAGCCATAGGACAGAGCTAGTGTACTTAGTGAGTACATCAATTTTTACAAATAAGATGTGGACAAAATATCAGGAAACACAAACATGGTAGTGGCATAGGCTGAAACTTTACAATAGGATTTACAGGAAAGGTTGTCGAAGCTTAAAGTCTAAAAGTGGATAAATCACACAGCCCAAATGGCATGCATCTCCCAATACTAAGGAAACATGGGTGCAGATAGCAAAACAACTTGCCATATTCACAGAATGTTTCTCGAGACAAGTGAGGTGTCAATAGATGGAAAGTCATAAATGTGACAATCTTGCTCAAGAAAATGTATACGTACATTCTGATAACCTCAGACTGGCCCGCTTAACCATCAGTGCCAGCGAGACGTTAGAAACAATAAACATTGAAAAAAGTAACAGGCACTTTGGAAAGTTTGTTTTGATGAATCTGGTTGAACCTTTTGATGACATAACAGAGAATGTGAATGAAGAAAATGCAATGAAGTTTGCTTATATGTATGTTATGAAGGCAGCTGACACAGTACCTTATCCAAGATAAGTTACTTAATTTAACCTCATGAATTGCGGTCAATATCAGCTTGGATCAAACAAATAGCACAATGATAGAAAGCAGCAAGTCAGGGTGGTAGACAGTGGTGTTTCCAAAAGTCAGGTCATGTAAAACCACCTTTAAATTTCAGCCTATGCCACTGTTTGACTTGAGATCTGAATATAGAGCAAAACGTCACCAAATGCTGACGTTACCAAACTTGGAGCAATGGCAAACCGCATGAATGGTACCAATTGACTGCAACACGACTTGCAGAATAGGCAGACTAGGCCAGAAGGAATTTAATGCAGAGAAGTGTGTGGTGATGCATTTTGTCAGAATAGATAGAGAGGGGAAGTGTACACTTACTTAGTGGTACAATTTTAAACAGAGAGCATGGGTAGAAGCGCTTTGCAGGCTATGCTGCAACTGGATTAAGTAAAGCCAAAAGGATCTTGAGCATCACATACAGAGGTATTGAATTAAAAAGCAGGAACAATGAGGCTGAATCTTTGATATATCTCTGGTCAGACTGCAGTTAGAGTACTATGTCCAGTTCTGGTGTCCATTTGAGAAAAACCGTTAAAGTGTTTGAGAAGTACAGAGGAGATTTACCAGAACTCTCCCAGTCTTGGGAGAGTTTAGCTACAAGGTTAAGTTGGAGAAAGTGGAATTGTCCTCCCTGGAGTAAAGTTGGAAATAGAGGTATAAAGGAGTATGAATGTTTAATAAGATGGATAATGAAAAGCTTTTACCATTAGTTGATGACGCCAAGACTGGAGGACACAGTTTAAAGGGCAAGAGATATTGTGGCAAACTGTTTAATGTACCTTGTGGTAACCATCTGGAATTCACTGCTTCGGAGGAATGTGAAATGATCAATTTCACAACAGAATTAGATGGACTCCTGACAGAGGTAACTAGTAGGATATTTAGTCATGGAGCAGGGGAATACAACTACTGATTTGCTCTACAGAGACCTGGCATGAACGCAATGTGCCAAATGTCATCTTGAGCTGTAAGGATACTTAATAACCTCAACGCTGACAGCTTACCTGGTCTGGGGCTCTGACTTTCTTCTGAGTTACGGGATCACATTGGTGATAAACAGCGTACATAACGAGCCCAGTAAACACTGCGCAGATGGCTATTATCCACAGAGCAACCAAATTGAAGTAGAGAGCTCTGAAATAAAGAAAATCTAAGAGTGGCAGCTTCAAGAGACAGGAAGTGAACAACTTACAATTGCTGGAAAACATCCATAAAA
Source organism: Hemiscyllium ocellatum (assembly GCF_020745735.1). NCBI lineage: Eukaryota > Metazoa > Chordata > Chondrichthyes > Orectolobiformes > Hemiscylliidae > Hemiscyllium > Hemiscyllium ocellatum. The sequence continues at coordinate 48,898,144 of NC_083426.1, forward strand.
TAAAACAAGTCAATATAATTCTGGGGTGGGAATAAGAGTGATTGTCAGCCCTGGACCATTAGTAAGCAGTCCACAAAGGGCAGAGCTTGTGGGAAGTCTAAGTCTGAGAATCAAGCTTATGCAACCAACTTTTATGATCTTCAGCAATCAAAGCACAATAGCAAAATATTTTTTTTTCAAAATGCCCCACGACAAAGAAAGATTACGAAAAGATGCTGCAGTGATTGCATTAATGAAAATCTCTGCACACTTGTAACAGTAGAAAATTCTTATTTTTGCTAAGGTGTGTTATACCTAGATCTATCACACCAGTGAATCATGATTAACATATGTGTTTATAGAGTGATTACAATATCAGATTCTGATTGATCCAACAGTATATATCTGAATTTATAATATAAATCTAGTGGTGGTTTGATTAGATTAATCCTTAGGCTGGAATTTCCTCTGCACTGTATTACAAACAGGATGGTGGTTGGGACAAGTGGAGAGGAGCTGGTGCCTTGGTGGGGGAATACCTGGCAATTGTGGCTAACATGAAATGGGTTTATTTGTAGCACCTGTAACATAACCACCCCTGCACTACTTGAGCACAATGCCACACACTGCAATAGGCCCAGGCAACTGTAGAATTGGTACTTACAGCTTAGCGTCAAACTGGCTTCTACAAGAGAGGTACCGCTGAACCTGAGACTGATTAATGCCATAAATAGCTGTCCACACAAAAGTTCCACCAACCACGATCGTCCAGAAGGTGTGTCGTCTTACTGGGCTTGGATCAAAGCTGAGAAGAGGTAAGGAAACAGTGGTGAGGATTCATTGTTTAGTTTGCTGTAGGCTTATTGCTGGAGTAACAATGAGACATGAGAGACAAGCAAAGTGCTACCATTATGCACACTAGCACATACCCATGTGAGCACTGGATCTCAGCTGGCAGTATAGCATAGCGCTGAGGCAGTGCTACCTGTTCAAAAGACTATCTCTTTCATTTTGGCATTTACTTGTGGCCCTAGCTACCTGTTCTGACAGTTCTATTCATGAAATATAAGTAACTTGTAGGTTACCATCCAATAATGTCACACTTTTCAAAGTTTTACCATGTCCCAAATAGCTAATTTCGTACTCTTGAAGTGAACTCTTTTTTGAAAGGTGATGGGATAATTTACGGCCACCTAAAAGGGCAGTCAGGACATCAGTTTAATGTTTCTTTTTAAAGGGATCATCCCAGACATTTCAACACTCTCTGACAGCACAGCACCATAATATCGGACCGGAATACAGGTTCAAATCTTTGCAATAGATCTTGACAATGTAACACAACTTGAATATGATCAGGAAGATCCTGTGCTAATTGTACTACAAAAAAATTGATAATTTCCTCTCTGCTATGATCTTGTACAATATTGCTACTGTATTTGCCAATGGAATGACAGAGGTTGTAAATCAATTATGTGTCAAATGTTGTACAAGGTAATGCTTCTAAAGGGGTTCGTGCTCATGTTATATTAGCTGTTCCCCAGTCACTGATATCACACTGTATCAGACAATCCCCAGGTTGTGTTCTTAAATACATTCACAAGTCGATTTGTACACAGGTTGGAACATAATGCAGAAGATTATAAAGGAACCAATTTTACATATAGGAAATGTTTGTATGTCAGATTTTTAAAATTACACCCTGTATGAGATTATGTATACAGGATAAACAAAATTCTGCAGGGCAAAACTCCAGATCATAAGGTTGAAAGTGATTTTCTCAGCTTTAGATTTTTAAAATGAAGAGATGCTGTTGGGTAATGGTTGTTCTTTGTTGCAGTGGCAGCTCAGGCCTTGACCTTCTTTCGATTTTTTTTCTTTTGACTTATTAAAGTTTTTCTGTCTTCTTCCCACACACACAGACAGAAGAAGAGATCATGTTCACAAGTATTAGTGTTTGTGAACCCTTGTCTTTTGGTTTTTGGGACAGTAAACTCAGGAGATGGGACTGCAGATGCTGGAAAATCAGAATCGATAAAGTGTGAAGCTGGAAAATGTACAGCAAGTCGAGCAGCATCAGAAGAGCAGGGGAGTCGACTTTTCATGTCTGAAAAACTGATATAACAGAAAGATCGGAAGAGCTTTGCAACTTGAAAATCAAGGGTTGATTATTTTTGAGTTGTGTAAGACAAGGTTGTTTTTTGAAGAAGGGAGAGGGAGAATTCAAGACTGAGCAGCAGCAAGAATCTTTCAAGTTCAGGAAATTTGGCCTGACTATAGCCCTCTGACTGGTTGATTGTTAGAGTGTTAAAACGCTGTAAGTCTCAGGAACAGCAGAGGAGAAAAAAAAATCCAGAATCCACAGTCAGAAAGCACTCATCTCTACTTGTGTGTGTGTGTGGGAAGAAGACAGAAAAGCTTTGGTATTTCAAAAGAAAAATATCTAAAACAAATGAAGGCCTGAGCAGCCACTGAATCAAAGAACTGATGAAATCACTTTCAACTTTATGGTCTGGAGTTGTGTTCTTCAGAATTTTGTTTAACCTGTATATATTGCTTTCCCACCCACAGTACAATTTAGGCATTTTTCTTTTGTCTGTCTTGCAGAGTTGTAGAGAAGATATCTTTTTTTCTCTCTGCTCTTGCTGCAGTTAGGCGTGCTTCAACAAATAGTTATTTCACAGATAATGACAAAACCTGCTGTGAACTGCTTTTGTCCTGAGTAGCAGTTAATCAGGCAAGTTGGTCATTTTTGTGGTCTCATTTTGATTTTATACACCTGGTCCGACCTACATACGACTCCATTGCCACAGCAACGTGATTGACTCACAGTTGCCCACAGAAATGGCCCAGCAAGCCATTCAGTTTTACCAGTTGCAACAAAGCCTCAAAGAAATTAAACAGGATAAATCATCTGGCATCAACCTAGGCACTGGAAAAGACAATGGCAGAAACAATCCTGTCAACCCAGCAAAATCCTCCTCACTAACATCTGGAGGCTTGTGCCAAAATTGGGAGAGCTATCTCACAGACTAGTCAAACAACTGCCTGACACTGTCTATAAGGAATGATTCTGTGAGTCTGACTATGTCCCAGACACCACCATCACCTTCTCTGGATATGTCCTGTCTCACTGGCAGGATACTCCTGGCACAGGTGGCAGCATAGTGGTATACAGCTGGGAGAGAGTTGCTCTCTGAGTCCTCAACATTGATTCCTAATCCCATGAAGTCGCACAGTTTCAGGTTTAACATGGACAAGGAAACCTCCTGCTGGTTATCATGTCCTCCCTCAGCTAATGAATTGGTACTTCTCCACGTTTAATAACACTTAGCAGAAGCACTGAAGATGGCAAGAATATAAAACGTACTCTAGGTGGGGGATTTCAATGTCCACCACCAGGAGTGGCTAGGCAACACTATTACTGATTGAGCTACTTGGATCCTAAAGAACATAGTTGCTTGACTAGGTTTGTGGCAGTTAGTGAGGGAATCAACTAGAGGGAAAAACATACTTGACCTCATCCTTACCAATCTGCCAGCTACAGATGTCTCTGTCCATGACAGAATCAGTAAAAGTGAACACCTGCACAGTCCTTGTGGAGACGAAGTCCCGCCTTTACATTGAGGAAAAACCTCTTTCATGTTGTGTGGCACTATGACTGTGCTACATGGGGCAGACTTTGAATAGATCTAGCAATTCAAGACTGGACATCCATGAGTAATTGTGGGCCACCAACAGCAACAGAATTGTACGTCAGCACAATCTGTAACCTCATGGCCGGGCATATCCCCCCACTCAACCATTACCATCAAGCTAGGGGATCAACCTTGGTTCAATGGAGAGTGCAGGAGGGCCAGCGAAAAGCAGCATCAGACATACCTGAAGATGAGGTGTCAACCTGGTAAAGCCACCAACAGCACTACCTACATGCCAGGCAGTAAAGGGAATAAGTGATAGAATAAGTAATCCCACAACTAATGGATTGGCTCTAAGCTCTGCAGTCCTGCCACATCCAGTTGTGAATGTTGGTGTACAATGAAACAACTCACTGGAGGAGGAAGCTCTACAAATATCTCTATCCGTAATGATGGAAGAGGCCAGCACATCAATGCAAAACATAAGGCTAAAGCTTTCACAGCAATCTTCAGCCAGATGTGCCTTTGGATGATTAATCTTGGTTTCCTCCAATGGTCCCCAACATTACAGATACCAGTATTTAGCCAATTTGATTCACTCCCTGTGATAAAAAGAAATGGTTGCAGGCACTGGATACTGCAAAGGCTACGCACGCTGACAACATTCCAGCAATAGTCCTGAAGATATGCTCCAGAACTTGCTGCTCCCTGCTAAGCTGTTCCAGTACAGTTACAACACTGGCATCTATCCTACAGTATGGAAAATTACCAAAGTAAGTCCTGTACATAAAACAAAGGTCAAGTCCAGCCCAGCCAATTGCAACTCCATCCGTCTACTCTTGATCATCAGTAAAGTGATGGAAGGTATCATCAGTGTTACTAAGCAGCACCTGCTCAGCAATAGCCTGCTCAGTGACACCCAATTTGGGTTCCACCAGGGGCACTTAACTCCTGACCTTGTTACAGCTTTGATTCAAACATGGACAAAAGAGCTAAATTCCATAGATGACAGTGACAGCCCTTAACAGCTCCAGGATATCGTTGCAGGGGTTCCTCAGGGTAGTGTCCCAGGTCTAACCATCTTCAGCTGCTTCCCTCTATCATAAGGTCAGAAGTGGGGAGGTTCGCTAATGGTCACACAATGTTCAGCACCATTCACGACTCCTCAGACACTGAATGTCTAAATGCAACAAGATCTGGACAATATCCAGGCTTGGGCTGACAGCAACTCACAGAGCATTTTACAGAACGTCTCTGGGACACATGCACAAAACAACCCCAGCAACCTGTGGCCAACCACGTCAATCTTCACTCCTCCAAGGACATGTAAGTCCTCGGCCTCCTCCACCGCCAAATGAAAGCACCCTGCCAACTGGAGGAAAAAAGCCTCACCTTCCGCCTTGGCATCCTTCAACCACATGGCATCAACATCAACCTCCAATTTTCAAATCTCCCCTCCCCTCACATCCAACCCTCCAATTCATAACCACCCTCTTGACCTGTCCCACCAGTCCATCTTCCTTCCCACCTATCCTCTCGACCCTCCCCACTGACCTATGACAATTAACCCCCAGCTCCAATCCCAAACCCTTATTTATCTCTCATCCCCCTTTGTCTACACATTCCTGATGAAGTGCTTATAAACTAAACGTTAACTCTCCTGCTCCTTGGATGTTGCCTGACCATATGCTGTGCCACCGTTTTTGACCCTGACTCTCCAGCATCTGCAGTCCTCACTTTCTCCTTGGGCTGACATGTGGCAAGTAACATTAGCACCACAGAAATTCCAGGCTGTGGTCACCACCGATAAGAAACATGGCCTTTGACATTCAATGGTGTTACCAGCACCAAATCCCCCACTATCAACGTCCTGGGAGTTATCATTGATCAGAAACTCAACTGGGACTCATAAATACAATGGCTACAACAGCAAGCCAGAGGCTAGGAATACTCCAGCAAGTAATTCATTTCCTGACTCCCGAAGGCCTGTCCACCATCTACAAGACACAAGTCTGGTGTGTGATGGAATTCTTCCCACTTGCCTGGGTGAGTGCCGCCCCAATAACACTCAAGAAATTTGGACATCATTCAGAACAAAGCAGTCCATTTATTGGCACTACCTCCACAAACATCCACTCCCTCCACCACTGACGCACAGTAACAGCAGTGTGTACTATCTGCAAGTTGAACTGCAGAAATTCAATAAAGACAGCAACTTCCAAACCCACAACCACTTCCACCTAGAAGAAAAGGGCAGAAGATATATGGGAACACCACCAGCTTTAAGTTCTGCACCATGCTACGTACTACCCTGACTTGGAAGTAAATCGCCGTTCTTTCCTGTCATTGGGTCAAAATGCTAGAATTCCCTTCTCAATGACACCGTGGGTCAACCCACAGCAGGTGGACTGCAGCAGTTCAAGAAGGCACCTCACAAACACCTTCTCAAAGGCATTGAGGGACAAGCCATAAATGCTGACCCAGCCAGCAAGCAACACCCAAACCCTACAAAATGAATAAATAAAGAAAACATCCAGAGACCTGATTCGTTCAGTATTTGTACTTTTTGATCTGAAAACCTTTTTAGCCAAACTCAAAGGTTTGGTCAAGTCAACAATTGGTCCTGTTACCCTCATCATTTTGTTGCCAGTTCCAGTTCACTGGAAAGACATTTAGTTTCTGGTGTTTATAACTTTACTTCTGGATAGTAAATACTTTTGTCATAGGGCTGCTTTAACTAAGTTACCTCTTGACAAAATTGAGTAAAAGTGTTGTCGTTTTTTCTAACTTACTACCAGATATTTCTTTTTATTCTTTCCTGGGACTTGGGCATCGCTGGCTGGGTGAGCCTTTATTGCCTGTCCCTAGTTGCCCTTGAGGAAATAATGGGATCAGCATGGTGCTGGAAAAGCACAGCGGGTCAGGCAGCATCCGAGGAGCAGCAAAATTGATGTTTCAGGCATCAGGAATAGAGGCAGGAAGCCTCCAGGGTGGAGAAATAAATGCCCCCTCCCCCACCCCGGTTTCTCTGGTTTCCAGCATCTGCAGTCCTCACTTTTGCCTTGAGAAAGTGATGGTGAGCTTCCTTCTTGAACTGATGTAGTCCATTTGTTATAAGGAGATACACAATGTCATTAGGGAGGGAATGCCAAGATTCCGACCCAGTGACACTAAAGGAACAGCAATATATTTCCAAGTCTGGATGTTGAGTGGCTTGGAGAGCAATCTATGATGGCGGCATTTCCATACATCGGCTGTCCTCGTCTTTCAGATGGTAGTGATCATGGGTTTGGAAGGTATCATCTAAGAAGCCTTGTCGTTGCTAATGAGCATCAGTAGTGGACAGACCGTGGATGTGGTACCAATTGGCCTCAATGGTCTCAAGCTTCTTGCATATTGTTGGAGCTGTACTCATCCAGGCAAGTAGGGAGTATTCAAAGTTTGTGAGAAGATTTGTAGCTCGGGTGCTCGTTGTTGTGGTTCTGTTCGCCGAGCTGGGAGTTTTTGTTGCAAACGTTTCGTCCCTTTTCTAGGTGACGTCTTCAGTGCTTGGGAGCCTCCTGTGAAGCGCTTCTGTGCTGATTCCTTCAGCATTTATACTGGTTTGAATCTGCCGCTTCCGGTTGTCAGTTGCTGTCCGCTGCAGTGGTCGGTATATCGGTTCTAGGTCGATGTGTCTGTTTTTGATAGAATTCGTGGATGAGTGCCATGCTTCTAGGAATTCCCTGGCTGTACTCTGTTTGGCCTGCCCTATAATAGTGGTGTTGTCCCAATCGAATTCATGTTGTTTGTCATCTGGGAAAGACAATGAAACGAGGACATGCCACAACCCAAAGGACTGGCCACACTCCCATATATCAGCAGCATTTCTGAACTGACAGCCAGACTGCTGCGACCACTAGGACTCATAACAGCACACAAACCAACAGCCACTCTCAGACAACAACTCACCAGGACAAAGGACCCGATACCCAGCATGAGCAAAACCAACGTAGTGTACAAAATCCCATGCAAGGACTGCACAAAACACTACATAGGACAAAAAGACAGCTAACGATCCGCATCCATGAACACCAACTAGCCACGAAACGACACGACCAGCTATCCCTAGTAGCCATACACTCAGATGACAAACAACACGAATTCGATTGGGACAACAGCACTATTATAGGGTAGGCCAAACAGAGAACAGCCAGGGAATTCCTAGAAGCATGGCACTCATCCACGAATTTGATCAACAGACACATCGACCTAGACCCTATATATCGACCACTGCAGCGGACAGCAACTGACAACCGGAAGCGGCAGATTCAAACCAGTATAAATGCCGGAGGAATCAGCACAGAAGCGCTTCACAGGAGGCTCCCAAGCACTGAAGATGTCACCTAGAAAGGGGACGAAACGTTTGCAACAAAAACTTCCAGCTCGGCGAACAGAACCACAACAAGTAGGGAGTATTCCATCATACTCCTGAAGTGTACTGTGTAGTTGTTGATAGGTTTTGGGGAGTCAGGAGGTGAGTTAGTTACTGGAAGATTACTCACCTCTGATCTGCCCTTGCAGACACAGCAGTTAATTTCCTAGTCCAGTTCAGATTCTGGTCAGTGGTAATCCTACGATGTTGATACTGGGGATTTCAGTGATGGTAGTGCCATTGAATGTCAAGGAGCAATGATTAGATTCTGTCTTGCTTGAGACTGCCCTTGTGTGGCGTGAATGTTACTTGTCACTTCACAACTGAATATTAGATCTTGGTGTATTTGAGCATGGGCTGCAGGATATCATTGCAGGGGTTCCTCAGGATAGTGTCCAAGGCCGACTCTAATCTCGACTGCTTCAGTATCTGATGAGTTGCAATTGGTGCTGAATATTGTGCAGTGAATATCCCCATTTATGACCTTATTATAAAGGGAAGATCATTCTTGAAGCTACTGAAAATGGCTGAGGTGAAGACGCTACCCTGATGAGCTCTTCAGTTGTCCTGGAGCCTCAATGTCTGACCCCCATCACCAAAACCATAAGTCCCCAGGGCCAGACCAGATTTATCCTAGGCTGCTTCAGGAAGTGAGAAAGGAGGTTGCTCAGCCACTGACAAAGATCTTTGCCTCCTCACTCTCCACAGGAGTCATACTGGAGGATTGGAAGGAGGCAAATGTTGTTCCTCTTTTCAAGAAGAATAATAGGGAAATCCCTGGCAATTACAGACCAGTCAGTCTTATGTCTCTGGCCAGCAAAGTTTTGGAAAGAATTCTGAGGGATAGTATCTATGACTATTTGGCAAAGCATAGCGTGATTAAAGGCAGTCAGCATGGCTTTGTGAGGGGCAAGTCAGGCCTCACAAATCTTATTGAGTTCTTCGTGGAGGTGACAAGACAGATTGACAAAGCTCGAGCAGTGGATGTGGTGTATATAGATTTCAGCAAGGCATTTGAAAAGGTTCCCCATGGTAGGCTCATTCATAAAGTGAGAAAGTATGGGATTCAGGGAGATTTGGCTATCTGGATTAAGAATTGGTTGGCTGACAGAAGGCAGAGAGTGGTTGTAGATGGAAAGTATTCTGCCTAGAGGTCAGTGTTGAGTGGGATCTCGCAAGGCTCTGTACTTGGGCCGCTGCTCTTCGTGGTTTTTATAAATGAGTTGGACGAGGAGGTTGAGGGGTGGATTAGTAAATTTGCAGATGACACAGAGGTTGGAGATGCCGTCGATAGTATCGAGGTCTATTGTAGACTGCAGCGTGACATAGATAGATGCAGAGCTGGGCTGAGAAATAGCAGATGGAGTTCAACTTCGATAAATGCGAAGTGATGCATTTGGAAGGTTGAACTCGAATGCTAAATATAGGATTGATAGTGTGGAGGAACAGAGGGATCTGGGTGTGCAAGTTCATAGGTTCCTCAACGTTGCCACCCAAGTGGATTGGGTTGTTCGGAAAGCACATGTTGTTTTGGCTTTCATTAACAGGGAGATTGAGTTTAAGAGCCGTGAGGTTTTGCTACAGCTCTACAAGTTCCTGCTGAGACCACACTTGGAGTATTGTGTCCAGTTCTGGTTACCCTACTATAGGAAAGATACAGAGGCTTTGGAGAGGGTGCAAAGAAGGTTTACCAGGATGCTGCCTGGACTGGAGGGTTTGCCTTATGAAGAAAGGTTGAAAAAGCTCGGACTTTTCTCTCTGGAGAGAAGGAGGAAGGGAGGAGACCTGATCGGGGTATACAAGATAATGAGAGGAATAGATAGAGTCAATAGCCAGAGACTTTTCCCCAGGGCAGGACTGATGGGTACAAGGGGTCATAATTTTAAGATATTAGGAGAAAGGTATAGAGGAGACGTCAGAGGTTGGTTCTTTACGCAGGGAGTTGTGAATGCATGGAACGCATTGTCAGTGGTGGTGGTGGAAGCAGAGTCATTAGGGACATTTAAGCGACTGATGGACAGGTACATGGAGAGCAGTGAGGGGTACATAGGTTAAATTATTATTTTTTACATTAGGATTAAACCTTGGCACAACAGCGTGGGCCAAAGGGCCTGTTCTGTGCTGTACTTTACTATGTTCTATGTTCTAAAACCATCTTTCTTTGTCAAATATGATTCCAACAAGCAGAATGTTTCTACTGATTTCCATTCCAGGTTCCTTCAAGCCAGACTTGGTTAAATGTGACCTCACCAACGGAACACAACTGTGTTGAATCAAGACTATGATGAGATCAGGAGCTGAGTGCCCTTATGGATTCCAAGCTGAGCATCACTGAGCAAGTGCTGTTTGATAGCACTATTGATAACATGTTCTGTACTTCATTGATGATCAATATAGACAGTAATTGGCTGAGTTGGATTTGCCCTGCCTCATCTTTTGCATTGATGTGCTGGGCTCACCCACTATTGAAGATGGGGATATTTGTGAAGCCTGCTCTTCTAATGAGTTGTTTAATTGTCCACCATCATTCACAACCAGATGTGGCAGACGGCAGCATTTAGATCGTGTTGTTAGTTGCAGAATTGCTTAGTTCTGCCATCACTTGCTGCTTATGTTGTTAAGCTATTTTGTAGCTTAACCAGGCTGACACCTTGTTTTTTAGGGATGCCTAGCGCTGTTCCTGGCACGACCTCCTGAGTCTTGCAACACAATTAACTCTTTTCACTGTATGTGTGACAATGATCAGTCAAATCAAATCATTGAACCAGAGTTTCCCAGGTTTGATGATAATGGTAGAATGGGCAATCTGGCAGGCAGGAAATTGCACATTGTGTTGGAGTGCAATTCTGTTGTTGCTGATAGCCTACATCACCTCATGGATTCCCAGTGTTGAACTGCTAGATAAGTTCTAAGTCTGTCCCATTTAGCACGATGATAGTGCCACACAACACATAAAAATATCAGTCCAAAATCATCAAATCCCTGTGAGAAAACCACCCTCTCTACATTGTTAACTTATTCTCAAATCCCCAAAAATAACTGTCAGAGTCTTACTCCCAGAAGTTGAGTCTTCCTCCATGATATGAAATGTTCAAGATCTGGGTAAAACTTCCATGAATTACCACACCTCGGATTATCACTGCTACGAACCCAATGATCATAACTGTCATCTGGAACACATCAGTCCACACCACAGCTTTCAGACCACCCTAAAACACAAAAGGCATCATGTTAAAACATGACACGAAGCTACCTGTTATGGATCAGAGAAGACCCCCTCAAAATATTTTAAGAACATAGCCCAGACTCTAACTTTTTTTTTATTTTAAATGTAGATGTGAAGTCTGTGTTCCAGAAGTGATGAGACTGGTCAAACTACTTGATGTTAAGCAAAATACAATTTATTTAAACACTATAGTTACAATACAAACAAAAGAAAGAGAAAGTAAGAAAACCTTAACTATTGGAAAACTTAACTGAAAAATAGATATAGTCCTTATTACTAATTAACTGTTTCAATATAAAAACATCCCATAAATATATCCCTTGGCAAAAAGACAAATTCATACACAGAATCTCACATGCAGTTTTCCAATTCAGGAGGAAAAAAAATCAAGAGACAGTTGTAGCTAGGAATCGTTGACTAAAGCTTCCAACTCGTCTGAGACCCGAAACAGCTTCTGATGCTACAGCTTAAAGAAACTTAGAAAACCTAGCCTGTGAGAGCTGGCCTCACCCATTCAGGTTATAAAAGGCCTTACATGTTGTTCACTTACAAGTGGTTCTGGTAGACTGCTCAGCACCTCTGCCTTACAATTTCTTTAAAAAAAAATCCAAGACAAAATAACCTTTTAAAGTGACAGCATCACCTCACACACACACCAGGATACAAGAATCGATCACAAAAACTGAGCCCAGAGTAAATTTTAAGTAGAGTTTTTAAAGAAGAGAGAAATGTAGTGAGGCACAGGTGTGTAGGATGGGAATTTCAGAGTTGCAGCTGAAGATATGGGCAATGGGGAGAGATTAATTTTGGAAATGTGCCAGGGACCAAATCAGCACTAACTAGCCACCAAAAAAATGGCCAACTATCATTGGTATCCATACACACATACGAAGGGAGATAGCAGCTCACCTGGGACCATCCATCCATCCTGGGACAGGCTAAACAAAGACATGAGCGGGAATTTCTAGAGGCCTGGCATTCAAACTGAAACTCCGTTTAAACACATTGATTTGGATCCCATTTACCAACCTCTCAGAAATAGAACCGAAAATGATATCACCTACTGCAATAAACCGAGACAGATGAATAGCAAGCAGGACAGAACACCAATGCTTCCCTGAGGCTCACTGACGATGTTACCTAGCATGTTGATGAAACGTCTTGAGAACAAATCTACCAGCTCAATGAGCAAATTCACAACTTGATCCACAACCCGAGCTACAAATCTTTTCCAAAATTTCAAACACCTACGGACACAATATGCTCAAATTAGCCAGTAGATAAGAAACCAATGCCATTCAACTGAGCGCCATCTGCCATCAACTGTACTTCTGACATGAATGTCTCAGGAAACAGGTATTACCACAATGTGTCAAACACAAACCACCTCTCAACATCCCACAAGCCAGGAGAACAGCAGAACAAAACGGCTGCAGAATGCTACGAGAAATGATAAATGATGCCCACAACCAACTCCACAAATACAAACAAGAAATTTTGTGCCAAAAAACTCTGTACACTAACGTGACTGACAAGGAATGGACAAGTATGCTAGAATGAGCCATCAACACTAAATAACAGCAGACCAAGACAAAGAAAAGCCTAGTCCTACAAGAAAAACTGGCTAAGCTCACACACAACTCAGAAACTTGGTAAAGAACCTGTCTGACCGACCGCTCACAGACACGGAGAAAGCCATTCTAATATGAGAGATGAACCACAGGGACGAGGATAAAAATGACTTCCTATGAGCACAGGAATCTACCCTGAAAAACAACGGACTTATCGACGAAACCCAGCAGGCTATCAAACAGATGGTGGCATCAACACTAAGCAGAAAGAAACGAGGAAACACCCTCAACACACTGGAAAGGAAAGCCCTGGAAGGACTCAGAAAAGACAGAAATATCATTATCCTACTGGCAGTCAAAGGGCGCATGAACGTCATCCTGAATAGAGTACAATACATTGTAAAAGCAATCATGCTATGCTACTCGCAGATAGAAAACTGCATTATAGCATCTCTGAAGAAACTACACAAGACAGGTGAAGTTAACAAGATAGACTCCAAACAATGAAATCTGAAGGATCCAACACACCCCGTTTCTACAGACTGCCAAAGGTACATAAATAAGGGGCCTCCCTCAGACCCATAGTCTCACTTCCCAGTGCACGGCATACAGACTAGCAAAGGAACTGTAACGCAACTGAAACACTCACTCCACCCAGGAATCCCTTAACATTAAAGACACCAAAGTAGAGGATGATGAGGTCATGGTTCCTTTGATGTGATGACCCTGTTCGCCTCAATAAATATCACCCTGGCCAAAGAAACACTGGCCTCACTGCTAGGCAAACCAAGGACACAAACACCTGACAGCACCAACTCCATCAGCAAGGACAGTATCCTCAAACTAGTAGACCTGAGCCTCACAACCCACTTCACCTTCAACAACAAGGTCTACAAACAAATCAATGGGACGCTTATGGGATCACCAATTTCAGGGCTTTTAGCAGAAGCACTTATGCAGTAGTTAGAACAAATAGCCTTTCCCAAGATCTAGCCCAAGCTTTGGGTCCGCTATGGGGATGACACCTTAGTCATCATGAAACACAACAAATTAGAAGAAACCCACAAACATATAAACAACATCCTTACCAAGAAGAAGAGAACAATAACAGACTCTTCTTCCTAGACTTCACAGTAGAATGAAAAGCCAATGGAGAGCTGCAGACCAATGTCAACAGGAACGCCACACACACAGACCATATACTCAAATACAGGAGCAATCATCCCAACACCCACAAACAAAGCTACATCAGGACATTATTTAAACGAACCACAACACACTGCAGCACCCAGGAACTAAGAGAGGCCGAGGAAAAACACCTATACAATGTATTCAGGAACAATGGGTACCCAATAAGTGCAGTTCACCAATTCCTACTCAACAGAAACAAACAAGAAGACACAATACACCCAGAGACTCTAGCCACCCTGCCATACATCGAAGACATCTTGGAGATGACGACCAGACGACTTTGACCCCTTGGCATCATGGTAGCGTACAAACCTATCACCACACTAAAACAGTTTCTGATGAATTTAAAGGACTCCATACCAACAACCAACAGAACGAACATCATATACAAAATATCCTGCAATCACTGCAACAAACATTACATCGGACAAATGGGCAGGAAGCAAGCCACCAAAGTATATTGTTACAACGCGGTGGTAAATCCTTCTGCTAATTAAACCAAACCCACAGAAAAGCTCACCTCACCTGGTAATCTGTTAATGTTATGAGTGACAGAGAACTACCCAAATTTCACTATTTAACAAAAAAAATTCTTTAACTCTAAAAGTGAACATTAAACAACAACTATTTACAACTCTAAGCCTTCTTTCTCTGAAAGATTTGTTATCTACCTCCCACTCTATAATATTATACTTCCAATAAAGTCCCAGTTAAATTTACAGCAACCAGACAATGGCTGTCTTCTCTGATGTCAATCTTCCTCTGTTTGTAGATCTCCCTGGGTCATCTTCTATCTTCTATTGTAAAGATACCTTTGAGAGAGAGTGTGGTGAATAATAGTCTTTCAATGGCAGTTGGTGCTTTTTCTGGCCACTGTCCAAAATGCCTGTTTTTTTTATACCCCAAAGATCGGATCGACTCATTGGTTGCCTGTAGTCAAAACAGTAAAATTCAAGTTCGATTGGGTTTTAGTATCTTGGGGCATTATTAAACTGATTGGTTAAATTCAAACTACTGTGAAAACAATTGAGGTATCAGGGTTACAGTCAAATGTTGCATCTTTGAATTTTCCAGCACTCTGGCTACCAGCCGTCATATGACAGGTGTGGTGCTGGAAAAGTATAGCAGGTCAGGTGGCATCAGAGGAGCAGGATAATAAACATTTCAGGTAAGAGCCCTTGATCAGGAATCATGAGGGGTACTTGCCAGCTTTCACTCTCTCTTAAAGGTACATACATACCCTCAACATCATAACAACATGAGCACCAAACAGCCACCAAAAGACTTGACCCAACTATCACTGGTATCCATAAACACAGAAGAAGACGGAAAACCAGTTTGACTGGAACAATACATCCATCCTGGGACAGGCTAAACAAAGACATGCACAGGAATTCCTATAGGTCTGGCATTCAAACCGGAACTCCAATAACAAACATATAGATTTGGACCCCATTTGTCAACCTCTCAGAAACAGAATCGGAAATGATACCCTCTACCACAACAAACCAAGACAGATAAAGAGCAAGCAGGGCAGAACACCAAACGCTCCACCAGAGGCTCACTGATGATGTTACTTCCCATGGTGATGAAATGTCTGAGAACAAATCTACAGCTGAGCGAGCAAATTGACAACCTGATCCACCTGAGCTACAAATCTTCTCCAAAATCTCAACCAGATTTAGAAGAATGCAAATATCTCAGAGAGGTATTTGGATGGAGGAGATCACAGAGAATTAGAAGGTTTGAGCGCGATATATAATGGAGTGCTGGAGCTATGCTCTTCAGGGAGCTCAGCAAAGGTAGGGAAACAGATGCTTTGTTGCATTTGCACAAACATTACCAGCCTCCAGAATTGTTCTTGCTTTGCTGAAAAGGAAGAAACTGGGTTAAATTGTGAGTATTCACTAAGTAATTGAGGGATATTCTATTCCTAAGAACATAAAAACATTAGAAACAGGAGCAGGGGTTAGCGATTTGACCCTTCAAATGTCTCCTACCTTTCAACAAGATTATGTCTATAAAAAAACCCAGAGAATTCTGGAGAAACTCAGCAGGTGTGACTGCATCTGTGGACACAGAAACAGAATTGAACTTTTGAGTCTGATGTGACTTTTCTCTCAAACTCAAGAAACAGAAAAATGAAGCAAGGTGAGATGAAGGGAGTTAAAAAAAATCACGAGGACAAAAAGAAACAAGTACAATAAGAACAGAAAGGCTGATGCAAAGTGAAAAATCACACAACACCAGGTTACAGTCCAACAGGTTTAAATGGAAGCACTAGCTTTCGGAGCGCCACTCCTTCATCAGGTGGTTGTGGACAAACCCACCTGATGCAGTCCACAACCACCTGATGAAGGAGCAGCGCTCCAAAAGCTAGTGCTTCCATTTAAACCTGTTGGACTATAATCTGGTGTTGTGTGATTTTTAACTTTGAAAACCCCAGTCCAATGCCGGCATCTCCAAATCAGAGAGGCTGATAATGGAGTTCTTTTATTCCTGGGCATAGTTGTCTCATGATTGCTTTAGCAGAAATTAAATACGAGGGCAGTTATAGAGTACAACGATCCACCCAAACTGGTAACACTCAGATGCTGAATTCCTTGGATTGAGGAAGAGGGAAGCAGTAGTCAGAAGTTCCCATCAAGCACTTTAGTTAGGCAAGGATATGGCAAATGGAGTATGATGTGGTAATATGTAAAGTTGCCCATTTTGGCAGAAGAATATAAAAGCATGTTTTTCTAAATGGTCAGGACCTGCAGAATTCTGAGATGCAGGTGTTTTGAGGTGTCTTTGTACATGGATCACTAAACTGGGCTGAACATGTACTCCTGCTCCTGATTCTTGTTTGCACGTATGTTCATGTGCATTCAGAATAAAAATGAAGATTTTAGTTACAAAGTGTGAGTTCACCGGGAGACATCATGATCAGTTAACATAAGGGTGATTTAGAGTCATAGAGATGTCCAGCATGGAAACAGACCCTTCGGTTCAACCTGTCCATGCCGACCAGATATCCCAACCCAATCTAGTCCCACTTGCAAGTGCCAGACCCATATCCACCCAAACCCTTCCTATTCATATACACATCCAGGTGCCTTTTAAATGTTGCAAATGTACTTGACTCCATCGCTTCATCTGGCAGCTCATTCCATACATGTACCACCCTCTGAGTGAAAAAGGTGCCCCTTAGGTCTCTTTTATATCTTTCCCCTCTCACCCTAAACCTATGCCCTCTAGTTCTGGACTCCCCAACCCCAGGGAAAAGACTTTGTCTATTTATCTTGTCCATGCCCCTCTTGATTTTGTAAACATCTATAAGGTCACCCCTCAGCCTCCGACGCTCCAGGCAAAACAGCCAAAGCCTATCCAACTTCTCCCTACAGCTCAAATCCTCCAACCCTGGCAACATCTTTCTGAATCTTTTCTGAACGCTTTCAAGATTCACAACATCTTTCCAACAGGAAGGAGACCAGAATTGCACGCAATATTCCAACAGTGGCCTAAACAATGTCCTGTACAGCCCAACATGACCTCCCAACTCCTGCACTCAATACTCTGACCAATAAAGGGAAAGCACACCAAACACTTTCTTCACTATCCTATCTACTTGTGACTCCACTTTCAAGGAGCTATGTACCTGCATTCTGAGGTCTCTTTGTTCAGCAACACTCCCTAGGACCTTACCATGAAGTGTATAAGTCCTGCTAAGAGTTGCTTTCCCAAAATGCAGCACCTTGCATTTATTTGAATTAAACTCCATCTGCCACTTCTCAGCCCATTGGCCCATCTGCTCAAGATCTTGTTGCAATCTGAGGTAACCCTCTTCGCTGTCCACTACACCTCCAATTTTGGTGTCATCTGCAAACTTACTAACTGTACCTCTTATGCTCACATTCAAATTATTTATTTAAATGATGAAAAGTAGTGGACCCAGCACTGATCCTTGTGGTACTCCACTGGTCACAGGCCTCCTGTCTAAAAAACAACCCTCCACCACCACTCTCTGTCTTCTACCTTTGAGCCAGTTCTGTATCCAAATGGCTAGTTCTCCCTGAATTCCATGAGATCTAACCTTGCTAACCAGTCTCCTGTGGGGAACCTTGATGAACAGGCAAAAGTGAGGACTGCAGATGCTGGAAACCAGAGTCTAGATCAGAGTGGTCCTGGAAAAGCACAGCAGGTCAGGCAGCATCTGAGGAGCAGGAAAATCAATGTTTCGGGCAAATGCCCTTCATCAGGAATGGAGGCAGGGAGCCTCCAGGGTGGAGAGATTAATGGGGGGGAAGAAGGTAGCAAAGAGTAAATAGGTGAATGGGGGTGGGGATGGAGGTGATAGATCAGAGGGGAGGGTGGAGCACACGGGTGGGAAGGGAGATTGGCAGGTAGGACAGGTCATGAGGATAGTGTTGAGCAGGAAGTTTGGAACTGGGGTAAGGTGGGGGGAAGGGAAATGAAGAAACTGGTGAAGTCCACCCTCCCCTCTGACCTATCACGTCCATCCCCACCCCCATTCACCTATTGTACTCTTTGCTACCTTCCCCCAGCTTCCCTTTCTATCCTTCCTGTAGCATTTGTATCCTGGAACATTAAGCTGCCAGTCCTGTCCATCCCTGAGCCATGTTTCTGAAATTGCTATGATAACCCAGTCCCAAGTTCCTAACCGTGCAAGATTTCATCTGCCTTCCCTGTTACGCCTCTTGTATTGAAATAAATGCAGTTTAATTTATCAGTCCTACCTTGTTCTCCGCTTTGTCCCTGCCTGCCCTCACTGTTTGACTCGCCTTTGTTCTCAACTGTACCCGTCTCATTGGGTAAATAGCCCTTCTTCAGGGATGGAGATGAGGTAGGGGGAGCTGCAGATAAAGATGGAGGGCAGGTTTCGGTGGGGAGAGGGGCAGAATGGTGATTGTTGAATGTAAATTAGTGAGAGTTTAGGCACATATAGCAGAGTTTTAGAAGACCTGAAAATTAAAGAGGGGAGAACATTGATGATTGGCCAAGAATCCATGAGAATAGTGAATTCTGAAGTAAAAAATGAATGACTGAGATATTAGATTACTTACAGTGTGGAAACAGGCCCTTCGGCCCAACAAGTCCACACTGACCCGCCGAAGCGCAGCCCACACATTCCCCTACATTTTACCCCTTCACCTAACACTATGGGCAATTTAGCTTGGCCAATTCACCTGACCTGCACATCTTTGGACTGTGGGAGGAAACCAGAGCACCCGGAGGAAACCCACGCAGACACGGGGAGAACGTGCAAACTCCACACAGTCAGTCGCCTGAGTCGGGAATTGAACCCGGGTCTCTGGCGCTGTGAGGCAGCAGTGCTAACCACTGTGCCACCGTGCCGCCCAGATATGGGTGGAAGTAAGAAATAAAAAGAGAAAGGGACTCTAGTAGGAGTGGTCCACAGGCCTCATAAAACTAACTATATCGTGGAACAGAGTAAATTAAGAGCAAATAACAAAGGCAGTACATGATACATGAGTGATTTCAATCATACGTGATTTGGGAAAGGAACAAGTTTGTCTGTTCACGTGATTAGGAAAATCCAATTGGCAGAGAAAGCTATGAGGAACAACTCATAAATGGTATTCAGGGTTGTTTCCTAGAACAAGATAATGTGGAAACAACTAGAGTTTTAAATGTGGTAATATCTAAATTGGCAGATTTAACATAATGATCTGAGCAAAAGATCATCTAAGAAACAGAGACCGTCACTTGGGCGAATTTAGAATCTATAGCTAATGGTGTGCTGCAGAGATCAATGCCGAGCCTGCGATTCTTTACAATGTATATTAATGAATTAGATGAAAAAAGTGAATGCATAATAGCCATAGCCAAGTTTGCAGATGACAAAAAAGGTCAGACACAAAGAGTTTGCAGAGCGATATAGATAGGTTTAGTGAGTAGTAGATAAGCAGCAGGCTGGAAGAATATAGCAAGCCAGGCAGCATCAAAACGTGGAGAAGTCAATGTTTTGTGTACTGTCATTCTTCAGGGATGGAGGTGAGATAGGGGGAGCTGCAGATATAGATGGAGGGCAGGTATCGGTGGGGAGAGGGGCAGAATGGTGAGGTACTGATAGATGAACACAGGTGGTGGGTACAACCTGGTTGATCAATGGGAGGAATGAATCTTGTTGATAACTGGAAGGAAGAGTTGATAGGTGGGTGAAAGGGAGGAAGCAGGGCTGGAAAGGGAGCCAGGGGGCTGGGTGGGAATTGGAGAACTCAATGTTGAGTCCTCTGGACTGTAGGCAGCCCAGGCAAAGATAAGGTGTTATTCCTCCAATTTGTTGTCTAATTCACTGTGGCAGTGGAGGAGGTCAAGGGTGGACAATTGGAGAGGGAATGGGAAGGGGAATTGAAATGAGTGGTGACCAGGACGCCAGGCTGGCCCTTATGGGCCTGGCTGAGATGCTTCATGAAACATTCCCAAAGTTTATAGTTAATCTCACCGATTTAGAGAAGACCACATCGGGAGCACCGGATGCAGTAAACTAGGCCATATCACCCACACTGTCTACGACCTCATCATCTCTAGTGATCTCTCCCCCACCGCCTCCAACCTCCTAGTCCCCCAGCCCTGCACTGTCAGGTTCTCTCTGCTCCCCAAGATCCACAAGCCCAATTACCTCACCCAATCCATCATCTCCACATGCTCCTGCACCAATGAACTCATTTCTTCCTACCTCAACTCCATTCTCTCCCCCTTGATCCAGGCACTTCCCACCTACATCCGGGACACAAATCACGGTCTCCACCTCTTCAGAAACTTGCAGTTCCTTGGCCCCCAGTGCATCATCTTCACTTGGACGTGCAGTCCTTATACACATCCATGCCCCACAATGATGGCCTGCAATGGTATTCTTTCTCAGTTTTTCCCTTTGCAACAGACCTATCCAGTCCCCTCCATCAATACCCTCCTCCACCTCACTGAATTAGTCGTCACTGTTAATAACTTTTCCTTCGACTCGTCCCATTTCCTCCAAATCCAGGGTTTAGCCATGGACACTTTCATGGCCCTGAGCCATACCTGCCTCTTTGTCAGTTAATTTGAATAGTCCCTCTTCAGTACATACAGGTACAGTTCCCCAACTCTTCTGCTGGTACCTCAATGACTGCATCAGTGCTGCATCCTGCACCAAGGCTGAACTGGAGCAGTTCATCGACTACATTAACAATTTCCATCCTGCCCTCAAACTCACTTGATCCACCCCGAAAACATCCCTCCCCTTTCTTGACCAATCCATTTCCATCTCCGACGACAGTTTATGGACTGACATTTACTATAAACCCACAGACTTCAACCCACAAACACCATCCAATAACTATCCAGACTACACGTCCACCCAGCCTATATCCTACAAAAACGTAATTCCGTTTTCCAATTTCTCTGTTTCCATCGCATCTGCTCTGACAAGGAGACGTTCCACTCCTAAGCATCCCAGATGTCCACCTATTTTAAACAATGTTCTTTTCCCCCTTCTGTCATCCAGACAGCCCTCAACCACACTGCCTCCATTACCCACTCCGCTGCTCTAAACACTCCCCTGCTGCAGACGTAATAAAGATAGGTACCCTTAGTCCTCACTTTCTACCCCATCAGCCCCCACATCCAATATATCATCCTCAAACACTTCTGCCAACTCCAATTAGACCCCATTACCAAGAACATTTTCCCCTTCCCATCTCGCCCTGTAATCCGCAAGGACTTTTGTCACTCCTTGGTTCGTGCCACTCTCCCCACCAACACCATCCAATACCTTCCCCGCAACCATAAAAAATACAAAACTTGCTGGTACATCACCTCCCTCACCTCCATTCAGGGTCCCAAACAGTCCTTCCAGGTGAAACAAAGATTTACCAGCAACTCCTCCAACCTAGTTTACTGCATCTGGCATGTCCGATGCGGTCTTCTCTACTTCAGTGAGACCAAATGTAAACTTTGGGAATGTTTTGTTTAGCATTTCAGCCGGGCCCGTGAGGGCCAGCCTGACCTCCCAGTCACCACCCATTTCAATTACCCTCCCATTTCCTCTCCAACATGTCCATCTTCGACCTCCTCCATTGCCACAGCAAATCAAACTGCAAATTGGGGGAACAATGCCTCATCTTCCGCCTGGGCAGCCTACAGCCCAGAGGACCTAGCATTGAGATCTCCAATTTCAAACAACTTTCCCACCCATTCCCCAACTCCCTTTCCAGGCCAACCTCCTCCCTTCCATTCCACCTTCCGACCCTTCCTTCCAGCCACCAACAGATTCACTCCTCCCATCGACCAATCCTCATCGTATGCACCACGCATGTTCACCTATCACTACCCACCATTCCGCCCCTCTCTACCACTCAAAACCCTTCCCCCACCCCTCTTTATCTATAGCTCCTCACACCCCCACCTCCATTCCTGAAGAAGGGTTATACCCAAAACATTGACCTCTCCACAACCTGATGCTGCCTGGCTTGCTGTGTTTGTCCAGCCTTCTGCTTGTCTAGTTTGGATTCCAGCATCTGCAGTTTTGTTGTCTCTAACGCAGGTAAAGTGAGTAGGCAGTATCATGGCAGATGGAATATAATGTGGGAAAATGTAGGGTCATGCAATTTGGCAAGAAGAGCTGAATATTATTTAAATAGATGAAGATAGCTGAAAGCTACACACCAGAGGGATTTGCAAGTCCTCAGTTATGAATCATGAAAAGCTAGCATTCAAATTCAGTGGTTAACAGGGAAGGTAAATGGAATGTTGGCCTTTATTTGAAGAGTAATGTGGTACATATTTAGGGAGGTGTTGTCAAAACTACACAAGACCCTAGTCAAACCACAAATGGAATACTGTGAACCGTTTTTTGAGCACTACATCTACAGAATAGTAAACTGGCAATGGTGTCACTCCCAAGGAAGATTTATTTGGGTGATTTATAGGGACTGTATGAGGAGATGTTGAGTTGGCTGTATACTCATTGTAATTTAGATGAATGAGAGGCAACCTTATTAAAACGTACAAGATTCTTAAGGGACTGGACTGCATAGACGTGGAAAGGTTGTTTCCCTTGGAAGAGCGTCTAGCATCAGAAGGGCATAATCTCAGAGTAAGAGGTCATACATCTAGGACAGAAATAAGGAAGAATTTTGTGTCTCAGAGGATATGAATCTTTGGTATTCTTTACCAGAAAGCTGTCAAGGTTGGGTTGTTAAGTATATTGAAGGCTGAGATAGACAGATCTTTAATTATTTAGGGAATCAAGAGTTATGGAGAAAAGGCACGGAAGTGAAGTTGAGAATCATCAGCTTGGCCCTGATCTCACTGAGCTGCACTGCAGATTCCATGGACTGAACGGTCTATTTCTGCTCCTATTTCCCATGGTCTTATATATGACTAAGCTTCACTAAGTTTCCAAGCAAAGAGGTCTGTTAGGTATAAGGAACACTTTTGTCTGTTTGTGTCAGGAACAAAGAAAATGTTCAAAGTGTGTGAGAAGATTTGTAGCTCGGGTGCTCGTTGTTGTGGTTCTGTTTCGTCCCCCGTGACATCCTCAGTGCTTGGGAGCCTCCTATGAAACGCCTCTGTGTTGTTTCCTCCGGCATTTATAAAAACCACTATAAATGCCGGAAGAAACAACACAGAAGCAATTCACAGGAGGCTCCCAAATACTGAGGATGTCACCTAGACAGGGGATGAAACATCTGCAACACAAATTCCCACTTCAGCAGACAGAACCACAACAAAGAAAATGTCTTCGGCAGCCTCAAAGTGCATTTGTTTCTGTTTATCTATTACTGGGTAAATAGTCTGACACCGTAGAGAATTTGAGAGGACTGGTGACGCAGAGGTGGACGTCATCAGTGATTATGTAGAAACTGACATCTCGATCTTGGATGATATTGCTGAGGGGCAGGAAGTTTATGAATAATGAGAGGTATTAAGCAGACATCTTTACGAAACACTAGAGGTATTGGAGCAGGAACAGGAAAAGAAACCAATACCAGCAATGCAGTGTCTCCAATCAGATAGAAAAGATGAAGAAAGATGAGAAGCTTTGTTATAATGATAGGTGATAATGAACCTGATAGAAGGAACTCAAATGGAGTTGTTGGAAAAATGGACAGGCAACTGGGAGACAGCAAATCATTCATGGATTTTAGAAAGGAAAGGGAAGTTAGAAATGGCACTTTAGTTTACAAGGATGCAGGGGTAAAGAGTTTTATATGGTGTAGATAATTGCAGATTTGAAGGAATCTCTAATGCCACACCAACATGAAGCCACCTGCACCAATTCACCTGCTTCAGAATCCCTGACTCCTACATTTGCATCAAGATCCACAAAAGGTTTGTGCAAATACAGCTAAATATAT
This sequence comes from Hemiscyllium ocellatum, assembly GCF_020745735.1. Classification (NCBI taxonomy): domain Eukaryota; kingdom Metazoa; phylum Chordata; class Chondrichthyes; order Orectolobiformes; family Hemiscylliidae; genus Hemiscyllium; species Hemiscyllium ocellatum. Next base: position 48,922,524 of record NC_083426.1, read on the forward strand.
TGACTTACCTTTCTGGTCCACCTGCAGCAACAAACAAAGAGAGAGACACACATATACATGCATATATATAAACAGAACCATGTTAAACTTACCAGAGTACAGTAAAGGGTGCAGACAAGACCAGTTCCAACGAGTACACCCCAGAGATCAAATCCAGTTACTGATAAAAGCAGAAGTTACTCCGGCTTAGTAGAAAAATGAATTTTCTTTTACGTAGTAATAAATTAACTTATAAAACTGTAAATTAAATTTGGAATGAATCAATGCTTATGCCAGAGACAGAGAGAATGGTAGAGGGCATTTAAATAAATAAATAGATGAGTGGACTGATTTATTTTTGCCTTTATATTACAGAGTGATACAGAGAGATGGTTGGTGACAGTATGATAGAGGTGAGAGAAATATTAAAAGTTAAGACATCCTGGAGAGAAAGACACAGACCTGAATGAGACAGAGTTTTATTCCACTGGGGAATGTGAAGGAATGTTAATTGCTTGCATTATTACAAAGAAATATTACTTAGCAATACAATTTGGAATGTGATCAACAATCATAGAAACCATACAGTATGGAAACAGGGCATTCAGCCCATCAAATCTGCACCAATCATCTGAACAGTGTGCCCCCCCACCTTTTCCCTATAACTCCAGATATATCATGGCTAATTCACCTGACCTGCATATCCCTGGACAGCACTGGACAATTTAGCATGGCCAATCCATCTAACCTGCACAACTTTGGATTGTGGGAGGAAAACAGAGCAGCCAGTAGAAGCCCACACTGACATGGGGAGAAATTACACACAGTCACCTGAGGCTGGGAATCAAATCAGGGTCGCTGGTACTGTGAGGCAGCAGTGCTAACCAATAGGCTACTGTGCCATTCATGGCTTGCAAAATAATCTGGCAGCACTGTAGCAAATTTTGTCACATTGTGTGGCAAGCAGCTTATTGAAATTTCTCATCCCAAGTCTTTGCTTTCTAAGAGCTAGAGACTACAGCAATCACTTAACACTGTCGCATCATCCCATCGGAGAAAGTGATGCACAATACCAATTCTAACACCCGCCATTAGAGACTTCTTGAAATGAATGTCAACCATTGGCTTCAGCACTCTGGAATGGACAACTGGTCACTATCACTTCGTGGGTTTTGTTGAGACTTTATGCTTTCTCTTAAACATTCTTCAGTCCCTTCTCTAACTAGGTATTTTTTTAAACAATCTGTTCAGAAATGGTCTTACACACCTCTGAAGCAGGTGTGACTTGAACCTAGATCTCCTGGTCTAAAGGGAGAGACGCTGCTACTACACCACAAAAACCCCTCAGTCCAGTCTCTAAATAGATAATTTCTAATCGACCTGTTCACAGCTGTTATTACACACCTCTGCAACAGATGGGACTTGACCCCAGGCCTCCTAGCTCAGAGGTGGGGATACCACCGCTACACCACAATAGTCTCTTCTTCTTATAATTACCACATTCCTTAAGAAAATGCAGCTGATTAAGATAGATCACAGGGAGATAAAGATGTTTCTCCTCAGGGCAACTACATTTGGGGCTTGACTGTACAGTAATGGTTTAATAACTGTGGAAAGAATGTTAACTTGTACTTACCCTGATTCAATGTTAATGCAGGAGCATAAATGACAATCCCAGTGTACAGCACCTGTAAAATGATGATTAACCAATAACCTCAAGCAAAACCATATCTGAAATAACATTAATAACTTTATCCAGTTGATGGAATTAGTGAGGTCTCTCTAGCTTATTCCTTCGGTTCAGCGCTGGAGGACGGACAGCTGAATGAAAAAATAGCATTTTTCAGTTCAGTTTCTCTCTCAAAGATATTAAATCAATTTACTGTCTCTTGGTATCTTTAACAAATGACTGATCCTTGCAAATGATAGTACCAACAGGTGGTTTGTCAAAGATGAGAAGCTTTGGAACCTAGACTGTTTTTTTCCCCTCACTAACAAATGATTTAAAATTCAAGTATGTTGGAAATATTTGGACTTTAAGTGCTGTGGAAGATTTGATACTCACTGTTTGAATGATGAAGAAAGAGGTTCCAATGTATCGAACTATTTTGGAGTACCTCATTTGTAAATACTGGAGAGAGAAAGACAGTCAATGTCAAGCAATTTATGTTTACAATAGTTCTGCATGTAATTCAGCAATGTTAAAGCCATTGGGTTGATTTTGTTTATAACCCTTATATACTGTAGCCATAATAAAATAGAACAGAATCTGGAGCAGACTTCCCTCCTCTGTCAAATGCAACAAAGTACTGATTCAGGTTAGTGAACAGTCATCCCTTCAAACCTATTCACTAGTGGGTGAGCTTACTCCTGGCTTTACCATTTGTCAGCCTAATGAAGAAAGTAGGGACTGACCAATGACGATGCTACAGACTGACAATTATCTCACACCAAACGCTACATTCACTAGTACAACTGCACACATTCTGTCAGGAAGCAAAGAATCTCAGGATAAGGAAACTTAACTGTGGAAACCAGGAAGGAGCAGAAAACTACAATGCTAATGGATATTCTCTTTGACAACTGTGGTAGTATTGTGCAACCATATCGAATTGCTGTTGTTACTCAGGAGAAAGGGAAATAAGATCTTTACACCAGATGAACCAAGAATCAATGCCCAGTTCTGTAAATCTGTCAGCCCTTCTTTGGAACATTCTAAAATAGACCCCGTGCATGGCTCAAAAGAAAGTCCCGGCAGACAAACTGAGGGCCGTGGTGATCTACTCTGCCATGGGTAGTATTATCAGTGATGTGCTCATTGTGGTTTTCTATGTTAATCCATGTCACATATATTACAGAATAGGTTCATCTGAGTTATGTACCTGAGTTATGTTAATTGTTTATTAACAAATAATTACATACATTGTCACATCTCAGAACTACATATGTAGTTGAAGTTGTATGCTTCTTAGATTACTGGGATATGGGGAAACCAGTGTAGACTGGGGAGGACAAAGTTAAAAATCACATAATACCAGGTTATAGTCCAATAGGTTTATTTGTAAGTACTAGCTTTCAGACCACTGATCCTTCATCAGGTAGCTGTGCAGCAGGATCATAAAACACAGAATTTACAGCACCAAATTACAGTATCATGCAACTGAAGCAATATGTTGAACAAATCATTTCAGTTGCATGATACTGTAATCTTGTGCTATAAATTGTGTCTTATGATCCTGCTCCCCAGCTACCTGATGAAGGAGCAGCGCTCTAAAAACTAGTATTTACAAATAAACCTGTTAGACTATAACCTGATGTTCTTAGATTACTGTTATATTGCATACATTATTCATTAGCTGATGAACGAACTAGCAGACTGGTTGCTTAACTGCTGAGTGACTGAATGAAGAGAGAGTAAGAAGGAAACCTCTTATATGACAGCATCACATACATGTCTTAAAGATGTACTGCCACCTTGAGATTTATGAATAATACAACAAACATCATCTTAGACCTGAATTGCAGTAGAGTTGTAGCAGACAGCAAAATAAAATAAACAACTAGGTACTGACCCAGTTTATGAGGCAGTTTTCCTTGGAACTGGGCTGTTTTAAGTGCACTCAACCGTACAGCACAACTAATTCCATTCCCTGTTCCTTTTTTTGAAGAAACTTATGAACTTTATTTTCCCTTTGCTAATTTTTGAGAAATACATCTCAACGTATCTTGGAAAATCAAGAAGTATGTCTGATTTCAACATAATTATACAAATTGAAGAAAATTTGTTGGGAGTTGAATAATCAGTTGGGCCAAGGATTGGGAACAGGAATGAATTGCAACACATGGGTGGCACGGTGGCACAGTGGTTAGCACTGCTGCCTCACAGCGCCTGAAGACCCGGGTTCAATTCCCCGACTCAGGCGACTGACTGTGTGGAGTTTGCACGTTCTCCCCGTGTCTGCGTGGGTTTCCTCCGGGTGCTCCGGTTTCCTCCCACAGTCCAAAGATGTGCGGGTCAGGTGAATTGGCCATGCTAAATTGCCCGTAGTGTTAGGTAAGGGGTAATGTAGGGGTATGGGTGGGTTTCGCTTCGGCGGGTCGGTGTGGACTTGTTGGGCCGAAGGGCCTGTTTCCACACTGTAAGTCTAATAAAAAAAAAATAAATAACATCGATTACAGTAATGCATTGTGTATAGTTGAGGGTTAGGTACTGGAAGGGGTTGGCAACAGCAATCATAGTATCATATGAATTGTGGTATTGGATTGGGTACAGTTGAGAATTGAGTACAATAATGGATTGGATAAAGTATGGATTTTTACAACAAAGGACTGACTACATCAATTGGATATAGTAACAGATTATTCATGATACTGAATTAGGTATAAAAATAGATTGGATGCAAGAGATGAATTGAGTATAGTAATGGATTGTTTACTGTAATGGATTTAGTACACTAGCACATCAGGTGTAGCAATGAATGGGTACAGTAATAGTTTTTAATTGTGTATTTGGTACAGTATTTGTTTGATTACATGGTTACAATTTGAGGACAGTAATGGATTTGCTACAGTAATAGAGAAGTCAATTGTGATGACTGAAAACAAAAAATTCTGGAAATCACAGCAGGTCAGGCAGCATCTGTGGAGTGGGAGCAAGCTCACATTTCAAGTATAGATGACTCTTCACCATAGCTGATGTGAAATGTGAGGGGGCAGCATTTATGCTGTCCAACCCACCGTGATTTCCACCAGTATTTATTTTTAGATTCCAGCATCTGCAGTAATTTGCTCCACATTGAAGTCAATAATGGGTTGAGTTCAATAATGCTTCTGGATCAGTGGTGGAAGAGCGCAACAGTTCAGGCAGCAACCAACGAGCAGCGAAATCGACGTTTCGGGCAAAAGCCCTTCATCAGGAATAAAGGCAGTGAGCCTGAAGCATGGAGAGATAAGCTAGAGGAGGGTGGGGGTGGGGAGAGAGTAGCAGAGAGTACAATGGGTGAGTGGGGGAGGGGATGAAGGTGATAGGTCAGGGAGGAGAGGGTGGAGTGGATAGGTGGAAAAGGAGCTAGGCAGGTCGGACAAGTCCGGACAAGTCATGGGGACAGTGCTGAGCTGGAAGTTTGAAACTAGGATGAGGTGGGGAAAGAGGAAATGAGGAAGCTGTTGAAGTCCACATTGATGCCCTGGGGTTGAAGTGTTCTGAGGCGGAAGATGAGGCGTTTTTACCTGAGTTCAATAATGCATCAAGTCAAGAAATATATTTTGCATTATAAAGGGTTAGAGATAGTAATAGATTAGTAAAAGTGCAGTTATTTATTGAGTAAAGTAATCAAAGGCTTTGAATCAATTTCAGTTAAAATTTAAGTCATATTGTAAATGTAAGTGGTAACCACAGAAGTATGAAGGAAGGTCAGAAGTATATGAACTGCACAGGTAGGAGTAGTAGGCACCAGCGATACAAAAAACCAAAGGTGACTCTCTCATTACAGACAGATGACCGGAGGTATGTTTAACCTGAGGGTCATTGCATACAGTCACAGGCAAGTACATGGAAACAGACCCTTCAGTCCAACTTGTCCATGCCAAACAGATGTCACAAACCAATCTAGTCCCAGGCAGGATATCATAGCAACCTTAGCAGGTGTGGGAGTTGAAGGAGCTACAAAATTAGTAAAATAGAGCTGGCCTTACATAAAATACAGACAACGCCTGTGACTAGCTGTGGGATAACAGGTTTGCAGATCTGTACATATTAAGAACATTAAGGGTCTTCAGAATGGTGCAGGAAAATGGTGTTGAAATTGAAGTTTAGCCATGATCTTACTGAATTGTGAAACAGACATGATAGGCTGAATGGTCTACTTCAATGTTTCTCAACCATTCTGTATTCAACTCCCTCTTCTTATCCTTGAAATCATGCAACACCCCCAAATCACCAACCAAACAATCATCTGTTTTTGCACATATAACTGCAATACATTGCAGTGCTGAAAATGGAAAACTTTTTGTGAAATATGTTTTATACACAACAAAAAAATAAATGTTATCATTTATTACTGTTCTTACTGTCCACCTACTTTTGGCTCACTGTGTATAAAATTTAGTCTGTGATAGCAAAATAGTCAATGCGATCCTTGTGATTCATATTGTCTTGCTAAATCATATACATCTGGTTCAATTTTTGTCAAAAGCAATCTCAGGTCACCACACTGAACAACATCCATGCGATTGCGGGACTTATCTTGTATTCTGGCGACGGCACTGATTCCTTTCTCAACCAAATAAGAGGTAGGAAATAGTAGTGCAAACCGCTTTGCCTCTTCACTTAATAGCGGGAAACGACATCGGGTGGCATCTTGAATCCAAAAAAGGGACTCACCCATTTGCGAAAACCGAATTTTCATTGCAGTGTCATTTTGGAGCTCTATCATTTCTTCCTGAAGGCAAATGTCTATTTCTTCTGCGCATGAGGTAAAAAGGTCAGTCAGCCATGTAGGGATCTCCATCTCGATAAGATCAGCAAATCATATTTTCATATCATCCTGCAGTGCACGAATGTGAGCTGAATAGATAAGTAATTGATCATCAATAACAGCCTCCGCAATATTGTTTCAACTCGAGAACTGGTAAAACTCATGACGACTGATATTCCGATGAAAGAGATCAAACTTCGCAAGAAAGATGTAACAGCATTCCTTGCTTTTATGAAACTCACATTATCTCCTTGTATCTGCATGATCAGCGAATTGCACTTATCGAATATATCCATGAGATATGCACAGTCTGTTTTACGGTTTCGGCTTTCATTATTTCTGTGTAGGAATTCGATGATAGAATCGAACAGTTCATGGAAATGATTGAGGCATTTTCCTTTCGAGAGCCATCTCACTTCTGTGTGCAGCAGCAATTCATCTTCATTATCTTTACAGAGTTGGCGGAGAAGTCGTTCATTCAGAGCATGTCTCTATATAAGTGACCACATCTATCACCACTTGTAGAGAATGGTTGAGGGCTTCACTAAGCTTCTTTGCAGCCACATGCTGCCAATGGATAATGCAGTGTACTGTGAAAACATGTGGCACTTCTCTCTTTAATAATGCGACAAATCCCCGATGTTGCCCAGTCATAGCACGCGTGCCATCCGTAGCACAAGCAACAATGTTTTTGAGGGGAACAGACTTTTAATCAAAATAATCCTTGATGCAGTCGAAGATAGTCTTACCTTTGGTATCTGTCGGTAGGTCCAGAACAAAAAGTAGTTCTCGTATTTCATTTTTGTCGATGAAATATACAAACCCCAAAAATAAAGCTTGATTTCCACATATAGTACTTGCAGCAATTTGTAAGGTGATTTCTTTCGAAATCAAAAGGGAACGTAATTTATCCTCAACATCTGAGGCCATTTCTTTCGATGCGCTCTCTCACTGAATCGTTGCTAAGAGGAATAGGCTTGATAGTCATTAATGGTTCCTGATGAAGCACCATTGATAATATTTCAGCAATAGCTGGAAGTACCAACGATTCACCTATGGAATGAGGTTTACTACATTTTGCAATTAGCTTCGCGATGTTGTATGATGCCATAAGGCCATCCACATTTGTGGCTCCCATCTTTGAAAAGCAGTGGAAGTCATTGGTCGCTGATTGAATTTATTCTTTAATGTTTGAAAATATGCCAAATCTTTGTCCTTTTTGTTACGTGTTTCTTTTCCAAATGTTTAATATGATGGGAAGGCTTCATGGCCTCATTGTAAAAACTTTGTTCACAGAGCAAGCACAGTGGTACCTGCTTATTAGATGGAGATTGAATAAAGCTATATTGCAAATCGTCCATGCTATACTGCCTGCACTTTTTCTTACTCAATGAGGCCATTTTTACACTGTCATATACCTTGATGAAATCATGGGTATTATCTTATCATGATAATTTTAAGATGCTCAGACAAGTGGCAAAATTTGATTGGCTAATTAGCTATAATGTGCATTCATTCTGTCACCCGGTAGAATAGTTGAAAAGCTGTGTTTCATCTTCCTAGAAGCAACACGAGTTAGGTGATATTGATCTCGGCAGTAGAATCAGTGCCAACTGTGAACGAGTTCAAATGGTTTGCCATTCACAGACAGGACTATCAATAATAGCGCAGGAACCAATCAAAGCACACGCCTCCACTGATTCAGGGAAAATAACAGACTTGTGTTATCCGACTATCCATCTGCATACAGCAATGTCCTTCAAGGACACGGCAGTCTTCCAAGTGATTGGTAAGCTCTCTACAAAGTCGTTCAGTGCCTCCTTGCCGCCCCCTTTGACTTCAATGCCCACCGAAGGAAGGCAAACGCGCCTCAGGGGGCGCTTCCACCCCGTTGAGAAACACTGATCTACTTCTTCTCCTGCTTCTTATGTTCAACAGTCTGTCCACCTCTCTACTATGTTTAATGTCTACAATGCATCTCTATCATCCCAACAGGTCAATAGTTCCTCAGATTAAATATTTAGAATCCATTGCCTTGGTTTTTCCCAACAAGCTCTGTTCCCTCACCACCAAATCCATTCCTCTATCTAGAAACTGTCTGAGGTTGAACTGGAATTTTCTCTCATTTCCACAATGTCATCTGCCTTTGCAACTGCCTGAGCTCATCTGTTACTGAAATCTCATATCTTTGTTTGAACAACTCGCATGCTGTTCTAAAGGATCTGCCACCTCTCAACTTCCATACAGGAGTTTATACAATTGCCTGTTGCCTGTATCTTAACTCACACCCACTCATCCATCTTCCATCAGCTCACTGAGCTACTTTATTGCTTCCCAATCTGACAGTGATGCCATTTGAAATTCTTGTTTTCTGATACTTCAATGGCCTCACACCTCCCTATCTCTAGAACTCCTCCAGGCCTGCAACCATACAAGATCTCTGTACTTTTCCAATTCCGGCAACTTGAGCAACCCCAATTTTAGTTGCTCCAGTAGCAGAGATGATGTATTCAGCTGCCTAGATCCTAAGCTCTGGCATTCCTTCTCCACACCTCTCTGTCTCTTGCCTTTCCTTCCAGTCATCCTTAAAAATGATCTCTGATCTAATCATTTGGTCACCTGTTCTAACAATTAATTCTGTGGCTCAGTATCAAATTAGGTTTGGTACTTCTTTGAAATACCTTGTGACTATTTTACGACAAACGGTATGTGCTGTATAGATTCAAGTTATTGTCATGAATTAGTTTCAGAATGGTCTATGTTTTATGCTTGGGTAATGGTACAGTTTTTGTGAATGAATTCTGTGACTAGAGAATTGAACTAATTAGGGGTCAGTTTCATAATTTTGTCCTCCTCAACTCCCATATCAGTCTGTCCCCATCTCACTGAATGATGTGATACTCACTGGGATGCAGTTAAACAAGTTCTAAGAGCTCCCAATTCCTCGTCTAAGTGACCATTGTTCACTTACATACATAAATATTAGATTACTTACAGTGTGGAAACAGGCCCTTCGGCCCAACAAGTCCACACCGACCCGCCGAAGCGCAACCCACCCATACCCCTACATATACCCCTTACCTAACACTACGGGCAATTTAGCATGGCCAATTCACCTGACCCTCACCTGACCCGCACATCTTTGGACTGTGGGAGGAAACCGGAGCACCCGGAGGAAACCCATGCAGACACGGGGAGAACGTGCAAACTCCACACAGTCAGTCGCCTGAGGCGGGAATTGAACCCAGGTCCCTGGCGCTGTGAGGCAGCAGTGCTAACCACTGTGCCACCGTGCCGCCCTAAGATGTTGACATTTATTTAACTGTTGTACTTTGGTGTTGAAAGCGCTGATTGACAAATGCTACGTGGCTTTGTTCACTCTATATTATTCAGATTTGTTCTGTATTTTATGTAAAGATCGGTTAATGTTATAACATGGATCAGTTTTAAAGTGTTCTGTGTTCAGTGTTTGATCTGTTTTTCTTAAAAATTGCTCTCAACAGGGAGGTTGGGCCAGGAGGATTACTGATTTGAAACAAAATCCAAAATTGCTGGAAAAACTCAGCAGGTCTGGCAGCATTATGGAGAGAAAGCAGAGTTAATGTTTTGGATCCAGTGACCTTTCTTCAGAACAAGAACTCTGAAGAAGGGTCACTGCTTTCTCTCCATCAATTTTTTTTCTAACTTTCTGATCTTGTACGCCAGTGGTATCTATGGGAATTGACTTTGAAGAAGTTGGTTGGTGGACCTATGTGACAGCACTTCAAAAATATTGCACTGGCTACAAAGCACTTTGGAACATACTGAGGTCCTGGAGGGCACTATATAAATACTTCTTTCAAAATAAAGGGAATCCTGCACATCTTTATTTAAAATATATCAAGTTATAAAGATGTGCAATTTAAAGAAATTTTGCAGATTCAAGGGTTAAAGGCAACAATATTCAATTTAGAACTCCAGATCATTTTCATAAGGAGCTATGTCATAAAGATGTCAGATCACAGGGGGTTGAGACCTGATGGAAAAGGCATCATTAAAGCCTTTCTCTACCCTGTTCATGTACATTGTTTCTAGGCAATAAATGTGAACAGTTTGCACCAGGCTTGTGTTCAGTGTTACATGCCCTAACCAAAGGTCCCAATTAAAGAGCTATAAACATTAGAACAGGTGACTACGTGTCTGGAAGACTGACTTAAAGAAGGAGAGAGAGCAGTGACAAGGTTTGGAACGGAATTTCAAAACCTGGCTTGCTGTGTTCTTTCAGCATCTGCAGTTTTTTTTGTCTCTAATGAAATATCTTTAGTAAACATGGTTAAAGAAAATCCCAAAGCATTTTATTCATATATAAGGAGCAAGAGGGTAACTACAAAAAGGGTTGGCCCACTCAAGGAAAAAGGAGAGAAGTTATGCAAGGAGTCAGAATAAGTAGGTGAGATACTTAATGAGTACTTTGCGTTGCTACTCGCATTGATTCCAGCGTGTACTAGCTACATGGACAGAGAACTGGCTGGACAAGAGGACACAGAGAGTTGTAGTGGAAGGGAGTTTCTCAAAATGGAGAACTGTGACCAGTGATGTTCCACAGGGATCCATGCTGGGACCACTGTTGTCTGTGATATACATAAATGATCTGGAGGAAGGTCTGATTCGCACGTTTGCAGATGACACTAAGATTGGTGGAATAGCAGATAATGAAGGGGACTGTCAGAGAATGCAGCAGAATATAGATAGATTGGAGAGTTGAATGGAGAAATGGAGTTCAATCTGGACAAATGCGAGGTGACATGTTTTGGAAGATCCAATTCAAGAATGAACTATTCGTTAAATGGAAAAGCCCTGGGGAAAGATCTGGGTGTTCAGGTCCATTGTAGCCTGAAGGTGGCAACACAGGTTGATAGAGTGATCAAGAAGGCATATGGCATGCTTTCCTTCATCGGACAGGGTACTGAATACAAGAATTGGCAGGTCATGTTACAATTGTATAAGGTCATGTTACAATTGTATAAGACTTTGGTTCGGCCACATTTGGAAAACAGCATATAGTTCTGGTCGCCACATTACCAAAAGGATGTGGATGCTATGGAGAGGGTGCAGAGGAGGTTCACCAGGATGTTGTTTGGTATGGAGAACACAAGCTATAAAGAGAGGATTACTTACATTAAAAAGATGGAGGTTGAGCGGGGATCTGATTGAGGTCTGCAAAGTCATGAGAGGTATGGGCAGGGTGGATAGCAAGAAGCTATCCAGCATGGGGGACTCAATTATTAGTGGTCACAATTTCAAGGTGAGAGGGGAAAAGTTTAAGGGAGTTATGCATAGAAAGTTCTTTACACAGAGGATGGCAGGTGCTTAGAATGAATTGCCAGCAGAGGTGGTAGAGGTGGGCACGATAGCATCATTTAAGATGGATCATAGATACATGAATGGGCAGGTCGCAGTGCAATACAGATCCTTGGAAAACAGGGGACAGGTTTAGATAGAGCATCTGGATCGACGCAACCTTGGAGAGCCGAAGAGCCTGTTCCTGAGTTGTAATTTTCTTTTTTCTTGTGGACATGTTGGGCCAAATGGCTTGTTTCCACACTGTATGGATTCTATGATAACTCTTCTCTGAACTCTTCTGAGTTCTGAAGAGTCATATTGGGCTCAAAACATTATGTCAGTAACAGTTGTCCAAACCAAGTCAGGGTGCAGAAGCAGCCAAAGCTGAAGGAGCACATGATCACAGATGATGGTATTTTTTGGAGGAATGTCATAGAAGCCCTACAGCCTAGAAGCAGGCCATTTAACACATCGAATCCAAAGAGCCACTCAGATCCACTCATTCCTGTAAACCAGCATCACCCATGGCTAATCCATCCAATGCACACAGTCCTAGACACTATGGATAATTTAGCACAGTCAATTCACCTAGCCCATACATCTCTGCAGAAGGAAACAAGATCACCCAGAGAAAACCCACGCAGACACAGACAGAATGTACAAACTCGGCAGAGAGAGTCACCCGAAGCTGGAATTGAACACAGGTCCCTGGTGCTTTGAGGCAGCAGTGCTAGCCACTGAATGACCATCCTGCCAAGGAGGAGTTAAAGCGATAGAGAAGGGAAGTCATAAAATGATTTGAGAACAATTATGAGAACTTGTGAATATGGAGGAGTAGAAGCTAATTTAGATCAATAAACATGAGGATGATAGGTGAACAGGGCTTGTTATGAATTATGATAGAGTGCAGTTTTAGATGACATCAAGTTTATGACTGATGCAATGTAAGAGTCTAGCAAGGACAGCACTAGATTGATCAAGTATAGAGGGAATGAAAGCATGAATAAGGGTTGCAAATGAACTGAAACAGCTGTGAAAATAATCAAGGTTAGGCAATTGGTCTTGAAGACAGACGATTATGGGTTTGGAGATCAAGTTTTGTTCTTACCTCATACGCACTGGTGATATTGAGTCTGTAGAATATAGGCAGGAAGAGTTCAGCAGTGATGGTGATCACGATGGCATATGTAAAGCAAAAAATCAAGAACATGGCCCCAAACCGGTAAACCTCTACTGGTGTCCCAATCACAGTAATTGCAGACATAAAGCTGGACGCAAGGGACAGAGCCACAGGCAATGCCCTCAGCTCTCTGTTGCCTAGCAGAAACTGGACATTGCTTTGCTGGCCTCTAGCTTTAAAAGCCTGATATATTCCAATGAGTGCAGAAATGAAAAGCATAAGCACAAACACTACATAATCTCCTGCAGTGAACTCACCCACACCAGTTCTAGAAGTCATTTCCAAATAGATTCAAAGTGGGAGCTGTACACTTCAGAGAAGTGGCAGATGTTTGAATAAAAATAAACTTATTAACACAGGTTGACATTACAAACCTTACCAACTTCCAAAAAGATCTTAAACAAATACCAAAGGAAATTCATCAAATTGTTTTCATGAAAATGCTAAAAGATGAAGGGAATTTATTACAGATATAATTGGTAGAAATTCCGAGCAAACCAAGCTGGAGCTAAAACAAAGAGACACACACAAACCTCACCCAATGCATTGATTCTTGGCCTTTCACACAGCAAAGTTCAAAAAGATCTTTGCACAGCACCTAACAGCTGAGTGACAAGTCACCTTACCTCCCAACTTACAAAGAAACTGCTGGATTCCTATTGATTGATTTCAAAAGAACTTTCTGAATCTGCCAACTTGAAAAGCCAGCATTGGCTATGTTCAGCAATATTTATATTTAAAAGTGAAGTGCAGCCTATTGTTTGTATCAATATGTCTTGTATTTGAATATTTGGATCAGGAATCACAACAAAAGATGTGCTGGCCTTCTCCCTCACATCTTGTCTTCTGTTAACACACTCCTAAGTTGTGTGTCCTTTGAAGCTTTACAGCCTCACAGACGAGGCTTCTGTGAGTGAGTGGCTATTTTTCAGCCCTCTCCTCCTCTTCTGGAGGTGGTAGAATTCCTGGTTGTTCGAGATGTCAACCCACTGATGCCAGTTACCATCCCACCCCTACAGCCTCATCGTCTAACTCCGCACAGACCACCTACTGGGGACAGAATTGAATATTGTCTGGCGGGTGTTGAGCTGGGCCCAATTGTGTGATCAGGGGCGATGTGGGGGTGGGGTCGAGGTCCCGCCTATTCTCGCTTCCCTCTAATTAATTACAGGCCGGGAAACCATGAACGGCCTTCATTCTGCTGCGACGAGGATCCAGTTGGAATTGGGCGGAAGGAGGAGTTGGCGCCAGAGGATCCTGTCAGGTTTGTTGCCGCCTTCCTCAGGGGGAAATCCAGTCAAGGCGCTGCCGGAAGTTGTCCCCTGTGTTGTCCGGGCGGTGCCCTGTCCCCCCGGGATTCCTGTCCCCCGCCCCCTTCACCGTCCGTGCTCTCCTGGTGCCAAGACAACCCAATCTGGGAGTGACCATCAGTGACCAGCCGCAGCTCCTGACCTGCCATTCCCGCCATTACAGTTGTTGCTGTGTTTGGAGATTTCTTCCATTTGGAAGCGGGTCAGTGGAGATTTCCTGCAGATACATTACATTTCCCCCAGATGGGGTTCATTTCTATTCTGTATTATAAAGTTCCAAAGCAAAAAAGGATTATCCTCCTGACAGGTGCGTGCCAGTGTTTATCGCAGAATTCAAATCTGCGAGATAATCCATTTCCATTCCTCGTTCACCACCTTGGTCACTCTCTTTTTCACGTGTTTTTATCTCACACCATTGGTCTAGAAGGAAAAGTGGTAAATTTTCTTCAGTCTTATCTTCAAATTCTTATGATCCCAGCTGCTTTTTTTTTCTTATTCATTCAAGGGATGCGGGAATTGCAAGCTGAGCCAACATTCATTGCTTATTCCTAATTGCTCACAGCAAAGTTGGGAGTCAATCATGTTACCACTGGACAATTAAGATCCCAGAATGAAATCTAGGTCGATAGATCAAATAGTGTGTCGTTTATGGTTTTGACCAGGTGATCTTTCACTGAAATGTAAGCATGCATTGTTATGGATTTTGTTTTAGACAGTAAAACAAGCACTGCAACTGCAGGAAGGAATATGCTCTCTTTTTAAGTGGTTAGCACAGCTAATTTTTTGGGGTGGCATGGTGGCTCAGTGGTTAGCACTGCTACTTCACACCACTAGGAATCTGGGTTCAATTCCAGTCTCAGGTGACTGCCTGTGTGGAATTTGCACATTCTCCCTGTCTGCATGGATTTCCTCCCACAATCCAAAAATGTGCAGGTTAGGTGAACTGGGTAGTGTTCAGCTATGTTTTAGGTTAAATGCATTAATTAGGGAAAATGTAAAGTAATAGGATCAGTATGAACTTGTTGGGCCAAATGGCCTGATTCCACACTGTAAGGATTCTATGATTCCAGTAATAATATATTAAACCAAAAGAGTGGTGTAAAATTCCATTTATCCCAAAACATTTCTTTGCAAATCCCAAAAGCACACCTATACAGAACGCACACCAGTGAAAAAAAAATGCTTTATTTGTCATCTGTAATGCGACTTCAAATCACAGTATGGAAAATCTGATACTCACTTTGGACCCTTCAAATACATGAGCTTAAATGTTCTCAGCTTAAAATAGACTGTTCGGGATTTTATCCTAACACTTCTGGTCTGGCACTATGACAAAACTCCTTCTAAGGTAAAATTTATTGTTAACAAATCTAACAATCGCCTTTTCTCAGATGCAATTGATTTACACATCCATCTTCATCTAAGATTTCTGCACAACTGCCCCAAACTGAAATTAAAATGATTGTTTCTGTGCTATTAGAAGTGTTGTGAAGGTGTAGTTGTGTACTGTACCTTTACGAGAGAAAGGAAGGGGGCAAGAACTAACTGAAAGCACAGAGTGTGCTGAAATATATTTTTTAAAAAAACTTAGTTGAAACAAATAGCTGGAGTTGCATTGCCATGGTACAGAAACAAATTAAAATTCAGCCAATCAGTTTAAATTATGCCACAATTGAATTTGATTTTAAATGTTTTGATGACATCAAACCGATGAAATGATCCGATGTTTTGGGGTATAAAATCAGAAATTTTGAACAGTTAGGGGGAGAACAGCAAAAAGCACCAAGAAGTACAGACCGCTAGCCAAATAGCTTTCTGAAAGGTTCCTATCCATATGAAATTTGTGCAGAAGACTGAAGAAAAGATGATCCAGGAAATACAGGGGAGAATCTACAAAGGAGAATCAACAAAGCTGGCTGGTTTTTGAAATGTGATTTTTTTTTGTAAGTATTAATGGGTTTTCTTTCATCTGAGCTGAAAATGTGTTGCTGGTTAAAACACAGCAGGTTAGGCAGCATCACAGGAATAGAGAATTCGACGTTTCGAGCATAAGCCCTTCATCAGGAATAAGAGAGAGAGCCAAGCAGGCTGAGATAAAAGGTAGGGAGGAGGGACTAGGGGGAGGGGCGCTGGAGGTGGGATAGGTGGAAGGAGGTCAAGGTGAGGGTGATAGGCCGGAGTGGGGTGGGGGCGGAGAGGTCAGGAAGAGGATTGCAGGTTAGGAGGGCGGTGCTGAGTTGAGGGAACCGACTGAGACAAGGTGGGGGGAGGGGAAATGAGGAAGCTGGAGAAATCTGAATTCATACCTTGTGGTTGGAGGGTTCCCAGGCGGAAGATGAGGCGCTCCTCCTCCAGCCGTCGTGTTGTTGTGTTCTGCCGGTGGAGGAGTCCAAGGACCTGCATGTCCTCGGTGGAGTGGGAGGGAGAGTTAAAGTGTTGAGCCACGGGGTGATTGGGTTGGTTGGTTCGGGCGGCCCGGAGGTGTTCTCTGAAGCGTTCCGCAAGTAAGCGGCCTGTCTCACCAATATAGAGGAGGCCACATCGGGTGCAGCGGATGCAATAGATGATGTGTGTGGAGGTACAGGTGAACTTGTGGCGGATATGGAAGGATCCCTTGGGGCCTTGGAGGGAAGTGAGTGTGGAGGTGTGGGCGCAAGTTTTACATTTCATGCGGTTGCAGGGGAAGGTGCTGGGGGTGGAGGTTGGGTTGGTGGGGGGTGTGGATCTGATGAGGGAGTCACGAAGGGAGTGGTCCTTGCGGAACGCTAATAGGGGAGGGGAGGGAAATATATCCTTGGTGGTGGGGTCCGTTTGGAGGTGGCGGAAATGGCGGCGGATGATACGTTGTATGCGGAGGTTGGTGGGGTGGTAGGTGAGAACCAGTGGGGTTCTGTCTTGGTGGCGGTTGGAGGAGCGGGGCTCAAGGGCGGAGGAGCGGGAAGTGGAGGAGATGCGGTGGAGGGCATCGTCGATCACGGCTGGGGGGAATCTGCGGTCC
This sequence comes from Hemiscyllium ocellatum, assembly GCF_020745735.1. Classification (NCBI taxonomy): domain Eukaryota; kingdom Metazoa; phylum Chordata; class Chondrichthyes; order Orectolobiformes; family Hemiscylliidae; genus Hemiscyllium; species Hemiscyllium ocellatum. Next base: position 48,939,789 of record NC_083426.1, read on the forward strand.
TTGAAGAAGGAGGCCATCTGGGCTGTGCGGTGTTGGAATTGGTCCTCCTGGGAGCAGATGCGGCGGAGACGAAGGAATTGGGAATATGGGATGGCGTTTTTACAGGGGGCAGGGTGGGAGGAGGTGTAGTCCAGGTAGCTGTGGGAGTCAGTCGGTTTATAATAGATGTCTGTGTTGAGTCGGTCGCCCGAGATAGAAATGGAAAGGTCTAGGAAGGGGAGGGAGGAGTCTGAGACAGTCCAGGTGAATTTCAGGTCGGGATGGAAGGTGTTAGTAAAGTTGATGAACTGTTCAACCTCCTCGTGGGAGCACGAGGCAGCGCCGATACAGTCATCGATGTAGCGGAGGAAAAGGTGGGGGATGGTGCCAGTGTAGTTGCGGAAGATGGACTGTTCCACATATCCTACGAAGAGGCAGGCATAGCTGGGGCCCATGCGGGTGCCCATGGCAACTCCTTTAGTTTGGAGGAAGTGGGAGGATTGAAAAGAGAAGTTATTCAGGGTGAGGACCAGTTCAGTCAGTCGAAGGAGGGTGTCAGTGGAAGGGTACTGGTTGGTGCGGCGGGAAAGGAAGAAGCGGAGGGCTTTGAGTCCTTCGTGATGGGGGATGGAGGTGTACAGGGACTGGATGTCCATAGTGAAAATAAGGCGTTGGGGACCGGGGAAGCGAAAATCCTGGAGGAGGTGGAGGGCGTGGGTGGTGTCCCGAACGTAGGTGGGGAGTTCTTGGACTAAAGGGGACAGGACCGTGTCGAGGTATTGGGAGATGAGTTCGGTGGGGCAGGAGCAGGCTGAGACAATGGGTCGGCCGGGGCAGGCAGGTTTGTGGATTTTGGGCAGGAGGTAGAAACGGGCGGTGCGGGGTTGTGGGACTATGAGGTTGGAGGCGGTGGATGGGAGATCCCCTGAGGTGATGAGGTCCTGGATGGTCTGGGAGATGATGGTTTGGTGGTGGGAGGTGGGGTCGTGGTCAAGGGGGCGATAAGAGGAGGCATCCGCGAGCTGGCGTTTGGCTTCAGCGGTATACAGGTCAGTGCGCCAAACTACCACCGCGCCTCCCTTCAGATTTCTCCAGTTTCCTCATTTCCCCTCCCCCCACCTTGTCTCAGTCGGTTCCCTCAACTCAGCACCGCCCTCCTAACCTGCAATCCTCTTCCTGACCTCTCCGCCCCCACCCCACTCCGGCCTATCACCCTCACCTTGACCTCCTTCCACCTATCCCACCTCCATCGCCCCTCCCCCTAGTCCCTCCTCCCTACCTTTTATCTCAGCCTGCTTGGCTCTCTCTCTTATTCCTGATGAAGGGCTTATGCTCGAAACGTCGAATTCTCTATTCCTGAGATGCTGCCTGGCCTGCTGTGCTTTGACCAGCAACACATTTGCAGCTGTGATCTCCAGCATCTGCAGACCTCATTTTTTACTCGAACATTAAATATGTGACTAGTTTGGGGCAATCGTTATTTACAAATGCTCATGGGACCACATAAGTCACCATCCTTCATATGGGCCCTCAATAAAACATGGTTACGAAAGTGTAGATGAGAGCTACCAAAGACTGACAAAGCATAGAATGTGCTGAACAAGGTAAAAATGTAACACTTGGTTAAAACAAATAGCTGGAGTTGCACTGCCATGGAACAAAAATAAATTCAAATTTTGCCATCAGTTTATGCCCCAGAAATCAAAATCCAATTGAATTTAAATTTAATGTTGTGCTGACATCAAACCAATGAAATGATCCAATGTTTTGGGTATAAACCAGACATTTTGAACATTTGGGGGAGAATTGCCAAGCACCAACAAATAGCTCTTTGAAACGTATCTGTCTATAAGAAAAATTGTGCAGCAGACCAAAAAGAGACAACCCAAGAAAACCCAGAGGAAAATCGACAAAGCTGACTGGTTTTGAAATTAATTTTTTTTGTAAATCTTAATCGGGATTTTTTATCGGATCAATACGTAGTGTGGGAGGTAAAAAGTTTAAGAGAAAGGAGTTGTAAATAGTGGATTTAATGTCCTCTGTAGGACTTAAAGAATAAAATTGTTAATTTTTACTTTAAATAGTGAAATCTGGAATAGTTCTTTGCCTCTTGAAATTTCACAGATTACAGTGCAAGGTGAGCTTCTCTGTGTCAGGTTTAAATTACAAATTACCCTGTGTCACAACAATATCTACTGCCACATTTTCTTTTCCAAGCACACAAACAATTTTCAGAGTTATACAGCATGGAAATAGATCCTTCAGTCCAGCTTATCCACATCAGCCAGGTATCTTAAACTGATCTAGTACCAAATGGCTGTTTGGCCAATATCCCTCTAAACCATTTCTATTTGTGTACCTTCAAAATATTTTAAATGTTGTAATTGTACTTGCCTCTACCATGTCCTCTGGTAGCTCATTCCAAATGTGCACCATCCTCTGTGTAAAAAAGTTTTAAATTAAATTGTCAAAGAATTAAGCTCCATTGAAATAATAGTAAACTATTCTAAAATCTAAGAATATCAAAGAGTTGTGATCCATGTAAATACTAGTTTTCCTCCATGTTGTTGCTGATGTATATTTCAAAATTATGTAGAGCTAGAACAAGACTTAATCTCTCCTTCTTTGTTGATATTATTGTTTCATTGAAAAATAACTGACATTCAATCTCCATCTCATCTTCTTGCAGCATTCATTCTGATATTGTGGGTATCAACAGCCACTATATTCCCTGGAGTTTAGAAAACTGAGGGAAGATCTCACAGAAATCCTTATAGGACTAGACAGGGTAAACATAGGAAGAATGTTAATGATGTCTGGGGATTTCAGAACCAGGTGTCACAGTCTAAGCATATGGAGTAGGCCATTTAGGACTGAGATGAGGAGAAATTTGTTCACCCAGAGAGTGGTGTGCCTATGGAATTCTCTGCCACAGAAAACAATCGAGATCAAAATATCGAATATTTACAGGAAGGAGTTGGAAATTCTACTTGGGGCTAAAGGGAATAAAGGGTATGGGACAAGATCAAGGAACAGGGTTTTGAGTTGAAAGATCAGCCATGATCATATTGAATGGTGGAGCAGCCTTGAAAGGCCAAACTCCTGCTCCTATTTTCTATGCGTGAATGGTTTCACACTATTTGATACAACTAAAACTGGTGCAAATATCAAAACAACTTTTAAGTTTTCAACAGTGCTTTGACATTCTTGCAAGCATTCAAATTTACAGCCAATTTTTACAAGTTTATTAAAGGTTCAGTGACGTTGGTCAAATTTGGGACAAACTTGCGATAATATCCACTCATACCAAAAAACATACTGTTGTATTTAATCCAAGGCACAGGGAAATCTGAAACAGCTTCTGGTTTTGCTTTTCTCAGTGCTGCTTGGCCTTGTTCTCTACCCCCCCCCCCCCCCCAACAAGTCACCTTTGCATTGGCAAATTCACTGAGACAAATGGAAAACCAAATTGGCTTGTTATAGTTGATATTCTGGCAAATGTCCCACATGTTCTTCCCAGGTTTACACAGAAACAAGAAAATGGATGACGGAAACAACACAATTTCAGGGAACTTCAAGTTGTTTAATTTCATCCTCACACCCTCCAACAATATCTGGCACCATAAATCTCTCCCTCAACACCTATATTTGTGGCTTTTTGCAAACCCTACCCTTCGTGTCAGTATTCTATCACCTTCTGATCCCACTTCCCACAATTCTTCATGTTGTAAACTCTCACCTCGCTTCAAGATTATTCTGAAGACGCTGTTTCTCAATAATGTCTTCACTGTTCCAAAGCCTTTCTCGTTCATTTTCTCCACCTTGCTTGGTGCCCACACTTCTTCATCACACTTTGACCATTCCTTAAGCAGATCCTGTATCCAATATGATCAGAACCTTTTTCTGATTTATGACATGCTAGTGTGTTGGAGTTTCTATCAACCTAACTGGATTCATAATCTCATTACTTATTCCAACCTCTGATAAGTGTGTTAACAGCACGTGCATAAGAGTGAAAACAAATTGGTGTATTTTTAATACAATTATGAATTGACAGAAAGTACTTTACAAGCCTGAACATGTTTTGTAACTCAACATAACATCAAATAAGATATAATGCAGAACAAGACAGAAAGTGGATGAACAGGGAAAGGTGGGAAGCCTGGCAGGTCTGGGTGGGGAACAGGGTGGGTAGAGAGCAGGGTGGGTCTGGATAGGGAGCGGGGTAGGTCTGGGTAGAGTTTTGGAAGGATAGGGAGCACAGTGGGTCTGAGTGGAGAATAGGCTGGGTGAGATGCACAGTGGATCTGCATATGGACCAGAATGGATCTGGAGGGAGGCAGGTGGATCTGCATGGAGAATCTGAGGGATAGGGAGTATGGTGCATTTGTATAGGAGCACAATGGGACTGAGTGGAGACCAGAGTGGATAGGGACTAGGGTGAGTCTGGAAAGTGATTCTGGATGATGAACAGGATAGGTAGCGAGTGATGTGAGTCTGAATGGGAGAATGGGTCTGGATAGGGAGCAGGGTCAGTCTAGATGGAGAACAGAGCAGAGTAAGTTTAGATAGGAGCACAATAGATCTGGGATGGGAGCATGGTGAGTCTGGATGGGAGCACAGTTGATCTGCAATGGGAGCAGGGTGGATCTGGATGGAGAGCAAGGTGGATGAGGAGCATGTTGAATCTGGATGTGAGAGGCAAGGGCCTTAAATTTATTACATGGGGAAACGTTCTCAGCAGTCACTCCCATGAAGCCAAAGTACTGCTGGCAACAGCTGGACAACGAGCTAGAAGCTGCACAAGGTTGTGACAAGTCTGATTAAAGTCACTTCAGAATGTGAAATTTTTTTGATCTGCAAACAGCAGTCTACTCCATTCCAAAAAAAAATGTAGCTGCAAATCATAAACCAGTACTTTGGAATACAGTCACAAGTTCTCAGTTTGCCTTCGTGATCTTGTCACTGCACTTGGAGAAAGAGAATGAGGGGTGTTTATGGAAGCAGACATTGACCCAAAGAGTGCGGCTAGCATCAAAAGTTTTCAAAACACAGCCATTAAAATCTTTAAAGCTCATGACTGTAAAAAAAAATTCTTCAGAGCAGTTTCTGTTAGTTTGATTTGACTGGAAGTGGAATGGAAAAATTAATCAATTTACACCCTTTTGCGAAGAGGAGCATTGGTGGGAAGGGAACAGTTTTATGTTATTTCGAGTCCAGCAATCTTTGAAAGAATGTACGGGGTAATTTTACACAGATGTTAAGCAATTGTATTCAGTATCTCCACAGTCTGATGATTTATTCACTGTACGTTAGTCAATAAAAGTCTACATGCTAACTATAAGTCTGTTGTGGATTCCTCATTCTTTTTCTCAGAATCGGGCTCCTGTTCGGTGGCTGTGGGCTCTTGATCAGTGGATGTGGGTTCTTGGTCAGTGATTGTGGGCTCCTGGTCAGTGAATGTGGGGGTGACCTTTTCTGTGTCAGCTATTGCTTCCAGCTCCTCCTCAGCAATCGTATCTTGTTGGTCCTGAGGGGACAATATCTAAAGGAACAACATCAAGAGTCAAAGCAGCACAAACAGCATCAATTCACAGTCTTTCAGAAACAAAAGTTCCATCTAGTTTTCTGTTTGGGAATCTATCCTGCAAATATGTATAGCCAATAACTTCCTCAGATTCTTCTCTCAACTGATCAACCATTATGTCAGCACAACTGATTTTTCAATGAAGTTTTGGTGACCACTTCATAGAAGCTCAAGGAAATATAAGTTTTAGTTCAGGGCTCTTATGGGGTGGTGGTAGTGACCCTACATCTGGGCCATGAGATCTGGTTTCAAGTTCTACATGTTACAGAGGTATTGTAATGTTACGACATTACAAATATCCAGCTGTTTTACATTCCAGGTAATTCATGCCAACATTTCCACCCAAATGTTCATTTCACATGTAGTACACTCCTCATGGGGGAAAAGAATGTCACTTAGAGTTGATAATGCTGTATTGAAATGATTTGGTTTGGAGCAGTATTCTGGCTATAGTGAACATAACTTAATTTCTCATAATTGGTACGTTACTTATTAAGAATCCTTTGGTCATTTCTAGGTAGAAAAGGTCAGGCTTTTCCAGTCTTATGGCTGTTCTCTAAATATCCTCGAGTATCTCACACCCTAAGACAGTTGATCTCTGACCTGGGGTCGATTGTAGTTGAAAAGTGGATAATCCACTCGAAATTTGATTTGCTCATGGAGGACACTAACTTTGTTATTTTTTTTCTTATGGAAAATTTGAAAAACTAACACTGACATTGGTTTTCAGCCACTTGCAGAATTTTGAACTGTGTCAGTTAGAAAACGTTGTGTCCCCTCGTTATGCAGCTCAATACTCAGGCACAAAGATTCTCTGGTTCCTGTTCAGCCAGAAAGGGACAAACTGAAATTTAGATAGCTGGGGAGATTTACTCAGGATATCAATCTTCAAGAATCTTTTTGAACACAGGACTGGCTAGAGAATTTGGCTTGAAAATGCATTTAACACACCACCAGCGGCAGTATGGAGGATCTTGTTATAGTCTGCTATGGGGAATGTTATAAAGTGATTAGTAATTCACTATATTCATTAGTCTGTTCACTTACTGTTTGAAAATTATCTACAGTAATCATTCACAGTCCTTCAACTGAACGTCACTCCAGACTATTAAGTAAAGGCCTATTCCAGATCATATAGGGCACAGTTACGTGAAACAAGTGACACTAAACACAAGAGAATTTGTAATTTGGTCCAAAACATGCATTAATGCACAAATCACGGTTGAAACGGTATTATCATTCTCATGCATAAATCCTCAAGACCATAGGATGTAGAAGGAGAAGTAAGTCACTCAGCCCACTGAGTCTGCTTTGCTGTTCTATGAGATCATGGCTGATTTAATAATCCTCAAATCCACCTTCCCATCGTATTACCGTAACACTTGATTCCCTTATTAATTAAATATCTGACTGTTTTCAACCATGAATATACATTTAATGACCCACAGCTGTCTGTGGTAATGAAATCCATAGATTGTCTGCACTCAGGAGAAGAAATTCGTGCTCATCACAGTCTTAAACGGGTGATGCCTTAATGTAAAATTATGCCCTCTGATCTCATACCCATTTACAAAGGGAAATAATCTCACCACATCTACACTGTCTAAATTCCTAAGAATCTTATAGATTGCAATAAGGTCACCTTTCATTCTTCTAAACTCTACAGAATATAAGCCCAACCTATTCAGCCTCTCCTCATAAGAAAATCCAATCATACTTGGTCTTCACATTTTTTAAAAATTTGCTCATCGGATATGGGTATCTCTGACTGTTTCAGCATTTATTGCCCATTTCTTGCTGCCCTGGAGAAGATGATGGTGATAAGCTGTCTACTTTACCCACTGCAATGCATGTGTTGTAGGTAGACACATAATGCTACTGGGGTGGACTGGCATGCAATTCTGATCTCCTGCCTAACGGAAAGGTGTTGTGAGACTTGAAAGGGTTCAGAAAAGATTTACAAGGATGTTGCCACGGTTGGAGGAGCTGAGTTAAAGGGGAGGCTGAACAGGCTGGGTCTATTTTCTCTGGAGCGTCAGAGGCTGAGGGGTGACCTTTATCGAGGTTTACAAAATGATGATGGGCATGGATAGGGTAAATAGCAAAGTCTTTTCCCTGGGGTCGAGGAGTCCAGAAATAGAGGGCATAGGTTTAGGGCGGGAGGGGAAAGATATTAAAGAGACCTAAAGGGCAACTTTTTCACTCAGAGGGTGGTATGTGTATGGAATGAGCTGCCAGAGGAAGTGGTGGAGGCTGGTACAATTGCAACGTTTAAAAGGCATTTGGTTGGGTATATGAATAGGAAGGGTTTGGAGGGATACTGGCAGGTGGGACTAGATTGGGTTGGGATATCTGGTTGGCATGGATTGGGTTGGACCTAAGGGTCTGTTTCCATGGTGTACATCTCTATGACTCTATAACAATGAAGAAATGGCAATATATTTACAGTTCTGGATGGTGAGTGGTTTGAAGTGAAATTTGCAATTGATGGTGTTCCCATGAATTGGCTGCCTTTGTCCTCTTAGATGGTTATGGTCCTGGGTTTGGAAGGTGAATTTCTACGTATAATAGAGTACAAACTGTTTCCACTGAGCATCATTGATATGTGTGGATATGGTGCCAATCAAACAGGCTACTTTGTCCTGGATGGTGTCAAGCTTCTTGAAGGTGTTGCAATGTTAGAGGATTTCTAGCATCTGGCCTGCTTTTGTAACCACTCCATTTATATGGCTAGTCCAGTTTCTGGTCAACCTTGTGAAACTTCTCTGGTCTGCCTATAACTCCAGTACATATATTTCCTTAGATAAGGGAACCAAACTGGTCACAGTATACTAGGTGTAGTTGAATGCCTGGTACTGTTTTAGCAAAACCTCCATATTTTTATACTGCATTCCATTTGAAATAAAAGCTTCCCTATTACCTTCTGAACTTGCATGCTAGCTTTTTGTGAGTTATGTCAAGAACTCCCAATTCTCTGGGCTGCACCTTTCTGCAATCTTTCCCTATTCAAATAATATTCAGCTCTTCTATTTTTCCTGCCAAAATGCATTACCTCCCAGTTTTTCACATTGTATTCCGTCTTCCAAGTTTTGCCCACTCACTCAATGTCTATATGCCACCGTTTACCTTCCCACCTATCCTTGTATCATCTGTAAACTTAACATTCACATTCCTCAATCAAGTCACTATATATTGTAAACAACTGCAGCCACAGCACTGATCCCTGTGCTACTCCACTAGTTACAGGTTGCTATCATGAAACAATGCCTTTATCCTAATTCTCTGTCTTCGATTAATAAGCCAATCCTTTATGCTAATCGTTGTCGAGTACCAGTGCACGCAGACTTCTGTTGACATAGATGTTGTAGCATAGCGAATCCTTGTAAGTCATCAGGAGCTTCTTGTCCACCACGTTCTTCTTCCCTCCTGTGGGAATCAGTAGTGGATTCAGTGCACATCAATCACATGGCAAGAACAACTTCTCTGAAAACCTACTGAGATTGGAGAAATGCTAGGTGATGTCAGGAGCAAACAGCTGATCACAGTCACCATCACTAGTGGAGGCCAAACATGGCCTATGGCCATACTAATCTCAAAATGACTAATCTCGGATGCTAAGCAAATTCAGGTCTGGTTAATACCTGGCTGGGAAACTGCCTGGGAACACCAGGTGCAGTAGGCTTTAGAAGGCTCTTGTGGTGCAGTGGTAATGTCCCTACCTCAGGCCAAGAAGCCTGGGTTCAAGTCCCACTTGCTCCAGATGTGTGTGGTCACATATTTTGAACAGTTTAATTATAAAATATGTAGAGGCCAAATGAGGAGTCTTGTGGCAGTGATAGTTTCCCTGTCTCTGGGCCAAAATGTCCAGCTTCATTGTCCCACCTGTGCCACACACCCGTGTAAACACATGAACTGGCTGATTAAAATATCTAGAGGCCAGATGTCAGTTTGATTAAACTATCTAGGGGTGTGAACAGACTGGCAGAGTCATTCTGTCGCACTGTAACAGTCAGATAAGGGAAGCTTTGGCAAACTCTGACCAGGTACTTTCTGTCTTTCAGACAGTGTCATCTTCACAACAAAACATTCACAATGTTTGAAGTTTAAGGATAGCCGCAGGAATTGATCAATGATGACTTTTTTAATGAAAGTAAACTAACTTTACATAAATAATGTCTCAGAAGGTTCAGTCAATTTCAATTTGTGAAGATTAAAAAGAACCCTGCAGCAAAAGCAAAGTACAGCTGATACTGTATGTCTAAAATAAAACTAGAAAACACTGGAAATCTTCGGTATCATCTGTGGAGAGAGAAATGAAGTTAATGTTTCAAGCTGAAATAAACCTTTGTATTTGATGTCAGTAGCCAGTTTGACTCCACTATTGGAGGAAACTCGAGCACTTGCTTGATTTTATCAGCAATACAGTGGGTCAATGCTGAAAATTCAAAGGATGGATCCCCAAACTCATTCTTACAGAGATTCTGCTGTAAAGTGTGAACCTACAATCTCATTGCCATAGAGATCAGCTGCAGTGCAGATTCCCAGGGGGAACAGCTGCAAAATATAGGTCCCCAATATCCTTGCCATGGGGATGTGGTGCAAAGTGCGGATCCATAATTTCATTTCCACAGGGATTAACTACAGTGTGGATCCCCAAACTCATTCTGATGGGCATTTGCTGCAAAACATGGATCCCTAAACTCATTTTGTAGGGTCCTGCTGCAAAGTAAGGATGCCAAAACTCATTCCTGTTCAGGATGGATGGTCGCTCATATTTGGACAGAGCTGTGTAAGAAAACATGCTGTTGGCTGACTTATTTTTTATTGCACACAATTAATATTGCTTTATAGCTCTTTAAATACTGTTACCATCTCACCAGTCTATGAAGCCCTGATAAACTCAGAGGAAACACCCACCTGTCAGGAAACTGACTATGAGACCAACAACCACAACAATCAGTGTACCGATTGGGCTCAAGTAAAGATATGAGATTGAATACAAAGTGTCTGCGATTGCTGGCCTGAAATTGAAAATGAGAAAACAATTGAAGGTTGTCACTAAAATGTTTGGAAGTACAGAACTTAAACAATGCAAAATGTAAACTAGGAATTAAAGCCTTCTGATAACTACAAGACCAATAGTTTCAAATTCTGGACACCTTTTAGGAATGCTGAAGTTTAAGGATGGTATTAAAGTAAGGCAAAGATCAAATGTGTTTTATTGTGAAGTAGATTGTTGATAAAATGGAGCTTAGATTGAGGAGTATAATTGTTCATTTACTGCTGTTCCAAATCTAAAGCCTGATTCTCTGCTGCCTGCATATCTGCTAAGTTGGGATATTTTCAATCTATAACACAGTACATGACTAAGTTGGTATCCTTAATAGAAAATAATAATTTGGGAAACTGAAATGTCACTTGTAGAATAAAATCTTATGAAGGTAAACTTTTGAGATCAGTCATTATCCACCATCTTCAAAACTCACCACCCCTGCCAGTGACACACAGTGGCTGTTCTATCATGTATACATTTCAGGAACTTGCCAAAGCTCCTTGCTAAAGTACCTTCCAATTTGTGATCTCTTCCACCTAGAATGACAAGGGCAGCAGATGTGTGGAAAATGATCACCAACATATTCCCCTTTGAAACACTCTCCATCCTGACTTGGAACTATATTGTCGGTGAATGAAATCCTGGAACTCCCTTCCTAACATCATTGTTGTAGTAGCAGGACATCCACATAAGACCATAAAACCATAAAGTTAAAGAGCAGAATTAGGCCATTAGCCCCATCAAGTCTGCTTCAGTTTTCAATTATGGCCGATATGTTTCTCAACATTCATAAAAGTTCATAAGATATAGGAACAGAAATTGGCCATTTGGCCCACCAAATCTGCTCCGCCATTCTATCCTCACACCCATTTTCCTGCTTTCTCTCCATATCCTTTCAACCCATTTCCAATTAAATTCCTAATGCCCGAAACGCTGATTCTCCTGTTCCTCAGATGCTTCCTGATCTGTTGTGCTTTTCCAGCACCACAGTCTTGACTCTGATCTCCAGAATCTGCACTCCCCACTTTCTCCCAATTAAAAATCTGTCTAGCTCCTCGTTGAATTTACTCACTGACCCAGCATCCATTGCTATTTGGGGTAGCGAATTACAGATTCACAACCCTTAGGGAGCAATAGTTTCTCCTCAACTGTTTTAACTTTGGTATCCTTTATCCTAAGACTATGACCTCTCGTCCTAGAATGCCCCACAAGGAGAAACATCTGCTCCACGTTAGTTTTATCCACACCTTTTATCATCTTCAATATAGCAATATGATCACCCCTCATTCTTCTAAATTCTCCTGACTGCTCCCTGTAACTTTTGATCCCTTTACTAATAAATAACCTGTCTGCCTGAAAGGCTCTCATTGACTTGGTCTCCATTGCCCTCTGTGGCAGAAAGTTCCATAGATTCACTATCCTCTATGTGAAGAAATTCCTTTTCATCTCAATTATAAACAGCCATCCCTTCACTCAGAGGCTGTGTCCTTGGGTACTCATATCTCCTACTATTGGAAACACAATCTCTTTGTCCAGTCTATCCAGGCATCTCAGTATACTGAAAGTTTCAATGAGATCCTTCTCGTCCTTCTAAACTCCATTAAGTACAGACCCAGAGTCATTAACCACACCTCATATGATCCCTCCTTCATTCCCAGGATCACTTTTATGAACCTTCTCTGGATCCCCTCTAATACCAGCATATCGTTCCTTAGATATGGGAACAAAACTGTTTGCAATATTCCAAATGTTGTCTGACTGAAAACCTTTTCCAGAAGTAAATCCTTGCTCTTACATTACAGCCCTCTCGAAATAAATGCCATCATTGCATTAGCCTTCCGAACTGCCAACTAATCATGCAGTCTTAACCTTAAGAGAATCCTAAACTAGGATTCCTAACTCTCTTTGTGCTTCAGATTTCTGAAGCCTTTTCACGTTTAGAAAATAATGTTCCTACCAAAGTGCATAACCGCACACTTTTCCACACTGTGTTCCATCTGCCACTTCTGTGCCTACTCTCCTAGCCTGTCTAAGTTCCTCTACAGCCTCTCTGCCTCTTTATTATCTGTTCCTCCACCTATCTTTGTGTCATCTTCAAACTAAGCAACAATGCTGACAGTTCCTTTGTCATGATCGTTAATGTTTAATATGAATAGTTATGGTCCCAACACTGACATCTGCAGAACTCCACTAGTCACCGGCTGCCATCCTAAAAAAGACTCCCTTATCCTCTTCTTTCTGCCAGTCAGCCAATTCTCTATCCTTGCCCCTCATACCATGGGATCTTATCTTATTTAGCAGTCTCCTGTGCAGCAAAAGCCATCTGGAAATCCAAATACATCGTGTCCACTAGTTCTCCTTTGCCTAACTTGCTCATTACTCCCTCAAAGAATTCTAATAGATTTGTCAGGCATGATCTTTCCTTGGCGAAACTGTGCTGACTTTATTTTACCATGCACTTTGAAGTTCCCCTCAAACAAACGTTGCCAAACTCCCCTGTGCCTTAACTGGTCTATAATGTCTTTGTCTTCCTGACTTACTTGCTGTCTCTTTTAATTTGGGCTGGGCAATTCCTCCTGCTGAACATTCTCTCTGGATTACAGCCCCCTGCTAAATCATTTTCAACCCTCTCATCAGCACCAGCAAACCTCCTCATAAGGATGCTGATCCCATTGTTCAGGTCCAACCCATCTGCCTTATACAGTCCCACCAACCACAAAAGCTCTGCCTCCTGCACTACCTCTCCATTCATCTTTCTAACTTGCTATTTCTCTTCATGAATATGGGGGTCCTGAAGCAATGCACATCTATTGGTCCATTTTTTTAACCTACTTCCTACCTCCCAAAATTGTACTTGCAGCACCTCATACCTATGGTCATTGGTATCAAAATGTACTTCAATCTTTTTGTCCCTCCCCCTTCAGAATGTTTTGCAGTTGTTCAGTGACATCCCTGACCCTGGCAAACAAACCACTTATGGCCCCAGAGAGGAACATACCATTTTGAGTGAGCGAGCTGACAACTCAAGACAATCAGCTACACTGAGAAGAGTCAACAAAGTGATAATCCAGAAGCAGGAAGACCAACAGTGGACCTGTGTGTGCCTCTGGAGCAATGACATTTGGGGTAAAGGGAGCAGTGAGAGCAGAAAGATCCAGAGCAAACAGACTGGAGACAGAGTTAGTTCAACAAAACAAAATCATGACATCTCACGTGACCAATAAGTAATTGATGGATATTTCTCTCTTTTAAAAAAAATCAGAATGTGGGTGCTGTAAATCAGAAACAAAAACAGAAGTTGCTGGAAAAGCTCAGCAAGGCTGGCAGCATCTGTGAAGAGAAATCAGAATTAACGTTTCAGGTCCGCTGCCCCTTCCTCAGAACTGCTAAGGAAGGTTCACTGGATCTGAAACATTAACTCTGATTTCTCTTCACAGATCCTGCCAGCCTTGCTGCGCTTTTCCAGCAACTTCTGTTTTTGGTATTTCTGTTGTTGTGATTGGATATTGATTTAAATTTAGATCGTAAATACAGTTTTTAAAGCTCACCTAAGCTTAAAAAGGAAAATGGAAAGCTCAGAGTGCATGAGAAAGTGTTGGCAGGTAGAATTAAGGAAAACCCAAAGGATTTTTTAAAAAAAATACATAAAGAGGAAGAGAATAACTAGGGAAAGAGAAGGTCCTATTGGGAGCAGAGAGACAATGTGTGTGAGGATGTAAAAGGTATGGGCATAGACCTCAATTAATACTTTATGTTTGTTTTTATAATGGAAAAGGATGCTGTCAATATAGATATCAGGGTGAAGGAATGTGAAATATCAAAGTAAATCAACATAGGGAGGAGGTACAGGTGGTTTTCGCAGTCTTCAATATGTTGGCCTACATAAGATGTTAACAAGTTTTCTGAAGATTTGTAGTTCAGGTTGAGGTTCTGGATGTAGGTTTGCTCATTGACCTGGAAGGTTCATTTTCAGACGTTTCGTCACCCTACTAAGTAACGTCTTCAGTGGGCCTCCAGGCAAAGCACTGTTGATAATTCCTGCTTTCTATTTATATGTTTGGATTTCTTTGGTTTGGTGACGTCAGTTCCTGTGGTGACATCATTTCCTGTGGTGATGTCATTTCCTATTCTTTTCTCAGCGGGTGGTAGATGGGGTCTAACTCGATGTGTTTGTTGATAGAGATCTGGTTGGAATGCCATGTTTCTAGGAATTCTCGTGAGTGTTTCTGTTTGGCTTGTACTAGAATGGATGTGTTGTCCCAGCCGAATTGGTGTCTTTCCTCATCTGTGTGTAAGCATACTAATGAGAGAGAGGCATGTCGTTTTGTGGCTAGTTGATGTTCATATATCCTGGTGTCTAGTTTTCTGTCTGTTTGTCCAATGTAGTGTTTGTTACAATCCTTGCATGGTATTTTGTAAATAACATTAGTTTTGCTTGTTATCTGTTTAGGGTCTTCCAAGTTCATTCGCTTCCCCAACAGCCAATGGGCAACTTCAAACCAGTGTCTACAGGAAATCAACACATACGGACCAAATATTGAACTAGAGAGGCAATCACCCTAACATCCACAAATAAAGCTGCATCAGAACATTATTGCAACGAGCCACCACACACTGCAGCACAGAGGAACTACACAGAGCAGAGGAAAATCACCTATACAGTGTATTCAAAAAGAATGGGTACCCAATGAACACAGTCCACTGATTTCTCAGCAACAAAGCCAAACAAGCAGACAAAGGACATCCAGAAACCCTAGTCACTCTCTCCAACATCAAAGGCATCTCGGAAATGACTGCTAGGCTACTCAGACCCCTTGGCATCATGGTAGCCCACAAACTAACCAACACACTAAAACAGCAGCTTTCAGGGCCCTGGCAGTAACTTAAAATTCTTTTCTGGCCACAGGTGAGGTGTTAGAGAATTGAAAGAGTGCTAATATTGTCTGCTTATTAAAAATTGTAGGGAAAGGATAAACAAGGAAATTATAAACCAATTAGTCTATAATTGATGGTGAAGTTGTTGAAAATAATATATCTGCATTTGGAGAAACAGATGTTATTAATGGATAGCATGGATTTGGAGACTGTGTTTGACAAATTTGACTCAATTTTGAGGAAGTAATCTGGTGTGTTGATCAGGGTAATGCATTTGATATGGTCTACATGGACTTTAGTCTGAGAATTAGTGCCAGGCACTTCATGGTGTCATACAGCACAAAACAAAACCTTCAGTCCAACTCGTCAATGCCAACTAAGTTTCCCAAACTAAACTATCCCATTTGTCTGCATTTGGCCCATACCACTCTAAACTTCGGAATCGACCAATCTTCGCTTTTTCAATTGTCTAGACTTACTCCAGGGTGAGACCTTACTCCAAGATGGGAGATCCAAAAACCACCCCAAAACCCTGATTACCTGGCCTGATTCCCAGACCTCATCGGAGAGATGCTAGGAAGCACTTCTATACACAATGTGAGCTCAATATTTGCAGCTGTCATCCATAAATAGCAGTGGATGCTAGATCAGTTATTAATTTTAAATCTGAGATAGATAAATTTTTGACAAAGGTATTAAGGGATATGGGCTGAAGGCAAGTATATGTAGTTAACTAGGGGCACAGATCAGTCATGATCTTATTAAATGGTGGAATGCTCAAGGGGCTGAATGGCTCACTCCTTTCTAATTATCAGAGGAGTCAATATCCAAGAGGCATAAATTTAAGGAAAGAAACAGAAGATTAAGATGGAAAATGAGGAGTAACTGAATGGATTGCCTGTAAGGGTGATTGAGTCATTAACTCTCGAAACATTTAAGCAATATTTCGATATTCCCATGCATTGTCATAACCTCCAGTACTATGGGACAACAGCTGGTCAAGGGGATCACTGTAGTCAGATCTTTGTTGACTGGTTTAAACATGATGGGCTGACTGGCATCCTTCTATACTGTAAATGTCTGAGTCACTGAAGAGCCACTGGACATTGCCTACTTTTGACAAACGCTGGCATGAACAAAAATGTATTTTATTCCTTGAACTTTAATTCCTTGTCTTTTGCGCTGTTTCTCCAAGGATTCTGCCAAAGATTGAGTTGGATGTCAGAGAAGTTTTACCCCTATGTATTGACCAAAAGTACCTTCAGAGACTCCTTATCAGGGGATTTCAGAGAAATGTTCCGTCCCACTGGGGTAGCACACGGGAAATCAAGCCCCACTCGTCCTTGATTCATCACAAAAGTCAAAGTTTTTAAAATTTACACAGAATTCCCTCATTTCCCTGTCTTTCTGAACCATATTGACCAACAGTACAGACCAAATTTCTGCACTTAATGAGAATGACTATTATGAATTACTAGACACTAATAAAAAAAATTGTGAACTGTTGACATAACGCTCTACTAATTAACACTCTAATCCCCTTATAAACTCCCCCTCTACACACGTGCAGAGAGGAAAAGGAACATAGGAGAAATGGATGGAAGGAAAAACCAGAAAGGCTGCTCTAGTCTCTGTCCATAAGATTTGCTGAAATGATCCTTGAGATGTCTTTTATTGCAGTCAACTGCATTTGTGGCGATCCAATTGCCTGTGACTATCTTGTTCACACCCCCAAGCTATTTAGTTGTTTCATATTAATCACGTAACTATACCAGGTAGAAGACCCTTGCCATCGAAAACTGGCCACGAGTTTAGACACCAATTAGTTGCTTATTACTGCCTAAAACTTCATTTATACCTATGTTCCCATTCCAGATTTTCACTGTTACTTGAACAAGCTGCTGTATAAACAGCATTTACAATGAGTGTCAGGCAATTTGCTTTTAAAAAGTGCAACAACCCTTCGTATTTTAAAAGAAGTGATTTTCTGATTTCAGCCCACAATTAAAAATACAGAAAACTAATAAGAATTTACAGAGCATCAAAGAGGTCTGAAATAGGGTTTGGGGTTGAGGTTGGGAGGCAGTTATAGTGGGGATTTGGTGCAGTTTTCCATTGCTCCCATCATTAACAGTAATTATCATTCCTAGTGTGCTGAGAAACCTGGACCTTTTAGAATCTTCCTCTTCTCTTCCCATATTAAGACCAATAAGACTGTTTTAAAAAAAAGCACAAATTAGTCTAGGGATGGAAGCAGCCTTCCCACACAAAAAAGTCAGGAGAATATGTGTTCTTGACCAAGGTCAGAGGCTGCTAAACTAAGTTGAATCTCCACCTGATATATGACTGATGAAACTGCTCAACAAGCAGAAGCAAGGAAGAGAATGTATTGACAATTCTGTCTGTGCCAGGTGCCAAATGTTTGGTCAAGATTTGTTGAACTTATGACTTACCCAATTGTTACATTATACAAATTTAATAAAAAGGAAGAAGAGGAGGAAGGCAGGGAGGAAGAAAACAAATGGTAAAGGTAATTTAACAGAGTGATATAATTTCCACAGCAGAACCAAACTACAAAACTGTTTTGTTCAAGGTCACCATTGATTTCACTTTACCTAGACGTCAGGTTTGATGCGAGATGTGTTGTTACTCTTGCTGATTGTGAGATGTTAATGTTGATATCAGTGCAGCCTGCTGTGCTGAGGGGTAACGGTCGACTTTGAACAGGTAGTGGTCGATAGACATGCTCACCAATTCCTATCCACATTGTCAGTATGAAAGCGGCACTAAGGCCAGATAGTGCACCCTGCAATCAAATAGGTAGCCGTTAGGTCAGTGTCTATGTTTAAAACAGTAACAAAACTCAGCCACCAGATTCCACATCAAAGCAACTGGCTGAGAACCCTTATCCGTCATGATGTTCCACGAGTCTTGTGAGCTTAGTTTTATCCCATATTCTCAAAACTGAATTGTAAATTCCATCTCAACCCAAAGGATGTTAAATTTTTCACAATCTCCTGAGGGGGCAGACAATGGTTGAGTTTAACATCTCATTCAAAAGAAAGAGCTGCATTCCCACAACCCTGTCCTGCAGTGTCAGACTACAGTCAGTGGGTTGATGATTTATATTCTGTTGTGGTGGGTTGTCCAACTGAAAAGCTAATTGAAAATATACCAGACTGTTATTGGCTCAGTATGTTGGTAAAGTAACGAGGAATAATCAGACATTAGATCTTGTGTTTAATATTGGGTCTAATTCATACTTGCCCTTCATGTAGGGAGCAGGGTGAGGTCTGGAGCAGGGATAAGAACAGGAGATTTAGCAGTGGTGGGAGCAGGCATGTGGGCAGACACTTCTTACATATTGCAAGAGTACTTGTCTCTACCACCCTCTCAGGACCCTGAGGTCTTGGGCACATCTGCCAAGGGGAAGAGATTCTCACAATCAATAGTCTGTGCCTCTCATAAATTTGTATCCCTCAATCAGACTCGTCCCTCAGCCTCCTCCGCTCCAAGGAAAACAAACCCAGCCAATCCAGTCTTTCCACATAACAGACACCTTTCCGCCCAGGCACATCTTGGTGAATCTCCTTGCACCCTCTCCAATGCAATCAAGTCCTTCTGAATGTATGGTGACCAGAACTGCACACAGGATTCCCACTGTGGCTTAACCAATGTTTTATAAAGTTGGAACAAGACTTCCTTACTCATGTAAGAAGAAAGTGAGGACTGCAAATGCTGGAGAGTCAGAGTCGCAAAGTAGGGAGCTGCATAAGCACAGCAGGAAAGGCAGCGTTTGAAAAGCAGGAGAGTTAATGTTTTGGGCATAAGCCCTCCATCAAGAATGTGGAGGAGGATAAGGGATGAGCGATATGTAGAGGGGTGGGAGTGGGAATAAGGGGAAAGAAGGTGGGAAGGCGGTAGATGGATGTGGGTGTTGGCCGGGCTAATTGTGAAAGGGAGGCTGGAGCAGATTGATGGGAAGGAAGAGAGACAGATAGACAGGTCAAGAGAGCAGTGCCAAGTTGGATCTGGGATGAGGTGGAGGGAGAGATTTGGAAACTAGTGAAGTCACTGTTGATACTGTGTGGTTCTAGGGACTGGAGGTAGAAGATGAGGCGTTCTTCCTCAGGCAGCTTTGCGTTGGTGGTCGAAGAGCCCATGGCTTGCATGTCCTTGGGGGTGTGGGAGGGGGAGTTGAAGTGGTCCGTCACAGGACGGTGGAGTTGTTTGGTGCATGTCCCAGAAATGTTTCCTGAACTGCTTCGCGAGTTGGCATCCAGTCTCCTCAGTGTAGAGAAGACCAGATCAAGAGCAACAGTGCAGCAGGTGAGGTAGGTGGATGTGCAGAAAAATCTCCACTGAATAAGAAATGATCCTTTGTGGCCTTGAAGGGGGAAGTGTGGGTACAGGTCTTAAACCTCATGCAGTGAGAAGAGAAGGTGCCGGTTGTGGAGGATGAGTAGGTGGGGGAGGGGGTGCGGAACTAACAAAGGAATCATGAAGGGAATGGTCTCTGCAGAATGCAGATAGGGGTGAGGAGGGAAACATATCTTTGGTGGTGGGGTCTGACTGTAGGTGGCAGAAATGGAGGAGGATAACGCACTGTGTCTAGAGATTCAAGGGATGGAAGGTGAGGAGCGGGAGTTCTATTTGTTGCAGCTAGATGGTTGGGGTTCAAGGGTGGAGCTGCAGGAAGTGGAGGAGATGTGCTGGAGGGCATTGTTGACAAAGTGGGAGGGGAAATTGCAGACCTCGAAGTAGGAGGCCATCTGGGATGTCCTGGAGTGGAATTGCTCTTCCTGATTTTCCTGCACGTCCACCCACCTCATCTACTGCGTAATCTCCTCTACATCAGGTAGACAAGACATCAACTCGCTGAATACTTCAGGAAATGTGTCTAGGACACACGCACCAAACAACTGCACAACCCTGTAGCCAACCACTTCAACTCCCCTCTCCCACTGCTCCAAGGACCTGCAAACCTTGGGCCTCCTCCACTGCCAAATCAAAGCCTCCCGCCAACTGGAGGAAGAATGCCTCATCTTCCACCTTGGATCCTGACAATGACAGCACTGACTTCACTAATTTCCAAATCTCCCCTCCCTCCCACCACCTCAACCCAGACCCAACCCTTCAACTTGGCACCGCTCTCTTGGCCTGTTCTACCTGCCCACCTTCCTTCCCACCTATCCACTCCACCCTTTCCATCAACCTGTCACAATTACCCCCCACCTGGAACCACCTATTGCCTTCCCACTTACCTCTCAGCCCTTTCCCCCTCCACATTCCTATGAAACGTTAACTCTCCCACTCTTCGGATGCTACCCGAGCTGCTGTGCTTTTCCGGCGCCATACTTTTCAACTCTTCCTTACTGTTAGTCTACACCATGAAGGTAAGCAACCCTTCTTCACCACTCTGTCTATCTGTACTGGCATCTTCAGGGATCTATGAATTGTACACCAAGATCCCTATGTTTCTATATGTCTCTAGGGACCTACCATTCATTGTATATATCCTTCCCTTATTAGAGGTCCCAAAATTTCTCATCTCACACTTATTGGGATGACATTTCATCTTCCATTGCTCTTCCTAATTTACCCAGCTGATCAATATCAGACTGCAGCCTGAGACCATCCTCCTCATTATCAACACTTCCAAGTTTTGTGTCATCTGCCAACTTACTAATTATATTTTCTACATTCACATCCATGTTATTAATGTATATAGCAAACTGCAACTGTCCCAGCATTGATCCCTGTGTTAAACTGCTGTTCATGAGCTTTTAATCACACAAATAACCCTTCACTATCCTTGGCCACCTAAGTTAAGTCTTTTTATTAAGCTTGCCAATTTGCCATGGATCCCATGGTCTCTTTCCTTTTGAGCCAGTTCTCCATGTGGGACCTTGTCAAAACCCTCACTGAAGACCATGTAAATCACATCAATTGCACTGTGATTATCAATGTATTTAGTCACCTTTTTCAAAAAAACTCAATTAGTCTGACAAGATCTTCGTCTAATAAATCCATGCTGATTATCTCTGATCAATCCCTACCTTTCTGGGTACTGATTAATCCAGTTTATCAGAATTTTTTCCAACAACATCCCTACCACGAACGTCAGATTAGGTGCTCTGTAATTAGCTAGACTATCTCTGTTATCATTCTTGAACAAAGGAACCACATTAGCCATCCTGCAGTTATCTGGCACTTCATCTGTTGACAGTGGAGTATTAGATATCTCCACGAGAATTTCAGCAATCTCCTCTCTTACTTCTTATAGCAGCCTGTGATACATTTCATCAGGCCCTGGGGTTTTATGCATCTTTATGCCTGCCAAAATATCTAATGCCTCTTCCTCATAAATCTTGATTGAGAACCTCAACATCCCAACTGAAATCCTGATTACAATGCCTTTCCCTTCTGCGAATACTTATACTGAGAAATATTCACTTAAGACTACACCTACATCCACTGGTTCTATGCACAGGTTGCTACTTTGGTCTCTACACAGACTGTTTCCCTGGTAATCCTCATACTTTTTCTGTGATTTTGCTATAATAATCCCAGCAAGGTAATCACCCCTTTTTTTATTTCTAACTTCTCCCAAGGTGGCCTTAAATAGAAAGACCCTTTGTGGATATCCTCCCTCATTACTTCAGTGATGGTTTCCTTTATCAATAATGAAATAGCCAACCTCTACTACTTCCTCACCAATCACACATAAAACTACAAAAGTCTGGAATGCTGAGCTGCCTCTATTGTCCTTCCTTCAGCCGTGTCTCAGTGAATGCAACAGTACCATAGTTCATCCACCTTGCCAGTCAAGCTCCTTGCACTCCCTCTACATGTGATTGGACCTTGCTCTCAATGTTACATCTACAGTGTACTGCATTCCCATGCCAAATCAGTTTAAAATCTCCACAGCAGCATGAGAAACCTCCTATACCAACTATTTTAGCCACGCATTCATCTGATCGATCTTTCTATGTTACTCACTGTGATACTGGAAGTAATCTGGAGGTTACAACCTTAGTAGTCTTCCTCTTTAATCCACTACCAAGCTCGTGAAATTCCTGTTGCAGGACCTCATTTTTTCTACTTGTGTCATTGATACCAACATGTACCACAATCGCTGGGCATTCACCCTCCCTCTTCAGAATGGCCTGCAGCCCCTCTGGGGCATCCCTGACTCTGGCACCAGGAAGGCAACATGCCATTCAAGAGTCTTATTTCCTGCCACAGAACCTCCTGTCAGTTCCCCTTACAATCAAGTTCCCAATCAATAAAGGTCTCCTAGACTTTGCTCTCCCTGTTGTGCAGCACGCCAAACATGGTATCACAAACCTGAAAGGCCATTTACCCTAACAGATCCAACACAGTATAGCTCTTTGAAACAGGGATAGCCTAGGTAGCCCCTGCACTGCCTGTCTGTACTTATCAGTCTTCCAAGAAGTCACCCACACTCTTCTGCCTGTGTAGTCCTTATTTGTATGAACAACTTACTAAACCTGCCACCCACGACATCCTCAACATCATGGATGCTCCACAGTGAGTCTATCTGCAGCTCCAGCCACTACATTCAGGGAATCAAGAGTTGCATTTCAGCTTACTTCCTGTATGCATGGACACCATGGACACTGAAAGTGTCAGGAGCAGTATTCCATAGGGCCAAGTTCTCCTGCCATTGTGAACCTTACCAACTACAAGCAATAAACGAGGAATGAATTACTCAAACTTACCCACAACTCACCAACTCAAATTTCTCCTCTCTCTTTCACTCTTTTTAACAAACTACAAACATAAGGACTTTACACTCTGTGTCCTTCCCTGCATCACTTTCTCAGTCCCAAAAGTTATTTCCTAAGCAATACAGGAAGTGTACCTGGTTTCTCATACATTGCAGGAGCAACATTTCACGGGCCAAGTTTACCATTTTCTCCTCTCTGCAAATATTTGGAAGGGTGTGGTAAAATAGGGTAAAGTCAACATGATTTCATCAAGGGGAGGTCATGCCTGCCAAATCTATTAGAGTTCTTTGAGGAGGTAACAAGCAGGTTAGACAAAGGAGAGCCAATGGATATCATCTATTTGAACATCCAGAAGGCCTTTGTCAAAGTCCTGCACAGGAGGCTGCTGAGTAAGAGCCCATGGTTTTAGAGTCAAAGTACTAGCACGGACAAAAGATTGACTGTTTAGCAGAAAGCAGAGAGTGGGGGTAAAATGGTCCTTGTCAGGATGGCAGCCAATTTTGCAAGGTTTTGTTGAGACCACAACTTTTCATTTTATACGCTAATGATTTTGATGAAGGAACTGAGGGCATTCTGGTTAAGTGAACGGGCAGTTAGTATTGAGGATGCAGGGAGGCTGCAGAAACATTTAGACAGGTTAGGAGACTGGGTAAAGAAGTGGCAGATGGAATACAACATGGGAAAGTGTGCGGTCATGCATTTTGGTAGGAAGAATAGAGGCACAGACTATTTTCTAAAAGGGGAGAAGATTCAGAAATCTGAAGTCCAAAAGGACTTTGAAGTACTAGCCCAGGATTCTCTTAAGGTAAACTTGCAGGTTGAGTCATTAGTTTGGAAGGCAAATACAATGCTGGGATTTATTTTGAGAGGACTAGAAGATTTAGAGAGGACTAGAAGCCTCGGGCGACTGACTGTGTGGAGTTTGCACATTCTCCCCGTGTTGGCATGGGTTTCCTCCGGGTGCTCCGGTTTCCTCCCACAGTCCAAAGATGTGCGGGTCAGGTGAATTGGCCATGCTAAATTGCCCGTAGTGTTAGGTAAAGGGAAAATGTAGGGGTATGGGTGGGTTGCGCTTCGGCGGGTCGGTGTGGACTTGTTGGGCCGAAGGGCCTGTTTCCACACTGTAAGTAATCTAATCTAATCTAATCTATAAAAGCAGGGATGTAATTCCAAGGCTTTATAAAGCTATGGTCAGACATAATGTAGAATATTATGAGCAATTTTGGTCCCCACATTACATCAGGAAGGATGTACTAGCCCTGGAAAGGGTTCACAAGAATAATCCCAAGAATGAAAGGCTTAACATATAACAAATGTTTGAGAACTCTGGGTCTATACTCAAGGGAGATTAAAAGGATGAGGAGGGATTTACTAGAAACTTACAGAGTATTAAAAGGCCTGAATACAGTGGATGTTGGGAAGATGTTTCCATTCACAGGAGAGTTTAGGACCCGATGGCACAGCCTTAGAGTAAACGGAAGATCCTTTAGAACGGAGATGAGGAGAAACCTCTTCAGCCAGAGAGTGGTGAATCTATGGAATTTGTTACAACAGAAGGCTCTACAGGCCAGGTCATTGACTACATTTAAGACTAAAATCGATAGGTTCTTGATTGTTAAGGGGATCAAGGGTTACAGGGAGAAAGGGGTTGAGAAACTTATCAGCAATGATTGAATGGCAGAGTAGGTTCGATGGACCAAATTGCTTAATTTCTGCTCCTGTGTCTCATGGTCTTATGCTCCCGCTCCTGCTTCGAATAAGACTGATCTGGGTTCCCTCCTCATATTTATCTAGAAGCTCTGCTGCAACCATTCACCTGTAGGTTCACTCTGCTCCTCTCTCACTGCTGCTCCAACTCAATGTGCTTAATGTTTCACAACAGATAGATTTACCACAAAACCTTCAAAGCTATTCTCTATGTATGATCTGAAAGCTTTATGTGTACAATTAAGTGGCGATATGTTTTCATCATTACTGACTTGGTGTTCCACCATTATTACAATTCTCCTGGATGTGAATAGATACAAGGACATGGACAATGTGAGAACACCATAGGTACCCCAGCTATAGCCGTGGAGGGGGTCGATAGGGCCGACTGCCTGCCCCTCTTCCGCGGTTACGTTAGAGCCCGGGTATTCTTGGAGAAGGAGCACGTGGTCTCCACCAACACCCTGGAGTTGTTCAGAGAGAAGTGGGTGCTGTAGGGAGTGGAGTGCATTACTTCCCCTGCCAACTCTATTTTGATTTAATCCCTGCCCTCCCCTTTACTGTTTGATCACACAGCATTGCCTTTTGTGAAGGGCACTGCTTGTCACTGGCCACTTGGGTGTTTCCTTTCTTCCTGGTAGTGGAAATTGAGTAAAGATTCGTACACCTTGTGTCTCTCACTGTGTCTCACACCTGCATGCACACAATTTTAAAACAAACAGGAGACTCATACCTGCACACATGCACAACATGGATTGCTGGGGAAAACAATAAGCACTACAGCAGTTAGGTGGTAGTGGTGGGCGTTAAGAAAATAAAAAAAGAGAATAAACAGGAAAAAAATGAACAGGAGTGTCAGAAAAAAAAGCAAAAAAAAAACAGGGGATTAACAGGTCCAGGCAGCGGCCGTGGAGGGGGTCGTTAGGGCCGACTGCATGCCCCTCTTCCGTGGTTACGTTAAAGCCCGAGTGTCTCTAGAATAGGAGCATGCGGTATCCACTGACACTCTGGAGTTGTTCAGGGAGAGGTGGGCATTGCAGGGAGTGGAGTTTGCATTATTTCCCCCTCCAACTCTATTTTGATTTAATCCCTGCCCTCCCCTTCACTGTTTGATCACACAGCATTGCCCTTTGATGGGAAGGTCACTGCTTGTCACTGGATACTCGGGTGTTTCTTTTCTTCCTGGTGGTGGAAACTGAATGAAGATTTTTGCACCTTATGTCTTTCACTGTGTCTCACACCTGCACACGCACATGGGTGCTGGGGAAAAATAAGCACTACCAAGAGAAAAAAAAAACAGGAGTGTCAGAGGTTCTGTTTACTCTGAGAGCTGGCTCTCTGGAAACTGGACCAGTGTCAATTATTATTATGCACGTGTAAATAAAGGGTGACTTGGTGATAGGATACTGGTTTCTGTGGTGTTATATCACTCTCTACAATAGCCAGCTGAGTTAACAGCAGCAAAATGTAACACATTAAATAATTTGTGATTTTATGAATTAATTCCTTTGTCTCAAAAAAGACAAAAAAAAGGGGATTAACAGGTCCAGGCAGTGGGCCGTGGACAGGGTCGTTAGGGCCGACTGCCCCTTTCTTCCGAGGTTACATTACAGCCCAGGTATCTCTGAAGAAGGAGCATGCGGTGTCCACCAAACCCTGGAGCTGTTCAGGGAGAGGTGGGTGCTGCAGGGAATGGAGTGCGTTACTTCCCCCTCCAATTCTACTTTGATTTAATCCCTGCCCTCCCCTTCAGTGTTTGACCACACAGCTTTGCCCTTTGATGTGAAGGTCACTGCTTGTCACTTGCCACTCGGATGTTTCCTTTCTTCCTGGTGTGGAAATTTTAATAAAGGTTCATGCACCTTGTGTCTTTCACTGTGTCTCACACCTGCACACAAACAGCATGGGTGCTGCGGGGAAAAAAAGCACCACGGGAGAAAAAAAAGAGAAAAAAAAGAAAAAAGCAAAACAAATGAAGCACTTTTGAAATGTGGTCACTGTCAAAACCACAGAGTCATGGTCATAGACATCTACAGCTCTTCACTGTATAAGGCCCTGCAGCTCATTATGTCTGGGCTAAATATTCCAATCCCATCTTCCAGCACTGGGACCCACAGCCTTGAATGCCTTGGCATCACAAGTGCACATCAAGTACTACTAATAATAAAACATAGTAGTCAATTTGTGCACAGCAAGATCCCACAAGTAAATAAACAAACAGGGGATTAACAGGTCCAGGTAGCAGGTTGTGGAGGGGATCGTTAGGGCCGACTGCATGCCCCTCTTCCGCAGTTATGTTAGAACCCGGGTGTCTCTGGAAAAGGAGCACGCGGTGTCCACCGACACCCTGGAGTTGTTCAGGGAGAGGTGGGCGCCGCAGGGAGTGGAGTTTGCATTATTTCCCCTTCCAACTCTATTTTGATTTAATCCCTGCCCTCCCCTTCACTGTTTGATCACGCAGCATTGCCCTTTGATGTGAAGAGCATCGCTTGTCACTGGCCACTTGAGTGTTTTCTTCCTGATGGTAGAAAGTGAACAAAGATTTGTGCACCTTGTGTCTCTCACTGTGTCTCACACCTGCATACACACAACATGGGTGCTGGGCAATAAATAAGAACAACCGCAGTTAGGTGATAGTGTGGGGGTAAAAGAAAAAAATAAACAGGGGATTAACATCTCCAGGCAGCAGGCCATGAAGGGGGTTGTTATGGCCGATTGCCTGCCCCTCTTTCACAGGTATGTCAAAGCCTGGATCCTTGGAGAAGGAGCATGCGGTGTCCACCAACACCCTTGAACTGTTTAGGGAAAGGTGGGCACCGCAGGGAGTGGACTGTATTATTCCCCTCTCTAACTCGATTTTGATTTAATCCCTGTCCTCCCGTTCACTATTTGATCAGGCAGCATTGCCTCCGAGAAGGACATTGCTTGTCACTGACCACTTAGGCATTTCCTTTCTTCCTGGTGGTAGAAATTGAATAAAGATTTGCACACCTGTTGTCTTTCACTGTGTCTCACACCTGCACACACCCACAATATGGTGCTGGGGAAATTATAAGCACCCCAGCAAGTAGACAGTAGTGTAGGGGTAAAATATTAGAAAAAATATAATCTGGAGATTTACAGTCTCCTCAGTTTAGGGGGAAAAAAAAAGAAAAAAATATATAACTGGGAGATTTTGAATCTCCTCAGTTTAGGGGACTGACTCTGAAAAAAAATAAACAGGATTAACAGGTCCAGGCAACAGGCCATGGTGGGGGTCGTTATGGTCGGTGCCTGCCCCTCTTCCACAGTTACATCAAAGCCTTGGTGTCTCTGGAGAAGAAGCATGAGGTGTCTGCCAATTCCCTCGTGCTGTTCAGGGAGAGGTGTGCACCGCAGGGAGTGGAGTGTTTTATTTCCTCCTCCAACTCAATTTTGATTTAATCCCTGCTCCCCCCCCTCACTATTTGATCATGCAGCATTGCCCTCTGAGAAGTACCATTGCTTGGGTTTTTCCTTTCTTCCTGGTGGTGGAAATTGAATAAAGATTTGTACACCTGATGTCTTTCAATGTGTCTCACAACTGCACACACACTGGGGAAAATATAAGCACTAAAAATAGAGGGTTTGCAATCTCCTCAGTTCAGCAGACTATCTCTGAACTGGCTGGGCCACAGTCAGTGTGTTCCTGCTGCTGTTAATAAAAATAAACAGGGAATTAACAGGTCCAGGCAGCGGGCAGTGGAGGGGGTCATTATGGCCGATTGCCTGCTCTTCTTCCATGGTTACATCTGGCCCGAGTGTCCTTAGAAAAGGAGCACATGGTGTCTACCAACACCTTCGAGGGTTTTAGGAAGAGGTGAGCAGTGCAGGGAGTAGAATGTTTTATTTCCTCCTCCAACTCAATTTGATTTAGTCCCTGCCCTCCCCTTTCACGTTTTGATCACGTGGCATTGCCCTTTTTCAAGAAGGGCACTGCTTGCCACTCAGGTGTTTCCTTTCTTCCTTGTGGTGGAATTTATACACTCATTGTTCATCTTCTGTGTCTTACACCTGCACACACAATGAGTGCTAGGAAAAAATAAGCACTACTGCTTCAGGTGGTAGCGCGGGAGTTATATAAAAATAATTCAAAAAGAAAAAGAAAAAAAAGGGGATTAACAGGTCTAGGCCGAGGTTGTTATGACTGATATTTGCCCCTCTTCTACTGTTACATCCGGACCCGGGTGTCCCTCTAGAAGGTGCATACGGCATCTACCAACACCCTCGAGGTTTTCGGGGAGAGGTGGAGTGTTTTATTTCCCCCTCCAATTCTATTTTGATTTAATCCCTGCCCTCTCCTTCACTTTTCTGATCACTTAGGCATTGCCCTTTGATGAGAAGGGCATTGCTTGTCATTGGCCACTTGGGTGTTTCCTTTCTTCCTGGTATGGTTTTCTGCACTCATTGTTACTTCAGTGTCCTATGCCTGCACGCACGTGACATAGGTACTGGGGAAAAGTAAGCACTGCTACAGTTTGGCAGTATTGGATTCCTCCTCTAATTCTATTTTGATTTAGTCCCTACCTTCCCCTTCACTTTTTCAATCATGTAGGCACTGCCCTTGAAGAGAAGGGCACTGCTTGTCTTTGGCCACTCAGATGTTTTTCCTTCCTGGTGGTGGAATACGAATAAAGTTTTATGCATTCACTGTTTCTTCACTGTGTCCTCCATCTACATGCACATGACATGGGTGCTGGTGAGAATAAGCACTACTGCTGTTTGGCATTAGTGTGGGGGATTAATAAAAAAAATATAAACAGGGATTCTTCCTTTAATTCTATTTTGGTTTCATGTAAGCATTGCTCGCTCTGAGTTTATGCTTCTTAGTGGTTCTTTAGCCACATGGCTGATTTGCCTTGTGGTGGACTAGTAATAAAGTTATTTACGCTTGATGTTTTCACTGCGTCTTACACATACATATACAGAAGATGGGTGCTGAAAATATCAGCACTTCTGCTAGAAAAAAATATAAACAGGGGATTCAGAATTCTCTCACTTCAGGGAGTGACTGAGCTAACAGGCCTGTTGGCCACAGCCAGGGTGTTCCTATTGTTTTTTTTTAGAACTGATTTCTGAGCATGCTGGCCACATAGCCAGTGTGGTACTGTTCTATTTCAGTTCTCACTAGGGAACTGTTGTTGTTTCGCTGCTGGTTGCAGCCTGTGTGCTACTTTTTTTGTTGTCTTAAGCAAGGACGATGGTGATTTTGTGGCAGAGCTTAGCCTTTACACTATGGTTTGTAGTGTCTGCACTTTCTTTTTTGCACGTTTTCAATTTTTGGTGTTTGGACTGAGCCCCTGTGATATAACTGCACATTTGCAAATCATCCATATCTCTATGAATGGGTCTGGGCCACTGTAGATGGGTCAGGCCTCTGCAAAGATTGAACATCTGTGTGTGAGCTGTGAGGTGTGCATTCACTGCCTTTGGGAGTGAACACTGCCTGCTGAAGCGGACTTGGCTTTGGGAACAGACTCAACTTTTTTGAAGGTCGATTTTATCACCTACATTGTGTCTTGTGTATCCCTGGGTCTGGCAGTCCTTACATTGAGCCAGAAGGTTTGTAGGCCGTCCCGAAAGCTGTCACCCCAAGACCGGAGGGTGGTTATGCCATCCTGTGGACCGTTCAGTGAGTTAGCTGTCCCTTGAGCCAGAAGGTGTGTAGGTCATCCCAATGCCAGCCGCTCCAAGAGCCAGAAGATGGATAACCATCCTGAGTTCTGTATTCCCAAGGAATGAATGGCTCAGGCTGTCCTAGACCTGGCCAGAAGGGGCTTAAGGGTGGGCCGAGGTCCCAGAGAGGCTTAGGAGCAGGCTACCTTGAGCGGCCAAAAGGTGGGAGGGCGGGCCACTTGCTGGTTTACCAGGCATATCTGTTTTATGTGCATATATTTTTATTCAGTTGATAGGATTTGGTCTGTATGTATGTACATCTACTGTGTCCTTTCTTCGATAAATTGTGATGGGATACGTGGTTCGTCCTCATTTCCCTGTGAATAGGTTGTACGGTGAGGTTTGGCCACTCCTTTTCCCTGTGAATTGCTGTTTATTATTACCTGTCGATTGTATTTTTTGTACAGTTTAACAAAAAAGAAGATGGGGGATTCAGAATCTTCTCATTTCAGGGACTGACTGAGCTGGCTACTGACAGCCAGTGCACTATGCACATGTAAATGAAGGGGGACAGTGATGGCACACTGTCCTCTGTGCAGTTATTTCAGTGGCGAAAGGAGAAAACAGTACATGCCTGAAGAACAGTCGCTCCCAACAGTCATCCTTGAGTAAACTTTCCTGGCATCGTGCCTTTTTTCGGGAAGCATGATTTGTTTAATCCTACTGTTGAAGACTGTACACAGTATGTAGAAAGAATGTGATTGTTTTTCTGAGCAAATGACATTGGAGCAGATGAAACCTAATAAGTAATCTTTCTGACTCCTGCAGACATGCAGTATTTTTGGATATTAGGGGCTTATTGTTCCCAGAGGCACCAGACACTAAAACCTCCAAGAGTTGATGAATTTGGTTAAGGAATATCATGACCCCCAAACCTCCACCAATTCTGAGACTCTATTGATTTTATCTGGCTGTTCAATAACCTGGAGAATCGGTATCAGGATTTTTGGCGAGGTTAAGATGACTGACAGAAGCATGTGATTTGGGGTTGACCCTGAATGAAATGCTGAGACCCCTGTTTGGTATGTGGGATTAATGATGTAACTACGCAAAAACGCCTATGAGCTGAAGCCCAACTGGACTTCAAACGGCCACTGCAACTGGCTTTGTGCAGAGAAAAGGAGCATGAGAGCAACAGGGTATCCTAATGGAAGTGGACACCTCACCTGTCTGACTGAACTTGGGGGTAACCACCTGAGTGTCAGCTATCACAGAGCCTCATGCAGGGCACATCTTGAGCAGAGGGACCTGAGGGCAGTCAACAGCAAAACCCCACAATAAACCCGAGCCCAGCAAAATGGCTGCAAAGCTCTTCAGGGGTCATGGTCAGCAAGCCATTGCAGTTGTTGTTGGTATGCAGACTAAAGACAACAAAGGAGTCATAGAGTCCTACAAGGTCTGACTTGAATAGGAAAACACTGGTTTCTAGAAGAGTTTGCTCCCTGTAAAGTCCACCTACAGTTAAATGCTTAGGCAAAAGTGATTACTGCAGATGCTGGAGATTAGAGTCAAGATTGTGGTGCTTGAAAAGCTCAGTAGGTCAGGCAGCATCCCAGGAGCAGGAAAATCGAAGTTTCGGGCAAAAGCCCTTCATCAGGATGAGGCTGGAAGCCACGGGGTGGAGAGATGAGAGGGGGATGGGGCTAGGGGGTGGAAGGTAAATGAAAGTGCAATAGGTGAATGGAGGTGGAGAGAAAGGTGATAGGGCATTGGGGAGGGTGGAACAGATAGTGGGAAGGAAGAGGGACAGATGGGACAGGTCATGAGGATGTTTTTTAATCTCAGGGACACCCACACCAATCAACCTCACCGTTCCCTGGCTGAACATTAAACTCCTCCTCCCACTCTGTTGAGGACATGCAGGACCTGGGCCTCCTCCATCGCCATTCTTTTACCATCTGATTCCTGGAGGAAGAACGCCTCATCTCCTGCCTCAGAACCTTCCAACCCCAGGGCATCAATGTGATTTTACCAGTTTCCTCATTTCCCCTCCCCTCTGCCTTACCCCAGTTCCAACCTTCCCGCTCAGCACCGTCCTCATTACCCGTCCCATCTGTCCATCTTCCTTCCCACCTATCTGTTCCACCCTCTCCTCTGACCTATCACCTTTCCCCTCACCTCCATCTGCCTATTGCACTCTCAGCTACCTTCCCTCCAGCCCCAGCCATTTATCTCTCCACCCCCAAGGCTCCCAGCCTCATTCCTGACAAAGGGCTTTTGCCTAAAACGTTGATTTTCCTGCTCTTCAGATGCTGTGTGATCTGCGGTGCTTTTCCAGCACCACACTCTCGACAGTTAAATTGCTTGGCAATATCCAAATCAGATCCCCCAATTAAAACTAATGTTTGGTTAAATGGTTTGATTCTCATGGAGGCCGATACCAGAATCTGTCTTTAACTAGATTTGCTCTAGACTCCATCCCTTATGACTGCACAAGCCCTCAGTCAGACTGAGAACACACACTGGGCAACTGTTACAGTTTAAGGTTACGACTTTGGTTCCATTCTCTTGAGAGGAAGTTGATGCAGTTACCACTTATTACGATAACGGGCTTGGGCCCAACCAGACAGAATTGGTTGACCTTGATTGGCTCAACATGCTTTGATTAAAAATTGGCTGCCTCAGTGAAGTCCTAGTGAAATATCCAGGAATTTTTCCAAAAGGTCTAGGGACCATCAAAGGGGCTAAAGACACTTTACATGTTGACCAGGAAGAAACCCTGTGATTTTGTAAGGCCCACCCAGTGCCATTTGCTTTGTGGCAAAAGTAGAGATGTAAATCAAAAGGCTGGAAAACGATTGAGTCATCAAACCAGTGCAGTTTGCAGAATGGGCAGCACCAGTCATACTGACTGTGCAGTCTGATGGCTCAGTTCACCTTTGTAAGGATTTTAAGGAAACGGTAAACCACTTCTTGCAGTTGCATAAGTACCAAATCCCTTGCAGAGAGGACTTATACACAAAATTGGCAGAGGGGCTGTCCTTCACTAAACTGGACATGAGTTACATCTACCTGCCATTGTAACTAGATGAGAAGTCCCAAATGTACGCTACAATTTCCTGATGAAGGGCCTTTGCCCAAAACATTGATTCTCCTGCTCCTCGTATACGGCCTGACCTGCTGTGCTTCTCCAGCAACGCACTCTCAACTCATGCCACAATTAATATCTACCTAAAAGAGGTTTTACCAATAAATGAGACTGCCATTTGGGGTACCATCAGCCTACGCCCTCTCCCAGCAAACAATGGAGAAAACTTTACAAGGGCTGCCCTAAATCTGGACGACATCTAATAACCAGGAAGACCAATAAACTTGGACATTGTGCTTAAACATTTCTCCCATACGGGCATATGCCTTAGAAGGGAAACCAGGTTACATCAGTTGGAAGATAAAGTGAGGACAATCAAAGGTGCTCTTGTACATTTGTACCAGAACTTAGGAGTTTTCTTGGGTTACTGAATTATTACAGGAAATTCATACATAACCTGGGCTTCATCTTGGCACCTTTACACCTGCTACTGAAAAAGGGTCAGCCTTGGAAATGGTTACATAGCCAAGAAATAGCGTTTAGGGAAGTGAAAAAAGCAGCTATCATTATCGTAAAGTGTTGGCCCACTTTGATCCTAAGTGAGAGGTGGTACTGGCACATGATGCCTCCCCATACAATATCAGAGTAATGTTGGCTCACTGATGGCCCAACGGAGAGAGGAGCGCCCAATATGTATGCTTCCTGGCTTCTGGCTAATGTTAAACATAAATACACCCAGATAGACATAGGTTTGGCAATCATCTTTGATGTGAGGAAATTTCACCATACCCTTACGGCCATGAATTCATCTCTAAAGTGATGGACTACAAATCCTTGCCAGGGTTACTTAAGGAAGACAAGGCAATGTCGCCCATAGCTTTGGGTAGAATTCAGCAGCAGATCCTTATTCTCAGTGCATACAAGTACAAGTTAGAACACATTACTTGAAGCCAAGTAGCTAATGCAGATGTCTTGAATCACCTCCCATATTCCACTGGTGGTGCCTTCCCTGGAAGAATCCCTTCTGGCTTTAAACTTCCTGGACACCCTCCCAGTCACGGCTGACAAACATCTGTGGACACAAAGATCCTATCCGGGCAAAACTAAACAGCTGGTGGTAACGCTGGGGTGGGCGAACGGACTTGGAGAACCCAGATCACAGTAGGTGATGGCACATTACTATGGGGAGCAAGGGTGATTGTCCTGGTAAAGGTCAGCACCAGATACTGGTTAACTCCACAGAATCATCCAGAGTTTTCCAAAATGAAGACGTTGGCAAGAAGTTATGTCCGGTGCTCAGGATTCAATGCTGACATAGCTGTGTTGGCACTCTGGGCACAAGGACAAAACTTGTCACCAGTGGCACCCACACATTCATGTGAATAGCCAAGTAAACCCAAGTCAACTATGTCAGTCCTTTCATGGGCTCAATGGACCTGGTCATTGTGGATGCCCATTCAAAGTGGCTGAATGCGCATAAAGATCATTTAGCAAACTCAAGAATGACGATTGAAAAGTTGCAAGCATCATTTGCAATACAGATTCATGGAGAATGGGATATCATTTACCAGCAGGGAATATGCATATTTCCCAAAGCTGAATCGCATTCAGCACATAAAGACAGCTCTATACCATCTATCGTCAAATGGTCTGGCGGGAAAAGCTGTCCAAACATTGAAGGCAAACTGAAAAAAATAGCCTACAGCTTGACTTGGTACCAAACTATCTAAGTTCTTATTCGATTATAGGGCCACCCTCATACAACTACAGGGATAACTCCAGAAGAGTTGATGATAGGGAGAAGACTCTGCACCAGGTTAAAGCTGATATTTCGAAACCAGGGAAGGAGAAGGAGAATGAAATGGCAGCGGGAATGCCAAGGCTGGCTACATGTTTCCTCTAAGAGAGACAGACAGTTTGAGTCAGGGGACAAAGTTTGGTGTGGAACCACAGAAATGGCCCTGCATTGGAGGCAAGGTGAGGTCAACGTGAGGTCAGGTCCTGTGACTTACAAAGTTCAGGTGGTTGAGGCAGTCCTGAACAAACATGTGGATCACCTGAAAGCTGCGACCTTACATATGGGCCTGTCGGGAACTGTGGGTTCTACCCTGCCATCTAATGTCAAGTAAACCTGAGTCAGAGCTGGGTGCAGCTTCGATACCATTATTGCCAGAAGAGGAGAATAAAACTCTCCCATGATGCTCTGGACATAAGAGACTTGATACAGTTTGGTAGATGTCACCTGATGTGTTAGAAGAACCATATCTGAGGCGACAATGTTGCAGAAGAAGCTACCTGAGAAAGGTCAGGCCTACATTTCCAGAGCTGAGGAGGCAGGTGGGGAGGTTCCAGCGATTGGAACCAGGTGGGCCTTATTGACTATGAGATCCTTGACTGAGGCTGTTAACCTGGGCCCATCAGAGAGCCTTGGTTAACTAAGATGAACAGGAGGTTCAGAGTTTCCTCACTTCAGGGAGTGATTCCAAGTTGGCTAGCCATAGCTAATTTACCATGTACATGTAAATAAAGGGTGACTTGGTGACAGAATATTGGCCTCTCTGCAATTATTTCAACATGTGCCTTCTTTGACTGGTTCCGATTGACTCCATGTGTGCACCGTACTTGTGTAAGAGAAGAGAATGTAGCTAGTGTGTTGAAACACTTTTGGTTGACCCAAGTGTTATAGCTGAATAGCTAGCTTACTGTGGAAGCTGTTAGTTGTAGGCGTAAGGTTGCAGCAGTGCTAAGTGTGGGAAAGTGACGAGAAACATATGAATGTTTGATATGAGGACTGATTGATAGAGATCATTGATAAGTCAGTGATGTTGGGAGATAGAAGTTTGGAGAAAGGGAGATCCTACACTACGAAACAAAGAGTAGAGAACACTGGTGAGTGTTTATCACAGGTTAAAAAAGTCCAAGAGTGTGGAAAGGAGGTGAAAAGCCTCAGGTGCTTCCACTGTGGTAAAGTTGGACACGTAAAGTCACAGTGCTGGTCATTAAACAAAGGCACTGTGGGAAAAGATGTAGTAAAAGAAGTTAAGCATTAGTGAAAATAGTAAAGGAAACCCCAAGAAAAGCTGAGGAGCTGCAGGGGAGTGCACAGCTTGAGCAGGGGCTGGGTATGGAGTTTGTGCTTGGTCTCTGTAAAGAACTTGCCTCTGTGGGTAAACTTTACTCAGAAAGAACAGGGGGAGAAGGGCAAGAAGTTATAATTTTGAGAGATACAGGATCTAGCCAGTATCTAATAGTAAGAGATGAGCAAATTTGCACTCTTTCTGATCTGTTACCCAAGAGTGTGGTAATTTGTGGGATATATAGACAGAAATTTAGCATTCCCCTACGTAAGATCAGGTTGGAGTACCAACTCAAGATGGGGAAGTAACAGTGGGAGTGATTGACGGAGTGTCACTTCCAGGAATCCAGTTTGATCTTGGGAATGATTTAGCAGGGTCCAAGGTGGGAGTGACACCTCTTGTTATAGAGAAGCCCAAGGAAGAGCAAGAAACTGAGGAGTTAAAAGAAAAATATTCTGGTACTTTTCCAGACTGTATAGTAACAAGATCCCACTGTCATAAGTCACAGCACGAAGCAAAAAGTAAAGAGAAAGATGAAGGAGTTGAGATTCAGTTAGCGAACCCTGGTTGATGTAATGATGCAGGAAAAACCTGAACAGGCAGTGGGTCAGACAGAAGTGTTCAGTCTTGAAAGGACAAGAGATTTGCAACAGACAGACAAGACGGTAAAAGATATATATGTGGATGCATACTCTGAAAAGGAGGCAGAGAATATTCCTCAGGGTTATTATCTGAAAGATAAAATCCTAAGACACAGCAGCTTAGTGCAGAGGAGAAATAGGCCTATGTGCATCAGATTGTGTTGCCGATAGCATACAGACAGGAAGTGTTAAGGGTAGCACATGAACTACTTGTAGGAGCTCACCTAGGTGCATGAAAGACTCAGGCTAAGGTACAAAAACATCTGCATTGGCCTGGATTGCACAAGAATATGTTGAACTTTTGCCATACGTGTCATACATGCCAAATGGCAGGGAAGCCACAGGTGGTAATAAAACCAGCAACTTTGTTGCCAATTCCCACATTCGAAGAATCTTTCACGCGGGTTATAATTGATTATGTAGGTCCCCTCCTGAGAACTAAAAGTGGGAACTAGTACTTATTAATCATAATGGATGTGTCTACCAGATTTCCCAAGGCAATTCCATTATGGAGTGTTATGGCAAAAAGGATGGCAGAGGAGTTAATAGCTTTCTTCACACAGTATGAGCTACCCAGAGAGATTCAGTCGGACCCAAGGGTCTAATTTTACTGCTGGGTTGTTTAAGGATGCCATGAATTGCTTAGGTATATAACACTTCAAATCAAGTGCATATTATCCTGAATCCCAGGGAGCTTTAGAAAGGTGGCATCAGACCTAGTTGAGAGCATACAGTCAGAATTACCCGAATGATTACAATAAAGGTATCCCATTCATATTGTTTACCATTAGAGATACCCCAAAAGACTCTACTCAGTTTACTCTCTTTGAGATAATATTTGGTCATGAAATGAGAGCCCCTTTGTAATTGATTACAAAGAATTTAACAGGACCAAAGTTGGAGATTTCATACTTAGCTTAGATATCAGAGGCGAGGAAGTGAGTTAGCTAAACAGCACCTAAAAAGGGAATGGCATAGAATTAAGTAGGTGCCAGATAACTCTGAGACTCGGACGTTTTCCCGAGGGGATGACGTGTTAGTACTGTTACCAATAATAGGAGATCCTTTTAGTGGTCCCTGTCATATTGAGAAAATGTCGAATCAGGTGAACTATCCAGTAAAGATGCCAGAGGGAAAAACACTATAGCGTAATTCATGTGAACATGTTGAAACCGTATTATACTGGAGAGAAAGAACTGGAGAAACAGGTGTTAGCTACTGCCGCGCAGAATGAGGAATCAAATCCAGATGATGTGGATTTTGATGTGCCTCAAAAAATGTTAAAAGCCCTTGAGGAGTGGGATAGGTTAGTGAACTATCTATGTCAGGAGCAAAGAACGGAGTTGAAAGGTTTGTTACTGCAGAATGAGGACATATGTAGAAATCAGATGGGGACGACTCATGCTATTGTATATGAAGTAGACATAGGGAATGCTGTTCCAATAAAACAACATCCCTCAGCTTAATCCTTTCAAAGCCAGACAGATCCAGAGGAGGTGGAGGCCATGCTCAATGTGAATATCATCAAACTGAGCCAGAGCGAGTGGATATGGCCAATCATCTTAGTTCCCAAACCTGATGGGACTCGATGATTTTGCGTGGATTATCGGAAGATCAAAATCAGACTCCTATCCAATTCTGAGATTGGAGGACTGTATCGAGAAAGTTGGTCAAGCCAGTTACATCACCAAATTGGACTAAAGGTTACTGGCAGGTATCTTTATCATAGAAGGCGGAAGAAATTTCTGTGCTTGTAACCCCAAATGGGCTATATGAATTTAAAGTGATGCCTTTGGAATGAAGAACTCACCCGCCACATTCCAAAGACTCACGAACAAAGTTGAGGCTGGGTTAACAAGCTGTGAAGTCTATTTGGACGATGTAGTGTATCTTTGATTATGCTGGCAAGATGACATGGTACAGTTGGCAGAGCTCTTTGAATGACTGCAAAACCTGTAATAAACTTAAACAAAACTGAATTCACGTCAGCAGAGGTGATGTTCTTGGGACATAACATCAGTCATGGAAGGGTGACCCCATGGAATGCAACGACAGCGGTCATCAAGGAATTTGAAACTTCAGCAGTACAGCAGCACCGTTAACAGACTTGCTGAGGAAGAACACAGTTTCAGTGGACAGAACAATGCCAGAGACATTTAACCATTTGAAAGCAATATTAACCACCTCACCAGTTTTAGCTACACCAAACTTTTTGAAACCCCTGAAAGTTGCCATCGATGCTAGGGACAAAGGAGTTAGAACTGTACTGCTACAGGAAGATGAGGATAGGTTTGAACTGCCAGTTGGTTACTTTTCAAAGAAACACAACATCCACCAAAGGAAATAGTCCACAACTGAAAAAGAACTATTGAGTTTGGTACGGGCCTTATAACATTTTAATGCATATGTCACAAACATTGTGTCGGAGACGGCTGTGTCCACGGATCACAATCCTCTTACATTCTTGGAATGCTTTCAAGACAAGAATATGAGATTATTTCATTGGAGTGTTATGTTACAGACTTTTAATTTTAAAATCATACATGTTGCAGGTTGTAAGAACGTAATCGCAAATGCGTTATTGCAGATTTAACTGACAATGTTTAGATGAGATTGGTATCTATCCAATGTTGTACATATATGGAAACAAGTTAAGATGAACTTAGGTTAAAAGTTATATGTGTGTCATGGGGATGTGGTTCAGGAATAGAAAACAAAAGCTACTTTTTCATTATGATGGTTCTTTTTTTCTTAAGGGGGGAGGTGTTATGAAGGTAGGTGCATATTATTTCTTTAAGACAGAGTGGAAGCAGGCACAGGCTTAAAGAGGCACAAAGTGTGTGTTGACAAATTTTAAAATGTAACATTTGGTTGAAACAAATACCTGGAGTTGCGTTGCCATGGTACAAAAACAAATTCAAATTTGGCCAATCGGTTTAAATTATGCTCCAGATGCCAAAATCCAATTGAATTTGAATCTTACTGTTTTGAATGACATCAAACCAATGAAATTATCCGATGTTTTGGGGTATAAAATTGGACATTTTGAATTGTTAGAGAGAGTACAGCAAAGAGTAGCCAAGCAAGCAACAACTGCCAGCAGAATAGCTCTCTGAAAGGTGTCTGTCCATAAAAAGTTTGTGCATCAGAATAACGAAGCCGGCCTAGAGAAACCTACAGAGAAAGTTTGATATCCGAAGAGGGGCAACTGGCTTTGAAATTGATTTGCTATAAATTTAAGAGGGAATTTATCGGACCAATATTGTAGAGTGGGGAGTGGGGTAAAAATAGGTTGAAGAGAAAGGAGTTGTAAATGGTTGTTGTTTAATGTTTTCTTTTAGACTTAAAGAATAAAATTGTTAATTTTTTCTTTAAATAATGAAATCTGGGATAGTTCTTTGTCTCTAGAGATTTCACAAATTATGGTGCGAGGTGAGTTTTTCTGTGTGTTGGGTTTAAATTAGCAGTGGGGTGTACCCCATGTCGTAACAGAGTACCTCCAGGCTAATTTAAAAGATGCTCATCAGCAATGAGGCTCAAAAGTGTATGTTAAATCTATTGTATAATATAATATTTCTGAAAGGGTTACTGCTGATGATTGCACAAAGTCTGCAAGAGAATGCCATACAGGCTTAGGTCTGAATAAGGCAGAAAATCCTGAGTCTTGTTAAGAGTCACAATGTTCACTTAACTGTAGTATTGCAGAGAAGACACATTTTGTCAAAACTTTTTCTTTTGCTAAATCAGGACAATTCACCAGAATACGATATTCAAGGGAAATCAAGATTTATGCTGCATGACAGGAGAATGCTTATTCATAGGCAAGTGAATTCTAATTGGTAGAAGTGCTGCCATGGACAGAGCACAAGATAATGATGGCTAAGGATTAACCGTCAAGCTTTGTTTAATTTTAAACCAGACAAGTTGACTTTGACTGGCCACGTATTGCCTTGAGATATGAACCAGGAAATGATTCTCACCTATTGTATTCTTTCTGTCTGAAAAAGAACAGGACTCTGTATATTAACAAATGTATCTTCCAGTACACACCTTAATTTGAAGCCGGAGAGAGGAACCCAAATTAATTGTCAGCATAATTCTTTATAAAATCAAGATTATATAACAAATGTTGTCCAACTGTAGAATCATGTCTAATGTTGGACATTATGAGTTTTGGAAGCATGGGCTAGTTGGCTGCAGTCAGTAGATTGCTCTTTGATGCCATCCACTATCTTTGGGATGTGCAGTCTACATACCTATCATCACCCAGTGTTGACATTCATATACAGTCATTTGTGCAATAGGCCAATGTAGCTTTTTCAGCAATACTCAAGTACCATACTGTCAGACTACTGTTTATCTAACTAATGTAACTTATACCTGATTGACACCATGCAAACAAAAAATTATTTGTTTAAGATAACGGGCGGCACGGTGGCATAGTGGTTAGCACTGCTGCCTCACAATGCCAGAGACCCGGGTTCAATTCCCACCTCAGGAAACTGTCTGTGTGGAGTTTGCACATTCTCCCTGTGTCTGTGTGGGTTTCCTCCGAGAGCTCCAGTTTCCTCCCACAGTCAGGTTAGGTGAACTGGCCATCCTAAATTGCCCGTAGTGTTAGGTGAAGGGGTAAAGGTAGGGGAATGGGTCTGGGTGGGTTGCTCTTCGGAGGATCAATGTGGACATGTTGGGCCGAAGGGCCTGTTTCCACACTGTAAATCGTCTAATCAAATCATAACAGTCTCTTCCTGTTCAAACACAATAATGTAAACTGAGCTGGTCCTTACAACCAATCCAGAAAATGGTGGAGCAAATATCCACAAAACCAGCATCATATTGCCTTAGGTACATGCAAACACGGAAACAGAAGTAAACCAGGAGGTGTTCCACTGCCATTTATTGAGATCATGACTGATCTCTCATCAAATTTCACGTAAGTATCTTTGTGCAATTTCTCCTAATCCTGGTCTTATAAAACTTGAATCAGTCTGTCTCATCTTTAAAATTTACATCTGATCCAACATCAATTAACATTTGTGGAAGAGAAATCCAAATGATCGCATTTTATATCCCTTTGTGTTTTCTAATTTCAGTCCGGAATTATTAAGTTCTAACTCTTAGGCTATGCTGCTTATTCTGACTTCCCAGCCAGCAGAAACATTTATTTCTATCTCCTGTACATATTCACATTTTATCATGAAAATTTCAATAAAATAATCCCTTACACACTCCTTAACCTACTATATTCCTGAGGACACCATACTATTTTGCATAATTTAAATCTTGGAATTATTTCTGGAAAATCAAAGTTCCAATCTCCCTGAGACTAATAATTGCTCTAAAAATGTAGTGCCCAAAACTGTTCACAATTATCCAGGTGCAGTTCAACCAAGGCCCAGTATGGTAGAAGTCTGGCACATCCTTTTTTTGTTCTATAACTTTCCTGACTTTCTGTACATTTTGTCACTTGTAACTGTTGATGTACCTGGATCTCTGTGGCCTTCCATTAATTCTTGTAATGCTCCCCATTTCCTCTCAAAACTATCCATTTGGTTCCAGAGCACTTGCACAACCCCTTCATGAACTGCTGATGTCTGTCAAGTACTTACAATTGAATTAGCACAACGGAATATCATGCCTAGAAAGAACATTCCAAGCAATGGACCACCAAGAATCCCAAAAATAGTGAGGGCAGCCTGAAAAACAGAGGAGAAAGTGGAGGGCTTATTTGTATGATGTCTAGGACAGAGAGATGCAAAGCAGTTTTAAAAGGACAAATCATTGACACCTGTGAAAATCACCAGTTTATTTTACATTCCTCTGACTCTCAGTCAAAAATAAGTTTTAATCTTTTGGCTGTGGATGTCACCAGAATAATTTATCTGAGGATCAAAGGTAGCTGCAGCTCTGGAATTGGAATATTTTAGTGACATTTCCTGTTCTCTATTAAACTTTCTTCACCCTGAAGGAACTGTCTTTAAACAGTCCAGAATATTAATTGTTTGAAAGCTCTGAATCAGAAAATGTTTCTTAATAGATATGCATTTTAATGTAATGCTATAACAATTGGGGTTGAACCCAACACAAACTGGCAGCAGATGGAATAAGCAGGGCTTTCAGCACATTCTTTGGCTAGGAAGAAAGGTGGGCACACAGTTTAATGTCACTGACCAGTGTGCCAATTTCCCAGCTCTGTTCTGCGCCAGCATCTGCCTCCAAGTGCTTCCATGTGGCGAGGGACAGTTCAGCTGCAGAGAAACAATCTCCAAATAGCAGACTAGTGATCAATATGCCAGGTAGACTTAGAGGCCTCCTGATCTGCTTGAAGTGCAGCAGCAGGTCTCCCCTCACAATGGTTGCCTGACTGCAGAGGCCACTGCATATTTTAAATATGAAATGTTTGCAGAGAGGATGCCACCATTTTTAAGTGCCCCCCCTTCTCACTTATCTGCAATGTTATTCTGCTACTTTCAAGATGATTAACTTCCTGTTAGCCCTCGAGCCTTGAGAGGCACTCATCAATGGATGGCAAACCCACCTCCTGGGCCAGCAAAAGGCCAAATCATGGAAGATTACAATGAGCAATTATCTCCCACAATGAGTAATTATCTCCCACAATGAGTGCATTTCTGATTCCCATTAGAGCCTAACAGCAAAGTTCAGAAGTCCACAGGAACTATCCTGCCAATAAGATCGCAATAAACACAAGGTACAAAGAAATAGCATAACTTGGAGCGGCACGGTTAGCACTGCTGCCTCACAGCGCCAGGGTCCCAGGTTCAATTCCGGCTTTGGGCGACTGTCTGTGTGGAGTTTGCACATTCTCCCCGTGTCTGTATGTGTTTCCTCCGGGTGCTCCGGTTTCCACCCACGTTCCAAAGATGTGCAGGTCAGGTGAATTGCTAAGTTGTCCGTAGTGTTTGGTACTTTAGTCAGAGGGAGGGTCGTGTGGACTTGTTGAGCTGAAGGGCCAGTTTCCACACTGTAGGGAATCTAATCTAATCATAATTGCAAACTTCAAATCATGGGGATAAAGGTTCAGACTATTATCCGTTAGGAAATTTCTAAGCACACAGACTATATCAACTCAAGAAGACAGCTCACTACCACCTTAAGGGCAACTACAGATGTGCAATAAATGCTGGCCCATGCAGTGATGCTCACATCCTATCAGCGAATAAAAAAGTCCTTAGCAAGCGCTTAGTTGAAGGGCCAGTAAGGGATGGGTATAAAGTCTGACCCAGCCAGTGATACTCACATACCATGAATTTATAACGAATTTACTATTGCTGGTGAATCAGTAAGAGTCTTTTATGCTGTAGTAGTAACACAGTATGGTCTCCATTCGTGCCGGAATTCCTCCTTGTATGGATGTTCTGAGGTAGAAAGTATAATTGGAATATGCAACCTGGCAACACTGTCAGCTCAAATCTCTTTTAACTAGAAAATCGGGGTCCAAATGCAGCTCAGACTAATAGAATTAACAATTTACAATCTCTGGATTTAAAAATCTTTTAGGGTTTCTCAATTAAGCTTCTAGTAGGATAGGCTTGTAGTG
Organism: Hemiscyllium ocellatum; assembly: GCF_020745735.1. Taxonomy (NCBI): domain Eukaryota; kingdom Metazoa; phylum Chordata; class Chondrichthyes; order Orectolobiformes; family Hemiscylliidae; genus Hemiscyllium; species Hemiscyllium ocellatum. Next base: position 48,984,742 of record NC_083426.1, read on the forward strand.
CTAAACTGGCAATCTTTGAGAATCTGATCACTGGAGACTGGCATGAGAAATGGAAACCTCACATTGGTACAGTAGGAAAGGTTGATGTGAGTGATTAATGTGCATTGTTGGAGAGTAGATCATGATTTCTCAGCAAAATTGTATTTCGGAGAGAAGTTATTTAAAATGACAGAATGCTGAACGTGTAAGAACAGGCCGTTTTGATGAAGGCTAAAATTGCGTTACATCTGTAAACAGAGGTGCATCCTACCTGCAGTACACCACCCATCACAGATGTCAATGCAGCAACTGCAATGCAGATGATTCCAAATGCGAAGCCTATGAAACAAACAAGATACTATTGTAGAACAGTACATCCTTGTTAAATGCAGCAAATCCATGGCCAAATACAGTGATTTACAATTCTCTTTGACAAACAGGTGGTCTTCTTGAAATTCAATGTGTTTAAAAGTGAAATTTGAATTAACATTACGAGAGACCAGTTCAACAGAATACGAAGACAGAATACTGAACTTGAGAATCTGGTGAGTCAATCTCTTTTTATAATCTAGTGAAGAGTTGCATTAAGCCTTTAAGTTAACTTTAATGTTGACTTTTTTTCCCCAGTTTTCATCAATGGAAAAAAGCTTCCTGTCTACAGCTGCAACATCTTATGTGGCTGTTTGAAGCTAGTTCTCAAGACATCAGGTCTAATTTAAGTGTTTGGAATTTTAGCCACAAAAAATACAAGATTTTGCTCATGAAAGAAGAGCTCAACAGAGTGCAGCTTCAAGAGAATGTTGGACCTGAGTGAGGATATTTAGTACATTGAGTAAGGAGCTGCTTTTCTGGTCTTTTACATAACCAGGTGTGGTTGGACAGAGGATGCAAGGGACAGCAGATCTGAGAACTGAAATCCAGAAGCGTTAATTAGGTAAGTGATGGGTTGATGAGTTTAAATGTAATTTTCTTTCTCTAAACTGGGGCAATGGTTCACTATACTATCACTCATTCATGTTCTACTGAATTTAGAGCATAGCTGGGTGCTTGCTAATCAATATAATTGCACATTGCTGTTGAGTGATATTTCAAAACTTGAAATGCTAATCAATTTAACAAAGTACAACAAAACTATTTGGAAAAGTGTTATGTTTCAAGTGGGGATACTCACAATAAACAATGCAATACATCAGAGGTGAGCTTAGAACAGAATACAATGATTAGAAATAAAATATGTTGACTGATCAATTTATTTTAGATGATGAATATTGTGAAACATTGTTTAGTATGGCTGTCTCTGAGTTGACAATGATATCATTTAAGATTATGATGGTGTCCACAATATAGAAGATGTTGGTGGTGTCTATCCATGTTATGGAAAAGTTAATGAAGTCACTTCATTACAGTAGACCGTCTAGGGTGACTCCCATATCTGAGGAATCGTTTTCTGAGATTTGAGTTACCCGCAGCCCAAACATATTACAGGGAACCTTCTGGAAACAGGAGGCTGCTGGGAAGGTAAATGTTCCAATTAAAAGAATGGGCTGGCTCCTATCCGTGGTTTCACCCTTCTGCAGCAGGTTTAGGAACGTATACCTTATAGGTAAAGGGGGTGTACTGTATTAGAAGATTTTGATAACATCTATTTGTCTGATGCTTCTTACCAGATGGCTGTGGAGATTTATCTGTCAAAACCACAGATCAATGTCATCATAATATATGGGGCCACATACTAAGCAGAACAGAAACATGTCTGTGGACTTTGCAATTTATAGTGAGGCCACAAGAAATTATGGCCAGTCATATGGAAATGTAACTTCTGTATTATAACACCTCATTTCTCCCTAGATCTCCTACTGAATTACTCTGACATATTATGCAGCATTCCACAGTGATCTAAAGAGTGTGTCAAGAATTGTTCAAGCTGTTAGGAACATAGGAACAGGACTAGGATATTTAGCCCTTGAGCCTGTTCCACCATTCAATAAAATCATGGTTGATCTGTGGCCGAACACCATATCCCTGCCCTCAGCCCATATGCCTTAATACCTTTGCTTAACAAAAAGTTACTTATCTCAGATTTAACATTAACAAGTCATCTACCACTAATCATTTGTGGAAGAGAGTTCCAAAGATATATCACCCTTTGTGTGTAGAAGTGCTTTCTAACATTTCTCATAAGCAGCCTGGCCCTAATTCTCAGACTATGTTCCTAAGTTCTAGAATCCCCAATCAGTGGAAATAGTTTATCTCCACCTGCTCCGTCTTTTCCTGTTAATGTTGTGAGGACTTCCATCAGATCACTCTTAATCTTCTAAGTTCTAGAGAAAAATGCCTAACTTGTACAATCTCTCCTCAGAACTTAACCCCTGAAGTCCAGGCATTATTCTTGTAAATCTAGGTTGTACTCTCTCCAAGACCAAGATAGCTTTCAAAAGGTATGGAGCCCAGATCTGCTTGCAGTGCTCCAAGTGGAATCTAACTTGGGGCGGCATGATGGCACAGTGGTTAGCACTGCTGCCTCAAGCGCCAGAGACCCAGGTTCAATTCCCGCCTCAGGCAACTGTCTGTGTGGAGTTTGCACATTCTCTGCGTGGGTTTCCTCCAGGTGCTCCGGTTTCCTCCCACAGTCCAATAATGTGCAGGTTAGATGAATTGGCCATGCTAAATTGCCCGTAGTATTAGGTGAAGGGGTAAATGTAGGGGAATGGGTCGGGGTAGGTTGCTCTCCAGAGGGTCGGTGTGGACTTGTTGGGCCGAAGGGCCTGTTTCCACACTGTAAGTAACTAAATCTAAATCTAACCCAGGTTTTATATAATTGTAGCATAACTTCTTTTAGATATCCATTGTAATTAACTTTATACCATCTAGAAACTGACTTGATCTATTCTTTTTCGAAGTCAGAAGTCACACAACACCAGATTATAGTCCAACCAGTTTATTTAAGATCAGAAGCTTTTGGAGCGCTGCTCCTTCGCCCACCTGATGAAGGAACAATACTCCAAAATCTTGTGAGTTTAAATAAACCTGTTGGACTACAACCTGGTGTCATGTGACTGCTGACTTTGTCCACTCCAGTCCAATACCCGCATCGCCACATTATATTTTTTCTCAGTCCAAAATAGATAGCCTCATACTTGCTTAATTGAACGCCATCTGCCATAGTTCTTTCATTCAACTAGTTTATCAATATCTCTTTGTAATTTTATGCTATCATCTACACTGTTGCAATGCTGCCTAACTTTGTTTCATCAGCAAATTTTGATATATGGCTTTCTATGCCATTAGAGACAAAAGAAAACTGCAGATGCTGGAATCCAAGAAGACATGCAGGGGACTGGAAGAACCCAGCAAGCCAGGCAGCATTAGGAGGTGCAGAAGTGAATGCTTCGGGTGTAACCCTTCTTCAGGACTGGGGGTGGATGTGGGGGGACCCTCAGATAAATGGGTAGGTGGGTGTCTCCCAATCCCCTGACTCCTTTCTCAGCCCCCCACCAACAACCGAATTCATTCCTCCCAATGACCAACCGAGGCGTACCCTCTATTTGTCTTCACCTATCCCCAGTTTACCACCCAGCCCCCATCTACCCCTTTATCTTTACCTGCAGCTTCCCCCCACACCCACCTGCAGGTCTGAAGAAGGGTTACACCTGAAACAGCGACTTCTGCACCTCCTGATGGGGCCTGGCTTGCTGTGTTCTTCCAGCCTCCTACCTGTCTTTCTATGCCATTATTCAGTTGTTAATAAACAATGTGAATAATTAAGGTCCAAACACAGATCCTTTTGGAACACCATTGGTCACATCCTGGCAATTTGAGTACCCACACATTATCTCTATTTTCTTTGCCTGCCACTCAAACAATTTCCCAACCACTTCAATACTTTGCCCTCAATTCTGTGCGCTCCAACCTTATCGAACAGTCTCTTATATGAGACTTTATTAAGTGCCTTCTGGAACACCATTTAAACCACATTTTCAGATACTTCTCTGTCAACTACCACAGTCAGTCACCTTTTCAAAAAATTCTATGAGATTTTTCAGACAAGACCCACCTATCATGAATCTATGGTCGACTTTTGCTGATTAACTGAAAATGTTTGAGGTGTTCAGTTACCACATCCTTGATTATAAATTCAAACAATATCCCCACCACAGATGTTAGGCTAATTGAGCTATAATTCCCTGGTTTTCTTCTTTTGTCCTTCTTAAATAAAGAGTAATATGTCTACTTTTCTGCTCCAGAGGGACAATTCCTGTGTGCAGGGAGTTCTGAAAGATTATAGTTAGGGTGTCTACTGGAATCCTTATTACTGATGTTTACTTCTATTAATATTATTCAGTCCCTGTTCGCAAATCCACTATTAATTTCTTTGGAACTTCCAGCAAGTTACTCCTCTTTTCTACTGTAAACACTGAGGCAAAGTTATTATTCAACATGTCTGCCACTTCCCCATAGTCATTGACAAGATTCCCACTTTCAGTCTTTCTTGAGCTAACCTTGCTCCTGACTATGCTCTGTACCTTTATGTAACTATAAAATTTCTTCTTCTTGATTTTGATATCCCTTGTAAACTCCTGTCATGATACCTCTTATTACTCGTAAAAGCTGCTCTGCCTTTGCAGATCTTTGTAATATTTCCCATTCAAAAGGATCAGTGCTTTTTTTGTTTGTTTTTGTAAACTTTTATAAGCTGTCCCTTATCTCTTTTGTTACCTGTGGCTGTTGTTTTCTGTGAGGTCCAGCTTTTCCCTCTCAGGGGCATAAACTGTCTTTGAGTTAAATGTTTCTTTAAGCACAACCCTTCTGTTGTGTTACTCATTAGCAGATTTTCCCAAATTACTGTGGACAGTCTCTGCCTCATTTCATTAAATTTGCCCTAACCTAAACTCTAATAGCTCATTCATTCTTTTCACGTTCAAACCCTATCATTTTATCATCACTAATCATTTTGTAATCAACCTGTTTAAAGATTTTATTTCATATCTCTGAAGCAGGTGGACTTGAACACAGGTCTTCTGGCTCAGAGATATGTACATTACCACTGAGCCACCAGAGCCTTTCACCAGGACTGTTGTACACTAATGGTCCATTGTGAATAAAAATGATAGGACTCCTTGACACAATGTTGAGTTTCCCAATGGAAAAGGGCTCATATCACTTGCAGGTAAGGGTAGTTGGTAGCTCAAAACAGGTTCTGAAAATCTGAAAGTAGGTTCTGCAGAAGGCCACCAAAAACATCGAGCACTGATGAGTTACATCAGGCAGGAACAATTTCATGATTACATTGATTTTCAGGGTTTACAGCTTACATACTGCAGTAAAGCCAGAGACAAAAACAGTTTCACAGTTTTAAGATCCTAGTGAAGAATGAATTTGATGTATAAATGCTAACACAGATTAGTCTTCATTTCCCACCTAAGAACTCAATCAACTAATACCAGTTCTGCTGAAATTCCAACTTGGAAGTGGTTTCTACATGTATCTGAACATTTGTAGCCGCGAAATCCAACTTACTGAGTCCCTTTGTGACCCAAGCAAGTTTCTGTTCCGATAAACTGGTGAAAGGTTTGATGATGTCCTCCACTGTGACAGCAGCCAATGCATTGATGCTAGAGGAAACCGTACTGGAAAAAGATGAATGAAAGAGAATCAGGGCTTCCATACAGAAGGAAACAGCATTAGAGAGATATCAAATGAAAGGGGCTAGAATGTTAACATTGAGAATTATTGGATGGAATCAGATATTCAGTACCTCAAAGTTCCACTGTATGCGGCTGCCACAAAGAGTCCTGGAACACCAGGATAATCCCTCAGAATATCCATCACCAGGTATGGGAGCAACTAAAACACAAGAGTATAATAAACCTGATTTAGCACATGAGGATCCACTTACATGGAGCCTTTTCTACCCCTTATTATATGGGGAATTACGAAAGAATACTATCCACTATTGAAGCAAAATCCTATACAGTTTGCTCAAGCAAGATCCCAAATACTGTCCAACTTGAAATAACTCCACAGAAACCGGTATCCTGTTACCATGTCACCCTTTATTCACACATAGAGAGTCATTGACACTGATCCAGCTCACTCATGGCCAGCTCTTAGTGTGAACATATCCTCTGATATTGCTGTTTATATCTATCGCTAGGGATTCCCGACTGGACCAGATTAACATCCCCAATCAGGGGACTCATATTCAATAGCTGATGTTATTATAATCAGGACATCCCACCCCCTCTGTGTCCGAGGAGATAGGTCGGTTCTTGGTTTTTTGTAGCTTCTCCTGGGGAGCTTTAGCCCCAGTTAGGTTCTTCCAAATCTGCCTCTGACACTGGCAGTGTGTAACGCACAGTAGCATGTCTCTTACACCCAGAACGTCTCAGAAGAAATTTGTTCTCTTCTTCAGGTGGCAAAGATGTTGTGGCGATGACATCTGCTTTGTCATCTCAGATTCTGAGATATCTTCAACACTTGACAGAGATAGAGAATCCATGGGCTCCAGAATAGTTGGAAGACATGTCAAGTAGCCAGGCACGCTTTCATTCAACACCATTTGTAAGTTTGCAGCTTTTATATGGTCCACATCCTTGCTAGGACCATTGCACCTTCCCGAACTTATATGTCACTGGACCTAGCCTCACACAGACCATGCCGCTTACTCATGCTGGACCATTCCCATACCAAACTTCGTCCCCTGAAATAAACTCTCTCTCTCTCACTTTCCAGAGTCTGGTGTTTGGCATTGGTGTTCATATTTCCGTTTCACCCTCGCAATCAGATCCCAGGGGATCAGATTTAATCTGGTGTGGAATCTTCTTCTCATCTGCACTTCTGCTGGAGCTATCCCCATATTTAATGAAGGGTGGTCCTATAATCAAATAGGAACTCGGACAGTTTGGTATCTAATGAAGCTCTAGGCTGTTTCCTTAAGCCTGCTTCAAAATTTGAATTACTCTTTCTGCCAGACCACTGGCTGATGGATGGTATTGAGCTGTCTTTATTTACTCTATTATCATAAAATGTCCAGTTGAAGCTACAAGATAGAACATTTGAAACATTTGCGAAAAACACAGAACAATAGCTTTCCTGGTTAGCACTGCTGCCTCACAGCGCCTGAGACCCGAGTTCAATTCCCGCCTCAGGCGACTGACTGTGTGGAGTTTGCACGTTCTCCCCGTGTCTGCGTGGGTTTCCTCCGGGTGCTCCGGTTTCCTCCCACAGTCCAAAGATGTGCGGGTCAGGTGAATTGGCCATGCTAAATTGCCCGTAGTGTTAGGTAAGGGGTAAATGTAGGGGTATGGGTGGGTTGCGCTTCGGCGGGTCGGTGTGGACTTGTTGGGCCGAAGGGCCTGTTTCCACACTGTAAGTAATCTAATCTAATCTAATCAATGGCTAAACACAGTGCATAACCAGAGCTCAGATATACCCTAAGCAGATGGTTGGATATAAGAAAATCTTTATAAGAATGAGGGTAATTCAGATGATCTGTTTGGCACATTTTCATTAATTGAAGCTGAGAAAGTAGATCTAGGGCTGAGTAAGCTGGGACAGCCAACTCACAGTGAAGCTGAGGCTGAAGGAGTTCCAGAATATTATTGTATTCAAAGTGGAGTTCTCATGACAAAGTGGAGAAAAGCCTCACAGACCTGCAGATGACAAATGTTCATCACATTTTGGTACCACTCAGATATTGCAAGGAGATACTGCGAGTACCATGTGAAATTCTGCTGGAAGGATGTGAATCTGTGGGCATCAATAAATGTGTATTTTACATGGCTGAGACTTCATTAAGTCATAGTGTACCTCTGTAAAACACATCATACAGTTCATAATTATTTATTTGTAGTTTAGAATCTCAACGTCAATCTGGGTCTGGAAACAGGTAAATTAGTGAAGCTATGAACTTTTAAGATTCTTTAACTTTGGTTCTGATCTTTGTGATGGGGGGCTTGATTTCCAGAGCATTACCTCAATGATATGCAACAGATTATTAGCGACAAAGAGTACGTACAGCCACAGGATGGAACTAGGATAATTAGTGAATTAGTACATTATATAAATGCTTAGAAAGAAGATGCTGACAAAACATTAGTAAACAGACATGGTAGTGGGAAAAGAGACAAAAACAACTGCAGACGCTGGAATCCAAAACAGACATAGGAGGCTGCTCGAACACACAAGCCAGGCAGTGTTAGGTAGTGGAGAAGTCGACATTTTGGGTGTAATTTATTTCACCAAAAACATTGACTTCTCCACCTCCTGATGCTGCCATTGTAGTGGTAAAGACTAGAAATTTAAAATGGTATTTATAGGAAAGGTTGTCAAAACTTCAAAGACTGAGAGTGAATAAATCACACAGCCCACATGGCAAGAATTTCAGGTTACTAGGGAAGCATGGCTGCAGATAGCAAAACAACTTGCCGTATTCACAGAATTTGTTTTGAGACAAAGGAGGTGTCAAAGATGGAAAGTCATAAATGTGCCAATCATGTTAAAGTTTTTATGTACATTCCTGATAACCACAGACTGGCCAGCTTATCATCACAGGTCAGTGAGATATTAGAATCAATAAACACTGAAAAAAGTAACAGGCACTTTGAAACATTTGTTTTGACGAACCTGGTTGAAGCTTTTGTATGAAGTAACAGAGAATGTGAATGAAGAAAATGCAGTGGATCTTCCTCATATAGATGTATAAAAAGCAATTGATAGAGTACCATAAGTTACATAACTTAACCTCATACAATAGTGGTCAATATCAATTTCAATTGAATAAAACAAATGGTTTAAAGATAGAAAACAACCAGTCACAAATGGTTCACAAACTCAGAAATTGCTGATCTGGCAGAATGTGTGGAGAGAAAGCAGAGTTAACGTTACTTCAGAATGAACCCACAACATTAACTCTGCTTTCTCTCCACACGTGCTGCCAGGCATGCTGAGTTTTTCCAGCAATTTCAGGTTTTGTTTCTGATTTCCAGCATCCATAATTCTTTTTTTTTTAATCATTAATGATAATTTCTCAGACTCAATGGTGGTGGACAATGGTGTTCTCCAACAGTCAGTTCCAGATTCGCTATTCAACTTTATATTTGAGCAAAACTTCACCAAGTGCTGAAGATAGCAAACTTGGAACAATGGCAAACAATATGAATGATATCAATTGATTGCAACATGATTTGCAGAAAAGGCACACTGGGCCAGAAGAAATTTAATACTCTGAAATGTGAGGTGATGCACTTTGTCAGAATATATGGAGAGAGTAAACGTACACTTACTTGCTGGTGTAATTTTAAAGAGAAGACATGGATAGAAGGATCTGGAAAGTTGATGTGCAATAATTTTGAGTGCTGGCATGATATGCTAAAACTGTATTAACTAAAGCAAGTGGGATCTTGAGCTTCATACAGAGGCATTTAATTAAAAAGGAGGAATGATTATGTTGATCTTTAATATATCTCTGTTCAGACTACAATTATGTCCAGTTTTGGTCTCCACACTTTGAACAATACAGAGGAGACTTACGAGAATTCACCAGAGATGGGGGAGTTTAGCTACAGAGTTAAATTGGAGAAAGTGGAATTGGAGTATGGTTGGAGTTAAAGGAGTATGGATGTTTAATAAGCTGGACAAAGCTATCAGTTGATGACAGCAAAACCTGAGGACACTCATTTAAGGCAAAAATATTGGGGTAAATTATTTACTGTACCAAGTGATAACTACCAGAATTCAATGTTTCAGAGGAAGGTATGATGACCAATGATTTTACAAAAGATTGATTAGTCATTTGACAGAGGTAACTTTTAGGATATTTGTTCATGGAGCTGGGGAATACAACTAACTGAATTGCTCAACAGAGATCTGGCATGAACCTGATGTGCCGCACATTCTCCTGAGCTGTCAGCTTACCTGGTCTGAGGCTCTGATTTTCTTCTGAGTTAGGGGATCACATTGGTGATAAACAGCGTACATAGTGAGCCCAGTAAACACTGCACAGATGGCTATTATCCACAGACCAACCAAATTGAAGTAGAGAGATCTGAAATAAAGAAAATCTGAGAATGGCAGCTTCAAGGGGCTGGAAGTGAACACTTACAATTGCTGGGAGACATTCATAAAAATAAAACAAGTCAATATAGCTCTGTGGAGAAAATAAAAGGGACTCTCAGTCCTGGACCATTAGTAAGCAGTCCACAATCCAATCTAAGACTGAGAATCAAGCTTATGCAACCAGCTTTTCAGTCCTCCAGATAGCACAATACAATTTCAAAGGTTTTTTTTAAATAACAGAGGAAGAATAAAAGACACAGACACTGCGGTAATTGCAATAATGAAAAGCTCTGTACACTTGTAATGGTAGAAAATCCATATCAGATGTGTCAGACTTAGATCTATCATATTAGTACATCATGACCAATATATCTGTTTCTTGGGCTATTACAATGTATTTCTGAATATATAATTCTTGTGGTGGTTATTATGTTTGTGGTTCACTGGATCCAGAAAGAGAACACAAAGTAAACATAGTGTAAATGTTAACAGGCTGTTATGGACCAGACCAGACCCACTCAAAATATTTTAAGAAGGTAGCGTGGACCATAACTTCTTTTAAAGGTCGGTGTGAAGTGCATGTTCCAGATGTGATGCAATTGCTCAAACAACTCGATGCTAAGCAAAACACAATTTATTTTAATATTTTAGTTAAAATACAAACAAAAGAAAGAAGAATTTAGAATAACTTAAATTTTGGAAAACTTATCTGAATATTAGATACAGTACTTATTACTACGTAACTGTTCCAATATAGTAACATCCTATAAACAGACAACTTGGCAAAAAAGTAAATTCAGACACTAATTCTTACATGCTGTTTTCCAATCCGGGAGAAAACAACATCAAGAGAGATTTCAGAGAAAGCAGCAGTTAAGAATCCATTACTGAGGCTTCCTACTCCACTGGGACCCAGCTTCTGACTGCTACAGCTAAAAAAAACCAGAAAGCTTGATCTGTGAGAACTGGCTACTGCCTTTCCATTGTTACAACTGTTCTAAAGAAAACCTAAGGGCCTTCTCTGATTGCTGACTTAGGTGGTCTCCCATAGCCACGTCAGCAGCTCTGCCTTTATGATCACTCTTCAAAAGAAAATCCAGGACAAAATAACATTTTTATAATAACAGCCTTGTCACACAGGGAATACTTTATTGTACTTCCTCTCAGCTCCACAGTCAGTTCTCAGATAGCTGCTCCTAGCTTCTACACAAGTTCACCTGACCCACTCTCTTAAAGGAGCAACACACACTCAATTACATTCACAATATCCCAACCCCCTTTATTTCAATACTGCCTTTAACAATACATAGATCCAACAGATATAACTATTGTGCAAGCATTGCAGCTAACATACGTATGTTGTCAGGAATATTTACAAAAAAAGGAAAATAAAAATAATCATTCCGTAGTCTACATTGACTTAATCAGTTTCTCAGTGGGATGGTGATCCCTAGAAAACTTCTCAGAAACCTTTTCTAATATAGGGTGGAAGCTTAGAGCTAGAACAGAGGTGTTATCTCTGATCTGTAACCCATGCCACATGGTAGTGAGGCAAGGAACAGGGAGAGAGAAGAGTTCAACATGTGGCTGCAGGGATGGTGCAGGAGGGAGGGTTTCAGATACCTGGATAACTGGGGCTCTTTCTGGGGTAGGTGGGACCACTACAAAAGGATGGTCTACACCTGAACCAGAGGGGTACCAATATCCTGGGGGAGATTTGCTAATGCTGGTCAGGAAGGTTGAAACTAATACAGCAGGGGGATGGGAACCTGAATTGTAGCTCCAGTGTACAGGAGGTTGAGAGTAATGAGGTCATAAATAAGGTTTCAGAGTAACAAGAGTGTGCCAGCTGGTTGGAAGCTAGTTTGAAGTGCACCTCCAGAATAACGTGGATGAACTTGCAGCATGGGTTAGTACCTTGGACTTCAATGTTGTAGCCATTTCGGAGATATGGACAGAGCAGGGACAGGAATGGTTCTTGCAAGTTCCGTGGTTTAGATGTTTTAGTAAGAACGAGGAAGGTGGTGGAAGAGGGGGAGGTGTGGCATTGTTAATCAAGGACAGTATTACAGTAGCAAAAAGGACTCGTTGACTGAGCTAGTATGGGCTGAGGTTAGAGTCAGGAAAGGAAAGGACACCCTGTTGAGAGTTTTTTGTAGGCCTCCAAAAAGTTCCAGAAATGTAGAGGAAAGGATTGCAAAGATGGTTCTGGATCGGAGCGAAAGTAACAGGGTAGTTGTTATGGGGCACTTTAACTTTCCACATATTGACTGGAAAAGTTTGAGTACTTTAGATTGGTCAGTTTTTGTCCAATGTGTGCATGAGGGTTTCCCGACACAGTATGTAGACAGGCAACAAGAGGCAAGGCCAGATTGGATTTGGTACTGGGTAATGAACTGGGCCAGGTGTTAGATTTGGAGGTAGGTGAGCACTTTGATGATAGTGATCACAATTCGGTTATGTTAACTTTAGTGATGGAAAGAGATAGGCATATACTGCAGGGCAAAAGATATTTCTGGGGAAAGGCAATTATGATGCAATTAGGCAAGATTTAGAGAGCATTGGCTGGGGAAGGAAACTGCAGGGGATGGGCACAATTGAAATGGAGCTTATTCAAGGTACAGCTGCTGCCTGTCCTTGACATGTATGTACCTGTTCGAGCTAGGGAGCTGTGGTTTACGAACGTTGAATCTCTTGTCAAGAGGAAGAAGGCGGCTTATGTTAAAGACCAGATGAGAAGGTTCAATTAGGGCACTTGAGAGTTACAAGTTAGCCAGGAAGGACCTAAATAGAGAGGTAAGAAGAGCTAGGAGGGGAAATGAGATGTCTTTGCCAGGTAGGATCAAGGAAAACCCTAAAGCTTTCTGTAGGTATGTCAGAAATAAAAGAATAACTAGAATAAGATTGGGGCCAGACAAGGACAGTAGTGGGAAGTTGTGCGTTGATGAAAGGAGATAGGAGAGGTGCTAAGTGAATAGTTTTCATCAGTAATCACACTGGAAAATGACAATGTTGTTGAGGAGAATACTGAGATACAGGCTATTAGACTAGAGGGGATTGAGGCTCATAAGGAGGAGGTGTTAGCAATTCTGGAAAATGTGAAAATAGATAAGTCACCTGGGCCGAATGCGACTTATCCTAGGATTCTGTGGGAAGCTAGGGAGGAGACTGCAGAGCCTTTGCCTTTGATCTTTATGTCGTCATAGTCTATGGGAATAGTGCCAGAAGACTGGAGGATAGCAAAAGTGGTCCCCTTGTTCAAAAAGGGGAGTACAGACAATCCTAGACCAGTGAGCCTTACTTTGGTTGGATTATAAGAGATAGGATATATAATCATCTAGAAATGAACTGTTTGATTAGGGACAGTCAACACGGTTTTGTGAAGGATAGGTCATGCCTCACAAGCCTTATTGAGTTCTTTGAGAAGGTGACCAAGCAGGTGGATGAAGGTAAAGTGGTTGATGTGGTGTATATGGATTTCAGTAAAGTGTTTGTTAAGGTTATCCACGGTAGTCTATTGCAGAAAATACAGTGGCATGGGATTGAGGGTGAGTTAGCAGTTTGGATCAGAAATTGGCGAGCTGAAAGCAGACAGAGTGGTGGTTGATGGGAAATGCTCATCCTGGAGTTCAGTTACTAGTAGTGTACCATAAGGATCTGTTTCACGGCTACTGCTGTTTGTCATTTCTATAAATGACCTGGATACAGCCGTAGAAGGATGGGTTAGTAAATGTGTAGGTGACATTAAGGTCAGAGGAGTTGTTGACAATGCCAAAGGATATTGCAGGTTACAGAGGTACATAGATAAGCTGCAGAGCTGGGCTGAGAGGTGGCAATGGAGTTCAATGTGATAAAGTGTGAGGTGATTCAGTATGGAAGGAGTAACAGGAATAAAAAGAGTACTGGGCAAATGGAAAGATTCTTGGTAGTGTGGATGAGAAGATAGATCTCAGTGTCCATTTACATAGATCCCTGAAAGTTGCCACCCAGATCGATAGGGTTGTTAAGAAGACATACAGTGTGTCAGCTTTCAGTGGTAGAGGGAGTGAGTTTCGGGTCATGTTGCAGCTGCACAAACCTCTGCTGCGGCTGCACTTGGAGTATTGCATACAGTTCTGGTTGCCGCATTATAGGAAGGATGTGGTAACATTGGAAAGGGTGCAAAGAAGATTTACCAGGATGTTGCCTGATATGGAGGAAAGGACTTATGAGGAAAGGCTGAGAGACTTAAGACTGTTTTCATTACAGAGAAGAAGGTTGAGAGGAGATTTAATGGAGACATTAAAGATGATCAGAGGATTAGATAGGGTGGACAGTGGATAGTGTCCCTTGGATAGTGAAGGCTAGCATGAGGGGACATAGCTTTAAATTAAGGGGTGATAGATATAGGACAGATCTCAGAGGTAGTTTCTTTACTCAGAGTGTAGTAGGGGCATAGAACTTCCAGTTTGCAACAGTAGTAGACTTGCCAATGTTCAGGGCATTTAAATGCTCACTGGATAAACACAATGGAATAGTGTAGATTAGATGGGCTTCAGATTGGTTTCACAGGTCAGTGCAACATCGAGGGTTGAAGGGCCTGTACTGTGCCTAATGTTCTACGTTCTATCATCTCTCAGGCTTCCAGAAGCTCCCTCTCTGACTGACTGTTGCTGCCCTGTGATGTGCTGTTGTCTTCTCCATGTATTTGGCCAACCCTGGCTTGGAGACACATGTCTCAGTAGACACCACTGGTCTCATCTGGACCGGCTTTGTATTTTGAGGTTTGCTCTCCCCCAACCCTCCACTCCCTCTGTTGGGGAGGTGCAGCAACCAGGTGGTTGACATTTCTCCGCTAGATCAATTCATCCCTTGACTGCACTGTAAATGAGAACAGCCCTACTGAGCCACCACTACCGATGAGAACCATTTCTCCCTAGATGTATTATTCTGAGCAGGAATACCCTCAACTATGAAATTCCCATCTTTCTGACAATCTATCCTTCCTGATTTCGCTCTACCACCTGTCTGGTCTCTTCCGGCCGCAATAAGTAAACATGGTTCTCAGCTGGCAGTTGGGTATGAAGGATGCCGCCAAACACTGGGTTGTCACATGTGATATGTTGCTGTACATGCTAAGGAACCTGCTGAGTCACTGTTCTAGTGAACCCTCCCTTTGTGAAGCCTTTAGGCTTGCTTCAAGATTTATAAAAATCTCTCCACCTGTCCATTTGTCACAGATTGATACAGAGCCAATCTCATATGTCTAACTGATTTTTCAGGTACTCTTCAAACTCTTGCACCACAAACTGTGGAGCATTATCACTCATGACTTACTTGTGGTTCCTGACCCTAGCAAATATTTCATCCAGTCGGTCTATTGTTGCCTCTGCTGATATCAACTTCATGACCACCATCTCAGATCACTTCAGAGTGGGTATCCATGACCGCTAGTAACACCCGCCCCTCCACTGATACCATAAAATTGATGAAATATAGATGGCACTGTGATTCAGTGGTTATAGCACCAGGGACCTGGGTTTTATTCAATCCTTGGATAACTGTCCGTGTGGAGTTAGCAATTCTCCCCATGTCTGTATTGGTTTTATACCTACTCTGGTTTCCTCACACAGTTCAAAGATGTGCAGGTTAGGTGGACCGGCCGTACTAAATTGCCCATACTGGCCGCAGGTTAGGTGGACTGGCCATGACAAATGCAGAGATTAGGCAGGGATGCACATCTAGGTTGGATGCTCTTCGGAGGGTGAGTATCAGACGCCACAAACAGAATGGTCCCGCAAGTATTCTAGAACAATAAATAGAATATAAGGGAGATGGAGGACATACTTGAACAGGAAATACTTCACTGCCTCCTCTCAGCTCCAGTGACCTTTCAGACAACCTCCCCTAGCTCTAGCTTCTGGGTGACCTGACCTGACCTGCTCTTTTGAAGGGGCAACATACACCCAATGATGTATATGACAGCAGTCTGATGAATTATTCTCTAAGGTAGAATTTCCTTTGCACTACATTACAAACAAGATAATGATTGAGACAACTGAAGAGCAGCTGGTGCCAAGATGAGAGAATACCTGGAGGTTGTAAGCAACATGAAGTGGGTTTATTTAACTACCAATGAACTATTTGAGCACTATGCCACACACTTCAATAGATCAAAGCAACTGCAGAGCTGGTACTTACAGCTTAGCCTCAAACTGGCTTCTACAAGAGAGGTACCGCTGAACCTGAGACTGATTAATGCCATAAATAGCTGTCCACACAAAAGTTCCACCAACCACGATCGTCCAGAAGGTGTGTCGTCTTACTGGGCTTGGATCAAAGCTGAGAAGAATAAGGAAACAGTGGTGAGGATTCATTGTTCAGTTTGCTGTAGGCTTATTGCTGGAGTAACAATGAGACATGAAAGACAAGCAAAGTGCTACCATTGTGCGCACTAGCACATGCCCATGTGAGTACTGGATCTCAGCTGGCAGTATTGCATAGCGCTGAGGCAGTGCTACCTCTTCAAAAGACTATCTCTTTCATTTTGGCATTTACTTGTGGCCCTAGCTGCCTGTTCTGACAGTTATAGAATCATATAGCACAGAACAGACCCTTTGGTCCAACTCATCTGTGCCGACCAGACATCCCAACCTGACTCAGTCCCATTTGCCAGCATTTGGCCCATATTCCTCTCAACCCTGTGTATTCATGTACCCATCCAGATGGCTTTTAAACTTTGTGATTGTATTTGCTTCCACCACTTCCTCTGGCAGCTCGTTCCAGATATGCACCACCCTCTGCATGAAAAGGTTATCCCTCAGCTCCCTTTTTATATCTTTCCCCTCTCACATTAAACCCATGTTCTCTAATTTTGGACTCCACCACCCAAGATAAAAGACCTTGGCTATCAATCCTATCCATGCCTCTCATGATTTTATAAACTTCCATAAGGTCTTTGATGTGCCAGGAAAATTAACCCCAGCCTATTCAGCCTCTCCCTATAGTTCAAACCTCCAGCCCTGGCAACATCCTTGTAAATCTTTTCTGCATTCTCTCAGGTATTAACAATATCCTTCCTATAGAAGGACTACCAGAATTGTATGCAATATTCGAAAAATGGCCTCACCAATGCCCCATACAATCGCAACATGAAATCACAACTCCTATACTCAGTGTTATGAAGGCAAGTGCACCAAATACCTTCTTCATTACTTGGTCTACCTGCAGCTCCGCTTTAAAGGAACTATGCACCTGCATGTTCAGGAAATATTGTATGTTACCATTCAATAATACAACACTTCTCAAAATTTCATTATGTCCCAAATAGCTAATTACACACACTTGAACTGAACCCCACTGCTCTTTTTTTGAGTTGAGATCATTTACAGCAACCCAAGAGGGCAGACTGGGCATCTGTTTAATGTCTCCCTTAAAAGTCAACCTCCCTGACATTTCTGCACAACCCCTACACAGCACCAAAATATCAACCTGGAATGTGGGATCAAATCTCTGCAATAAGTCTGACAATGTAATATAACTTGACTACGATCAGGAAGTTCCTTTGGTGACTATACGCTACAAAAAATTGATCATTTCCTTTCTTCTGTAATCTTATACAACGTTTTCCAAAGTAGTAACAGAGATTGTATATTAAATTAATTCCGTGTGAAATGTTGTATAAGTTGATGGTTCTGATGGAGTTCATGTTTGTGTTATACTGGCTGTATGGCTGTACCCATTTACTGATGTCACACTCTAAGAGACTATATATAGTCCCTGGGCTGTGTAAGGGTTCCGTTCTGGAGTTTAGTCATAATCAATTTATACAAAAGTTGGAACAAAGTCAGGACATTATAAAGGAACCGTTTATCAGTATAGGGCATATTTGTACATTGGATTTTGAAAATTACACGCTGAATGAAATCGGGTTCACGAGTACGAGTGTTTGCGAGTTGGATGTTCGTGAATTGGAGACCCTTTGTATTTTCTTTTCTGGGATAGTAAACTGAAACAGAAGCTGGACCAATTTACCAGAAAAGCCAGAAGAGTTTGCAACTTGGCAACCGAGTATTGTATAGTTCTGAGGTGCGCAATACAATGTTTCTTTATAAAGCAGTAAGAGGGAGAATTTGAGATTGAGCAGCAGCAAGAATATTTTAAATTAAGGAAATTCTGGCTAACAACATGCTCTTGGATTATTGACCTGCTGAGTCTTAAAATGCTATTAAGTGCCATGAACAACACAGGAGAAAAAAGAATGGCCAGAACTCACACCAAGAAAGCATCCATCTGTGTGTGTGTGTGTGTGTGTGTGTGTGTGTGCGCGCGCGCGCGTGCGTGTGTGTGTGTCAGTGAGAGTGTGAGAGATTGTGTGTGTGCTTTTTTTGTGAATAAGACAGTAAAACCATGATAGTTTAAAAGGAAAAAAATCAAAAACAAGGTGCAGGTCGATGTGATCAACCAACGAGTTAATGAACAACCATAACCCTACAGCCAACAGTATGCCTTCACGACAAAAATCTAAAGGGCTGAGAAAATCACTATCACCCTTGTAGTTTGGAGTTGGCTCTTCAGAATTTTGGTTAGCCTATATACATATTGTTTTCCCACCCGCTGTACATGTTAAGCCATTTTTTCTTTTGTGTGTCTTAATCATGATTGAATGTATATGTGTTTGGGGGTTTTGAACGGATGCAGAGTCAGAGCGTTGCAGAGCTGTAGAAGAGTCCTTTTTTCCTCTCTGCTGTAATTTGGTGTCCTACAATAATTAGCTAATTCACAGATACTGATGAAACCTGCTGTGAATTGTTTTTGTCCTGAGTTGCAGTCAATCAAGCAAATTGGTCATTTTTCTGGCCTCATTGTGATTTAATACATTACGTATGGTGGAATAGTGGGGCACAATTGCCAATGCAAGCTTCCCAGTTAAGATGTGATGACACAGACTGTGGGTGGAAATCAGTACTGTGGACTTTAGCTTTCGAAGCAAACTGATATATCTGCTCTCTAAGTTCTAATCATTATGAATGACTAACTCTGGTGTATTTATAGCTAACATGCAATAACTTTCTTGTTTTCTGTTAACAGTATCTCTTTTGTACCTTACAGGAGTGTATCCTCTGCGCCAAAGACAAAGGGGCATTGGTGGCAATAAACAACTTTATACAACCCTTTCCTAGTACCTCAAAATGATAGAAGTGGCATATAACTACAAGGTGCCAGCAATGGTCACCTGCAAAAAGACCACAAATCCATCAATACAAAGTCCGACATCTTAGAATGAAGGATGCCAGCAACATTAAATGACACAGAATATAAAAAAGACCCAACGATTTAGAGATTCTCACTTTGTACATCATAATTCAGAGGCTGAAAGAATGGATATGTTTAAGTTGAATTTAAAAGTCTTATTTACAAAGAGTAGTAATGGATAATTGGGACTAATATGGCTAGTTTTGTGTGAGGCTGCATTACTGTCAGCCACTTAGTCTCTGTGTGGTGTAACTTGTGACACATTTGATTTAAAGTTTGTGCATGACAAGGGGCAATAATCAACCCGGTAAAAACAATGACTACAGATGCTGGAAACGAGAGTCTAGATTAGAATGGTGCTGGAAAAGCACAGCAGTTCAGGCAGCATCCAAGGAGCAGTAAAATCGATGTTTCAGGCAAAAGCCCATAATCAACCCAAAGGAGCCTTCCACATCCATTCAAACTCCACTTGCACATCCACCAATGTCATTTATTGTATCTGTTGCTCCCGATGCGGTCTCCTCTACATTGGGGAAACTGGACGCCTCCTAGCAGTGCGCTTTAGGGAACATCTCCGGAACATCCGCACCAATCAACCCCACCGCCCCATGGCCCAACATTTCAACTCCCCTTCCCACTCTGCCAAGGACATGCAGATCCTGGGCCTCCTCCACTGCCACTCCCTCATCACCCGACGCCTGGCGGAAGATGAGGCATTCTTCCTCCTCGGAACACTTCCAACCCCAGGACATCAATGTGGACTTCACCAGTTTCC
Organism: Hemiscyllium ocellatum; assembly: GCF_020745735.1. Lineage (NCBI taxonomy): Eukaryota > Metazoa > Chordata > Chondrichthyes > Orectolobiformes > Hemiscylliidae > Hemiscyllium > Hemiscyllium ocellatum. The sequence continues at coordinate 49,004,786 of NC_083426.1, forward strand.
TCATTCCCCCTCCCCCACCTTACTCCAGTTATAACCTTCCAGCTCAGCACCATCCTTATGACCTGTCCTACCTGCCAATCTTCTTTCCCACCTATCTGCTCCACCCTCCACTCTGACCTATCACCTTCATCCCGACCTCCATCCACTTATTGTACTCTTGGCTACCTACTCCCCAGCCCAACTTCCCCCCACCATTTATCTCTCCACCCCGGAGGCTCCCTGCCTTCATTCCTGATAAATGGCTTTTGCCCGAAACATCAATTTTCCTGCTCCTCTGATGTTGCCTGACCTGCTGTTCTTTTCCAGCACTACTCTAACCTTGCCATATTGTAACAATTGGAGAATTGCCTGTGAGACAATCTATTTTACTGAATTTGCCTTTGCCAAGGATGTGTTCGTCGGATGTTTCTATGTTGGAACAGTTCATACGTTTATCAGATATAGGAACAGAATTAGACCATTTGATTATGGCTGATATGCTCCTTACCCCCACTTACCTGCCTTCTCTCCATATCCTTTCAACCCATTACCAGTCAAAAAAATCCAACTCCTCCTCAAATTTACTCACTGTTCCCGCATTCATCACATTTTGGGGTAGCGAATTCTACAGATTCACAACCCTTTGGGAAAAGTAGTTTGTCCTTAACTCTGTTTTTAATTTGCTAGCCTTTACCCTGAGATTATTACCTCTCATCCTAGAATACCCCGCAAGATGAAGCATTCGCTCCACATCTATTTTATCCACTCCTTTTACTATCTTGAATACCTCAATTTGATCTCCCTTCATTCTTCTAAATTCCAGACACTATAGGCTTAAACTGTTCAATGTCTCTTCATACGACAAACCTCTCAGCTCTGGAATTAATCTAGTGAACCTACTCTGACCTGTCTCCAATGCCACTACATCTTTCCACAAATAAGGGGGCCAAAACTGTCCACGTGGTCTCATTAATATATTCCTGACAAAGAGCTTATGCCCAAAGCGTCAACTCTCGTGCTCCTGGGATGCTGTCTGAACTGCTATGCTTTTCCAGTGTCACACTTTTTGATTCATCAATACCTTGTCTAGTTGCAACAAAATTTATATTCTATTCCTTCAGCAATGAGAGCCAACAGTCCATTCACTTTCTTTATTATCTGCTGTACCTGAATGCTAGTTTTCTGTGACTCATGAATGAGTACACCTAGATCCCTCTGCACAAGAGCACCCCAAAGTCTCTCTCCATTAATAGGTTGCCTTCCCATTGTTTTGACCCAAATGCATAACCTCATACTTATTCACATTAAACTCCATCTGCCAGATTTTGGCCCATTCTCCTAACCTATCTAAAGCCACTTGTAAGAATCTGATTTCCTCATTTCAATTTACCTTCCCGCCTATTTTTGCGTTATCTGCAAATATGACTGTACAGCCTTCTATCCCTGTGTACAAGTCGTTAATGTAGATGGTGCAAGGACCGAACCCTGGTACCATATAGTAGCGAAAATAATCTATTATTCTGTTAAGTTTTCCAATTGAGTTAAGCTGTACGTTTTCTTTTTATTTTTGTTGTATTTTAACTATGGTGTATGAATAAAACGGTTTTTGCTTCAAGACTGGTATTTTGACCAATCATTGCATCCAACATACAACACCTGTCACTTGCCTTTAAAATAAGAAAAGGTTAGGGTCTAGTCTTCCTTCATAGGATATTTTGAGGAGATTTGGTCTGGCCCATAACAACATAACTACGGTAGCTACTGATTCCCCAAAGCTGCTCCATGGGAACAAGTTCCCCACAAGAGTTTTGTCCAATGTACAAGTCAGGAGTGCCTAGGAAAGTGCAGCTCCTACAGTCCTCAAGAATATTTGAGAAAAATTGAGAAGATTAAGAGGTTTCATCTGGAAGCTCACTGAGGATATTACCTAGTATGGTGACGAAACGTCTGAAAATGAACCTTCCAGCTCAGTCAGCAAACCTACATCCAGTCCTCAGAAGCTTGACAGCAACAAAAATATAACAATCCACTTGACTGGCACCACATCTGCAGCATCCACTTCCTCCACTTCGTATGCTTAGTAGTAGAAGTGTGTACAAGATATACTGCAGAAATTGATCAAAAATCATCAAACAGTGTCTTCCAAAACCATGACTGCTTCCATCTAGAAGGACAAGAACTGTAAATACATGAGAACACCACCACCTGCAAGTTCCCCTCCAAGGCACTTACCATCCTGAGTTTGATTTCTGATATCACCGATCCTTCACTGTCACTGGCTTAATAACTTGAATTGCCTCCCTAACAACATATCGAACAACTGGCAGCAGATAGAATGCAGCAGTTCAAAAAGGCAGCTCCCCATCACCTTCTCAAGGGCAACTAGGGACAGGGAAATAAATGCTGGCCAGCCAGCAACGCCCACTTTCCATAAATGAATAAAAAAGGCAGGGAACAGAGGAATACAGAACACTTAGAGACAAAAGATTTTTAGAAACACATCATGTATCAGCACAGTCTTGATTGATTGAATAGCCTGTTCCTGTGGTGTACTGTTCTTAATAGCAAAGTATACCCAGTTATTTCTCAGAAATTTGATCAGGCTTTTCCCCCTAGAAAAATCAGCATCATCTGGGGACATTAGTTTGTGAGTTATGTTTTCAGGACGCTCTGAAAGGAAATTCAAGGCAGAGGGATGATGAGGTTCAGGGAAGAAATTCACTGGATCAGGACCACAGCTGCTGAATTCGCAGCCTGCAGCAATGGAATAAAGGGAAGTAGGGGATACTAGAGAAGCCAGGGCTAGAAAGCAGCAGGCTATTTGGAGGGTTATGGAGCTGTAGCAGAAATAGAGAAGGGAAAAGATTATGGAAATGAGTATTTAAAAACTGGGGCACTATTTGAGGATCTTTGGTCAATTTCTGCAGTGCATCTTATATACACTGTTAATACTAAGCACTGGTGGTGGAGAATGTGGATGTGGTACCAGTCAAGTGGACTACTATATCCTTGTTGCCGTCAAGATTGCTGGATAGGACCACAATGTAGGTCAATGACTTTATGGTAATAGATGGGTAGTTATCAGATGATGCAGGAAGTACAGGAGTCTTTTCTATCCCCAGATTTAGTTTCCGTCCCACTACTGTTAGGAAGCCTGTACATAACTCCTTTAAAAGGTTTTTTTTCACTTTTAGAATTTCCCAACGACTGACAGATCCTATTCCATCCAACAGTTTATCACTTCTTGCCATTAATTTAGTTTAATTTCTTACTAACAAGGTAACCTAACTCCCTCTGCTCATGTGCCTCTCGTCTTGATAGGATGTGTATCCTTGGATATTTAGTTCCCAGCCCTGATCCTTTTGCAGGCACCCACAACAACCTATCAGCCAATTTCAATCTGTGCTGCAAGGCCATCATCATCAATTTTTTTATTCTTTTCCTGGTGACAAGTGTAAGCAAAAGTAAACATCTTAAACTGCCTTTTAAACTCCTCCAAGTTACTTTCAAAAGCAGTCAGGAGATAGGGGCTCTTGGCCATTCCAGGTGGTTGGAAAGTTTCATCTATCAATTAGGCATGAAACACCTTTTACATCCAGCACTGGGTCCTACTATTTCACTCCATGATCTGCCCCATTTTGTTTTCTTTTTCTACCTTTACATTTATTTTTCTTGCAATTCACCGCTAACCTCCTCTAGGGTTGTATTTTGTTTCATTCTAGCTCCATATCCATTCTTATTGACCCTTTCCTGTCTTCCACCCTAACTCAGTCCTTCATTTTGTCCTTGCCCCACCCACCCCTTGTTATAACACTACTTTTCCCCAGTGCTGATGAAACATCACAGATCTGAAACATTTAACAGGCTGGGTTTTCGCCTCCTGAGTACTGACAAGGCAAATGGCAGGATGAGCAAATAATGGGGTGAACAGTTTCCGGAGACACAGCCACACCCCTCGAATCTCAACCTGCCACCAACACGACTTCTTGATAAGTGAAAAAAAGTGGCTGCCTTGCCAACCGGAAACCAGACAACCTGCCTGCATGGTTGGGGAGCCACCATGTGTTCAATCTGAGGATAACTGAGGGCATGGATAAGGAGGCAGGGAAGAGGCTTCAACTGAATACCTCCCTTCGTCCTTTACAATTGAAATCCTCAACTCTTATAATCCAACTCTGCCTTAGACCCTTATTCCTCAATCCACCCAAAACACCCACTTATTTCTTGGCATATAAGTGCAGATCTCCGTGTTTGCACAGCCTAAGCATTCATCAACCCTCTTCAGGTCTCAAGAGCTGGTAGGTTTTGATCTTTTGGCAATTCAGGCAGGGTGGGACTTCACCAGCAAAGCACTTGATAGGCTGAGAAGCCTGCCAGTCAGTGCCCAAGTGTCTAGTTGATGCTTGACCCAGCATGCTTTCTCACTAATGGCAGCCGATGTTTCTAATTTTTGAAGAGACCCAGCATCACACAAAAAAGGGACAACCACCAGGTAAAGGAGGGGCACTCTGAAAGCTAGTGCTTCCAAATAAACTTTGTTGGCCTATAACCTGGTGTTATGTGATTTTTAACTTTGCTTTAAATCTGTTACTCTCCCTACACTGATGCTGCTGAATAATTTCGATTTTTATTTGAGATTTCCAACATCCACAGTATTCTTTTCCTTTGATATCAATGTTTGACTAAAGCAATCCTTTATAATTCTGTTGTAAATTGGACATGGATTCTAGATTTGCCTTTTTCATTTGCTGTTTAATATGTAATGCAGTTCAGTGAAGCTTCCTCTCAACTGTTTCCTATCAATACGTCTGATGAAAATGTGAAGTAGATTACAGTGTTAAAGAGTCATATTGTGGAATTAGTTCCATGTCCTTTTGATCAGCAACAGCACAGCAACGTTCATGAAGAATTTTGGGCAACTTCCTATGAGACCATGACTCAAACATGTTGCTATTTTGGTTCTTAACAGTAGAAATTGGAACCACAACATCCTTAGACCTGTAATTGTAGTTTCTAACCCCAAACCCTTTTTACCCAAAAGCAAAAATTTAGATAAGTCAACACTTAATCATTTTACTCTCATTCATTTTGTTGCCAGTTCCAGTTCACCGGAAAGACATTCAGCTTCTGATGTTTATAACTTTTTCTCTGGACAGCAAATATTGTTGTCAGAGATAAAAACCAAAACAAAAAACTCCAAATGCTGTAAATCAGAAAGAAAAACAGAAGTTGCTGGACAGTGGTTAGCACTGCTGCCTCACAGCGCCTGAGACCCAGGTTCAATTCCCACCTCAGGTGACTGACTGTGTGAAGTTTGCACGTTCTCCGTGTCTGCGTGGGTTTCCTCCGGGTGCTCCGGTTTCCTCCCACAGTCCAAAGATGTGCGGGTCAGATGAATTGGCCATGCTAAATTACCCGTAGTGTTAGATAAGGGGTAAATGTAGGGGTATAGGTGGGTTGTGCTTTGGCGGGTCGGTGTGGACTTGTTGGGCCGAAGGGCCTGTTTCCACACTAAGTAATCTAATCTAATCTAAAAAAAAGCTAAAAAGCTCAGCAGGTCTGGCAGCATCCTCAGATTCTGAGGAAGCACCACCAGGCCCAAAACATTAACTCTAGTGTTTCTTCGTGGATGTTGCCACACCTGCTGAGCACTTCCAGCAACTTCTATTTTGATTATTTTTGTCATAGGGCTGCCTGAGCCAAGTTACTTCTGGACAACTCTAAGTAAAGGCACTGCCCTTTTTTTCTAACTTACTACTAAACACATATCTTTATTTCTTCCTGGGATATGGGCATTTCTGACTGGGCCAGCATTTATTGCCCATCCCTAGCTACCCTTGAGAAGTTAGTGGTGAGCTGCCTTTGTGAACCACTGCAGTCCATTTGTCATTAGGAAGAGACTGTCAGGATTTTGACTCAACAGCACTGAAGGAACAGCAATATATTTGCAGGTCAGGATATTCAGTGGCTTTGAGGGGAAGCTGCGGTTGACAGTGTGCTGCCCTTGTCCTTCAGATGGTAGTGCCATGGATTTGGAAGGTATTGTCTAAGGAGCCTTGGCGACTTTCTGAGAGGAACCTTAGAGATGGTACAAACAACTGCTCCTGAGCATCAGTAGTGGAGAGTCTGACTGCTTGTGGATCAGTGCCAATCACATGGGCTACTTTGGCCTATATGTTCACAAAGGTCTTGAGTATTGTTGGAACTGCACTCATGCTGGCAAGTCGAGGTATTCCATCATACTCCTGACTTCTTTCTGTAGATGTTCATAACCTTTGGGGAATCAGGTGGTGAGTTATGTGCTGCAAGATTCCTAGCCTCTGATCTGTCCTTGCAGCAATAGCTGTATCCATTTCATATTCTGGTCAATGGTGACTTCCAGAATGTTGATTCTGAGAATTGTGGTGGTAGTGTTATTAACTGTCAAGGAGTGATGATCAGATTCATTCTTGCTGGAGGTGGTCATTGAATGGCACTTGTGTGGTGTGAATGTTACTTGCCACTTGTTAGTCCAAACTACAAATTGTCCAGCACACAATGCATTTGAGCTTGGACTATTTCAGTATCTCAGGAGTTGTGATTAGTGCTGAACATTGTGCAATCATAGCATTGTTGAATCCCTACAGTGCAGAAAGAGGCCATTCAGTTCAACGAGTCTACACCGATTCTCCAAAATGCAGCATCACCCATGTATAGCCTCTTGCTCTATCCCCACATTTATCATGGCTATTCTGCCTTGCCTGCATGTCCCCAGCTACTACGGACGATTTAACTCGGCCAATCTACCTAATCTGTAAATCTTTGGACTGTGGGAGGCAACTGGAGAACTAGAGGAAATCCACGCAGACATGGGGAGAACGTGCAAACTTTACACGGACAGTCATGCAAGGCTGATTGAATGAGTTAACGAATGAGTGAATGAATGAGTAGAATCCCTGGAATCGAACTTGGGGTATCCTTAATGCTGTGGGGCAGCAGTGCTAACCACTAAACCACAATCCTGTCCTTACAGTGATCCATCTTTCAATAAACCTCACAAGTGAACATCCCCACTTTTAACCTTATCACAAACAGAATATCGTTTATGAAGCAACTGAACATGCTTAGGGCAAGGACACTACCCTGAGGAACTCCTGAGTTGTCTTGGAACGTAGATGTTGGACTTCAATCACCAAAACCACCTTCATATATGACAGGTATGATTCCAACAAGCAGAATATTTACACAGGTTATTAATTCCAGGCTTCTTGATGTCACGTGCAGTCATTTTGGCACCTCACCTCTGGGATACAGCTCTTTCGGTCATGCTTAAACTAAGACTGTAATGAGATCAGAAGCTGAATGGCACTGGTGGAACCTAAATTGAGCATGAGTTAGCATTATTAAGCAAGTGCTGCTTAATATTACAATTGATGATATGTTCCATCACTTTACTGACGATCAGAACAGACTGACAGGACAGTAATTGGACAGGGTGAATTTGTCCTGCCTTTTGTGTACAGGACATGTCTGGCCAACTTTTCACATTGTTGGGTAGATTGTTACTGTACTGGAACAGCTTGGCTAGAGGCACACAAAGTTCTAGAGCACAAATGTTCAGTACTACTACCACCAGAATGTTGTCAGGGTCAACAGCTTTCACAGTATCCAGTGATACTTTTAATATCACATGAAGTGAATCGAATTAGCTGAAGACTGGCAGCTGTGACATTGGGTCATCCACTTGGCACTTCTGGTTGAAGAGTTTTGGGAATGCTTCAGCTTTATCTTTTGTACAGGTATGTTGGCCTCTTCCATCATTCAGGATGGGAATACTTGTAGAATCTCTTCTTCCAGTGAGTTATTTAATTTTCCACCACCATTCACAACCAGATGTGACAGATGGCAGAACTTCGATCTGATCCATTGGTTGTGGGATCACTTAACTCTATCTATCATTTATGCCATTTTGCAAGCAAGCAGCCCTGTTTTCTTCTAGCTTCATCAGGTTGACACCTCATTTTTATGTATGCCTGGTGCTGCTCCTGGCATGCTGTCTTCATTGAACAAGGGATCTTGCTGGATTGATGGTAATGGTTGAGTGTGGGTCTGCCAGGCCACGTTTAGATTAGATTTTTTTTTACAGTGTGGAAACAGGCCCTTCAGCCCAACAAGTCCACACCGACCCGCCGAAGCGCAACCCACCCATACCCCTACATATACCCCTTACCTAACACTATGGGCAATTTAGCATGGCCAATTCACCTGACCCGCACATCTTTGGACTGTGGGAGGAAACTGGAGCACCTGGAGGAAACCCACACAGACACGGGGAGAACGTGCAAACTCCACACAGTCAGTCGCCAGAGGCGGGAATTGAACCCAGGTCCCTGGCGCTGTGAGGCAGCAGTGTTAACCACTGTGCCACCGTGCCGCCCAGAATCACACGTTGGAGTGTGATTCTGCTGATGCCCTACATCACCTCATGGAATTCCAGTGTTGAACTGCTAAATCTGTTCAATGTCTGTCTAAACACCAAACCCCTATGAGAAAACCACCCTCCCTACATTGTTAACTTATTCTCATATGCCCAAGGGTAAGTGTCAGAGTCTTACTCCCAGAAGTTGAGTCTTCCTCCATGATATGAAATATTCAAGACCTTGGCAAAACCTCCATGAATAACCGCACCTCGGATTATCACTGCTACGAACCCAATGATCATAACTGTCGTCTGAAACACATCAGTCCACACCACAGCTTTCAGACCACCCTGAAAACACAAGATGCGTCATGTTAAAAAATGACACAAAGCTACCTAAGAAGTTGAGAGTAGATCACATAAACAACCCGTGGATAGGTTTTAAGAATGTCTTAAAGGAGAAGGGAAAGGGAGAGAGGCGGAGGTGTGTAGGATTGAAATTCCAGATTTACAACTGAAGGCATGGCGCTGGAGGAGAGATTAGTTTTGGAAATGTCCCGGGGCTAGATTTAGAGGAATGGCGGATTGGAACGATGCTCTTTTGGGACCTAAGCAAAGGTAGGGAAAGAGGTGCTTTGTTGCGTTTGCAAAAATGTGATCCACCTCCAGGAATTGTTCTTGCTTGTCTGCAAAAGAAGAAACTGGTTAATTGATGAATATCCGCGAAATGATTAAGGGGTAGTCTATTCCTAAGAACATAAAAACATAAGAAACAGGAGCAGGGATAGGCCATTTGACCCTTCAACCTTGCCCTCACATTCAACAAGATCATGTCTGAAACAAATGCAGAGAATGCTGGGAAACTCAACAGGTGTGACTGCATCTGTGGACAGAGAAACAGAGTTGAATTTCAAATCTGGAATGGCTCTTCTTCAGATCAGTTCTGAAGAGTCATACCAAACTCAAAATGTTAATTTTGTTCACAAATAGTCTCTAACTTTTCTGAATGATGGATGCTAGGCTAACGAACATGAAGTTTTCTGCTCTCTGTGTCCCTCCTTTCATGAGCAGGGATTTCATATTCACAGTTTTCTAATCTGCTGGAACCCTCTCAGATTCCACCAAATTCTGGGATATTTCAACCAATATTTCCACTAGTTCTAAAGCCACTTCCTTTAAAACTCTCAGATGGAAACCATAAGGTCCTGGTCTGCCTTGAGTCCTAGTTGTTTGTCAGATACTTTTTCCTCCATGCTCAAGACTGTAACACAATACTTCCTCCCAAATGGACTTTGCATATCTACTCCTATGAAGGCAAATGCAAAATATTGGTTTAAACTATTTGCTGTTTCCCCATTACTAATGCCCCAGTTGCATCCTCCAAGGATCTCTCACTTACTTTAGCTACTCTTTTCATACATCATTGAAGCTCTTGATGTTTAATTTTATATTCTTTATCAGTTTACTTTCATGATCAGCTCTCTCCCTGTTTATTAACTTATGAGCTGACGTTTTTTTTAAAACGCCTGGGATGTGCATGTTGCTAGCTATTGCCCATCCTTAGTTACACTTGAGGTGATAGTGAACTGCTGCACTCTGTGTGTTGTAGATTGACCCACAATGTCCTGAGGGAGAGAATTCTAGCACTGAAGACGGTAAGAGAGTGTGAATCTCAGAGTCAGCCAACAGATAAAACTAAAATTTACAAACAGAATGAAAGAATAAAATTAAAGGCTTTGTATCTAAATGTACATAACATCAAAACAAAAATGATGAACTGAGAAAACAGATAGAAATGAATAGTTATGATCTGGTAGCCATAGAGATACATGATTACAAGATAATAGGATTAGTACCTGAATCTAGAAGGACACAGGACATCTAGGAATGCTTGGTCAGTAGGAAAAGATAAGGAAAGGTTCTGTTACATAATGATGTGTTCATACAATAGAGAGTAAAGGCCTACTTCCAGGAAACCAAGATCTATAAATAGTTTGGGTAGAGAAGGCAAGATGGGAGTAGCGCACTGATTACTAACAATAACAGCACAGTAGGGTGGAGAGCGTAAAAGAAGAGATAGTGAGAGCTTTTCAGAAAGACACGGTGATAAGCTTTGGAGATATGAATCAACATATCAATTTGGGAAGTCAGATGGGCAAAGCTAGCCTAGATGAGTATGATGGCACTGTGCCTTTAAGACAGATGTGTTGCTTTTGCAGGGAGATGTTGCCTGAATGTCTCCTTCAGACAAACAGTTGGTAAACAGCTTGGAATTAACCCTGGGTGATTCTTTTAAATGAGACAAAATAATAATGAGTGGGAGGCATCAGGGTTCACACAGTCCCAGGTAGGTTTTCAGTTTTGCTTTCAATTGGTGAGAAAGTTTCTGCTCGCTGACAGCTGGAACTAACAGCTAGAGCTCTCTCTCTGCTGCTAAAATGAGAAGACAGCCTGTGGAAGTAAAACTGTTTTGCTAAATTACATTATCAGGGATGTGATTATGGGATGCTGCATATATTGCAACAGTTGAGAATTATTATCTTGTTAAGTATTTCAATAGAATTAAAGTTAAGCCAGTTCTTCTTTTCATTTGTAGTTTAACTATGTTGTAAGAATAAAGTGTATTTAGATTAAAACCCAGTGGTGGACCAAGCAAGTCACATCAGGAACACAGCATTTCACATTTGCTTTTAAATAATATAAAAGTTAGGGTCTCGACAATACTTACAATACATGGCCATGGCAGGGAAGGATTGGGGGGATGTTGTTGTGGCAATCTGGTCTGCTCAATAACATGGAGGAGTTCAAATGGAATTTTTGGAACAACATGGAGCCAACCAGACACCAGGTTACAATGGAACTGGTGTTAATGATCTCACAGTGAAGGCAGCATTGAATGCAATATGATTGAATGTTACATTCAGTCTAAGGCTGAGAGGATTGGGCCCAAGATTCTTTTGATAAAATCTAATTAAGGCCAATTATGAGGGCATGAAAACACAGTTGCTACACTGAACTGGCAAAATAGATTGAAGGATAATTTAACAGTGATACAATGATAGACATTTAAGGAGATATTTCAGAGTACGCTGAATAGATACATTCCAATAAGTAAGAAAAATTCCAAAGGACAGACGCATCAACCATGGTTAATTGGAAGTGTTAAAGATAGTATCAAACTGTAGCGATTGGACCCAGGGCAAGCTGAATATCATTGACTATAAGATTCATGACTGCGGCTGTTAGCCCTGGCCAATTTGGGAGCACTGGCTGACAGATATAAAACAGGAGATTCAGAGAATCTCCTGATCCTAGGGGCTGGCTCTGAGCTGGCTGATCAGAGCCCATGTAAATAAAGGGTGACTTGGTGATGGAAAGCTGGCCTCTGTGCTGTTATTTCAGAAACGAAAAGAAAAATTAGATAATTATGTAAAGAGAGGTAGCACATCAGAAGATTAGAGAATGTAAAAACAGTAGAGAATATCCAAAAGATAACAAAGAGGTGAAATTGTGAATATAAAAGGCTAGCCATAAATATAAAAAAATATTAAGAATGTCCTTAAATATTTAAAAAAGTTAACAAAGTGAGCATTAGTCCTATAGAAACATAGAAGATCGGAGCAGAAGAAAGCCAATTGCCTTAAGCCTGCTCCATCATTCATCAGGTCATGGCTGATCATCCAACTCAACAGCTTAATCCTGTTTTCTCCTCATTACTTTTGATCACATTTGCCCCAAATGCTATATCTAGCTGCCTCTTGAATACATTCAATGTTTTAGCATCAACTTCCTGTGATAATGAATTCTATAGGCTCACCACTCTTTGGGTAAAAAAAATGGCTCCTCATCTCCATCCTAAATGGTCTCTCCTGAATCCGCAGACTTTGACCCTGGTTCTGGTGACATCAGGAACATCCTCCCTGCATCAACCTGTCGAGTCCTGTTAGAATTTCATAAGTCTGACATCCCCCCTCATTCACCTGTATTTCAGTGAAACCAATCCTAACCTAATCAAACCCTCCTCATAAGTCAGTCCCGTCATACTCAATATCAGCCTGGTAAATCTTCGCCGCGCTCCATTGAGAGCGAGAGCATTCTTCCGAAGTGGAACAGATGAATTGATGATGGAAGTGGTAAATTTGCTGAACAGATATTTTGCATCAGTCTTCACATTCAAGGATATAAATAACATCCATGAAGCAGTGATTAATCAGGAAATGGGTGGGATGAAGGAATTCAGGAAAATAATCATGAGGCAGGGGGTATTGAGTCAATTGCTGGAGCTGCGGGCTGACAAGTGCCCAGGTCCTAATGGACTTCATTTCAGAGTCTTAAAAAACTGGCTGGTCATAGGTTGATGTATTGGTTTTAGTGTGCCGAAATTCCCTTGATTCAGGGATGATCTCATTAGATTGGAAGATAGCGAATGAAACTCCTTAATTCAAAATGGAATAATTCAAAAAGCAGGAAACTACACAGCAGTTGGCTTAACATCCGTCACAAGAAATATGTTTGAAACTATGATTAACAAATTTATAACAGAGCGCTTAGATAAGCTCAAGGTAATCAAGAAAAGCCAACATGGTTTTGCAAAAGAGATATTATGTTTGACCTACCTCTTGGAGGTAAATGAGGATGTGACATGTGCTGTGCATAAAGGGAACCAATGGTTGCACTGTACTTTTTCCAGAAGGCATTTAATGAGGTGCCATATCAAAGAATATTGCAGAACATAAAAGCTTGTGATGTAACAAGTAACATCCTGGTATGGATAAATCTTTGATTAATAGGAAACAGACCAGGTAAAAACGGATCTTCTTCAGTCTGGTAAGATGTAACAAGTGGGATATCACAGGGATTGGTGCTGGAACTCAACTATTTATATAACCGTGTTTGCCAAATTTGCTGTAAACACAAAGATAGGTAGGACATTAAGTAGCAAAGAGGAAAAATGGTTACAAAAAGGAGTAGGCAAGGATATGGCAAATGGAGAGTAATATGGGAAAACATAAAGTTATCCATTTTGGCAAGAGAATATTATCTAAATGGTAAGTACTGCAGAGTTCTAAGATGCACAGAGACTGAGGTGCATAACTTGCTCAATGGTTAAATAACAGAGCAGGCTATTGGCCCACTCCTGCTCCTGATTCATATGTTTGTATTCAAAATGAAAATGAAGCTTCAGTTCACTGAGAGACATTATAGATCAGTGAGCATAGGGTGATTGTGGAATGGAAATTAGTGTGAGTTCAGGCAAGCACAGCAGAGTGTTGCATGACCTGAAATTTACAGTTGGGGGGGGCGCGGGGAGTGTGGACATTGGCCAGAAATACATGAGAACAGTCAATTCTGATGGGACAAAAATAATGATTATTTCAACCAAAGATCAACTGAGATCAGCTTTTAGGTCTCACATCTAAAGGAAGATAAACGGACAATAGAGGCCATCCAAGGCAGGTGCTCAAAACTGACATCAGATATGGAGGGACTGCCTTATGTGTGTTCATTAGAATTTAGAAAAATGAAAGGCAACCTTATTAAAACATACAAGATTCTTTGTGAATTTGACAGGGTAGATGCGGAAAGGTTGTTTCTACTTCTGGGAGAGTCTACGACCAGAAGGCATAATCTCAGAGTAAATGAGGAGGAAGTTTCTCTCTCAGAGGGTATGAATCTTTGATAGTTTTCACAGCAGACTCAATGGTCTGGAAGGCCTATTTCTGCATCTACATTTTATGGTCTTAAAGGTATTTGAAAATTAATCTTGGGATCAAATATGACACCAAATTTGCAAACAGTCTGGAGCTGCTTCCTTAGGTTGCCATACAGAGAGATCAGTTGATGAAGGATACAGGGTTGTGGCAGGAACAAAGAAAATGTCTCAGTCGCCTCAGTGTGTAATTGTTTCTGTTTATCCATTATTGGATCTTGGATAAACAGTCTGACAATTTAGAGATGGAGAAATTGAGAGGGTTAATGATGTAAACCTTGTCGACATCACTGAATACGCGGAAACTGATGTCACAATCTTGGATGATATTGCTGAGAGGTAGAAATGATGAACATAGCATGCAGCCTTCGGAGACTCAAGAGGTAATGGAGCAGGCACAGGGAAAAACTACCCAAATACAGGCAATATAATGTCTCTAATCAGGTAGCAAAGGATGAGACTAGGTGGGCAGAGTCACATACAGCTGGCAGCAATGGAGAGACATCAGGAGGAGTTGGTGTGATCAACTGTGTCAAAGGCTTGAGGCAGGTCAAGAAAGATGATAAGCGTCACAGAACAAAGGTGAACATCTGGTTGCAGGGTCTCAAACTTGAGAGTTATGAGGAAAATGGGCAGGCAATTGGGAGATAACAATTCATTCATGGACTTTAGAGAGAAAAGGGATGTTAGATATGGAATAGTAGTATGCAAGAATATAGGGGTGAGGAGTTTATACTGTGGGGATAGTGGCACATTTGAAGATATCCGTAATGACACACCTACATGAATCCATCTGTACCAATTCACCTGCTTCAGGATCTGTTTCCCCACACCTGGTTTACAATTTGCATCAAGATACATTCCCAGAAAAAAATTGTACAAACACAGCCAAATGTATCCACGCAGTCTACCTGCAGCAATACACAGAGAGACATATACACTAACACACATATATAAATGTAAATATAACCAGATTAAACTTACCAGGGTACAGTAAATGGTGCAGACAAGACCAGTTGCAACAAGAACACCCCAGAGATCAAATCCAGTTACTGATAAAAGCAAAAGTGATTCCAACTTAAGTGGAAAAAAATGAATGTTCTTTTACGCAGGAATAATTTAACGTATTAAAAATATAAATGACCTTATAAATTAAATATAGTTCCAAAAGTAGGAATGAATCAGTGCCTATGCCAGAGGCCACAAGAAAGGTAGAGGGGCATTTAAGTAAATTAACGCTGATGAGTGGATTAAAAGAAAATGACATAAGCCCTTCCTGATGAAGGGCTTATGCTCGAAACGTCGAATTCTCTATTCCTGAGATGCTGCCTGGCCTGCTGTGCTTTGACCAGCAACACATTTTCAGGTGTGATCTCCAGCATCTGCAGACCTCATTTTTTACTAAAAGAAAATGACATTGATTTTCTATCGTTGCACTTTGATTACAGAGTGATACAGAGACATGCTTCGTGACAGAACAAAAGAGAGAGGTGAGAGAAATATTATGTGAAGCACATTGAAAGATTAGTAATGCAGATATGTTGAGAGAAGCAAGCAGCAAGATGGTATACAGTATGATAGAGAAACAGATGGAAAACAAAAGGCTAATTGAAACTGATATAGAAACAGGAAAAAAGAGCAAGGCAGGGTGAAAGGGCTAAAACAAATAAAATCATGAAAGAAAAAAAGGACAAAAAAATTGAAGAGGAACAAGGGTGCTAAATTCCTTCGATAGAGAGAGAGAGAGAGAGAGAGAAAGAGAGCGAGCGAGCAGTCAGAAGCAAGGGCAGGAGTGTGGATCACAGCTGAAAGCTGCCTGAGTGGCATCCAGTCCCTAAATCAAGCACTTAATTTAAATTGAGAAAAATCCCCATCCCCATCACAAGCTTTGCAAAGGGTAGAAATGATTATGCACCCCACATGGTGACTGCCATACTCACAGCTGGGTTAATTTTAGGGTAGTGGACTAAAGCCTGTAATGTGCTGTTAAATGGCTTTTGAAAGGTCTTAATAAGTGGCAGAACTGGAAGGCTGACTCTAGGCTTTCCCTTTCAAACTTTAATTCTGATGGAGGAAAGAAGGAGTAGGGTGTGAGTATGATACCACTCTGCTTAACAAACTCCCCTTCTCACATCCAATCTCATCACCTCTGGGAGCAGAAGATTCTGTCCAACATTTCTGATAACAGAGAAAGCAAAAGTTGCAGAAATGAAAATATAACAGAGTCTTATCTTAAACTCCTTAATGATAATCTGACGCACAATTTTAATGTTACCTTAATAACTAATATTTAATTGCTATTATAAAGCACAGATAAATTATTGAAGGTGATATTCATCTTGGCTGTATATCAGACTTTGTGAATATATAGTGATGTTAAAACTTGCTGGAGAGAAAGGCAAATTTGAATGAGACAGAATTTTATTACATTGGGGAGTGTGAATGAATGTCAATTGCTTGTGCAATTATAAGGAAATACTACTTTACTATAGCAGCTGGGTGTAATTAACAAGCAAATGTTGTCATATTATTATGTGGCCACCAGCATATTGATATTTCTCATCCAAATTCTTTCATTCCTAATGCAGTCCAGGAGCTGGAGACTGCAACAACCACTTAACACTGGGCATCCTCCCACAGGAGATGATGATGCACATTACCAGGGAATGGCAGATGTTGACAAGGAGGAACCAACATCTGGCATTTGAGACTTCTTGAAATGAATAACAATCATTGGCTTCAGCTCTCCAAAATGGACAACTGGTCACTGTCGTTTAAGTGGATTTCTTGCAACCCTATACATTCCTTATAAATTCTTAAGTCCCTCCTTTAACTAATTAACTACTTTTAATTTAAGTGTTTTCTAATCAACAGATTCACGGCTATTATGACACACCTCTGGAGCAGATGAGATTTGAACCCAGGCTTCTTGATTCAGAAGGAAACACACTGCCAGTACATCACAACAGCCCCCTCAGTGCTTGCACTGACAAAATATTTTCCAGTTTGACCTCTTCAGAAGTGTTATTACACACCTCTGGAACAAGTGGGAATTGAACCCAGGCCTCCTAGCTCAGAGGAGGGACACCATCACGATACTGCAAGAGCCTCTTCCTCCTCTAACTATCGCATTCTTCATAAGAGAAAGCAGCTGATTTAAGATAGATCACAGGGAGATAAAATGTTTGTCTGCAGGGAAAATTCAGGGCTTCACTGTACAGTACTGGTTTAATAACTGTGGAAGGAATGTTAACTTGTACTTACCCTGATTCAATGCTAGTGCAGGAGCATAAATAACAATCCCAGTGTACAACACCTGTCAAAAAAAACTATATTATTAATCAATAATGTTAAGCACATCCATATTTGATATTAAATTAACAACTTCACGCAGTTGATGAAATTAGTTAAGTCTCCTTGCTTGTGCTTTAGGCTCAGTGCTGGAGGTGAGAGACCTGAAATATTAATATGTTTGTGTCCAGTTTCTCACTGTAAGATGCTAATCCAATCTCTGTCTCTTGGTATGTTAAACAAATTGTTGATCTTTGTGAATGAACCTTCATAGTGTCCATAGGCTATTAGATAAAGGCAGGAAGTTTTGGAACCTCAGTTGGATTTTTTTTTTCTTCACTAACCAACAACGTAAAACTCAAGTATCTTGGAAGTATCTTGGTATGGTGAAAGATTTGATACTCACAGTTTGAGTGACGAAGAAAGAGGTCCCAACGTATCGTGCTATTTTGTTGTACCTCAAATTTAAATACTGGAGAGAAAAAAATAGTTAGTGTCGAGTAACTTACATTTACAATGGTTCTGCATTTAATCCAGGATCTTACATATGGCTGCCATAGTAAGAGAGAATGGGATCCGCAGGAGATTTCCCTCTTCTGTCAAATATAACCAAGTCCTGACTCGTGATTGTGAAGAATTTTCCCATCGAACCTACTTATGAATGAGTGAGCTTATTCCTGGCTTTATTATTTGCCAACCTAATGGAGAAAGTAGGGACTGACTGATGATGGTGCTGCAGACTGACACTTATCTCACACCGAACATTGTGCACACCAGCATAATTACACAGATTCTGACTGTCAGGAAATAAACAATCTCAATTTATAAAAGGAGACCTAATGATGGAGGCCAAGAAAACTACAGCTCTGATGGATATCCTCTTTGACAACTGTGGTAGTACTGAGTGACTTTGTGGGGTTGCTCTTGTTATTCAGGGGAAAGGGAAATAAAATCTTTATACTAGCTGAGCTAGGAATCAATGCCCAGCTCTGTAAATCTGCGAGCCCTTCTTTGGAAAATCCCAAAATCAACCCCATACTTGGCTCAAAAGAAAGTTCCAGCAAAAAAGTTGAGGGCTCCTGTAATCAGCATCATCACTGATGTGCTCCTCGTGGTTTTCTATATGGTAGCCAATGTAACATACCACAGAGTAGGTTCATAATGAGTCATATATCTGGAAGCTTATTAATAAATAATGACATAGACTGTGACATCTGAGAATTCTACAACCAGTCTAAGTTGAATGCTTCTTAGATAACTGTTATATTATATACATTGTTAATTAACTGACAAATTAACTAGCAGACTGGCTGACTGCTTAATTGCTGAGTGAATGAACAGAGAGTAAAAAGTAGACCTCTTACATGAGAACATCACATGCTTAAAGGTGTAGTGTCTTCTTGAGAATATTGAATAATACAACAAACACCATCTTAGACCTGAGCTGCATTGAAGTTGACTTGACAGAATCCTGGCCTACATCAACTTTCCATGATTTTATCTCCAAATCATTATTTTGACCATGTTGTGAGCTCAGCAAATAAAAAAAAATCAAATTAACACAAAGAAATTAAAGTTAAAACCTATTAGCAAAAATGAAAAGACAGTAAGGACTAATTTAAAGAATTCCTAGATGAAGGCCTTTCAGCCCATTGAGGCTGTACCGACTGTCTGAAGAGCATCCCACCCAGACCCACCCCATCCCTGAAACCCCATAGTTCCCTTGGCTAATGCACCTAGCCTGCACATCCCTGGATACTACATGGCAACTTACCATGGCCAATCCACCTAACCTGCACATCATGGATCCACATTTTTCACTTTAGATCATAGGATAAATCATTTCAATCATCTAAGTTGTCTTTTCCAGTCACATCTATTCTTTGGATATTAACTGACTTGTTTCTTGGCATTGAGCTCAATTAGAAATAACATGCAGTAGATCTTTTCCCAATAAGCTCTTTTCCCTCACCATGAACTCTATTCCTCTTCCTGAAAGCTGTCTGAGATTGAATTGGAATTTTCTTTCCATTATCAATTCTGTGTAGTTTCATTTCCACAACGTCATCTGTCTTTTTAACTTCCTCACCTCATCTTTGTCATCTCATCTCATATCTTTGTCAGCTCTAGACTGTACAATTCCAATACTGTTCTAAAAGGGCTGCCTTTCAACTTCCATACAGGAGTTTATACCATTGTCTGCTGCCATTTTTCTAATTCACACCCATTCATCCACCTTCCTTCTGCTCATTGAGCTACCTTATTGGTTTCCAATCTGGCGGCTGTGATGCCATTTGAAATTTTTGTTTCCAATGGTCTCATATCTCCCAATCGCTGGAACTCCTCTGCACCTGCAACCATACAAGATCTCTATATTTCTCCAATTCCAGCCACTTCAGCAACCCCAATTTTAGTTGGTCCAATACGAGTGAAGGATGTGATATTTATTGGAAAGCAATTAAACAAGTTCTAGGAACTCCCCAATTCCTCCTCTAAGTGACCAGTGTTCACCCATATACATAAATTCAGTGGACTTCACCATTGAAAGCACAGACTGACAATATAAAGTATTTGTTCACTCTGAGTATTTCAGATTTCAAAGTCATAGTGATGCACAGCATGGAAACAGACCCTCAGTCCAACTCATCCATGCCGATCAGGTATCCTAAATTAATCTAGTCCCATTTGCCAGCAATTGGCTCACATCTCTCTAAACCTTTCCTAATCATATAACCATCCACATATCTTTGAAATGTTGTAATTATACCAGCTG
Organism: Hemiscyllium ocellatum; assembly: GCF_020745735.1. Classification (NCBI taxonomy): domain Eukaryota; kingdom Metazoa; phylum Chordata; class Chondrichthyes; order Orectolobiformes; family Hemiscylliidae; genus Hemiscyllium; species Hemiscyllium ocellatum. Next base: position 49,024,937 of record NC_083426.1, read on the forward strand.
CCACCATTTCACTGGCTGCTCATTCCATACACTCACCACCCTCTGCGTGAAAAGAGTTGTCCCTTAGGTCCCTTTTATATCTTTCCCCTCTCACCTTAAACCTATGTCCTCAAGTTCTGGAGTCCCCCATCCCAGGGAAAACACCTTGTCCATTTACCCTATCCATGGCCCTCATAATTTTATAAACCTCTGTAAGGTCACCCCTCAGCCTCCAATCTTCTAGTGAAAACAGCCCCAGTGTATTCAGCTATTGCTCAAATCCTCCACCCCTTGGCAACATCTCTGTAAACCTTTTCTAAACCTTCTCAAGTTTCACAACATCCTTCCTATATCAGGGAGACCAGAATTGCATGCAATACTCCAAAAATGGTGTAATCTACGTCCTGTACAGCCACAATATGAGCTCCCAACTCTGGTACTCAATATTCTGACCAATAAAAGAACGCCTTCTTCGCTATCCTATTTACCTGCGACTCCACTTTCAAGGAACTATGAACCTGCACTCCAAGGTCTCTTTGTTCAGCAACACTCCCCATGGCCTTACTATGAAGTGTACAAGTCCTTCCCTGATCTGCCCTTCCAAAATGCAGCACTACACATTTCTCTAAATTAAACTCCATCTGCCACTCCTATGTCCACTGGCCCATCTGATCATTGTAGTCTGAGATAACCTTCTTCTCTGTCCACCACATCTCCAATTTTCATGTCACCTGCAAATGTACTAGATATACCTCCTATCTTCACATCCAAATTATTTATATAAATGATGAAAAGCAGTGGACCCAGCACCGATCCTAGTGGCACTCTACTGGTCACAGGCCTCCAGTCTGAAAAGCAAGCCTCCACCATCATCCTCTGTCTTCTACCTTCAAGCCAGATCTGTATCGAAATGGCTAGTTCTCCATGTGATCTAACATTGTTAACCAGCCTATCATGAGTAACCTTGCAGAACTCCTTACTGAAGTCCATTTAGATCACATCCATAAAACCATAAGACATAGGAGCAGGAATTAAGACATTTGGCCCATCGAGATCATGACTAATAGGTTTTTGAACCCCATTTTCCTCTTTCTTCCCGTAATCTTTGTTCTCATTGGCAATCAAGAACTTATCTATTGCTGTTTCAAATATACTCAATGTCCTGGCCTCCACCACTCTCTGCTGAAAGAAGTTTCTCCTTATCTCCATTCTAAAAGGTCTTCCCTTTACTCTAAGGCTGTGCCCTCGGGTCCTCATCGTACCTGCCAATGGAAACATCTTTCCAACATCCACTGTGTCCAGTTTGTTCAATCCTCAAAGTTTCAATTAGATCCCCCTTCATCTTTCTAAATTCCATTGAGTATTGTGCCAGAGTCCACATGTGTTCCTCATATGTTAAGTTTTTCACTCCTGGGATCATTTTTGTGAACCTGCTCCAGGGTCAATACATGCTTTCTGAGGTATAGGGCCCAAAATTGCTCACAATACTCTAAATGTAATCTGACTAGAATCTTTTAAGCCTCAGAAGTACATCCCCTGCATTTATATTCTAGTCCTCTCGAGATGAATGACGACATTGCATTTGCCTTCCAAATTACCGACTCAACCTGCAAGTTTGCCTTAAGAGAGTCCTGGACTAGGACTTCCAAGTTCTTTTAGCACTTGATTTCTGAATTTTCTTCCCATTTAGAAAATAGCCCATGCCTCTATTCTTCCTACCAAAATGTATCACTTCATACTTTCCATGTTGCATTTCATCTGCCATTGCTTTGCCCACTCTCCTAACCTGTCCAAATTTTTCTGCAGCCTCCCCAATATGACCTGTCCCTCTAACTATCTGTGTGTCATCTGCAAACTTTGCCAGGATGTCCTCAGTTTTTTCAGCCAGACCATAAATGTATAAAGTGAAAAGTTGTAGTCCCAACACCAACCCTTGTGAAACACTACTAGTTGCTGGCTTCCATTCTGAGACGGACCCTTTTATCCCTATTCTCTGCTTTGTGCCAGACAGTCAATCTTCTATCCAAGCTAGTACCTGGCCTCTCACACCATGGGCCCTTCTCTTACTCAGCAGCCTCCTGTGCTGCACCTTATTAAAGGCCTTCAGGAAGTCCAGATAGATAACGTCCATTAGCTTTCCTTGGTCTAACCTGCTCGTTACCTCCACAAAGAATTCTAACAGATTTGTCAGGAGTGATCTCCCCTTAATGAGACCTATTTTACCATCCATTTCCAAGTATTCAGAATCTCAACCTTCACAATGGACTTCAAAATCTTACCAATGACTGAGGCCAGGCTAATCGGCCTATAATTTCCCATTTTTTTTGGTCTTGATCCCTTCTTAAACAAGGGTTAAATCAGTGATTTTCCAGTCCTCTGGGACCCTCTCTGACTCAGTGATACCTGAAAGATCTTACTGAAGCCTCCACTATCTCTTCAGCTATCTCCTTCAGAACTCTCGGTGTAGCCAGTTTGGTCCAGTCAATTTATCCACTTGCTAGACCCTTAGCACTCTAGCACCTTCCCCTTAGTGATGGTCACTGTACTCACCTCTGCCACCTGAATCTCTTAAATTTTTGGGATATTACTCATGTCTTCCACTGTGAAGACTGACATAAAGTACATATTCAGTTCCTCAGCCATGTCTTTAGTCCCCATTATTACTAATCCAGCATCATTTTCCAGTGGTCCAATGTCTACTTTTGCCTCTCTTTTGCCCACAACTCCGTCCTCACCAATCCACAGCGGTACTTCCTCAAAAAAACTCAATCAAATTAGTGAGACACAATTTGCCACAAACAAAGCCATGTTGACTATCCCTAATTAGTCCTTGCCTTTCTAAATACTTGGGATTCCCTCCAACAACTTGCCCACCACTGATGTTAGGCTCACCGGTCTATAGTTCCCTGGCTTTTCCTTATCACCTTTTTTTAAATAGTGGCACCAGTCTTCAGTCATCTGGCACTTCACCTGTGATTATCGATGATACAAGTATGTTGGTAAAGGGCCTAGCAATCACTTCCCCAGCTTCCCACAGAATTCTGGGTATGCCTGATCAGGTCCGGGGATTTATCCAACCTTATGTGTTTCAAGATGTCCAGCAACACCCCGTCTGTAATATCAACATTTTTCAAGATACCACAATGTATTTACTCAAGTTTTATATCTTCTAAATCCTTCTCCCCAGTAAACACTGATGCAAAGTACTCATTTAGTATCTCCCCCATCCACACACAGGCTGCCTTACTGATCTTTGAAGGATCCTATTCTCTCCCTAGTTACCCTTTTGTCCTTAATGTATTTATAAAGTCTCTTTGGATTTTCCTTTTTTGCCAAAGCTATCTCATGTCCCATTTTTGCCCTCCTGATTCCTCTCTTAAGTATACTCCTACAACCTTTCTAGTCTTCTAGGCATTTACTCGATCTCTGCTGTCTATACCTGACATAGGCTTCCTTCTTTATCTTGACCAAAACCCTCAATTTCTCTAGTCATTCAGCATTCCCTACACCTACCAGCCTTGCCCTTCACCCTAACAGGAACATGCTTTCTCTGGACTCTTATTATCTCATTTTTGAAGTCTTCCCATTATCCGTTGTCCCTTCACCTGTGAACATCTACCAACCACCTACCCCCCCCGCCCCCACATTAACCTTTGAAAATTCTTGCCTAATATTGTCAAAATTGGCCTTCCTCCAATTTGTTCCTGACTGTTTGACTTGCTCCTTTTCCCAACTGTACCAGACTCAGACTGATCTCTTTTGTCACTATTTCCCCAGCCCCCTTTCCTACTCTAAATCCTCCTGGGCAGCTCTTGCAAATCTCCCTGCCAGTATATTAGTCCTGTTCCAAATCAAGTGCAATCTATCCTCCTTATACAGGTCACTTCAACTCCAGAAGACATTCCAATGATCCAAAAATGTGAATCCTTCTCCCCTACACCAGCTCCACAACCACACATACATCTGCTGTATCCTCCTATTCCTACCCTCACTCGCTTGTGGCAGTGGCAGTAATCCAGATATCACTATCCTCAACGACCTCCTTTTCTCTATATTGCCTAACTTCCTATATTCTCTCCACAGAATCTCATCCCTCTCTCCACCTATGTCATTAGTTCCAATGTGTATAATAACTCCTGCTGGTCCTTCTCCCCTTTGCGAATGTTCTGCACTATCTCAAAGATATCACCAGAGCCACAACATACCATTCCAATGCCTCATTATCGTCTGCAGAAATATCTATCTGTGCTTCTGACTACAGTCCCCTATCACAATTAATCATTTGAAGCCTGACATACCTGCCGTTACATTAGAGCCTGTCTCGGTATTAGAAACCTGGCTACTAGTTCGACGTTCCCCTGAGAGTCCATCACTCCCTACATTTTCCAAAACAGCATATTTGTTTGAGATGAGGATAGCCATATGACACTCCTGCATGATTTGACTCTTTCTCTTACCTTTCCTGGATGTAACCCATCTACCTGATTGTATCTTTAGTTTATCTTTGGTCATCCATCACACCCCCTAGTTCCTGTAAATTCCCTATTGCCTCTAACTGCCACTCCGTTCAATCCATGCGATCTGATAAGTTTCGCAGCTAAACGCACTTCATGCAGACGTTATCAGTAACATGGAAATTTCCCAAATCTCCCACATCCAACAGGAAGAACACATCACTCTACCAAAGACCATTTTTGAACCTGAACAATATACAGATCTAGAAAATAGCAGCCATACAGCCTGAAAAAAACTGTTCCAAGCTAACATAGTACCTATGTTTTATATTTTTAAAGTTTAACCAAGAGACAGATCTCAACAAAACATATAATAAAGGAAGAACCCACTCTACTTACTATTGTAGATTTACAAAAAAAAGTAAGGTTACACTTCAGAAAGCCACTTAGCTCCTCCCTTGCTGTGAGCTTCCAAACACAGGTTTCTCCAAAGTCAGCTATGAATTTCATTGTTTGTTAATTTTTCTTAGACAAACTCTGATGTCCAGAGATACTTGAAACCAAACAGCAAAACAGCAGCCATGCAGATTCACTGCTGGGTCAGACAGCAGTGCAGTTTATTTCTCCATTTGATTCACTTCCTGTGGTCACTGCCTTTGTTCGTTGTCCTCCTTTTCAAAATGCTGTTGATCTTTTTTCCCCCTGAAGTTCCAAAACAATGCAACAGCTTATAAAAGTAATTACTGCTCCTAGAATTCGAGGAAATCAAAAAAGGAGCAGCATTTACAGCCACGTTGCCATTTTGTTCTGTACTTTATGTAAAAATTGATCAACGTTATAATGTTATAACATTGATCAATTTCAAAGTGTTTTGTGTTCAGCAGGTCTGACCTTTTTTTTAAACTGAATACTGCTTTCAAGAGGGAAACAGAACATGCACAAAATTAATGATAGTGCATTATCAAAGAGAGTTGCTCTGATGATTTTATTGGTCTAAGAATTAGCATGGATTTTTATGGCATCTATATGTACATAAAATACATGTTGGGGAAGCACAGGAATATCAGATAATGTTTTCGTCAGCAGAAATTCCTGATCTCCCCCTCATAGAAAACTTCCGTATTTTGTCTTTTGTATCATCTGACACAGAATCCTTGCAGTGTGGAAACAAGCCCTTCAGTCCAACAAGTCCACACCGACTCTCCAACCAGTAACCTATCCAGACCCATTCCCCCTACCCTATATTGACCCCTGACTAATGCACCGAACCTACACACCCCTGAACACTGTGAGCAATTTACCATGGTCAATTCACCTAACCTGCATATCTTTGAACTGTGGGAAGAAACCGGAACACCCAGAGGAAACCCACACAGACACAGGGAGAATGTGCAAACTTCACACATACAGTCACTCGAGGCTGAAATCAAACCCAGGTCCCTGGCGCTGTGCAGTGGCAGTGCTAATCACTGAGCCACAGTGCTGGCCCTCCTGTATTTACCCTTGACTACTGCACCTAACCTACATATCCTTGAACACAATGGGCAATTTAGCATGGCCAATTGACATAACCTGCACATTTTTGGATTGTGGGACGAAACCGGAACACCCGGAATACTTTGTTAATTACAAGGTTATGATGCGTTATTTTGAACTCCCCAACAATGGAAATGGCTTCTTTTTATCTTCCTATCTTATTTTTAAACTTTTTGATCATCTACGCCATTGGTGTTTGTGGGAATTTATTGTGAAGAACTTGGCTGTGAAGTCAGCACAACAGCAGTGACTACAACTCAAAAATATTAAATTGGCTACAAAATAGGTTGGAGCATACTGAAGTCCTGGAGGGCACTATACAAACACTTCTTTTGAAATAAAAGGAATCCTACTCATCTTTGTTTAAAACTTATGTTATAGAATGTACTGCATGCTTCATACGATCATCATCAGATAAGGATTGAACACAAATTTAAAGAAAGTTTGCAGACTAAGGGGTTAAATGTAACAATAATCAATTTAGAGCTCCAGAACATTTTCATAAGGAGCTATGTCACGATGACAGCAGGTTACATGGGATTGAGACCTGATGGAAGAAAGCAACTGTGAAGCCCTTCTCTACAATGTTTACATACATAATTTCTAGGAGAAAATGAGGACCGGAAATGCAGGAGATCAGCGCTGAAAAATGTGTTGCTGGAAAAGCGCAGCAGGTCAGGCAGCCTTCAAGGAGCAGGAGAATCGACGTTTCGAGCATAAGCCCTTTTTCAGGAATGAGGAAAGTGTGCCAAGCAGGCTAAGATAAAAGGTAGGGAGGAGGGACTTGGGGGAGGGGCGTTGGGAATGCGATAGGTGGAAGGAGGTTAAGGTGAGGGTGATAGGCCGGAGAACTCGGGAAGATGATTGCAGGTCAAGAAGGCAGTGCTGAGTCCAAGGGTTGGGACTGAGTTAAGGTAGGGGGAGGGGAAATGAAGAAGCTGGAGATATCTGCATTCATCCCTTCTGGTTGGAGGGTTCCTAGGCGGAAGATGAGGCACTCTTCCTCCAGCGTTGTGTTGCCATGATCTGGCGATGGAAGCGGCCAAGGACTTGCATGTCCTTGGTAGAGTGGGAGGGGGAGTTAAAGTGTTCAGTCACAGTTGGGTTGGTTGGTACGGGTGTCCCAGAGGTGTTCTCTGAAACGTTCCGCAAGTAGGCGGCCTGTCTCCCCAATGTGGAGGAGGCCACATCGGGTGCAGTGGATGCAGTAAATGATGTGTGTGGAGGTGCAGGTGAATTTGTGACGGATATGGAAGGATTCCTTGGGGCCTTGGAGGGAAGTGAGGGGGGAGGTGAGTGTGCAAGTTTTGTATTTCTTGTGGTTGCAGGGGAAGGTGCCTGGAGTGGAGGTTGGGTTGGTGTGGGGGTGTGGACCTGATGAGGGAGTTGCGGAGGGAGTGATCTTTCTGGAATGCTGATAGGGGAAGGGAGGGAAATATATCCTTGTCGGTGGGGTCTGTTTGGAGGTGGCGGAAATGACGAAGGATGATACAATGTATCTGGAGGTTGGTGGGGTGGTAGGTGAGGACCAGTGGGGTTCTGTCCTGGTGGCACTTGGAGGGGCGGGGTTCAAGGGCGGAGGAGCGGAAAGTGGAGGAGATGTGGTGGAGAGCATCGTTGACCACGTCTGAGGGGAAATTGCGGTCTTTAAAGAAGGAGGCCATCTGGGTTGTTCGGTTTTGGAATTGGTCCTCCTGGGAGCAGATGTGGCGGAGGCGAAGAAATTGGGAATATGGGATGGCATTTTTACATAATTTCTAGGCAATAAATGTTAACAATTCCCACTAGCTTTGTGTTCACTGGTTACATATCCAAACCCAAGTTCCCAATTAAAGTCCTACAAGCATGAGAACAAGTGAATAAATGTCTGAAAGGCTAACTCAAAGGAGAGAGTGCAGTGACAAGGTTTCGGAATGGAATTTAAAAACTTGGGAACAAGATATCTGAAAGCACTGCCAGCATAAAAGCAAAATGCTGGAGGTCTGAAATATAAACAGAAACTGCTGGAAAACTCACCACATCTGGCAGAATCTGCAGAGACAGAAACAAAGTTCAAGTGTGGTAGAACTCTTCTTTGGACCCTTCTGAGTTCTAAATTTCATACTGGACTCAAAACATTATGGTTGCCTCACTGCCTGACCTCCTGTATTACTCCAACATCTTCTGTTTCTCTGCCAATAATGATTAACTAAACCAGTTCAAGGTGCACAAGAAGTCAAAGCCAAAGGAGTGCAGGGATTATAGATAATGGTATTTTTGGAGGAGTTAAAGAGGTAGAGAAGTGATCATAGAAACAGTGTAGAAAAAGGTCATTTGACCCAACAAGTTCATACCAACCCTCCAAAAAGTAACCCATCCAGACTTATTCCCCGACCTTATTAATCCACATTTTCTCTGACCAATGCATCTAACCTACGCATTCCTCAACATGATGGGCAATTTAGCTTGGCCAATTCATGGAAGGATTTGAAAACAATTATGAGAACTTGTGAATATAGAACAGTTACAGGACCAGAAGCTAATTTAGATCATTTGGATGATGGGTGAACAAGGCTTGTTTTGAGTTATGACACAGAAAGTGCAGTTTAAGATGATGTCAAGTTTATGAAGGATGCAATGTAAGAGCCTAGCAAGGAGAGCACGATAGATTATTCAAGTATAGAGGGAATGAAGGCATGAATTAAGGTCTCAGAAGAGCTGAGACAGCTGTGGAGATAAACAACATTTTGCAGTTAGTCTTGAAGACAGAGGATTATGGGTTTGGAAATCAGTTTTTGTTCTTACCTCATAAGCACTGGTGATGTTGAGTCTGTAGAATACAGGCAGGAAGAGTTCAGCAGTGATGGTGATCACGATGGCATATGTAATGCAGAAAATCAAGAACATGGCCCCAAACCGGTAAACCTCTGCTGGTGTCCCAATCACAGTAATTGCAGACATAAAGCTGGACGCAAGGGACAGAGCTACAGGCAATGCCCTCAGCTCTCTGTTGCCCAGCAGAAACTGGACATTGCTTTGCTGGTACCTTGCTTGAAAGGCCTGATACATTCCAATGAGTGCAGAAACTAACAGCATAAGCACAAACACTACATAATCCCACACAGTGAACTCACCCACATCAGTTTTAGGAGTAGACATTTTCAAACAGATTCTAAGTGGGAGTTGTGCACTTCAGAGAAATGGAAGGCGTTTGAATAAAAAGTTTAAAAGTAAACTTTCAGAAAGTTTTACTTCTCAACACAAGTTGACAGAATGAAACTTAACTTCTGAAAAAATCAAGAAAATGCCAAATGAAATTTGCTAAACTAGTTTTGCATTTCATTAAAGTGATAAATGAAGGGAATTATGATATGATTTTGGTAGCAATCACAAGTAAATGTAAGCTGTAGCTAGAGCAAAGAGAAACAGAAAACTCATGGGTGCACACATTGGTTCTTGGCCTCTCAAATGGCACAGCTGAGAAAAAATCTTTGCACAGCACCTAACCGATCGAATGATAAGTCACCTTACCTCCCACTTCACAAAGAAATTACTGACTTATTATTGATGAACTCGTTTCAAATGAAGCTTCTGAACTCCCAACTTGATAAGCAAACATTAACCATCACAGATAATATGTATATTTAAAAGTGAAGTGCAGCCTATTTTGTATCAATATGTCTTGTATTTGAATATTTGGATCAGGAATCACAACAAAAGATGTGCTGGCCTTCTCCCTCACATCTTGTCTTCTGTTAACACACTCCTAAGTTGTGTGTCCTTTGAAGCTTTACAGCCTCACAGACGAGGCTTCTGTGAGTGAGTGGCTATTTTTCTTCTGGAGGTGGTACAATTCCCGTTTGTTCGAGATGTCAACCCACTGATGCCAGTTACCATCCCACCCCTACAGCCTCATCGTCTAACTCCGCACAGACCACCTACTGGGGACAGAATTGAATATTGTCTGGCGGGTGTTGAGCTGGGCCCAATTGTGTGATCAGGGGCGATGTGGGGGTGGGGTCGAGGTCCCGCCTATTCTCGCTTCCCTCTAATTAATTACAGGCCGGGAAACCATGAACGGCCTTCATTCTGCTGCGACTAGGATCCAGTTGGAATTGGGCGGAAGGAGGAGTTGGCGCCAGAGGATCCTGTCAGGTTTGTTGCCGCCTTCCTCAGGGGGAAATCCAGTCAAGGCGCTGCCGGAAGTTGTCCCCTGTGTTGTCCGGGCGGTGCCCTGTCCCCCGCCCCCTTCACCGTCCGTGCTCTCCTGGTGCCAAGACAACCCAATCTGGGAGTGACCATCAGTGACCAGCCGCAGCTCCTGACCTGCCATTCCCGCCATTACAGTTGTTGCTGTGTTTGGAGATTTCTTCCATTTGGAAGCGGGTCAGTGGAGATTTCCTGCAGATACATTACATTTCCCCCAGATGGGGTTCATTTCTATTCTGTATTATAAAGTTCCAAAGCAAAAAAAGGATTATCCTCCTGATAGGTGCGTGCCAGTGTTTATCCTTGTGTTCTACTTAAACAATTGATCAATGTGAAGGCGAAGTTAAGGATTTTCTTCAGGCTTATCTTCAAACTATTCTTATCCCAGTGTTTTATTTTTACTTCATTCAATGCTGAACCAGCATTTATTGCATATCTCTAGGAGCCAACACACTATCACTGGACAATTCAGATCCCAGTCTGAAATCTGGTTTGTTATTGTTTTGGTTTTAACAAGATCCATCTTTCACTGAAACATAAACATGCAATGTTACGGATTTGGTTTTAAAACTTAAAAGAGTTTGAAACATGTAGAGTAGAATCCAATTTATCCCAAAACAATACCATATAGTACACAGCAGTGAAAAATGTGTTCTCTGTCACCTGCTTAATTTAAGGGTGGCATCAACATCCGGTCTGGATAATCTGACAGACTCTTACTGAATCCTTCAAATACATGAGCTAAGGTTTTGCACTAAAACTTCTGGTTTTATGACTAAGTTCCTTATTCTAAAGCAAAATGGTTTGTTAATAAATCTAACTCTCTTCTCCTTTTCTCAGGGAGCAATTGGTTTAAACATCCATTTTCATCCAACACTTCTGCAGAACTGCCCCATCTAAAATGAAAATAATTATTTTCCAACCTGTGGATGTTTGCCCTAATCAAAAAAAAATTCCAACCTCCAAAACTAGAGGGTATTACACCAATGTTTACCTTGTTCGCTCATAAATTCTTCTAGTGCACACCAAACACCATTAGTCCAGGAAAGTTATCTCTCAAACTATTTGAAAATAAATCACCATGGCTACAGAAAAATGGACAAGATAATTATTAAACCACATCAGACACACATTGAAACTGACATGCCATTGGCTCACAATACAAAATCTTAACTCAAATATAAATGTTATTAAGGCACCTTTAAATCACACACCTGACATTATGCCTCTCCCCATGGAAGGAAGAAAATATACCTTTAAGAGACATTTCCTTACTCATGATAAATTTTCTTAATGTTATTTTTATGTCACATGACAAAGGATTATTATGCCAACATTAATCATAAGTTGCACAGGTGCTTTGGTTTGACATCACATGCGCTCTCAATAAAGCATCTGCAATCACATTTTCTTTTACAAGCACATGAACAAAGATCAATAATACAGTTGGAGAATTATGCACCATTGAAATAATTGTGAAATCCTGTCTCCAAATGTTTCCCAAAATGTAAAAGAGCTGTGATCCATATAAGTTTCAAGTTGTTGCTGATATCTATTTGAAAATGACATTCAGCAAGCATGAGACTTTTTTTTTAAACAGTGTGGAAACAGGCCCTTCGGCCCAACAAGTCCACACCGACCCGCCGAAGCGCAACCCACCCATACCCTTACATTTACCCCTTACCTAACACTACGGGCAATTTAGCATGGCCAATTCACCTGACCCGCACATCTTTGTGACTGTGGGAGGAAACCGGAGCACCCGGAGGAAACCCACGCAGACACGGGGAGAAAGTGCAAACTCCACACAGTCAGTCGCCTGAGTCGGGAATTGAAGCCGGGTCTCTGGTGCTGTGAGGCAGCAGTGCTAACCACTGTGCCACCGTGCCGCCCATGACTTGTAGAGTCATAGAGGTGTACAGCATGGAAACAGACCCTTCGGTCCAACCTGTCCTGGCTGACCAGATATCCCATCCCGATCTAGTCCCACCTGCCAGCACCCATCCCATATCCCTCCAAACTCTTCCTATTCATATACCCATCCAAATGCCTCTTAAATGTTGAAATTGTATCAGCCTCCACCACATCCTCTGGCAGCTCATTCCATACACGTACCACCCTCTGCGTGAAAAAGTTGTCCCTTAGGGTTCTTTTATATCTTTCCTCTCTTACCCTAAACCTATGCCCTCTAGTTCTGGACTCCCCAGGGAAAAGACTTTGTCTATTTATCCTATCCATGCCCCTCATAATTTTGTAAACCTCTATAAGGTTCAGTCCTTAGCGTCCGACACTCGAGGGAAAACAATCCCAGCCTGTTCAGCCTCTCTCTATAGCTTAAATCCTCCAACCCTGGCAACATACTTGTAAATCTTTTCTGAACCCTTTCAAGTTTCACAATATCTTTCTGATAAGAAGGAGACCAGAATTGCATGCAATATTCCAACAGTGGCCTAGCCAATGTCCCGTACAGCCGCAACATGACCTCCCAACTCCTGTACTCAATACTCTGATCAATACAGGAAAGCATACCAAACACCTTCTTCACTAGCCTATCTACCTGCGACTCTACTTTCAAGGAGTTATGAACCTGCATTCCAAGGTCTCTTTGTTCAGCAACACTTAATGTCTCCCCTATTGTAGAATATTTTTGTTGATGTAAATTCAGTTTCATTGAAAAATACCTGAGGTTGTTTAATCCCCATCTTGTCATCCTGCAGTAAAACAGCCCCCATGCTGATGCTGTTGGTATCAACAGCCACTACATTCACTTGAGCTGAGAAGAATGAGGGAAGACCTCACAGAGACCTATCAGATTATTACAGAACAAGGCAGGAGGATGACTGGGAAGTCCAGAAACAAGTATCACACACAAAGGATACAGGATAGGTCATTTCGAACTGAGATGAGGAGAAATTTCTTCACTCAGAGTGGTAAGCTTGTGGAATTCTCTGCCACAAAAATTAATTGAGGACAAAATATTGAATGTTTACAAGGAGTTGAAAAAATCACTTGGAGCTAAGGGAAATAAAGGGCATGGGGCAAAATGAGGAACAGGGTGCTGAGTTGAATAATCATCTTGAATGGTGGAGCCTTGAAGGGTTGAATGGCCTGCTTCTATTTTCTATGTTTGAATGGTTTCACACTATTCGGTACAACTAAATCTGGTACTAACGTCAAAACAGCTTTTAAAATTTCAACAGCACTTTGACACTTGTATCCATTCAAATTTTCAGCCAGTTTTTACTAGTTTATTAAAGGTACAGTGATAGTGCTGAGGTTTGGGACACTCACACCAATAAAACATTTTTCATCCAAGTTGCAGGAAAATCTAAAATAGCCCATTCTTTCGCTTCTCTCAGGGCTACTTGGCCTTGTCCCACATTATGGCCCAAATAAATCTCCTCTGCCTTGGCCAATACACTCCTTGACAAATGTATAACCAAACTGATTTTTTTATAGCTAATAAAACAGTTCAGGCAAATATCGTAAATTTCTTCCCAGTTTAGTTGAAATGCAAGCAGATCATTAATGTAAACAGAACAATTAAAGGGTTCTTCAAAGACTGTATTGGTTATTCAGTGAAATATTGCTGGTGCATTTTTCATTCCAAACAGCTAGGCTTTACACTGATAAAGAGCATTTGGTGCAAAAAAAGGGTGTTTTTTTTTAGTTGAACAGTTATCAGAATTTACCAATACCCTTTTAGAAAGTAACTTGTCATGACAAATTGTGTATGTCCAATTCAATCAATGCAGTGCTGCAGTCTAGGGCGAGGTTATGAGTCTGCTTTTGTTGCTACATTGTCATTAAGATAATTCAGAATCTTTGTGGCCCATCCAGTTTGCACCACCACAAGAGATGAGCACCATTAGTTTAATCTCTTCCCTCACTTGTTCTTTTTCTCAGGGGGTGGTCAATGGAATCCAAGTCAATGTGTTCAACTGGGACAACACATCCGTCCTAGGACAAGCCAAATAGAGACATGCGTAAGAATTCCTAGAAGCATGGCATTCCAACTGGAACTCTACCAATAAACACATGAACTTGGATCCTATTTACCACACTGAGAAAAAGAACAGGAAATTACATTACCACAGCAAATAACATCCCCACAGGAAATGATATCGCCAGCGCAAGGAAACCTAAACACAACTAGAAAGCGGGCCATGTCACCTGTGCTTCATCCAGAGGCTCACTAATAATGTTACCTAGTAGGGTGATGAAATGTCTGAAAATGAACCTTCCAGCTCAGTGAGCAAACCTACATCCAGAACCTCAACCTGAGCTACAAATCTTCTCAAACCTCACTAATTGTATAAGACTTTTATTAACAATGGATGGATGTAAATCTCAAGTGTTGTAGACCATGTGTCTTATGCCTTGTAGTCAAATACAATCGAGTTCCAATTATCCTAAAATGAAAGCATATAATGACCACTTCTGGTATTCTGGGCTGTGGACTAAAAATAGGAAAAGTTGTTGCTTTAAACCAAGAAACTGGAAGTAAAGGTTTGCATTCTTAAAGAAAAGAGTTAGTGGGACGCATAGAGTATTGTATTTACAATATTACCTTATTCAAGCAACCTGAGGGATTGAATGTGAGACAGCCCAGCTTCACGAGCCCTTGTTCAGTGTAGTTTTGCCCAGATACAGTTTTTTGTTTCTCTTATTTTTCAATAAGGATCAGTTGAGTTTGTTCATTGGTGTTCAGCATAGCAAGAACCTGTTGATTACCACCTGGGAAAATTTAACCCCTTAGTCTCCCGCAATTTCTGCTTTCATTTTGGAAATTTTGCATTTGGTTCCTACATATGGATTCTGGGTAATCCAAGGTGGAGGATGGGAAAAACTTCTGGCTGTAACAGTTGCTCCTTTTTTGAGGCATTTTAGGTGCTGGAGGTGATTTCCTTGAATTCCAGGAGCAGCAATTACTGTTTTATATGCTGTTGCATTGTTTTGGAACTTTGGGAAAAAAAGTCAAAACAACAGCAGTTTTAAAAGGGAGAAGAACAGACAAAGGAAGCACATGGTGAGGACAGTGCAGGAGAGAGAGAGAGAGAAAGAGAGAACCTGCACAGTTACTGCTTTAGCTGTTTTGAATTCGTGTATCGCTGGACATCGGAATGCGTCTGGGAAAATTAACACAGTGAAGTTCACAACTAATCTTGGAGAAACCTGTTAGGGCAAAGTTCACAGCACAGAATCAGATAAATTAATCGTTGTTTTAAGTGTGTCCAACAGAAAGGCTACAGTAGTGATTAGAGTGGGTTCTTTCGTGATAATATGTTTTTGGAGCTATGTCTCTTGATTAAACTTAAAATATAAGCCATAACTATTAGTTTAACCTGGGGCAGTGTTTTGTAGAGAATAAGACAATGTTATTTTCTGGATCTGTAGATTGTGAAGGAGCAAAAATAGCATTTAGTACAGTGATATGTACTTCTTGTCAGATGTGGGAGTTTAAAGAGAGTTTAAAGGTTACTGCGGATTATATCTGCCATAAATGCTGTTGGATGTGAATCTTATCAGATCGAATGGCTCAGTTGGAGAGACAGTTAGAAGCAATGAGGAATTTGCAACAGCAACAGTATGTGGTGGATGGCAGTTATAGGAATAGGGGAAAGTCTCAGATACAGTCACATAGATGGGTTAACTCTAGTAAGGATAACGGAGGTAGGCAGCTAGTGCAGGAGTCTTTTGTGGATATACCCATTTCAAACAGGTATGCTGTTTTGGAAAATATAGAGAGTGATGGATTCTCAGGGGAACATAGCACGAACAGCCAATTTTCTGGTATTGAGACTGGCTGTAATGCAACGAGGGGTACGTCAGCTTCCAAGAGATCAATTGTGTTAGGGGATTCTCTAGTCTGAGATGCAGACAGATGTTTTTGTGGCAACAGCAAAAAAGCAGAACGGTGTGTTGCTTCCCTGGTGTCAGGATCAAGGATATCTCAGAGAGGGTGCAGAATGTTCTCATGGGGGAGAGGACCCAGCAAGAGGTCTTTGTTCACATTGGAACCAATGACATAGGAAGGGAAAAGATTGAGATTCTGAAGGGAGATTACAGAGAGTTAGGCAGAAATGTAAAACAGAGGTCCTCAAGGGTAGTAATATCTGGATTACTCCCAGTATTATGAGCTAGTGAGGGCAGGAAATGCAGGATAGAGCAAATTACTGCATGGCTGAGGAGCTGGTGTATGGGAGAAGGATTCACATTTTTGGATCATTGGAATCTCTTTTGGGGTAGAAGTGACCGACTCAGGAAGGACAGATTGAACCTAAATTGGAAGGGCACTAATATACTGGCAGGGAAATTTGCTAGAGCTGCTCAGGAGGCTTTAAACTCGTAAGGTGGAGGGGTGGGACCCAGGGAGATAGTGAGGAAAGAGATCATTCTGAGACTGGTACAGTTGAGAACAGAAGTGAGTCAAATAGTCAGAGCAGGCAGAGATGAGGTAGGACTAATAAATTAAACTGCATTTATTTCAATGCAAGGGGTCTAACAGGGAAGGCAGATGAACTGAGGGCATGGTTAGGAACATGGAACTGGGATATCATGGCAATTACAGAAATGTGTCTCAGGGATGGGCAGGACTGGCAGCTTAATGTTCCAGGATACAAATACTACAGGAAGGATAGAAAGGAGAGACAAGAGAGGAGGGGGAGTGCCATTTTTGATAAGGGATAGCATTACAGCTGTGCTGAGGGAAGATATTCCCCGAAATACATCCATGGAAGTTATATGGATGGAACTGAGAAATAAGGAAGGGATGATCACCTTATTGGGATTGTATTATAGACCCCCTAGAGCCAGGGGGAAATTGAGAAACAAACTTGTAAGGCGATCTCATTTATCTGTAAGAATAATACGGTAGTTATGGGAGGGGATTTTAATTTTCCAAACATCGACTGGGACTGCCATAGTGTGAAAGTTTTAGATGGAG
The DNA here is from genome assembly GCF_020745735.1 of Hemiscyllium ocellatum. Taxonomy (NCBI): domain Eukaryota; kingdom Metazoa; phylum Chordata; class Chondrichthyes; order Orectolobiformes; family Hemiscylliidae; genus Hemiscyllium; species Hemiscyllium ocellatum. Next base: position 49,042,040 of record NC_083426.1, read on the forward strand.
AGGAATTTGTTAAGTGAGCAGAAGACAATTTTCTGATTCAGTATGTGGATGTACCTACTGGAGAAGGTGCAAAACTTGACCTACTCTTGGGAAATAAGGCAGGGCAGGTGACTGAGGTGTCAGTGTGGGAGCACATTGGGGCCAGTGACCATAATTCTATTAGTTTTAAAATAGTGATGGAAAAGGATCGACCAGATCTAAAAGTTGAAGTTCTAAACTGGAGTAAGGCCAATTTTGACAGTATTAGGTAAGAACTTTTGAAAGCTGATTGGGGACAGATGTTCGCAGGAAAAGTGACGGCTGGAAAATGGGAGCCTTCAGAAATGAGTAACGAGAATCCCGAGAAAGTATATTCCTGTCAAGGTGAAAGGGAAGGCTGGTAGGTATAGGGAATGCTGGATGACTAAAGAAATTGAGGGTTTGATTAAGAAAAAGAAGGAAGCATATGTCAGGTATAGACAGGATAGATCGAGTGAATCCTTAGAAGAGTATAAAGGCAGTAGGAGTATACTTAAGAGGGAAATCAGGAGGGCAAAAAGGGGACATGAGATAGCTTTTGCAAATAGAATTAAGAAGAATCCAAAGGGTTTTTACAAATATATTAAGGACAAAAGGGTAACTATGGACAGAATAGGGCCCCTCAAAGATCAGCAAGGCAGTTTTTGTGTGGAGCTGCAGAAAATGGGGGAGATACTAAATGAGTATTTTGCATCAGTATTTACTGTGGAAAAGGATATGGAAGATATAGACTGCAAGGAAATAGATGGTGACATCTTGCAAAATGTCCACATTACAGTGGAGGAAGTGCTGGATGTGTTGAAACGGGTAAAGGTGGATAAATCACCAGGACCTGATCAGATGTACCCTAGAACTCTGTGGGAAGCTAGAGAAGTGATTGTTGGGCCTCTTGCTGAGATATTTGTGTCAGCGATAGTCACAGGTGAGGTGCCGGAAGACTGGAGATTGGAAAACTGTTTAAGAAGGTTGGGGTAAGGACAAGCCAGGAAACTATAGACCAGTAAGCCTGACCTCAGTGGTGGGCAAGTTATTGGAGGGAATCCTGAGGAACAGGATGTCCATATATTTGGAAAGGCAAGGACTGATTAGGGATAGTCAACATGGCTTTGTGCGTGGGAAATCATGTCTCACAAACTTGATTGAGTTTTTGGAAGAAGTAACAAAGAGGATTGATGCGGGCAGAGCAGTAGATGTGATCTATATGGACTTCAGTAAGGCGTTCGACAAGGTTCCCCATGGGAGACTGATTAGCAAGATTAGATCTCATGGAATACAGGGAGAACTAGCTATTTTGATACAGAACTGGTTCAAAGGTAGAAGACAAAGGGTGGTGGTGGAGGGTTGTTTTTCAGACTGGAGGCCTGTGACCAGTGAAGTGCCACAAGGATTGGTGCTGGCTCCTCTACCTTTTGTCATTTACATAAATGATTTGGATGCGAGCATAAGAGGTACAGTTAGTAAGTTTGCAGATGACACCAAAATTGGAGGTGTAGTGGACAGCGAAAAGGGTTACCTCAGATTACAACAGGATCTGGACCAGATGGGCCAATGGGCTGAGAAGTGGCAGATGGAGTTTAATTCAGATAAATGCGAGGTGCTGCATTTTGGGAAAGTAAATCTTAGCAGGACGTATACACTTAATGGTAAGGTCCTCGGGAGTGTTGCTGATCAAAGAGACCTTGGAGTGCAGATTCATAGCTCCTTGAAAGTGGAGTCACAGGTAGATAGGATAGTGAAGAAGGCGTTTGGTATGCTTTCTTTTTTTGGTCAGAATATTGAGTACAGGAGTTGGGAGGTCATATTGCGGCTGTACAGGACATTGGTTAGGTCACTGTTGGAATATTGTGTGCAATTCTGGTCTCCTTCTTATCGGAAAGATGTTGTGAAACTTGAAAGGGCTCAGAAAAGATTTACAAGTATGTTGCCAGGGTTGGAAGATTTGAGCTTTAGGGAGAGGTTGAACAGGCTGGGGCTGTTTTCCCTGGAGCATCGGAGGCTGAGGGGTGACCTTATAGAGGTTTACAAAGTTAGGAGGGGCATGGATGGGATAAATAAACAAAGTCTTTTCCCTGGAGTTGGTCAGTTCAGAACTAGAGGGCATAGGTTTAGGGTGAGAGGGGAAAGATGTAAAAGCGACCTATGAGACACAGAAGATGGTAAGTGTATGGAATGAGCTGCCAGAGGAAGTGGTGGAGGCTGGTACAATTGCAACATTTAAGAGGCATTTGGATGGGTATATGAATAGGAAGGGTTTGGAGGGATATGGGGCGGGTATTGGCAGGTGTGACTAGATCGGGTTGGAATATCTGGTCAGCATAGAGGGATTGGACCGAAGGGTCTGTTTCCATGCCGTACATCTCTATGACTCTATTTAGGCCCTTTATGCATTTGAGGAGAAAGTGAGGACTGCAGATGCTGGAGATCAGAGCTGTAAATGTGTTGCTGGAAAAGCGCAACAGGTCAGGCAGCATCCAAGGAACAGGAGAATCGACGTTTCGGGCATGAGCCCTTCTTCAGTAATGAGGAAAGTGTACCAAGCAGGTGAAGATAAAAGGTAGGGGGGAGGGACATGGGGGAGGGGCGTTGGAAATGCGATAGGTGGAGGTTAAGGTGAGGGTGATAGGCTGGAGTGGGGGCGGGGGCAGAGAGGTCAGGAAGAAGATTGCAGGTTAGGAAGGTGGTGCTGAGTTCGAGGGTTGGGACTGAGACAAGGTGGGCGGAGAGGAAATGAGGAAACTGGAGAAGTCTGAGTTCATACCTTGTGGTTGGAGGGTTCCTAGGCGGAAGATAAGGCGCTCTTCCTCCAGCCGTCGTTTTGGTATGGTTTGGCGATGGAGGAGTCCAAGGACCTGCATGTCCTTGGTGGAGTGGAAGGGGAAGTTGAGGTGTTGAGCCACAGGCTGGTTGGGTTGGTTGGTCCAGGTGTCCCAGAGGTGTTCTCTGAAACGTTCCGCAAGTAGGCGGCCTGTCTCCCCAATATAGAGGAGGCCACATCGGGTGCAGCTGATGCAGTAAATGATGTGTGTGGAGGTGCAGGTGAATTTATGGCGGATATGGAAGGATCCCTTGTGTCCTTGGAGGGAAGTAAGGGGGGAGGTGTGGGCACAAGTTTTGCATATCTTGCGGTTGCAGGGGAAGGTGCCGGGAGTGGAGATTGGATTGGTGGAGGGTGTGGACCTGACGAGGAAGTCACGGAGGGAGTGGTCTTTTTGGAACGCTGATAGGGGAAGGGAGGGAAATATATCCCTGGTGGTGGGGTCCGTTTGGAAGTGGCGGAAATGAACATGGATGATACGATGTATATGGAGGTTGGTGGGGTGGTAGGTGAGGACCAGTGGGGTTCTGTCCTGGCGGTGATTGGAGGGGTGGAGCCCAAGGGCGGAGGAGCGGGAAGTGGAAGAGATGCGGTGGAGAGCATCGTCGATCACGTCTGGGGTGAAATTGCGGTCTTTGAAGAAGGAGCCATCTGGGTTGTTCGATATTGGAACTCATCTTCCTGGGAGACAAAGAAATTGGGAATATGGGATGGCAATTTTACAGGGGGCAGGGTGGGAGGAGGTGTAGTCTAGATAGCTGTGGGAGTCGGTCGGTCGCTTGAGATAGAAATGGAGAGGTCTAGGAAGGGGAGGGAGGAGTCTGAGACGATCCAGGTAAATTTGAGGTCGGGGTGGAAGGTGTTGGTAAAGTGGATGAACTGTTCAACCTCCTCGTGGGAGCACGAGGCAGCACCGATACAGTCATCGATGTAGCGGAGGAAAACGTGGGGTATGGTGCCATTGTAGCTGCGGAAGATGGACTATTCCAGATATCCTACGAAGAGGCAGGCGTAGCTGTGGCCCATGCGGGTGCCCATGGCTTGTCCTTTGGTTTGGAGGAAGTGGGAGGATTGGAAAGAGAAGTTGTTCAGAGTGAGGACCAGTTCAGTCAGTCGAAGGAGGGTGTCAGTGGAAGGGTACTGGTTGGTACGGCGGGAAAGGAAGAAGCGGAGGGCTTTGACTTCTTCGTGATGGGGAATGGAGGTGTACAGGGACTGGATGTTCATGGTGAAGATAAGGCTTTGGGGACTGGGGAAGCGAAAATCACGGAGAAGGTGGAGGGCGTGGGTGGTGTCCCGAACGTAGGTGGGGAGTTCTTGGACTAAGGGGGACAGGACCATGTCGAGGTATGCAGAGATGGGTTCGGTGGGGCAGGAGCAGGCTGAGACAGTGGGTCGGCCGGGGCAGTCAGGTTTGTGGATTTTGGGCAGGAGGTAGAAATGAGCGGTGCGGGGTTGTGGGACTATGAGGTTGGAGGCGGTGGATGGGAGATCCCTGAGGTGATGAGGTTTTCGATGGTCTGGGAGATGACGATTTGGCCCCCTTGACCATGACCCCACCTCCCACCACCAAACCATCATCTCCCAGACAATTGAAAACCTCATCACCTGAGGGGGTCTCCCATCTACCGCCTCCAACCTCAGTCTCACAGCCCCGCACCGACCATTTCTACCTCCTGCCCAAAATCCACAAACCTGACTGCCCCGGCTGACCCATTGTCTCAGCCTGCTCCTGCCCCACCGAACTCATCTCTGCATACCTTGACATGGTCCTGTCCCCCTTAGTCCAAGAACTCACCACCTACGTTCGGGACACCACCCACTCCCTCCACCTCCTCCGTGATTTTCGCTTCCCCAGTCCCCAACGCCATTTCTTCACCATGGACATCCAGTCCCTGTACACCTCCATCCCCCATCACAAAGAACTCAGAGCCCTCTGCTTCTTCCTTTCCTGCCGAACCAAGCAGTACCCTTCCACTGACACCCTCCTTCGACTGACTGAACTGGTCCTCACTCTGAACAACTTCTCTTTCCAATCCTCCCACTTCCTCCAAACCAAAGGAGTAGCTGTGGGCACCCACATGGGCCGCAGCTATGCCTGCCTCTTCATCAGCTATGTGGAACAGTCTTCAGCAGCTGCACTGGCACCATCCCCCATCTTTTCCTCTGCTACATCAATGACTGTATCGGTGCTGCCTCGTGCTTCCACGAGGAGGTTGAACAGTTCATCCACTTTACCAACACCTTCCACCCCGACCTCAAATTTACCTGGACCGTCTCAGACTCCTCCCTCCCCTTCCTAGACCTCTCCATTTCTATCTCAAGCGACCGAATCAACACGGACATTTACTATAAACCGACCGACTCCCACAGCTACCTAGACTACACCTTCTCCCACCCTGCCCCCTGTAAAAACGCCATCCCATATTCCTAATTCCTTCGCCACCGCCGCATCTGCTTCCAGGAGGATCAGTTCCAATACCGTACAACTCAGATGGCCTCCTTCAAAGACCGCATTTTCCCCCCAGACGTGATCGACGATACTCTCCACCGCATCTCCTCCACTTCCTGCTCCTCCGCCCTTGAGCCCCGCCCCTCCAATCACCACCAGGACAGAACCCCACTGGTGCTCACCTACCACAGCACCAATCTCCATGTACATCATATCATCCTTTGTCATTTCCGCCACCTCCAAACAGACCCCACCACCAAGAATATATTTTCCTCCCTTCCCCTATCACCGTTCAGAAAAGACCACTCCCTCCGTGACTCCCTCGTCAGGTCCACACCCTCCACCAATCCAACCTCCACTCCCGGCACCTTCCCCTGCAACCGCAAGAAATGCAAAACTTGCACCCACACCTCCCCCCTTACTTCCCTCCAAGGCCCCAAGGGATCCTGCCATATCTGCCACAAATTCACCTGCACCTGCACCTCCACACACATCATTTACTGCATCCGCTGCATCCGATGTGGCCTCCTCTATATTGGGGAGACAGGCCGCCTACTTGTGGAACATTTCAGAGAACACCTCTGGGACACCTGGACCAACCAACCCAACCACCCCGTGGCTCAACACTTCAACTCCCCCTCCCACTCCACCAAGGACATGCAGGTCCTTGGACTCCTCCACCGCCGGACCATAGCAACACGACGGCTGGAGGAAGAGCGCCTCATCTTCCACCTAGGAACCCTCCAACCACAAGGAGTGAACTCAAACTTCTCCAGTTTCCTCATTTCTCCTCCCCCCACCTTGTCTCAGTCCCAACCCTCGAACTCAGCACCGCCTTCCTAACCTGCAATCTTCTTCCTGACCTCTCTGCCCCCACCCCCACTCCGGCCTATCACCCTCACCTTAACCTCCTTCCACCTATCGCATTTCCAATGCTCCTCCCCCAAGTCCCTCCTCCCTACCTTTTATCTTAGCCTGCTTGGCACACCCTCCTCATTCCTGAAGAAGGGCTCATGCCCGAAACGTCGATTCTTCTGGTCCTTAGATGCTGCCTGACCTGCTGCGCTTTTCCAGCAACACATTTTCAGCTTGATTTATTTGACCCCAAAAATGATCCATGCAGTACTCCACTAATCACTGCTTGCCTCTCAGAAAAAGACTAATTTATGCTTCACCCCTGTCTCTCAAACAATTCTCAGTTCATGCCAAAATATTACCATGCTTTAATTTTGTTTGATCCTCATCAAGAGTCTTCTGAAAATCCAAATATACCACATTCACTGAGAATGAAGAACAACATAGTGCAGGAACAAGCCTGTGCCAACACATTTTGCACTTCCGTACTAAAATTGTCTTATATACAGGGTCTGTATCCCTGTATTCCCTTCTTATTTATGTATTCGTCCAGGTGCTTCTTGAAAGCTGCTGTTCTATTTGTTTTCACCACTTCCTCTGGCAGAGCATTCCAGGGACTCACCGCCCTTTGTGTGAAAAACGTGCCTTGCACATCTCTTTTAAACTTTTCCCCCTCACACCTTGACCCTATGTCCCCGAGTAATTGAACCCTCCATCCAGGGAAAAAGTTTCATACTTTCCATCCTATCCATGCCATTTGCAATTTTATAAATTTCTGTCAGGTTGTCCTCTCAATCTCCTGCGTTCCAGTGAAAACAAACCCAGTCTATCCAATCTTTCTTCATATTCTAGTTGCATCCACAAAAAAAAACTCCAATTGATTTTTTAAGCATGCTGGCTTTGTCTAATCCTGTTAATGCTTTACAAATGTTCTATTATCATGTCTTTTACAATAAACTGTAGCATTTCCAACTACTTTGTCAGACTAAATGGTCTGTAATTCACTGATTTTCTCTCCTTTTTAAAATAGTTGCAGTGGGGTAGGGGGTGTGAATATAGAAGTTTTGCTTTGTTCCCCCAGTTCCAGGATCTTAGTGATCAGGTATAGAACATAGAACGTTACAGCGCAGTACAGGCCCTTCAGCTCTCGATGGTTTCACAGGTTGGTGCAACAATCTGAAGCTTATCTATCCTTCACTACTCCGTTTTCATCGATGTGTTTATCCAATGACCATTTAAATGCCCTCAAGGTTGGTGAGTCTACTACTGTTGCAGGCATGTCGTTCCATGCCGTACTGTTCTCTGAGTAAAGAAACCACCTCTGACATCTGTCCTATGTATATCTCCCTCAATTTAAAGTTATGTCTCCTCGTGCTTGCCATGACAATCCGAGGAAAAAGGTTCTCTCTCTCCACCTTATCTAACCATTTGATTGTCTTATATGTCTCAATTAAGTCACCCCTTATCCTTCTTCTCTCTAATGAAAACAGCCTCAAGACCCTCAGCCTTTCCTCATAAGACCTTCTCTCATACCAGGAAATGTCCTAGTGAATCACCCCTGAACCCTTTCCAAAGCTTCCGCATCCTTCCTATATTACGGTGACCAGAACTGTATGCAATACTCCAAAAAGTTTTGTACAGTTGCAACATGACTTCGTGGCTCCGAAACTCAATCCCTCTACCAATAAAACCTAAAACACCGCATGCTTTCTTAACAACCCTGTCAACCTGGGTGGCATCTTTCAGGGATCTATGTACATGAACACAGATGTCTCTGCTCATCTACACTGCCAAGAATCTGGATGAAAGTTTGCTTGCTAAGCTGGAAGGTTTGTTTTCAGATGTTTCATCACCATACTAAGTAACGTCATCAATGAGCCTCCAGTGAAGCATTGGTGGTATGGCCTGCTTTTTATTTGTGTGTTTAGGTTTCCTTGGGTTGGTGATGTCATTTCCTGTTCTTTTTCTCAGGTGGTGGTAAATGGGATCCAAATCAACGTGTTGATAGAGTTCCTGTTGGAGTGCCATGCTTCTAGGAATTCTCACGTGTATTTCTTGAACAAGCTGCCTTCCCATCTATACAACTCAAACTTTGGATCCGCTACTTGGATAATACCTTTGTCATTACAAAACAGAACAAATTAGAGGAAACATACAACACCAGCAATATCCTGACAGTCATAAAATTCACAAAAGAGGAAGAAAACGACAACAGACTCCCATTCCTTGACATGACAGTTGAACGTAACCTTAATGAAGAGCTTCAAAACAGTGTGTACAGAAAAACAACACGCACAGACTAAATACTTAAGTTCAGAAGCAATCACCCCAACACCCACAAACGGAGTTACATTAAGACATTATTTCAACGAAAAATATCTATACAACGATTTCAAGAAAAACAGGTACCCACTAAATTCCTCAGAAACCCAAACAGATAGACACAATGCAACCAAAAACCATAGCCACATCAAAGATATATCAGAAATGAACTCCAGATGACTCAGACCCTTTGGCATCATGATAGCCCACAAACCTCTCAACATACTTAAATGGCGACTAATTGAACTAAAGAATCCATTAGATATCACCAGCAAAACTAATGTCATTTACAAGATACCATGCAAGAATTGTTTAAAAAAAAAACACTATATTGGACAAACTAGCAGGAGACTTGCCACCAGGATACATGAACACTAACTGGCCACCAAAAGACATGACCCTAGTTTCTATACATACAGACAAAGAAGGACACCACTTTGGCTGGGACAACACCCACATCCTAGGACAGGTGAAACAAAGACATGCACGAGAATTCTTAGAGGCCTGGCATTTAACCAGAACTCCATCAATAAATACATTGTTTGAGATCCTATCTACTTTTCCTTTGAAAAAAAAGAACCGGAAATGACATCACCCACCTTAAGAAACCAAGAACTATAAATAGAGAGACGGAACGTACTACCAGCACTTGACCAGAGACTCTCACTGATGATGTTACTTAGTATGGTGATGAAACGACTGAAAACAAACCTTCAACTCAGTGAGCTAACTTACGGACACGCAGAATTTATAGTAAAACATTACAGTGTCATGCAACTGAAATTATATACTTTTTTACTTCATCCATGGAATATGGGTGTCACTGGTTAGGTTACCATTAATTGTCTGTCCCGAATGTTAAGAATTAACCACATTGTTCTGGGTCTGAAGTTGAGTACTGTTGAGTATTTCAATAGAGTTAAATTTATGATAACTTAATCTGTTTGTATTTTAACTGTGGTGTAAGAAGAAAGTGTGTTTTGCGTAAACCTAGAGGTTTGATGAATCGAATCACATCTGGAACACTGTGCGAACGCTTTCTTTCAAATAAAGATAAAACTTAGCATCTAGGTTATTGTCCTGATATGTTTTGTGGGGTTTGGTCTGGTCCATAACAGAGATAAGGAAGGCAGATTTCCTTCCCAATAGGAGAAAAGTGAACCAGAGGTGTTTTTCCTGATAATTGGCAATGGTTTCATGGTTACACTTGAATTCAGTTTTAAAAAGAAAATCTAAGCTCTGCTATGGTTGGCTTTGAACCTTTGACCTCAGGAAGTGAGCTGGATCTTTGGTTGAGTAGTCTAGTGGTAATACTACTATACCATTGCCTCCCTTTGTTTACAGAAATCCAAACTAATAATATTGAAATATACAAACTAATTAAATTGAGCTTTGCAAATAAGGCATGATTGAAAGTTATATTTTATTGATTAACCTACCTTTCTGTACACAATCCTGTGATTGGATGGCCAGCAAGACATCATTTTTTTTGTGGTGAAGCATTCAATGGGCAAGCCGATTTAGTTGGCTGATGATTTTTAAATATATTCTTCTGCATTGAGTGCCCATTGACGTATAATTTTCTGAAAGTTTGAAAGATGTGTTTGTTTGGAGCTGATCAGGTTGCTGATCCCAGTTAAACATAGAACAGTACAGGCCCTTCAGCCCATGCTGTTGTGCTGAGCATTTATCTTAATCTAAGATCAACCTAACCTACACACCCCTCAACTTACTGCTGTCCATGTGCTTGTCCAGCAGTCACTTAAATGTCCCGAATGTCTCTGACTCTACTACCATCGCTGGCAGTGCATTCAACGCACGTGCCACTCTCTGCATAAAGAACCTACCTCTCACATCTCCCCTATATCTTCCACCAATTACATTAAAATTATGACTCCTTATGATAGCTATTTCTGCCCTGGGGAACAGTCTCTTGCTATCTGCTCTATCTATGCCTCCCATTACCTTGTACACCTCTAACACGTCACCTCTCTTCTTTCTTCTCTCCCGTGTGAAGAGCTGGAGCTCACTCAACCTCTCTTCAAAAAAACAAGACCTGCAATCCAGGCAGCATCCTGGTAAATCGCCTCTGCACCCTCACTAAAGCATCTACACCCTTCGTCTAATGAGGCAGCCAGAACTGGACACAATATTCTAAGTGTGGTCTAATCAGGATTTGATAGAGCTGTATCAAAACTTCACATCTCTGAAACTCAATTCCCTTGTTAATGAAAGTCAAAACACCATATGCCTTCTTAACAACCCTATCAACTTGGGTGGTAACTTTGAGTGTTCTAAGTATGTAGACCCTAAGATCCCACCACACTGCCAAGAATCCTGTCTTTAACCCTGTATTCAACATTCAAATTCAACCTTCCAAAATGAATCACTTCGCATTTATCCAGGTTGAACTCCATCTGCCACTTCTCAGCCCAGCTCTGCATCCTGTCAATGTCTTGTTGTAGCATGCAACAGCCCTCAACACTATCTACAACACCACCAACCTTTATGTCATCGGCAAACTTGCTAACCCACCCTTCCACTTCTTCATCCAAGTCATTTATAAAAACTACAAAAAGGAGAGGCCCAAGAATAGATCCCTGTGGGACACCACTGGTCACTGATCTCCAGGTATAGTACTTTTCATCCACTATCACTCGCTGTATTCTTTCAGCCAGCCAATGCTGTATCTAGACAGCCAAATTTTCCTGTATCCCATATCTCCTAACTTTCTGAATGAATCTATTGTGGGGAACCTTATCAAATGCCTTACTAAAATCCATATACACCACATCCACTGCTCAACCTTCATCAACTTGCCTCGTCACATCCTCAAAGAACTCAGTAAAAGTTGTGAGACATGACCTGTCCCTCACAAAGCCATGCTGACTATCTTTGATCAAACTATGTTTTTTCAAATAGTCATAAATCGTATCTCAGAATCCTTTCCAATACCTTGCTTACCACAGACATAAGACTGACTGGTCTGTAATTCCCAGGGATTTCCCTATTCCCTGTCTTGAACAGAGGAACAACATTTGCCTCCCTCCAATCATCTGGTACTACTCCCATGGAGAGTGATGATGCAAAGATCATCGCCAGAGCGCAGCAATCTCATTCCTCCCTTCCTGTGGTAACCTTGTGTATATCTGGACCTTCCCTGGGGTCTTATCTATCTTGATGCTTTCCAGAATTTCCAGCACATCCACTTCCTTTACATCAATCTGCTCAAACCTGGTCAACGGTGTTCTCATCATCAAAAGGTCTCTCTCTCTCTGTCTCTCTCTCTCTCTCTGTCTCTCTCTTTCTCTTTCTTTCTTTCTCTCTCTCTCTAGTGAATACTGAAGCAAAATTCTCATTTATAGCCTCCCCTACCTTTTCAGACTCCAGGCACAAGTTTCCTCCACTATCCCTGATCAGCCCTACCCTCTCTCAGATCATCCTCTTATTCCTCATGTAAGTGTAGAACACCTTTGGATTTTCCCTAATCCTTCCTGCCAAGGCTTTTTTGTACCCCTTCCTAGCTCTCGTCAGCCCATTTGAGTTCTTTCCTAGCTACCCTGTAATCCTCTAAAGCTGTGCTAGATCTTTGTCTCCTCAACCTTGAGTAAGCTTCCTTCTTCCTCTTGACGAGAAGCTCCTCTTTTCTTGTCATCCAAGGCTCTTCACCTCACCATTCCTTCCCTGTCTCAGTGGGACAAAGCTATCCAATACTCGCAACAAGTTCTCCTTAAACAGCCTCCACATTTCTGTTGAGCATTTCCCGTAGAACAATTATTCCTACTTTGTATTCTACAGCTCCTGTCTAAGAGCAGTATAAATTCGCCCTCCCCCAATTAAATACCTTTACACACTGCCTGTTCCTATCCCTCTCCATGACTATGGTAAAGGCGAAAGTGAGGACTGCAGATGCTGGCGATCAGAGCTGAAAAATGTGTTGCTGGAAAAGCACAGCAGGTCAGGCAGCATCCAAAGAGCAGGAGAATCGACGTTTCGGGCATGAGCCCTTCTTGAGGCAATTGTGGTCACTGTCACCGAAATGCTAGAGAGATCTGACACTTGGCCTGGCTCGTTGCCGAAACTAAATCCAATGTGGCCTCCCCTCTCTTTGGCTTTCCACATTTTGAGTCAGGAATCCTTCCTGGACACAACTGACAAAATCGGCTCCACCCAGACCATCTGACTAAGGAGGTTCCAATGAATGTTGGGGAAGTTGAAGACACCCATAACAACAACTCTGTTACATCTGCACCTTTCCAAAATCTATCGTCCAATCTATTCTTCCATCACTCTGTTGCTACTGGGGGGTCTCTAGGAAATACCCAATAAAGTAACAGCTCCTTTCCTGTTACTGATTTCCACCCATACTATTCAATAGGCAAACCCTCCTCAACAACCTTCTTTTCAGCAGCGGTGATGCACTCTTTAATTAACAATGCTACTCCCCCTCCTCTTTTACCATATTCCCTGTCCCTTTTAAAAGATCTAAACCCTGGAACATCCAGCTACCATTCCTGTGAAATCCATGTGTCTATTATGTTCTTGTCATCTGCTCTGCCAGCTTATTATTATCTTTCAGTTGCATTAATTTCTCCAGTTTTTTTTAACTAATATTAATTACTTTAAGTGCCTCACTTCCCTAGTCATAAAGTCATAGAGATGTGCAGCATGGAAAAAGACCATTCGGTCCAACTCGTCCATGCCAAACAGATATCCTAATCTAATTTAGTCTCATTTGCCAGCACTTGGCCCATATCCCTCTAATCTCTTCCTCATAATATACCCATCCAGATGCTTTTGAAATGATCTAATTGTACCAACCTCCACCACTTCCTTTGGCAGCTCATTCCTTACACTCACTACCTCTGCATAAGAACGTTGCCTCTAAGGTGCCTTTCCCCTCTCACCCTAAACTTACGCTCTCTAGTTCTGGAATCCTTCAACCCAGGGAAAAGATCTTGTCTATTTACCTGACCCATGCCTCTCATGATTTGATAAGCCTCTATAAGGTCACCCCTCAGTCTTCGACGCTCAGAGAAAACAGACCCAGCCTATTCAGCCTTTCCCTGTAGCTCAAATCCCCCAACCCTGGCAACATCTTGTAAATCTTTTCTGAACTCTTTCAAGTTTCACAACATCCTTCTGATAGAAGGGAGACCAGAATTGCACAAGGTATTTTCAAACGTGGCCTAACCAATGTCCTGTACAACTGCAATATGACCTCCCAACTCCTTTATTCAATACTCTGACCAATAAAGGCAAGCTTACCAAATGCCGCCTTCACTATTCTATCTACCTGTGACTTTACTTTCAAGGAACTATGAGCCTGCACCCCAAGGTCTGTTTGTTCAGCAATATTCCCCAGGAGCTTACCATTAAGTGTATAAATCCTGTCCTGATTTGCCTTTCCAAAATGCAGCACCTCACATTAAACTCCATCTGCCATTCCTTAGCCCATTGGCCCATCTGATCAAGATTCCATTGTACTCTGAGGTAACCTTCTTCGCTGTCCACTACATCTCCAATTTTCATGTCTTCTGCAAATTTAACTAACTATATCTCTTATGTTCACATCTAAATCGTTTTAAAAAAATGACGAAAAGCAGTGGACCCAGCACCGAATCTTGGGGCACACCACTAGTCACAGGCCTCCAATCTGAAAAGCAGCCCTCCACCACTACCCTACTTTTGAGCCAGTTCTGTATCAAAATAATGATTACTCCCTGTATTCCATGAGATCTAATCTTGCTAACCAGTCTACCACGAAGAACCTTGTCGAACGCCTTACTGAAGTCCATATAGATCACACCCACTGCTCTGCCCTCATCAATTCTCTTTGATACTTCTTCAGAAAACTCTGTCAAGTTTGAGAGACATGATTTCCCACGCACAAAGCCAAGTTGACATGGTATCCTTGGTTCTCTACAATATCTGAAATACAATATCTGAATCAACAACTGTTCTGTTGTGAAGAGGGTACTGACTGGTTGGTGAGAGGGCTGTCATTGGTAGAGGTGTTGCCTTTCAAAATGTATCAAGAACAGTTAACTGCTAGGCTTTTGTTAAAAATCAAACCTGACATATCACTTCCAATGAACTGGAACCTTTGATGGCATGGTTCTCTGACAGCAATACTCAAGTTCTGTCCTACCAGATGAGTACAGAGTACATTTATTGAGAATTTTACAACATTCATTTGAACTTCCATGATTGCTTGTTTACTGTCATTTCATATCATATAATTTCCCAATATGTCTGAACCAAATCACTTTTCATGCCTATGTAACTGGCTTTATTGAAGTTTGATATTTGTCGTACTGAGCTTAAGGCTGTATTATCTTTGATTTCCAGCTTAATGTGTTATGGACAGGGAAGTGAAGATATTCAATTTTTTTTGTGTCTCTTGTCCACAAGGTGTTTTAATTGAAACAGGTGGAGTGACTTGGTTCCTCAAAATTCTGTGAAGGTCAGTTTTAAAGTGACCTGCAACAAACTCTGTTAAGTTTAAATCATGCATTCAAATCTGAGGGAGGCAGGAGTTACAGAATGCCTTTTAAAGTCAATGGAGATTAAGCAAGTTTGGGTGTATTGAGATTTTGCCCACTTTTCAATAGAATACGAGATTGCTTTCAGAGCTTGGTATTGAAAAGGTTTCCTTGCACTTAAAACAGACTTAGCTATTTGCCTGGAATCTGGCGCTCTGTTTATTGTCTTATTGACTCAGCTCACTTGAGTAGATCCTTGATAATTGTGATAAGTCTTCAAAAATGTATGAAGAATTTCAATAATGTATGAAGAATTTACAAACACGACAGGACCATGACGAGATCGCTGTTAATTTTTCAATTAGCCTCGATATCCTTAGCTAAAATTCACTCTTCACCTCAGAAGACATCTTGGTTAACCTCATCTAGCCTTCACCTCCCTGGACACTAGCGGGGTCAATCCACTGAACCAGCATATCTTTGGAAAGTGGAAGGAAACCGGAGCACCTGGTGGAAACCCACAAAGACTCGGGGAGAATGTATTAATTCCACGCAGACAGTCATCCAAGGCTAGAATTGAACTGGGTCCCTGACATCGTGAGCAGCAGTGCAAACCACTGAGCCACTGTGCTGCCATAAGAGTCATACCTTCTACTGCATTTTAATGTTTATTGACTGCAACATCCATATAACGCCAGGTGTGAGCTCCCAGAAGGACAGCTAATCTCTGCCTTGATAATTGCTGTTTAGAACTCTTCATGACACGGAGATCCCAGAGTTCAACTGGGGTGGACAAGGTCAAAAAACAAACGATACCAGGTTATAGTTCAACAGATTTATGTATATTTGAAACTGCAAGCTTTTGGAGCTCAGGTCCTTCCTCAGGCATAGTATGCTAGAGAAGTGCTGAAAATGTGTTGCTGGTTAAAGCACAGCAGGTCAGGCAGCATCCAAGGAACAGGAAATTCAACATTTCGGGCCAGAGCCTTACTAAAATCCATGTACACTACATCCACTTTATTAGAGATTGACCAGATCCCATATCTCTTAAAATTATAAATTTCGTTCCTTTCTCTCCCTGTTCTTCCTGAGTAAACTTGACCGTCAGACGTGAAGTCTTTATCAAGATCGGGCACTAACTCAATACCCAGTCCCTGTCTAGGATGTGCACTCTCCAGCAGCTCCTCAATTTTTCTTGGGGTTTCATTTACTACTTTCACAAACCCCACTGGCTTAACCTCTCTTACCACATTTTTTCTGACAGTGCCTTTCTTCAATGACCATCACTGTGAGTTTATATTTCCCACCTTATGACAGTGAAGACACCTTTTCTCAGTGCCTTTCTTAAACCACCAGCACTGTAATTGTATGTGTCCCACTCCATTACAGTGAAAATGCTTGAGGCCTTTCACCTCTTTTTCATCCCCTCAGGCTTCTTTTTTCACCTGTGGTAAACTAGTCCCAGTGTGATCTATTCTTGGTTTTGTAGTGAAGGATCTTCCCTTCTCCCAATCTCTATCCTGTTGGAAGCCAAATTTCACCTTATGCACCAATGCAGATTCATTTGCCAACTGTGCCACTCTTCTCATTTCTTGAACTTTCTGTTCATCCATAGAAGTTCTTATTATCTCTGGAAATGAGTTTTTAAACTTCTCCAGCAGAATGATCTCTCTTAGAGCCCCATATGCCTTGTCTATTCGTAAGGCCTGCACCCATCTATCAAAATTACTATGTTTAATTCTTTGGAACTCAACATCAGTCTGACCTGGTTCTTTTATGTTCCTGAACCGCTGTCTATATGCTTCCGATACCAATTCATAAGCTCTCAAAATAGCCTGTTTGACATCTGCATAATCTCTTGACCCCTCATCTGACAGCACTGCAAATACCTCACTAGCTCTGCCTGAACTGACATTACCCATAAGTTCTCTGGCTACTCCATTTGCCTAGCCAATTTTCAAATGAAATAAAAATGGCTTTGACAACTTTCTCATCAAAATGTGGCAATGTTTTAACATATTTGTATACATCCCTACCTTCTCCCTTCATTCTCCATCCTGTTAACTTGATTTTTCTGACTAATTCACAACTTCTGAAATTCAAATTCTCTCTCCCTTTCTCTCTCTTTCTCTTTCTGCTCTGCTAAGAACCTTTTGTCTCTTTTTTTTTAATCTTCTAACACCAGTTGCCTCATTTGCAATTTAAGTTTTTCTAACTCCACTGCACTTGTCTGTTTCTCTGATATACCTAAGAGCTTGACCAACTCAATTTCAATTTCAGCTTTCCTTTTGTTTCTGGTTAAACCCAATTCTAACTGTTTACTAATTCTAAACATGTGTCCTTCCTCTGTCTTTCTAAACTTTCTTGGCAAGTTTGGAAAGCATGTTCAAACCCCAAAACCTTTTTTTAGCAATGTTAAGAGCCATTTCCCTCACTGTTATTTTAAGCAACCACAAGTAACCGAAATTAAGCAAACTTTCTCACCTAAGTTTTATTTAAAGATCTAGAATACGAATCACCAAGTATTTAAATCTGCTGGGATCGTTCATACCCCAAATCTGTTCAAATCTGAATCCTGGACAACGAGCCCCCAAACTGTTATGACATGGAGATCAAACTCTTCTGTTAATTAAAACCAAACATTCAGAAAAGCTCGTCTCGCTTCGTAATCTGTTAAAATGTGAGTGACAAAGAAGTTCTAACTTCCACTTTTAAAGAAAAATAATAATTTATTTTCCTAACTTTAATAGTGAACATTAAACAAAAGCTAGTCACAAATTGACATCCCCTTTTTCTTAACTACTTATTGGCTGACCCAAATTCTACAAAAAATATGCTGTTCCAATAACACATTTATAAAACATTACATTAACTGAATCTCAAGACCACACAGTCTTTGTCTTCTCTGTGGTCTTCAATCTTCTGTCTGCTGATCTTTTTTACTGCGAGAATGTTTTACATGAAAAGGTACCTTTCATAGAGTGTTTTCTAATTTCTTTGACAGCAAGATGTTAAATTGTTAGCTCTATGGCAGTTGCTCTCCCTAATTTTCAAAATGCCAGGTTTATATACCCCAAATGACACATTAGATTCTTATATTTCCATTGGTTTCTATTGTCAAAATAATAAATTTCAAATTCCATTGGCTTTGGTATCCTGGGCATAATTTATACTAATTGGTTAAATTTGAACTATTATCAAAACAGCAACTAAAACTCAGGTATCCAATTTACAGCCATTTGCTACACGATTCTATTTTGGAACAGCTCATCTCCCAGCTTTTTCAATTGAGCAGCTGAGCCTGCACTTTATGTTTACTTCAATATTCAGAAAACACTTCCTATTTTAAAGTGAACATGCGTATTTTCGGCTTCACAACAGATAGTGTATTGCAACTCATCAAGACTGTTGCTAGCTGCTGACTCAGATTTGTTCAAGTTATGCTTACATTAGGCAATAGAAATTTGTGTCTTAACTCAATTGCCTGAATATTGAAAGTGGTTAAAATATTTGGATGTAAAACATTGGCAGGAAAATAATTTGTGCCACTGTAAATCAGCAGCTAAGTTGATTGTATATTCTGATGTCCAGCTATGTGAAGATATAGACAATTGTGAAGCAGCTCATTTGGAATCTAAAATCATTTTTACGGTATTGGTACAGTCGCACATTGTGAGCCAGGAATGCATAAAGTGAATTTTGAAAATTTGAGCGATTTACTCATTTGGCACAGATTACATTGTGCACTAGGAGTATGCAGGATTAGATTAGATTACTTACTTACAGTGTGGAAACAGGCCCTTCGGCCCAACAAGTCCACACCGACCCGCCGAAGCGAAACCCACCCATACCCCTACATTTACCCCTTACCTAACATTACGGGCAATTTAGCATGGCCAATTCACCTGACCCGCACATCTTTGGACTGTGGGAGGAAACCGGAGCACCCGGAGGAAACCCACGCAGACACGGGGAGAACGTGCAAACTCCACACAGTCAGTCACCTGAGTCAGGAATTGAACCCGGGTCTCTGGCGCTGTGAGGCAGCAGTGCTAACCACTGTGCCACCGTGCCGCCCAACAGGGTGAGACAGTGGATACAGATCTAAACAAGCACATAGTTTGAGCAGTGGCAGTTTGCACTGCAGCCTGCTGTCTGTACTTTCAAGTTACCAAGCAAATCAATGCAATTTCCCCTGTGAGACTGCCTCTGGCACAGATCAGAAAACCATTGAGCCCAATTTGAGGAGGTTGCTATTCCATATGAAACTTGCAAGTTGCTATCAATGGAAAATATATCAGCAACACACACCAGATAAATATCAATGGACAACCTTTTAAGTTTGTCAAATAATCACAAGAGAACTTGTAATTAATGATGCATTTTCCAGTTTAAAAATAAACCCCCCAGTGAAATGTCTCCTTGGTACAGTAATGTTTCTCACAACCACTGGCATGCTGCACATTTGCTTCTTTGTCTCGCAGTTACGTCAATGAAATACCTTGAGATGTTTTGTTTTATGAAATACAGTAAAAGTAAAGCATTATTGCAGCTTTAAGAGCTCAATTTGTGAGGAAAACTTACATACACAACAGATTTGGGGCTGTTCAAGAAGAGCATATTTCACCAATCTGTTTATGACTAAAAGGGTAGGAATCCTAAAATAGAAAGAGTCAGTGAGTAACGTGTGAAGGGTGATCACTGAGAACCGATGAAGGATGATGCAAGAATAACCAGTGAAGAATAATCAATGACGAACGGGTGAAGGATGATCAGGAGTAAACAATGACAGATGAGAAGAGAGTAAGTACTGAAAAATGATGAATGATTGATCAGTGATGGGAGATCAATGAGTAACCAGTTACAAATGATTAGTGAGTAACCAATGAAGGTGATCAGAAAATAACCAGTGATTGGTTGATCAATGAGTAACCAGTGAAAGATGATCAGTGAGTAACTAGTGAATTGGGGAAGGATAGTGGGTTTGGCTGGGAGAGGCATGGGCCTTAATTTATTTCATGGGGAAATGTTCACAGCAGTCACTCTCATGAAGCCAATGTACTGCTGGCAACATCAGGACAAAGAACTAGAAGCTGTACAAAGTTGTCCCAGTCTTTTCCCTGGAGCATCAGAGGCTGAGGGGTGACCTTAAAGAGGTTTATAAAATCACGAGGGGCATGGATAGAATAAATAGAGAAGATCTTTTCCCTGAGATGGAGGAGTCCAGAACTAGAGGGCATAGATTTAGAGTGAGAAGGGAATGATTAAAAAGGGACCTAAGGGTCAACATTTTCATGCAGAGGGTGGTGCATGTATGGAATAAGTTGCCAGAGGAAGTGGTGGAGGCTGGTACGATTACAGCATTTAAAAGGCATCTGGATGTTATATGAATAGGAAGGATTTAGAGGGATAGGGGCCGAGTGATGACAAATGGGACTACATTAATTTAAGATATCAGGTCAGCATTGATGAGTTGGATCAAAGGGTCCATTTCCATGCTGTACATCTATTTGACTCTGAGTTTGATTGAAGTCACTCGAGAATGTGAAACTTTCCTGATCTGCAGTCAGCAGTCTATGAGGTAAGGGGAACACTACCCCTGCTCATGACTCCACCCCCATTCCCCCCACCATCACACCCACTCCAGTTACAGGTTCCGTCCCCACTCCCAGCTCCACACCCACACCAGATTCCTGCCGAGTTTTCACCATCCCCCCAGACCTCTTCCTCACTGAGGACGAACGATCAGTCTCAGCAAAGGACTCACCTTCATCCCCCTCCGTCCATGCATCAATGAATTTAATACACGCCGTGACGTCGAACACTTTTTCCATCGCCTCCGCCTCCTTACTTTCACAATCAGGATTCCCACTCACCTTCCGAGGACCCCTTCGCACACCTCCAACACACTGCATCCAAGTGGACACCCCGCGCATGCCTATTACCTGCCCTCGACCTCTTCATTTCCAACTGCCGCCGGGACATTAACCGCCTCAATCTGTCTACCCCCTTCCCCCACTTCAATCTCTCACCCTCACAACGCGCAGCCCTCCAATCCCTCTGCTCCAATCCCAACCTCACCATCAAGCCAGCGGATAAAGGGGGCGCAGTGGTAGTCTGGCGCACTGACCTCTACACTACTGAAGCCAAACGCCAACTCGAGGACACCTCTTCCTACTGCCCCCTTGACCATAACCCCATCCCCCAACACCAAACCATCATCTCCCACACCATTCAGAACCTCAGGAGATCTCCCACCCACACTTTCAACCTCATAGTCCGGGAACCCCGCACTGCCAGGCTCTATCTCCTTCCCAAGATCCACAAGCCTGACCACCCTGGCCGACCCTTTGTCTCAGCATGCTCCTGCCCCACTGAACTCATCTCTACCTACCTCGACACAGTCCTATCCCCCCAGTCCAGGAACTCCCCACATACGTTTGAGACACCACCCACGCCCTCCACCTCCTCCAAGATTTCCATTTCCCCCGCCCCCAATAACTCATCTTCACCATGGATATCCAATCCCTCTACACCTCCCTCCGCCATGACCAGGGCCTCCAAGCCCTCCGTTTTTTCCTCTCCAGACGTCCCCAACAGTACCCTTCCACCGACACTCTCATTCGTTTGGCCGAACTGGTCCTCACCCTTAACAATTTCTCCATTGAATCCTCCCACTTCCTCCAGACCAAAAGGGTAGCCATGGGCACACGTATGGCCCCAGCTATGCCTGTCTCTTTGTTGGTGTTATAAGTGAATTCTGTCTAGGTATTCTAAATCTCCGGAGAATAGTCCCTGACACTCGTCTAACTACTCTACACTAGGGCTATGGTTCAGATCAACTGAGTTCTGCCTCCACACTCTGCCGACCGCTGACTGTCCTTTAACCCTTGACTTCAAGGGAGACTGTCCACAAGGTCCCGTCCTAGGAGGCGAACTCCAAGCTGACAGCACCAGCCCTCATCCCCACCGGCTACCGCTTTTCCCGTGGCAAATCGAAATGCTGCGAGACACACAAATGAGCAATGGATGTTTATTTCAAACTTGCAAGTTTGGGCGGCTTCCAAAAAAAAAAGGAGCTTCGGAAGAATCGCGACGGAAGATTTTACAGCACTAATATTTATACATTATTTTTACATGTAAAAACATTAATGACAATTCCATTGGTTAAAACATTTCACGCTTTTCTCTGCCAATTCTTTGATTAAATATTATTTTACAATTCCATTGGTTAAAACATTTCACGCTTCTCTATCCCAGGCCTTGGTTATCTGTATGTTTCTAATATTTTAAGAGCTTCTATTGTATTATTGCCAAGGTCACCTAGCTTCATAGCAGCCTAGTTTTAATTAACAGCTTACGTCAGTTTCATTCAAGGTTACAAACCGCCATATTTTTGACATAACAGTTTCTCCCTGTTTCCAGGCTAACTTACATTCAGTCTCACGGTTCGCGCTTACTTATTTACCCTTAGTTAAACTGCAGAAATTACATCACCCATATCAATCCCCCCTGTCTTTTTATATGGTCTGTAATTTCTGCAGCATAATCATGGCCTGTCTATCCCAATCAGCCTCAGGGTCGTCCGCAACAGTCTGGAGGTGAATGCCCACCACTGTACGCGGGTCGCCCTTCATCAGGGCCGTCTCAATAAGGCGGGTGATTAAACCCCACACACAGGGAATTATTCAACAGGCCAGAACGACTAAGACCCCTGTTACCACCAGGAACGAAACTATAACTGAGACCATCACCCCTTTCCATTTCCCGAACCACAGCTCCAGCCAGTCCAATCAGTACTTGCACCCGAATTTTCTGCTATCCAAGGCTAGCCTATTCTCCCACTCCATCCGACTGGTGGCGTCCAGTTGCTCCGCCAGCCCCTTGACTGCGTCTCTGGTAAAGTTAATAAACCGCCCTTGGCTCTTATGTCTTTCCTGTTCCCCTACTATGTCTTCCTTCTCAAATGCCAGGGTAAATGGAATTGCCAATTGTACAATTGCACATATCCCTTCCCAATGTGGGGGCAGGGTGGGTCTCAACAGTATCCCTCCACAGTACCACCACAGATCCGCTCGGGGAACCTGTAGTGCTGAATAGTTCCCTCCTTCCTTTGTTGCGGTGACATTGTTAATCTCTGTACACAATGTCAGCTCCTCCAAATCCTGAAAATGTGGGGGGGAGCACGTACCTCTTTCGCCTTCAAAGGAGGGAATATCCGAGATAGGAAGGTACAATTCCCATCACTCCATGCAGTCTCTTCCTGATACAGGGCTATCATACATTCCATGCCCTGCATGTCCTGCTCCCACCCGAGCGGAAAGGGGGCCACTTGGGCCAACGGCCTGCCGGAGGCACATGCATAGCAATTGCTTTTGTTCAGGCTTTTTACAGTATATTTAACCCATTCAACCCAGGCATTTGCATCTCCGTATCCCGTTTCTATCTCAAGAGTCTGTCTCAAGTCTTTTACCTCTATAATTTTTTTGTGATTTCGGATCAGTCGAAGGGGTTAAAGGTTGCAGTTTAGAATCAAGGAATCACAAAGGCTGTCTCCGTCCGACGCCAATTCGAAAACAGCAGCCCACAAAACGCTTCCCATACGCTGTCATCTCTATCTTTCATTACTAAGGAGTTGGGACCCATTTTTACGGGGAAATGAGTCTTCAGAGGAAGCTTTTTTAATGGTGAGATATATCGGATGACACTTCCTGTCAAAACAGTCTAGGGCTGGGCTAAAGGGGGCTCTATGGATAGTGATGCCAGGCGGTGGCTTCTGCGACCCAAACCTTGTGTTCGGTAGGGTGTGAAGAAATATCTTGGAGGAAAGATATTCCCTTTGAAACTCTACATCTGGGCATTCTACTAGGCTGCAAGCATTGACCTTTATAACTTGTGGAAATTCCGAACCAGAAATCATTAACACAACATCTGAAAAAGATATATGAGCAAAACTCAGAAGTAACAGGAATAGCAGCATAATTCTGACTAGTGCTAAGAACTTAAACAATATATCAAAGCACAAAACAAGGTTAAATAATCCCCGCGCTCGCGTCGCCACTGTATAATCAGTTACTCAAAGTCTGTTCAGTCTGAGTTTCAGTGGGTCACGTGTTGATTCGGCTGTCCAGACTCCTTTCTTAACTGGAGAGGGTACTGGCCCTTTGCCAGCCTTTCTCCGCCGTTCAGTGGTGAGGAGTACTAGGAACGGGCCGTCCCACACAAGTTCGAGAGTTTGCTGTTGCCAATGTTTGATCAAAACCCCTTCACCAGATTCAATAGTGTGCACAGCGAAATCCAGAGGTGGAGTCTGAGTCAGGAGTCCCTGGTGGAGTAAACGAGAAACAGCGAAGCCCAGGGTCTCAACATATTTACATATACACATATCTCGTGACTCAAGCTCTAGGTGATAAACACTCAAACATTCATGCACTAACGAACAGATGACTTTCAGCCAGAAACACAACAAAATATAATAGCTTCTGTTCTCTCTCTGTAGGTCCTCTCACACAGCCGATCGCTCTCTCTCTCTCTCTCTCATACAGTGTTGGTCTCTCTGTCTATGTCTGCCTGTCACTGTCTCCTGTGTCTGCGCGTCAGAGCTCATAGCGACCTCCCCTTGACCACCAGGTCTTCAAGTGCTAACTCTTTTCCCCAACTATCTCCACTCCCAGTCTCCAGTACTGCTGCCTGGGCAGTCCCCATGTGGCAGATCTTCCCCCTCTTCCCCGGAGGTCACTGTTCTACATAGGGAACTGTCCAGGGTCAGTTGTCAGTAACATTTTGATTCTTTCAAGCGCATCGCAGTCGTCAAATGTAATGTTTTCCCTGTGTCTGGGCGCATCCGCCCCCGGAGCTCCCGCTCCCTACCTATCGCTGTCCCCACCCCCGTACAGTTGTTCAATGCAACCCTACGCGCCGTATAGCCCCCATGAACAGTCTCACCGCAATACAGTCTACTTACTATCTCAACGTCCTGAAACTCACTCTCAAGTTACCCATATTAATTCGCATCTGCCCTCAGAGTTTCTGTTCCCCCCTGCCTTATCGGCAGCCTATATACCTCATTTTCCTGAAGGTGAATACCACCCCTTATGTGAATTTGCAATTGTTCTAACTTATTACTACCTCGTCCTTAATCTCATGAATGGTCCTCCTTTCCCTCCTTAAGTTCTAATAAAATCATATCATGAAAGAAAATAACATTAAGCATTCATAAAATTACAATCAAAAATAGCACACTGAATCAAATGACAAACAACAAGTTTCAAACATAAAACCATTAACAAACAGATGAATTCAAGCCAGAGCACAAAGTGTTAAACTGCTTGTTAGCTGAGAAACCTTCTGCCAGATTCTCTCTCACAGCTTGCAGCAGTAGCTTCCTCTCTCTCTTTTTGAGATATGACACGTAGTTTCTTACTTCCACAGCTCCACACAGATTTTCGCAGAGAATTTCACACAAAAAGATTCATACACAAACACAAATTCTCACATCCACAGAGACTACTTTTTTTTACAATCAGATTTACACACACAAAGACACACATAGATCTTCACCAACACAGAGATCCTCTCCCTCTTACAACAAACAGATTTTACTCAAACACCCACATACCCAGTTATACTAGTAGCTTCCGTTCGTTCTTCCTAATCGGGCCGGCCCATCTCATTCAAACATACATAAATATTCAGATTTAGATATCCACCTTATCTATCCGACTCCTTTCCCTATTCACATTCCATCCCGTAGATGCCCTCTCTCTCTGTCCGTAACTCCGGGCATTCTCGTTTGAAATGACCTAGTTTCCCACAGTGATAACATCCTGCGGGTTTCGGCCTCCATTGTCCATAGCCCTTACCCTGGACATTCCACTTCTCTTCACCACCCTTCTGCCAACTTCCTCTATCCCTTCCGCGACATCCTTGTGTCCTTCATTCATCCTCCCAGGGGACTCTCAGTCCTCCCTTCTATCATTATCTTAGCCTTCCGTTTCTCCGCCACTATGTCTCTCTATACAAATCCCTTCTGAACCTCCTGTAACAACTCCGACTCATTTCTACCGCTCCCGTCCTCTATCTTCTGTAACTTCTTCTGGATATCAGGCCTTGCCTTTGTCACGAAGTGAACCTTTACCATCCCTCATTCTATTTCCCCATCTGGGTCTATACCCGAACATTTCCTAACCGACTTCCTTAATCTGTGTAAGAACGCACAGGGAGACTCGTCCTTTCCCTGCCTCAGGTCGAAAACCTTGGCTAAATTTTGCTGTTTGGGGATGTAAGTTTGTATACCTTGGATTATCAAATTTCGCAAGTCTGACATATTATCCCTTCTATATTGTGGTGGTCCCAGTTAGGGTTCTGAAGGGGATATTTGTCCTCACCCCTAACCATCCCCCTCTCATGCCAAATTGTCCGGCAAGCTCAATACCGGCGCTGCTACTAGTTTTTTTTTAAAATCTCAATTAACACTTTCCCTATCCAGTATCCCCATATAAGTCTCCTTTCTCCCCCAGTAAATAGTATATTCAAAAATAGACATTAACTCAGCCCACATGTACAGACCGGGCCTCAAAAATAAATTAATTTGTTCTGACAATCCTATCGGATTCTCAACCAGGACCGTCATTTCCTTTTAAATGTTCCGACCTCCCCACTGGTGAGGGGGTCATACACAAACACAATCTCCTTGTCCCCTATCGGCACTTTAGTCGTTACGTTCTTCCTTTTTTTAAGAAATATTGCAATGTTCCTAGCTTCTCATATCCTCAAACACCAATTTATTAATTCATGCTTGACTAACTTTAAAGCCTGTTCCTAACTTGTAAACATATTTATATATTTACATCCATTTATTCAGTATTAAATATTTAAAATGTAAAATGCATACAGTTCCCAATTTTGAAATCCACTGTAATCACCCAGATTTAGTACCCTAATTTAGATCCAAAATTAGTTTTCTTATGTACTCCTGACCAATCATTTCTCAATTACAATACTTTAGGTCGTAAAATAATCAGAGCTGTCTTACAATAATTTGTCAATTCAAGTTAAAAGAAATTCTAATGGCCGAATCCAAGGTCTCAGATAATAACCATGGAAGTTATCGTCTTTTTTTCCGACAGCCTACTGTTGTACTGAAAATTCAACTGTCCTTCACATATTGAAAAAAATCATGTTAAGTTTACATAAAAATCACATTTAAAACAATCCTGGAACTCAAGCTCCAGTGAATAAAACTTCCTCATTCAATCACCAACAAACAAATGTGCATTCAAACCAAATCACAAAGGGTTAAATGTTTTGCTAGCTGTTCTCGCACTCTCTCTCTCTCTCTCTCTGCCGGTCTTACTGCAAGCTGCTGGTAAAAATAAACTTCAGTTGTCCCCCTTATACTGCTTCTATGTAAAGATAATAGGGACCATCCAGAAGCGGGGTTCAACACTATCAGTTTATAACTAATCTCTTCCGCTCTCCACAATCTCTGTAGAATCTATCGGGGGGAATTTTCGGGGTTTCGTCTTCCCGTTCCTTTTTCGACCCGGAACATTGGCCACCCATGGTTGGTCTTCAGGCTAACCTGTTTTCTATACTCTGGTTACTTAGTCAACCCTTTTATCCTGGTTACCAAGTTAACCCTTAATTTCCCGGTTACCTGTCACAACCACAGAGTCGACAAGGCAGTGTACATTTCTCAATTCCGCGAAAACCCCAAATACCAGAGAAGGTTCTTACCTTGATCCGTGCACGGAGTTGTCCGACTCAAGATAACACTTCAACCTGTTACCTTATCAAAACTTCAACCTTTTACTTTATTATAAGCGCTTCCTATTCACATCGTTTGCTCAAATATCTGTGTGTGTCACAGTGTCCCGGAATCATTCAGAGCCTCCCGTGGGAGTTCTTTTTAATATCCCGGACACGAGCCCCCAAATATGTTATAAGTGAATTCTGTCTAGGTATTCTAAATCTCCGGAGAATAGTCCCTGACACTCGGCTAACTACTCTACACTAGGGCTATGGTTCAGATCAACCGAGTTCTGCCTCCACACTCTGCCGACCGCGGACTGTCCTTTAACCTTTGACTTCAAGGGAGACTGTCCACAAGGTCCCGTCCTAGGAGGCGAACTCCAAGCTGACAGCACCAGCCCTCATCCCCACCGGCTACCGCTTTTCCCGTGGCAAATCGAAATGCTGCGAGACACACAAATGAGCAACGGATGTTTATTTCAAACGTGCAAGTTTGGGCGGCTTCCAAAAAAAAAAGGAGCTTCGGAAGAATCGCGACGGAAGATTTTACAGCACTAATATTTATACATTATTTTTACATGTAAAAACATTAATGACAATTCCATTGGTTAAAACATTTCACGCTTTTCTCTGCCAATTCTTTGATTAAATATTATTTTACAATTCCATTGGTTAAAACATTTCACGCTTCTCTATCCCAGGCCTTGGTTATCTGTATGTTTCTAATATTTTAAGAGCTTCTATTGTATTATTGCCAAGGTCACCTAGCTTCATAGCAGCCTAGTTTTAATTAACAGCTTACGTCAGTTTCATTCAAGGTTACAAACCGCCATGTTTTTGACGTAACAGTTTCTCCCTGTTTCCAGGCTAACTTACATTCAGTCTCACAGTTCGCCCTTACTTATTAACCCTTAGTTAAACTGCAGAAATTACATCACCCATATCATTGGCTACATAGAACAGTTGATCTTCTGTAATTACACTGGCACCACTCCCCAACTCTTCCTCCGCTACTTGATGACTGCATTGGCGCCACCTCGTGCTCCCGCAGGGAGGTTGAGAAATTCATCAACTTCACCAACACATTCCACCCTGACCTTAAATTTACCTGGACCATCTCTGACACCTCCCTCCCCTTCCTGGACCTCTTCATCTCCATTAATGATGAATGACTTGACACTGACATTTTTTACAAACCCACCGACTCCCACAGCTACCTGAATTACACCTCTTCCCACCCTACCTCTTGCAAAAATGCCATCCCTTATTCTCAATTCCTCCGCCTCTGCCGTATCTGCTCCTAGGAGGACCAGTTTCACCACAGAACACACCAGATGGCCTCCTTCTTTAGAGACCACAACTCCCCTTCCCACGTAGTTAAAGATGCCCTCCGACGCATCTCGTCCATGTCCCGCGCCTCCGCCCTCAGACCCTACCCCTCCAACCGTAACAAGGACAGAACGCCCCTGGTGCTCATCTTCCACCCTACAAACCTTCGCATAAATCAAATCATCCGCCGACATTTCCGCCACCGCCAAAAAGACCCCACCACCAGGAATATATTTCCCTCCCCACCCCTTTCCACCTTCTGCAAAGACCGTTCCCTCTGTGATTACCTGGTCAGGTCCACGCGCCCCTACAACCCACCTTCCCATCCTGGCACTTTCCCCTGCCACCGCAGGAACTGTAAAACCTGCGCCCACACCACATCTCTCACCTCTATCCAAGGCCCTAAAGGAGCCTTCCACATCCAAAGTTTTACCTGCACATCCACCAATATCATTTATTGTATCCGTTGCTCCTGATGCGGTCTCCTCTACATTGGGGAGACTGGGCACCTCCTAGCAGAGCGCTTTAAGGAACATCTCTGGGACACCCGCACTAATCAACCACACCACCCCATGGCCCAACATTTCAACTCCCCCTCCCACTCTGCCAAGGACATGGAGGTCCTGGGCCTCCTTCACCGCCGCTCCCTCACCACCAGACGCCAGGAGGAAGAATGTCTCATCTTCCACCTCGGAACACATCAATCCCAGGGCATCAATGTGGAGTTCATCAGTTTCCTCATTTCCCCTTTCCCCATTTCACCCTAGTTCCAAACTTCCAGCTCAGCACTGTCCCCATGACTTGTCCGGACTTGTCCTACCTGCCTGTCTCCTTTTCCACCTATCCACTCCACCCTCTCCTCCCTGACCTATCACCTTCATTTCCTCCCCCACTCACCCATTGTACTCTATGCTACTTTCTCCCCACCCCCACCCTCCTCTAGCTTATCTCTCCACGCTTCAGGCTCACTGCCTTGATTCCTGATGAAGGGCTCTTGCCCGAAACGTCGATTTTGCTGCTCCTTGGACGCTGCCTGAACCGCTGTGCTCTTGCAGCACCATTAATCCAGTCAGCAGTCTATGTCAATCCCTCCACTCCAAACAAATATGGCATGTGCTGTAATTTATTCATCAGTACTTTGGAATAAGTCCCAAGTTCTCAGTTTGGTTTTGGGATTTTGTCACAGTCACTTGGAGAAAAAGAATGAGAGTTGTTTATAGGAGTAGATGTTGATACTGGCCCAAGTAATGCATCAATTTAAAAAACAAAGCACTTCGCCAGAATTTCCTTTATATTGTTTTTGGTTTTTTGGAAAAGGAAGATTTGAATTTATATAGGAATTTTTACAGTAACTGGAGGTCTCAACATGCTTTGCTGTCAGTTAAGTTCTTTTGAAATACAGTTGCTGTTGTAACATACATTCATCAGAAATCTGACAATAAGCAGAAGAGCTTGAAGAATTTCCTGCAGAAATTATATCCAACATAAATCATAATTTCTGGGATGTTTTGTATACATTTACGAAAGTGCCGTGCTATAAATTGACCCCATCCACTGACCTGATCTATTCCATAGCTTAAGTAAATGAGTGAACAGTTAATATTTCTTCTCTTGAGATGGTTGAGGGTCTTTGGAAGTCCTTGTACAAAGAGCTGTTGGTGCAGAGTCCTTGTGTGTATTTAAGGCTGAAATAGATTCTTGATCAGAAGGGAAAGCAAGAGTTAGCGAGGTTGGATATGAGGAATGTCAGATCAGTCATGATTCTATTGAATAGTGAAGCAGGCTTGAGAGGTCAAATGACTTACTGGTGTTCCTATTTCTTATGGGCCCTGATCAAATTAATTACACTTATAGACTTTTAGAATCGTAAAAGTTAAGACTTTTTTTAAACTCTAAAAACACTAATGGGCATTTTTAAAGTGCTTAAGTAAATGCTTAATTAGCTCTAAATTTCTGCTGGATTGCACTGACTAGCAGAGTTGATGTGAGGCAGTATGCAAGTTTGAGCAGAAATACAAAGCAAACACTTTTAAAAGCTAAACACTTTTGAGCAGAAGTTTTAGTCAGATAGCCAGTTGCTCTCAAAACTGTAGGCCAAATTTCTGTCACGATGCCCTCATAAATATCTTTACTGCTCAAACAGAAACATTAGATTAAAAAAAACAAAGAACAGTGGATTGCTCGGCAAACTCAGCATCTGTGAAGAGAAAGCAGAGTTAATGTTTCAGGTCACTGGACCTGAAATATTAAATCTGCTCTCTTTATTGGTGCTGCCAGATTTGCTGAGTTTTTGCAGACATTAGAAAGTTTAAAGCTAATGTTTGGAAGAAGAACTAGAGCAGCTGCTGCTAGTTTGATTTGACTGGAAGTGCAATATAAAAATCGATCCATTTACAGATCGAAATAGTAGTCCTTGGAGGGGAGGGAAGGGGCCTGAGTTATTTATTGTCCTGTGATCTTTGGAACAATGTACAGGACAATTTTACACAGACATAAGCCATTGTGTTAGACATCTCCAAAGCCTGATGAATTGTTCACTGTACTTTTATCCAAGAAAGTCCACATGCTAACTATAAATATGTTGTAGACATAATATGATCCTGCTTCTCAGGATTGTTGAGTTCCTGTTCAGTGAATGTGGGGTTGACCTTTCCTGTGTCAGCTGGTCCTTCCAGCTCATCCTTGGTAATCGTATTCTGTGGGTAGAGAGGAAGAGTGTTGAAATGAACAACATCAAGAGTCATTCCAGCACACACACTTTCAGTTCAAGTCTTTCAGAAGCAAATGTGCCATCTAGTTTTGTGTATAGGAATCTGACCCGTGAATATATGTAGCCAGTAACATCCTTACATTCTTCTGTCAACTGACTAACTGTGATTTTTTCAGTGAAGTTCTGGTGAAACATCTATATAAGGAAATATATATTTTCAGTTCAGGGCTTTTGTAGTGCAATGATATTGTCCCTTCATCTGGGTCTGGGTTCAAGTCTCAATGGAGCAGAATGAATGTAATGGAGCTGCAGTAGCACCATGTACCCAGCTGCTGAGAACACAAATGAATGATGTCTGGTGCTGCCACCCAAAGTGTTACTGCAGATTGTTCTGCAAACTGAAATATTGTATGTTATTTTTAAACAATCTGTCTCAGACATGCTGTGACACAAACTGGATCAGGTGAGACTTGAACCCAGACCCAGATGAAGGGACAATACCATTGCCTCATTCCCAGCCCTTCACCTGAATGCCATTTCTCACCATGCTTTGTTATAACTGGCGGAAAAGCAGGAGCACAGTTATGTGACACAAAACATGGAAGAATCTCTAATTTAGAACATAGAACAGTACAGGCCCTTTGGCCCTCGATGTTGTGCCGACCTTTTATCCTACTCTAAGATCAAACTAACCTACATACCTTTCACTTTACAGTCATCCATATGCCTATCCAAGTGTCACTTAATGTCCCTAAAGTACCTGACTCAATCACCACTGCTGGCGGTGCATTCCATGCACCCACCACTCTATGTGTAAAGAATCTACCTCTGACATCTCCCCTAACCCTTCCACCAATCATCTTAAAATTATGCCCCCTCATGATAGCCATTTCTGCCCTGGGAAAAAGTCTCTGGCCATCCACTCTATCTATACCTCTCATCAATATGTACACCTCTATCAAGTCACCTCTCATCCTTCTTGCTCCAATGAGAAAAATCCAAGCTCCCTCAACCTTTTTTCATAAGACATGCCCCCTAGTCCAGGCAGCATCCTGATAAATCTCCTCTGTACCCTCTCTAAAGCTTCTACATCCTTCCTATAATGAGGAGAACAGAACTGAACACAATATTCCAAGTGTGGTCTCACCAGGACTCTTTAGAACTGCAGCATAACCTGGCAGCTTTTAAAGTCAATCCCCCACTAATGAAAGCCAACATACTGTACACCTTCTTAACAACCCTATCAACTTGGGTGGCATCTTTGAGGGATCTATGCATGTGGGCCCCAAGATCCCTCTGTTCCTCCACACTGCCAAGAATCCTGCTTTTAACCCTGTAATCTGCATTCAAGTATGACCTTCCAAAGTGAATCACTTCACATTTCTCCAGGTTGAACTCCACCTGCCACTTCTCAGCCCAGCTCTACATCATGCCAATGTCCCTTTGCAACTTACAACAGCCCTCCACACTATCCACAACTCCACCAATCTTTGTGTCATTGGCTAACTTACTATTCCATCCTTCCACTTCCTCATCCAAGTCTTTTGTAAAAATCACAAAACGCAGAATTCCCAGAACAGATCTTTATGGAACTCCAGTGGTCACCAAGCTCCAGGCTGAATACTTTCCATCTACTACCACCCTCTGTCTTCTACAGACCAGCCAATTCTGTAACCAAACAGCCAAATTTCCCCATATGCCATGCCTCCTTACTTTTCGAATGAACCTATGATGGGGAATCTTTTCAAACTCCTTGCTAGAATACATACACATCACACCCACTGCTCTCCCTTCATCAGTGCATTTTATTACATCTTCAAAGAATTCAGTAAGGCTTGTGAGACATGACCTGCCCCTCACAAAGCCATGCTGACTCTCTTTAATTAAACTATCGTTATCCAAATAATCATAAATCCTGTCTCTCAGAAACCTCTTCAATAATTTGCCCTCCACCGACACAAGACTGGTCTGTAATTCCCAGGGTTATCCCTATTCCCGTTCTTAAACAAGAGAATAACAATAAACTCAAATTTGCACAACAGTTGAAAGATTGAAGTGACTGGGCTTTTATACACTTGAGTTTAGAAGGATGAGAGAGGATCTGACTGAGATGTATAACATTATTAAAGGATTGGATACTCTGGAGCTAGGAAGCATGTTTCTGCTGTTGGGTTAGTCCAGAACCGGAGGACACAGTTTAAAAATAGGGGGTAGGCCATTTAGAACAGAGTTGAGGAGAAACTTCTTCACCCAGAGAGTGGTGGGTGTGTGGAATGCTCTGCCCCAGAAGGCAGTGGAGGCCAAGACTCTGGATACTTTCAAGAAAGAGTTGGATAGAGCTCTTAAGGATAGTGGAATCAAGGGTTATGGGGATAAGGCAGGAACAGAATTCCGATTGTGGATGATCAGCCATGATCATAATGAATGGTGGTGCTGGCTTGAAGGGCCGAATGGCCTACTCTTGCACCTATTGTCTATTGTATATCCTGTCTGGCATAGGGGACTTAACAATCCTCATAGTTTTCAAAATTTCTAGCACACCCTCCTTCTTAACATCAACCTGTTTGAGTGTATCAGCCTGTTTCACGCTGTCCTCAGAAACGTCAAGGACCCTCTCAGTAGGGAATAGTAAGGCAAAGCAATTCATTAAGGACCACCTCTACCTACTCCAACTCCAGGTACAGGTTCCTCCACTATTCCTGATTGCTCTACCCTCACTATGGCCATCCTCTTGTTCCTCACATAACTGTAGAATGCGTTAGGATTTTCCTTAATCCTACCCACCATGCCCCTTCTAGCTCTCCTAAGTCCATTCTTCAGTTCCTTCCTGGCTACCTTGTAACCCACTAGAGCCCTATCTGATCCTTGCTTTTTCAACCTTAAGTAAGCTTCCTTCTTCCTCTTGACTGGATGTTCCACATCTCTTGTCATTCAAGGTTCCTTCACCTGACCATCCCTTCCTTGCCTCAGTGGGACAAACCTGTCCAGAACTTGCACAAAGTGCTCCCTAAACAACCTCCACGTTTCTGTCGTGCAAATCCTTGAGAATACTGTTCCCAATTTATGCTCCATAGTTCCTGCCATTGTAATTCCCCCTCTCCCAATTAAATATTTACCCATGCCATCTGCTCCGACCCCTCTCCATGATTGTAGCAAAGGTCAGGGACTGTGATCACTATCACCGAAATGCTGCGCCACTGAGAGATCTGACACCTGACCTAATTTGTTACCAAGCACCAAATCCGATATGGCCACCCCTCTAGTTGGCCTATCTACATATTGAGTCAGAAATCCTTTCTGAACACACCTGACAAAATTTGCTCCATCCAAACTATTGGCACTAAGGAGGTTCCAATCAATATTAGGGAAGTTGAAGTCACCCATGACAACAACCCTGTTAATTCTGCACTTTTCCAAAATCTGTCTCCCAATCTGCTCCTCCGTGTCTCTGTTGCTATTTGGCAGTCTATAGAAAACTCCCAACAAAGTGACTGCTCCTTTTCAGTTTCTGACTTCCACTCATAATGACTCAGCAGACAAGCCATCCTCAGCAACCTTCCCTTTCTGCAGCTGTGATACTAACCCTGATTAGTAATGCCACTCCCCCACCTCTTTTACCGCCCTCCCTGTTCTCTTTGAAATATCTAAACCCTGGAACATGCAACAACCAATCCTGCCCTTGTGATCTCCAAGTTTCCGTAATGGCCACAACATCGTACCTCCAAGTGCTGAACCATGCTCTATTTTCATTACCCTTATTCCTGACACTTCTTGTGTTAAAATAGACACTTTAAACAAACATATTTGATTTAAAACATCCATGAAAGTACAAAACACAATTTAAACTATCACTTTCATCAAGTACCTTTGAGTGAACACTTCTGTTGGCAAGGTAAGAGTGGCATAGCATATCCCTGTATGTGAACAAGAGCTTCACATCCACTGTGTTCTTCTTCCCTCCTGTGGGAATCAGTAGCGGGTTTAGTGCACATCAACCACATGATAAGAACAACAGCTCTGAACGTAATTGAAGAAATGCTATGTTATTTCAGAACTAATTCTTCTCAGAGCAAACTGCTGATCACAGTGGGGTTCAAACGGGGCTTACAGCCACGTAGATCTCAAAATGACTGATCTTGGGGGCTTAACAAATTCAGGTATGGTTAGGACCTGGATGGGAGACTTCCTGGGAATATCAGGTGCCATAAGCTTTAGAAGGCTCTTGATGTCCCTATCTCGGGCCCTGGAAGCCTGGGTTCAAGGCCCATCAGCTCCAGAGATCAAAACCTTGTGGGCCTGAAATAAACCTTTGCTGTTGATGTCAGTAGCCACTAAATGTGGGGTTGTGTTCAGTGGAGAGGTGTATTTCAGATCTGCGAGCCCCCACAAGTCACGTGTGGATCCTGTAACTCATAAAATTATGAGTCTGCTGAAAAGTGTAGATCTCAAGCTCACTCAGCTGTGGAAAAGCCTGATTAGGTCCCATGTGGATTATAGTGAGCAAATCTGGACACCACACATTAGGAAAGATATACTGACTATGGAGAGACTAGAATTTAGGTTTGAAAGAATGATAACCTGGATTTCAGGGATTGTTAGGAGGAGAGATTATATAAAACTTTTATTTTCTCTGGGAGTTAGAAGGCTGCGGGGTGATCTAAATTAGTCTTCAAGACATATTAACAGGAAAAGATAGGATGTCTAAAGATAAATTATTTCCACTGGTTAGGGATTCCAGAACTAGGGGTTATAGTATATCCAGAGCATTTAGATGAGATGTCAGGAGACATTCTAATGCATGAAGGTTGGTAGGTGTTTGGACTGTCTTTCACAAGTGGCAGTTGATGGGAATTCAGTTATTAGTTTTAATTCTGAGGTTTATAAACTAATCTTAAGCACAGATTTTATGGGATATGAGCCAAAAGCAAGTATATGGAATTTAGTCACAGATCTTCCATGATCTTATTGAGTGATGAAACCCAGTTTGGGGCCTGAATGTCCTATTCCCATTACTATGGTAATTTCCTTTAGGATCTGCCATAAAGTGTAGATCCCTATACTCATTCCTGTAGGGATCTGGTGCAAAGTGCCAACCCTAAACATAGGAATCTGTGGTAAGGTATTAATCACAAACTCACTCCTGTGAGGATCTAATGAAAAGTGGTATCCCAAGCTCATCTCAATCTTGATCTGCTACAAAGTGCAAATTCCAAAACTCATTGCTCCAGGACCTGATGCAATGTGTGTGTACCCAAACCCATTCTGACAAGGATCTTATGGATTTGGTGCAAGGTGCGGATCCCTGATCTGGTTCCTGTGGGAATTTACTGCAAAGTGTGGACTCGCAAACTCATTATCATAGGGAAGTGCTGCAAAGTGTGGTTCCTAACTCATTCCCATTGGGATCTGCTGCAAAGTTTGATTCCCCTAACTCACTGCTGTAAGTCTGGATCCCCAAATTGTATCTCTGTAGTGATATGCTGCAGATAATGGATCCCAAACTCATTACCATCATGAACCTTCTGTAAAGTGTGAACTCCCAAAATACATTGCCATAGGGATATGCTGCAAAGTTTCTCTCCCTAACTCATTCCTATAGGGATCTGCTGCAGAATGTGGATTCCAACAACTCATTCCTATTCATAATGGACGGCAGCTATATTTGGACAGAGTTGTGTAAGAGAATCTTGGCTCTATCTGATTTTTTTTATTGCACAGAAATTGATATCAATACTTCTTTAGGCCTCTTCAAAACGATGTTATCACCTGCCTTGCCTAATAAACCTTGATAACGTAAGAGAAAGCACTAACCTGTCAGCAAACTGATTATGAGACCAATGACCAATACAGTTATAGTTCCAATTGGGCTCAAGTAAAGATACGAGATTGAATACAAAGTGTCTGCAATTACTGGTCTGAAATTGAAGAAGAGAACATATTTTAAGATTGATGTTGACATACAATAAAGACCATGTTGTGTTACGCTGTGAAATAGACTGAATAGATGCATTGGTAAAGAGAAACTCGGTAAGAATGAGGAGAATAATCTGTCAATTTACTGTTGCTTGAAATCCTGAAATTGAGTTTAAATCCCAGCCAGCCTGGTGAGATAGAAACCTAACTTGCTGCAGTCTGCATGTTGGCTAAGTATGGATATTTTCACCTGATAGCACTGTTCATGACTAAATTGATAGCCACAGAAGGAATAGTGTTTCATAGGAATTGAAAATGTCACCGGTAAAATTAAATCTTCTGTTCTGAAGGTGGAGTTTTTGATACTACAAATTTAGATATAATAATTCACCTTCAGACTCCACAGATCCTGCCCACTATCTATAAGGGACAGGTCAGGAATGTGTTGGAATACCCTTACTTGACTGAATGAGTGCAGGTCCAAAAACATTCACATATCGAAGCACAATCCAAGAAAAAGCAGTTTGCTTGATTTGCAACCCATCCACCAATTTCAGTGTTCACTTCCTTGCTAGCAACACAGTGGCTATTATACCATTTGTGTATTTCAGCAACTTGCCAAGGCTCCTTGCTAAAGTTGTGATCTCTTCCATCTATAAAGACAATGGCAGCAGATGCATGGGAACACCATCACCTGCAGGTTCCCATTGAAACCACACTCCATCCAACTATGCTGCTGTTCTTTCAGTTTCTCTGGGACAAAATCATGGAACTTCCTTCCTTCACATCAGTGTGGGTGTTCTTCCATCATGGTATCACATCAAGTTATATTTATATAAGTATTGGGCGAATTGTAGGGAAGAAATTTCAGATCTTTAAGCCTAAGTAATTAATGCCACAACCACCAATCGCGGATTGATTTTAAATCAGGAAAGCTCAAAAGGCCAAAACTGGTGCAGTGTAGATACCTCCGAGGATTGCAAGGCTGGAGATGATTGCACAGTTAGGGAAGTGTGAGGCCACAGCAAGGTTTATAAACAAGGAAGAGAGTGGACTGGGAGCCAGTGCAGGTCAGTGAACAGAGGGATGATAAGTAAATTGGAAATGATGTCAGTTGAGAAACACGCAGCAGGGTTTTGGATGACTTCAGGTTAATGGAGAGTAAAATGTGGGTGACTTGTTAGAATTCTATTGGAATAAAGGAGTCTAGTGTGATTTAGCAGCACACGAGAGAACTGTGGTTTTGCTTGAGGTTAAGAATTAACAATATGTTGATGTTGTGATGGTGTTGATATGTGATCAAAAGCACATCTTGGGATGCTAACCAAGGGCAGCACTTGGACCACAACAGTTTGTATATATGACTCACCACCAACTTATCAATGATATGGATATGGGTAATAAATGCTGACCTAACCAGCAATGCTCCCGTTCCATACACGAATAAATAAAAGTTTGAGAGATTGTTCTGATATTGACACGATAACACTCAACTCTGTAATGTTGCTACTTTGCAGAAGGGAAGTGAGAGAGATTAGGACCCCAAACCAGGCAATCAGCATCACCCAGAGGACCCTGAGACAGGTAGTCAGCATTATCAAGAAGAATGAGTCAAGTGAAGATCCTGAGACAAGCAATCAACAAGAGCTGGTGAGCTGAGAACCCAGAAGCAGATAGACTCGTGGTGAACCTGTGTGGCTATTGGGTTAAAGGGAACAGAGAAGTTCCAGAAGCAGATAGACTCCTGCTGCTGGTCTATCTAGAGTGTGATGTTTCAGGAGACCAAGTAGGTCACTGGTGAGTATTTCTGTCTTGTCTGTCTGACTGATCTTAACTCAAC
Source organism: Hemiscyllium ocellatum (assembly GCF_020745735.1). Lineage (NCBI taxonomy): Eukaryota > Metazoa > Chordata > Chondrichthyes > Orectolobiformes > Hemiscylliidae > Hemiscyllium > Hemiscyllium ocellatum. The sequence continues at coordinate 49,081,532 of NC_083426.1, forward strand.
ATCCATGAATACAGTTTAGAAACATTACAGAGTAATTTGTAATTTAGAACTTCAAAAAAAAATTTAATAGAGTTGAGGAGTTCTGCTTGTTTAACATAATCAAGAATAACATTTCGGTTGTCTAATTAAGTCAGAGTAAAGGTAAGTTAAAAGCATAGGTCCATAGACTAGGAGAAAGTGAGGATTGCAGATGCTGGAGATCAGAGTCAAATGAGTGCTGGAAAAACACAGCAGGTCAGGTAGCATCTGAGGAGCAGAAGAGTCAATGTTTTGGGCATAAGCTCTTCATTAGTCCATAGACTGTTTAGTTATGATGTGTCTTGGGAGCTCAGGCCCTTGACTTGCTCTTCGTGCACTATGAGAAATCATAGACTCTTCTGGTGGTCTGGATGACTGAGAGTGTAGGAGGTCTGGAGAACTTGATTAGGTAGCTGGGTGATCACAATTTATCCATGAGGCTGAGAGCTTTGTTGATTGCATGTTTCTGACGTATTTCCTGTACATGAAAAGCAGGATAAATCCAACCTGGCCAAATGCCACATCACCGGTCTACTCTCAATCATCAGTTACGTGATGGAAATTGCCATCAATCGTGCCATGAAGCAGCACTTGCTTTGCAGTGCATTTGTTTAGGAATTACCTGCTCGCTCATGTTCAGTTTGGGTTCCATCAGGCACTCAGCTCCTAACCTCTTTACAAACATGGACAAAAAAGCTGAACAACTAAAGGTGAGGTGGACATGACTGCCTTTGACTCCAGGGCTGCACTTCACTGAGTGTGGTATCACGGAGCTCTAGCAAAACTAGATGGGAATTGTGAGAAATCTGTCTGCTGGTTGCTGTCATTTCTGTCATGAAGGAAGAGGGCTGTGGTTGTTGGAAGTCAGCCATTTCAGTTCCAGAACATTCTTGCAGGAGTTTTGTAGGATATTGGAAGATCTTCTCTACTCTTCATCATCCTATTAAGCATGTTAAGATTGTGCAAAGGAGCTGAAATTGGGCTAGGACCTGAAGCCCCCTTCCTGCACTGAAGAATAATGCCGCAGCAGAATTGGTGCTTTGGCCAAGGATAGTGGCTACTAAACTGAGTGAGTAACACCATGTGGTGAAGCTGAGGCCCACCAGAGCTCCAAGCCTGTGTCAAATGTTGGTGATATTTTTCCTCCTTAATTATATACCATTCCTTGCCCTCCCCTCCACTCTTTGATAATGGGGCCAGTGGGAAACTTCTCTGTCAGTGGGAATCACTTACCAGTATTCCCAGTCTCTCCAGCACCCTGTCCCTTTTCCTGAATGTCTGAAATGGCTCCATTCATGAGAGCCTGTCTGTGATCTGAAAACAAAGCAATCCCCACCTGATATTTGAGAGATCATAGTGTTAGATCACACTGGTTAAGGTAGAAGGCTCTTACACAGGGACAGTGGTGAAAGGATCCAATAAATTGCCTAACAATTTTGCTCTATTTTGAACTGCTCAAAGAGCATGAGAAAGTAAGAAATTTTATTGACAATTCTCTATGAACCAGACGCCAAATGTATAGATAGGATTTGTTGAAATAACTTATCCAGTTGTTACTTTAAGAATAATTAAGAAACATGTAATCTTAATAAGGAGGAGAAGGGAGAATATGTAATGCAAGGAGAAAGAAAGATAAAATGATAAATGTAATTTAACAATAGGATTTCCACAGCAGAACCAGACTATTACACTCTAGGAACATGAATATCCATGAACACTTTGTTCAAGGCTACATTTCTTCTTGCTTTACCTGGAAGTCATCTCTGTAGTTTGGTTTATTGTTGTCCAGGGACTTCCTGTCACTGGCTGTGGAGTGTTAGTAGTGTTAAAGAAGCATCCTGCTGTATTGAGGACTAGTGGCCGGGTTTGGTCAGGTAGTGGTTGATAAACTTGTCCACCGATTCCTATCCACAGTGTCAATATGAAACTGACAGCAAGGCCAGATAGTGCACCCTGGAATCAAATAGACAGTTGTCAGGTTTAGTGAGAACGATTAACACCAGCATTGTAAAACAGCAACAAAGTCAATCTCCAGCTTCCACCTTGAGACCAGCACTCACCCATGCCCCTCGTGTTGCTTGTGATCTGAGGGTTTTACCCCCACACCCTCAAAATAAATTCCAAATTCCAAATCAACCCAAAGGAAGCCAAACATTTGCAAAATTCATTTCAACTTGAACCTGAAGTTGGAAAGATTCAATTAATTTTTGCCTAGACTTTTCCCTAATAATATGGATATTATGAATAGGAAACGTTCCTTCTAAACCTTGATCATATAATTAGACGCTGTTAGACACAGTCCATTTTGTACATCACTCTTACAGTGGAGTGGTGGAGGCTTTGATGGGTTTAATGAGCAGAAGAGGTATAGACTTAGGTGAAATAGGCCTAGTCAAGATGAGATTTAGGTCCTTGATAGTCCAAGTAGTGCTTTCAATCTGCCTCAGCACAGGTGACAGATTGCAGTTGCCTGCTGTGCCTTGGCACCACAGAGAGGGAGGCTCTGGCTGTGGATGAAATCCAGGACTGTGAGCTTTCCTTTGGTAAGGATAGTGATAAGGAAGCTGAGGAGAGGCTTCAATATCCGTATCATTTGCTGTGCCACTCAGACACCATCAAGCTTTTGGAGCCAAGGGCTGTCAAGAGCTGTCATCCTGAATTGCATCAAGCCAGCCTTTGGGCCCAAACATCCTTGTTACAGTCTCAATACAATATATAACAATTCAGGCATCAGTATCTACAATGTCTTTTACAATGGTCTCTCCCATCAGCCAGATTTCATTATCAAGTAGACCCTGAATCACTACCACCTACACACATGCCAATACTCTAAGTCAGTCATTGGGATGATGTCCTTTAAAAAAAAGGAAGTTCACACAGGTATACATGTGATCACAAGTACCACTTGACCTGGCTTATTCCCCACTCAAATATCATTGTCAACCACAGTTCAATGGAGAATACAGAGACATACCGGGAGCAACACCAGACATACTTAAAAATGAGCTGTCAACTTGGTGAAGCTAACAAACAGGACTACTTACATGTCAAACAGCATAAGCAGCAAATGATAGTCGGAGCTAAGTGATCCCAGAACCAATAGATCAGCTCTAAGCTGCCAGTACAATCATGTATGATGGCGGACAATTAAACAAGTTACTGAAGGAGGAGTCTCTACCAATTGTTAGTGATGAAAGAGCCCAGCACATCAGTGTAAACGATAAGGCTGAAGCTGTTGCAGCAATCTTCAGCCAGAGGTTCTGAGGGAATGATCCATCTTGGCCTTCTCCATTGGTCCTCAGCATCACAGATGCCAGGTTTCAGCCAATTTGATTCACTTCATTTGATATCAAGAAATTGTTGGAAGCACTAGATATTGCGAAGGCAATGGGCCCTGACAGCATTCCACAACAGTATTGAAAGTGTGTGCTGCAGAACTTGTCACACTCTTAGCCAATCGACCTGACAATGTGGAATATTTCCCAGGCAGGTCTTGTACAAAGAAGGCAAGACAAATTTAACCCGGTAAAAGCAATGACTGCAGATGCTGGAAGCCAGATTCTGGATTAGTGGTGCTGGAAGAGCACAGCAGTTCAGGCAGCATCCTAAGTGCAGCGAAATCGACGCTTCGGGCAAAAGCCCTTCAGGAATAAAGGCGGTGAGCCTGAAGCGTGGAGAGATAAGCTTGAGGAGGGTGGGGGCGGGGAGAAAGTAGCATAGAGTACAATGGGTGAGTGGGAAGGGGATGAAGGTGATAGGTCAGGGAGGAGAGGGTGGAGTGGATAGGTGGAAAAGGAGATAGGCAGGTAGGGCAAGTTCGGACAAGTCATGGGGACAGTGCTGAGCTGGAAGTTAGGAACTAGGATGAGGTGGGGGAAGGGGAAATAAGGAAACTGTTGAAGTCCACATTGATCCCCTGGGGTTGAAGTGTTCTGAGGCGGAAGATGAGGCGTTCTTCCTCCAGGCGTCTGGTGGTGAGGGAGCAGCGGTGAAGGAGGCCCAGAACCTCCATGTCCTTGGCAGAGTGGGAGGAGGAGTTGAAATGTTGGCCACAGGGCGGTGTGGTTATTTGATGTGGGCGTCCCGGAGATGTTCCCTAAAGCGCCCAGTCTACCCAATGTAGAGGAGATCGCATCGGGAGCAATGGATACAATAAATGATATTGGTGGATGTGCAGGTAAAACTTTGGATGTGGAAGGCTCCTTTAGGGTCTTGGATAGAGGTGAGGGAGGAGGTGTGGGCACAGGTTTTACAGTTCCTGCGGTGGCAGGGGAAAGTGCCAGAATGGGAGGGTGGGTTGTAGGGGGGCGTGGACCTGACCAGGTAATCACAGAGGGAATGGTCTTTGCGGAAGGCAGAAAGGGGTGGAGAGGGAAAGATATCCATGGTGGCGGGGTCTTTTTGGAGGTGGCAGAAATGTCGGCGGATGATTTGGTTTATGCGAAGGTTTGTAGGGTGGAAGGTGAGCACCAGGGGCGTTCTGTCCTTGTTACGGTTGGAGGGGTGGGGTCTGAGGGCGGAGGTGCGGGATGTGGACGAGATGCGTCAGAGGGCATCTTTAACCATGTGGGAAGTGAAATTGCGGTCTCTAAAGAAGGAGGCCATCTGGTGTGTTCTATGGTGGAACTGGTCCTCCTGGGAGCAGATAAGGCGGATGCGGAGGAATTGGAAATATGGGATGGCATTTTTGCAAGAGGTAGGGTGGGAAGAGGTGTAATCCAGGTACCTGTGGGAGTCGGTGGATTTGTAAAAAAATGTCAGTGTCAAGTCGGTCGTCATTAATGGAGATGGAGAGGTCCAGGAAGGGGAGGGAGGTGTCAGAGATGGTCCAGGTAAATTTAAGGTCAGGGTGGAATGTGTTGATGAAGTTGATGTATTGCTCAACCTCCTCGCGGGAGCACGAGGTGGCGCCAATGCAGTCATCAGTGTAGCGGAGGAAGAGGTGGGGAGTGGTGCCAGTGTAATTACGGAAGATCAACTGTTCTATGTAGCCAACAAAGAGACAGGCATAGCTGGGGCCCATACGTGTGCCCATGGCTACCCTTTTGGTCTGGAGGAAGTGGGAGGATTCGAAGGAAAAATTGTTAAAATTGTTAAGGGCGAGGACCAGTTCAGCCAAACAAATGAGTGTGTCGGTGGAAGGGTACTGTTGGGGACGTCTGGAGAGGAAAAAACAGAGGGCTTGGAGGCCCTGGTCATGGTGGATGGAGGTTTAGTGGGATTGGATATCCATGGTGAAGATGAGGTGTTGGAGGCTGGGGAAACGGAAGTCTTGGAGGAGGTGGAGGGCATGGGTGGTGTCTCAAACGTATGTGGGGAGTTCCTGGACTAGGGGGGATGGGACAGTGTCGAGGTAGGTAGAGATGAGTTCAGTGGGGCAGGAACATGCTGAGACAATGGGTCGGCCAGGGTGATCAGGCTTGTGGATCTTGGGAAGGAGGTAGAACCGGGCAATGCGGGGTTCCCGGATTATGAGGTTGGAAGCTGTGGGTGGGAGATCTCCTGAGGTTCTGTATGGTGTGGGAGATGATGGTTTGGTGATGGGAGGGTGGGGTCATGGTTGAGGGGGCAGTAAGAAGAGGTATCCTCGAGTTGGCGTTTGGCTTCTGCAGTGTAGAGGTCAGTGCACCAGACTACCGCTGCACCCCCTTTATCCGCTGGCTTGATGGTGAGGTTGGGATTGGAGCAGAGGGATTGGGGGGTTGCACGTTGTGAGGGTGAGAGGTTGGAGTGGGAGAAGGGAGTAGACAGGTTGAGGCGGTTAATGACTCAGCGACAGTTGGAAATGAAGAGGTTGAGGGCAGGTAATAGGCCAGCGCGGGGTGTTCAGGTGGGTGCAGTGTGTTGGAGGTGGGTGAAGGGGTCCTCGGAAGGTGGGCAGGAATCCTGATTGTGAAAGTAAGCTCGGAGGCGGAGGCGACAGAAGAATTGTTCGACGTCACGGCGTGTATTAAATTCATTGATGCATGGACGGAGGGGGATGAAGGTGAGTCCTTTGCTGAGGACTGATCGTTCGTCCTCAGTGAGGGGGAGGTCTGGAGGGATGGTGAAAACTCGGCAGGGCTGGGAGCTGGGATCTGGTGTGGGTGTGGAGCTGGGGGTGGAGCCAGTAACTGGAGTGGGTGTGATGGTGAGGGGAATGGGGGTGGAGTCATGAGCAGGGGTAGTGTTCCCCTCGGGGTTCTGGGGGGTGGGGAAGCCAACCAATTATCATCCCATCAGTCTACTCTTAACCATCAGTAAAGTGAAGGAAGGTAACATCAACAGCACTATCAAGTAGTACCTACTTAGCAATGACCTGCTCACTCATGCCCAGTTTTACATTCTGCCAGGGCCATTCAGCTCCTGGCCTCATTACTGCCCTGGTTCAAACATAAACAAAAGAGGTGAATTTCAGAGGTGAGATGAAAGTGACAGAATGGCTGCATTTGAGAAGACGTGACATCAGGAGCTCTAGCAAATCATGGGCCAAACTCCCCTCTGATCGGAGTCATACCTGGCACATAGAAAGTTGGTTGTAGTTGTCAGAGGTCAGTCATCTCAGCTCTAGGACATTTCTGCAGGAGCTCCTCATGGTTGCCCAACCATCTTCAGCTGCTTCATCAATGACCTTCTCTCCATCATAAGAAGTGGAGATGTTTGCTGATGACTGCACAATGTTCACCACGATTTGCAACTTCTCAGATACTGAAGTAGTCCATGTTCAGGTGCAATAAGATTTGGACAATATCCAGACTTGGGCTGACAAGTGGCAAGTAACATTATCGTCACACAGATACCAGGCCATGATTATTTCCAATACGAAACAATCTAACCATTACCTCTTGATTTTCAATGGTGTTACCATCAATGAATCCCCCACTACCAACGTCTTGGCAGTTATCATTGACTAGAAACTGAACTGGACTCATCACATAAATACAATAGCTACAAGAGCAGTTCAGATGCTAGAAACTACAATTAGTAACACAGTTCCTGACTCCCTAAAGTCTGTCCACTATCTACAGGGCACAAGTCAGGAGTATGATGGAATTGCCTGGATGGGTTCAGCTCCAGCAACATGAAAGAAGTTTGAAACCATCCTGGACATGGTAGCCCACTTGAATGCCGTCATATCCATAAGCATTCATTCCCCTCACCAGTTAAGCTCAGTAGCAGCTATGTGTACTACCTATAAGATGCAGCGAAGAAATTCACCAAAGATGCTTAGATAGCATCTTCCAAACCCATGACCACTTCCATCTAGATGGACAAGGGCAACAGATGCATGGGAACACCACCACCTGCAAGTTTCTCTCCAAGCTGCTTACCATCCTGACTTGGAAATATGTTGCTGTGCCTTTATTATCGCTGGATCAAAATCCTGGAATTCTGTCCCTCAGGAAAAGATTGTAGTGGCTCAAGGAAGCAGCTCATCACCACCTTCTCAAGGGCAGCTAGGAATGGGCAATACAAATACCAGCCTGCCGGCAATGTCTATGTCCCATGTGTGACTAAAGAAAAAACGTACACTTTTTATACTACCTTCTGCACTACAACCACTGAACACCAGTTATCTTTTTTTTATCTGAAACATGTCTTGTTTCTAAAGTGGAAATAGAAATTGACTTTTTGCATCTCCTCTTCGAAGATTTCCATTGCAGCACTAGAAAACTTTTCTGCATGCTCTGTTTGCCTTTGCTTTGATTCTTGCACAATCAAAATGATCTCGTCACCTCCAGCAGTTACAGTGTTGCTTCTGTTTAAGAGATGCACGTTGGATTTAAGCAATGCAGGTGGGATTTAAATAGTGTGAATTAGATTTAAGCAGTTTGGATGGGTATATGAATTGGAATAGGAATATGAATAGAGTGATATAGGCAAAATGCTGGTAAATGGGACTCAGTCAGATTGGGATGTCAGGTTGGTGTGGAGAAGTTGGACCGAAGGATCTCTTTCTGTGTTCTATGACTCTTTGATTCAGTGCAGGTTAGATTTAAGTAATACAAGTTAGACTTAATGGGAATTGGGGGCCCTCTTGTAGTACACTGCTAGTGTCCCTGCCCCTGGTCTAAAAGACCTAGGTTCAAGTCCTACCTGCTCTAGAGGTGTGCAGTAACCTCGGAACATGTTTATTAGAAAAATAGGTTTGAAGAAAATGAATGAGAACAGGTTAGATTTAAACAGTGTAGATTACATTTGATGAGAGCAAGATGGATTTAAGCAAAGTAGGCTAGATTTAGCTAGAGCAAGTTAAATTTAAATCATGCAGGTTAGTTTTAGGTAAGTGTTAACAATATTGCGCACTCTGCTAATGCATGCATTGTAGTTAGTCCTGGCAACCTGGAGCTGTCGTTGCATTGAGCAAGCAGCACAGAGTTGGCTGTCTGCATTCTCTTTGACCGATGCGGGGTAATTTCACATGATTCTCAAGCTGCTTTTGGGGTTATCTAACTTAACCCTGAGTTAGTGAATCCTAAAGATGTTAACCCATAAAACAAACTATCTAATCACTTTATTACTTGAGTGTTACGCCTGTAACTGCCTACCAGCATCTAGTCAAGTGCATAAACCAAATCCTCCGCCGACATTTCAGCCACCTCCAAAAAGACCCCACCACCAGGGATATATTTCCCTCCACACCCCTTTCCGCCTTCCGCAAAGAACGTTCCCTCCGTGACTACCTGGTCAGGTCCACGACCCCCCCACAGTTCCCCCCCTCCACCCCCCACCCCCCCTCCCATCCCATCCTGGCACCTTCCCCTGCCACTGCAGGAACTGTAAAACCTGTGCCCACACCTCCTCCCTCACCTCCATCCACGGCCCTAAAGGAGCCTTCCACATCCATCAAAGTTTTCCCTGCACATCCACTAATATCATTTATTGCACCTGCTGCTCCCGATGCGGTCTCCTCTACATTGGGGAGACTGGACGCCTCCTAGCAGAGCGCTTTAGGGAACATCTCTGGGGCACCCGCACCAATCAACCACACCACCCTGTGGCCCAATATTTCAACTCCCCCTCCCACTCTGCCAAGGACATGGAGGTCCTGGGCCTCCTTCACCGCCGCTCCCTCACCACCAGACGCCTGGAGGAAGAACACCTCATCTTCCGCCTCGGAACTCTTCAATCCAGGGCATCAATGTGGACTTCAACAGTTTCCTCATTTCCCCTTCCCCCACCTCACCCTAGTTCCAAACTTCCAGCTCAGCACTGTCCCCATGACTTGTCCTATCTGCCTATCTTCTTTTCCACCTATCCACTCCACCCTCCTCCCTGACCTATCACCTTCATCCCCTCCCCCAGTTACTTATTGTACTCCATGTTACTTTCTCCCCACCCCCACCCTCCTCTAGCTTATCTCTCCACGCTTCAGGCTCTCTGCCTTGATTCCTGATGAAGGGCTTTTGCCCGAAACGTCAGTTTTGCTGCTCCTCAGATGCTGCCTGAAGTACTATGCTCCTCCAGCACCACTAATCCAAAATCTGGTTTCCAGTATCTGCAGTCATTGTTTTTATCTAGTCAAGTTCAAACTATGATAATTGGCTTTGAAATCCGAAAGTGCCTGTTTTAAGTGTTGTATAAAGTAATTGCTTTGAAAGGTTTAATATTGGACATTGCATCATATTCAAGCCAGTCTAAAGGTTCTTACAAGTTTGGATCGGCATAAGATTGAACATCTTAGGATCTTGTGAAGTATAGGTGCAGAGGTCTCCTCATAATTGAGTCACAAATGTATGTTTCACTTTGAGTATTGCTCAGAAAAGACATTTTGTTGAAGTTTCCTCTCTTGCACCCAGCAAGTCAATTTACAAGAAATACTAATGTCGTGGGAAGACCATTTAAACTATATGAGAGGAGAGTGCTGATTTGTTGGCATTAGGAGTCTGATTAGTAGAGGAGCTGCCATGAGAATGCATCAATTAATAATTGCTGACAGTTAACCATCAAGCTTTATTTAAATTTAAGAAGTTTGACACTGACTAGTCACGGCATTGACCTGAGAACTGAACCAGGGAATGATTTTGACTTATTTTGTTACATACGTTTTGTCTGCAAAGAACAGCGCTTTAAGCAGTATTAAATGTGGCTTCCAGTGTCGACCTTAATTGCAGCCCAATAGACAAACCTTAACTAATATCACTTTGTTCAAGATACAAGAGCCACCTCTTGTTCAGTCACTAATGGTTGTGCTTCTATCATTGTAAACTAAATAGACCCTTCAAAATATTTCAGGCAAGAGGAATGGGCAGCCTTCTATAGATAAATACCCCTAAAAGCAGGTGCCATATTAGCATGGGGATGTGATAATCCCTACAAGGCCCATGAGTAATCACTAATTGATCTCTTTGTGTATTTGAAAAAAAGGATGTTTTAATGCTGATGGTCAGTAGGATTAAAAAAAAGCAAAAAAAATAGTCACAGTGATTTTGGTGGCGGGGAAAGTTGCTAATCATGTGTGTTTGCACTTCTGGGTAGAAAGAGGGAGGAGAAAAGAAATAAAGCAGACACACCCATCAGAGGGCTCTTGTGATACAGTCCTGATGTCCCTACTTCTGAGCCAGGACATCCAGGTTCAAACCCCACCTACTCCTAAGATGTGTAAAAAAAATCTTGTGAGTAGGTTGATTTATTTTTTTTAAAAAGTAGACCCAGTTCTTTATTTCCCCATCCAACTTCCTTTTGATGTAGTCTCATCCTGCTCTCTCTAACTAACCCTCCCCTCACTTTTAATGGGTTGCGTTTCCCACAATAGGCTTGGCATGTAAATTTCTAATTGGCTGCATGGGTGTTTATTGGTGATCTTTAATAGTTTAAAAACAAACTATGATCTGGTGGTAGGAAAGTCATTTGTTTACGTCTGATAACATTTACGGAATATATAAAAGCAGGTTCAGGGATGGGTCTAACCAGCCTATATATGCTCTGATTAGTTTGGTGTTCACAATTTTGGTATTTAGCAAAAGATGATGTCCAGTTAAGCTTCCTGAGTTATTACAGGGAACACATGAAAACAGAGACAGAAGTAAACCATTTTGTCCTTCATGTTTGTTCCACTACCATGCACAGTAACTGAGCATTTCAGAGGCAGAGTTCATCCAGTCCGATCACTTTCTGCTCTTCTTTTTTCAATTTTTTTTCTCGTTTTGTTGGTTTTTCTGTACTTACCATCTGGAGGGAGCTTGTTTGTAGAGGTGGTGACAGCAGTGGCTGGGGCCTTGAGTGGTTGGCTGTGAGGCGGTTGGTGTGACCAGGCAGAACTCTGGTGGTCAGTGGCATTGCGGCTTCTTCTCAGTGAGGAACGCGGAAGCAGCCAGGGGGTGGAGGAGTACGAGAGCAGGCTGCCCGGTATGGCTGGTAACGAGGGTGGGAATAGGCAGCTCTGGGTGATCGGAGCAGGAGGGGACAGCCGAGAAGGCTGGCAGTGACAATGGGAGCAAGCAGCTCAGGGCCAGAGACAGTGGGAGCAGGCATCTCGGGGCAGTGACAGTGGGAGCAGGCAGCCCAGGGGCAGTGACAGTGGGAGCAGGCAGCCCAGAGGCAGTGACAGTGGGAGCAGGCAGCTCAGGGGCAGTGACAGTGGGAGCAGGCATCTCAGGCGCAGAGACAGTGGGAGCAGGCAGCCCAAGGGCAGGGGCAGTGACAATGGGAGCAGGCAGCTCAGGGGCAGTGATAATGGGAGCAGGCAGCTCAGGGGCAGTGACAGTGGGAGCAGGCAGCTCAGGGGCAGTGACAGTGGGAGTAGGCATCTCAGAGGCAGTGACAGTGGGAGCAGGCAGCTCAGGGACAGTGACAGAGGGAGTAGGCATCTCAGAGGCAGTGACAGTGGGAGCAGGCAGCTCAGGGGCAGTGACAATGGGAGCAGGCAGCTCAGGGGCAGTGACAGTGGGAGCAGGCAGCTCAGGGGCAGTGACAGTGGGAGCAGGCAGCTCAGGGGCAGTGACAGTGGGAGCAGGCAGCCCAGGGGTAGAGACAGTGGGAGTAGGCAGTCCATGGACAGCTATTGGCAAGAGCTGGAGCAGGCAGCTCACGGCAGCAATAGGAGTTGGAAGAGACTTCCTGTGACAGCAGACGTAGCTGGAACAGGCTGCAAGGTGGCGGGAACATGTAGCCCACGTGGTGGCAGTATGGGGGGGTGGTTTGGGGGTGTGGTGTGTGGGGTGATGTGGTAGGGGTGGCTGAGATTGAGTCTGAAGTCCAGAATGTCTAACTCTTGTGGGGAGTGCGAGCACAGCATTACCAGGCACTTTTGGGCTGTGGTGTTGTACTGTTAACTATGTTTCCTTGTTCTGCTTATTAGTAAGAAGGACTGTAACACCCAACGTCTTAACTTTGTTTTCCTTCATTCTCTGCTTTGCTCTGTATCTAAGATTCTATACCTAGGTACCTTTGCACCTAAGGTGGCATCGTAAGTGCCGACTTGTAAACGTTTCATTGTACTCAAGTGAATACATGTGACAATAAACCAAATTCAATTCAGTTCAATTCAATTCACTTCATTTGTTGAGATCATAGCTAATCTCTGACCAAATCTCATCAGCTTTGACCCATATCCTTTTAACAGCTGGTCTAATAAAACTCTCTCAGTGAATCCTGTCTTTAAAATTTACTCTTGAACCAATAAGAGTTGCCATTTGTGGAGAAGAAATCCAAGCTATTACACTTTACATTCTTCAGTGTTTTCTAATTTCATTTCTGAAAGTTTGAGCTCTAATGTTTAGGCTATCCCCCTTATTCCAACTCCCCAACGAGCAGGAACGGTTTCTTTCCACCTACCCTATTCACATTTTTTCATGAAAACTTCAATCAAGTACCCCTTAACCTATTAAATTCCAGAGAATATAATACCAGTTTGTGTGATCTCTTCTTACAGTTAACTCTTGGAGTTATTCTGGAAAAGTAAAGCTTCACTCCTCCTGAGGCTAATATATCCCTCCAAAAATTCTTCAGGTGCCGTCAATCCAAAGCTCTCTCAGGTGGAAACATGGCATATCTCTTGTATTCTTTAGCGTTCTTGATTTTCTGTACATTTTTGTCATTTTTAATGATTGATATACCCAGTCTACCAAATCTCTTTGGACCTCCACATATTCCAGATTTTCCCCCCAGTTTTGTCATCACCCTTTCATCAGTGTCTGATGTCTATCAGGTACTTACAATTGGAGTAGCACAAGGGAATATCATGCCAAGCAGGAACAAGCCAAGCAATGGACCACCAACAATCCCAAATATAGTGAGGGCAGCCTGGAAGACAGAGGAAAAAGTGGAGGGCTGTTACTTTTGTATAATGTCTGTCTGGAAAGGCCAAACACTGACATCAATGAAAATCACCAGATGTATTTTACATTCCTCTGCCTCTCAGTTTAAAATAGGTTTTAATCTTTTCACTGCTGATGTCACCAGAATAACTAGTTATCTTGAATCCTTAAGCTACATGTTGTAAAGTCCTGCTGCAGCTTTGGAATTGACATATTTTAGTGAAATTTCCTGTTCTCTATTAAACTTTCTTTCTCCTGGAGGAACTGTCTCTAATAGTCCAAAATATTAATTGACTGAAAACTCTGAATCAGAAAATGTTTCTTAACAGATATGCATTTCAGTGTAATGCTATAACAATTGGGGTTGAACCCAACACAAACTGGAAGGCAGATGGAATAAGCAGGGCTTTCAACACATTCTTCAGCTAGGAATAAAGGTGGGCACACAGTTTCTTATCACCGACCAGTGTGCCAATTTCCCAGCTCCTATCTGTGCCAGCGTCAATCTCTGGGCCCTTGTATGTGGCGAGGGACAGGTACGCTGCAGAGAAACAACTTCCAAACAGCAGACCAGGGATCAATATGCCAGGTAGACTTCGAGGCCTGGTCTGCTTGAAGTGCAGCAGCAGGTCTATCATCACAATGGTTGCCTGACTGCAGAGGCCACTGCATATTTTAAACATGAAATGTTTGCAGAGAGGATGCCACCATTTTGAAGTGCCTTCCCCTTCTCCCTTCCCATATTCTGTCCTGTTTTCAAGATAATTGGCTTCCTGTTAGCCCTCAAGCCTTGAGAGGCACTTATCAATGGGTGGCAAACCCACCTCTGGCATCTAAATCACAATGAGTAATTCTATCCCACACAGCAGACTTCTGATCCCCATTTGAACCTGATAGCAGGTTTCAGAAGTCCACAGGGAATATTCTGCCTAATAAAATCACAAGTAAATACAAGGTACTAAAATGTAGTCCAATGCAATTGTGAACTTCACATAATGGGGATAAATGATCAGGCTTTATTCTGTGACTAATATTATCTGTTGCTGTTTAGGTGAAATCATTTCCTAGACATTCTCATCCTGTCTGATGCTAAATGCAAAATAGATTATTTTACACTTGACATAAATCTGAAGTAGACCAATAAGTGTCAATTTATTAGAACCCACCTATGTATTTTGCAGGGTATGACATTTGACAATTTGTTCAAAGAATAAAATTGCACATAAGTCTTGTTAGGTGAAAGTTCCGCACTGAATTTTTATGTTCATAACTTTTACGGTTCATATTGTGTGCATGATGGGATGTTGGTGGTGACTACCCTCTCTGTTTGGTGATTATGTTAAAAACAAATATTAAAAGGCATTAGTTTTCCTTTATTTTATTTTAGAAAAATAAAAAGGTGATTTTTGCTAAGGGTAAAATATGTATCAACTGAAAAGCTTGGATGCAGTTTGCAGAAAAGATCTAGTTGGTGTCAGATGTTGAGAACAGTTTGTCCTGCAGAAAATTGTTATTTCAGAAGTGTCAGGAAATAGGGGCTACTTCAATACAAGGGTTTTAGTTGGAACATTTCAGACCAGAAGTGTTTAGTGACAAACATGAATTGAAGCTAAGGAAGTTTGAGCTCAGTGTGTGAACAATTAAAGAAGAGGTAATGAGACCTGTCCATGCCGACCAGATATCCCAACCCAATCTAGTCCCACCTGCCAGCACCCGGCCATATCCTTCCAAACCCTTCCTATTCATATACCCATCCAAATGCCTCTTAAATGTTGCAATTGTACCAGCCTCCACCACTTCCTCTGGCAGCTCATTCCATACACATACCACCCTCTGCGTGAAAACGTTGCCCCTTAGGTCTCTTTTATATATTTCCCCTCTCACCCTAAACCTATGCCCTCTAGTTCTGGACTCCCCCCCCCAACCCAGGGAAAAGATTTGCCTATTTATCCTATCCATGCCCCACATGATTTTGTAAACCTCTATAAGGTCACCCGTCAGCCTCCGACACTCCAGGGAAAACAGCCCCAGCCTGTTCAGCCTCTCCCTATAGCTCAAATCCTCCAACCCTGGCAACATCCTTGTAAATCGTTTCTGAACTCTTTCAAGTTTCACAACACCTTTCCGATGGGAAGGAGACCAGAATTGCACGCAATATTCCAACAATGGCCTAACCAATGTCCTGTACAGCTGCAACATGACCTCCAAACACCTGTACTCAATACTCTGACCAATAAAGGAAAGCATACCAAACACCGCCTTCACTATCCTATCTATCTGCGACTCCACTTCCAAGGAGCTATGAACCTGCACTCCAAGGTCTCTTTGTTCAGCAACACTCCCTAGGACCTTACCTTTAAATGTATAAGTCCTGCTACGATTTGCTTTCCCAAAGTGCAGCACCTCACATTTATCTGAATTAAACTCCATCTGCCATTCCTCAGCCCATTGGCCCATTTGGTCCAGATCCTATTGTAATCTGAGGTAACCCTCTTTGCTGTCCACTACACCTCCAATTTTGGTGTCATCTGCAAACTTACTAACTGTACCTCTTATGTTCGCATCCAAATCAATTATGTAGACGACAAAAAGTAGAGGACCCAGCACCGATCCTTGTGGAACTCCACTGATTACAGGCCTCCAGTCTGAAAATCAACAGACCACCACCACCATCTGTCTTCTACCTTTGAGCCAGTTCTGTATCCAAATGGCTAGTTCTCCCTGTGTTCCATGTGATCTAAACTTGCTGATCAGTCTCCCATGGGGAGCCTTGTCGAACGCCTTTCTGAAGTCCATATAGATCACATCTACTGCTCTGCCCTCATCAGTCTTCTTTGTTACTTCTTCAAAAAGCTCAATCAAGTTTGTGAGACATGATTTCCCACGCACAAAGCCATGTTGACTATCCCTAATCAGTCTTTACCTTTCCAAATACATGTATATCCTGTCCCTCAGGATTCCCTACAACAACTTGCCCACCACCGAGGTCAGGCTCACCGGTCTATAGTTCCATGGCTTTTCTTTACCATCTTTCTTAAACAGTGGCCCCACGTTAGCCAACCTCCAGTCTTCCAGCACCTCACCTGTGACTATTGATGATACAAATATCTCAGCACGAGGCCCAGCAATCACTTCTCTAGCTTCCCACAGAGTTCTCGGGTATACCTGATCAGGTCCTTGTGGATTTATCCACCTTTAACCATTTCAAGACATCCAGTACTTCCTCCTCTGTAATCTGGACATTTTGCAAGATGTCACCGTCTACATCCTCCATATCTTTTTCCACAGTAAATACTGATGCAAAATATTCATTTAGTATCTCCCCCATTTTCTGTGGGTCCACACAAAGGCTGCCTTGCTGATTTTTGAGGGGCCCTATTATCGCCCTAGTTACCCTTTTGTCCTTAATATATTTGTAAAAACCCTTTGTATTCTCCTTAATTCTATTTGCCAAAGCTATCTCATGTCCCCTTTTTGCCCTCCTGATTTCCCTCCTAAGTATACTCCTACTTCCTTTATACTCTTCTATGGATTCACTCGATCTATCCTGTCTATACCTGACATATGCTTCCTTCTTTTTCTTAACCAAACCCTCAATTTCTTTAGTCATCCAGCATTCCCTATTCCTGCCAGCCTTCCCTTTCACCCTGACAGGAATATACTTTCTCTGGATTCTTGTTATCTCATTTCTGAAGGCTTCCCATTTTCCAGCCATCCCTTTACCTGCGAACATTTGCCTCCAATCAACTTTTCAAAGTTCTTGCCTAATACCGTCAAAAATGTTTAGTCAAACTGATAGATGTGATTGAGATCTCGCTCTGGTATTTAAGTGCTTTAAAGTGATGTTGGAATAGGTTGGATTTAATTTTGATGTGTTCAAAATCTTTAAAATTATGTTCTATGTAAGTAACTTGGTTGGTTCCTTTTTACATCTTTTTTCATGTAGTAAACTTGTGTTTTATTTTTAAAACCAAATTGGCAGTTCTGCAGCTTACATTTCAGTGAATGGCCACCACAACAATTTTAAAAAGACATGATCTATCAAGCTAGATTTCGGTCTGGAGTCAGGCTTGGCCAGTTCTGGGATTATAACACCAGTTTCTAAATCTCCTTACAAGGAGGGTAAAGCTGTAGTCTTAAACTGGTAACCTTTGACAATCTGAGCATGGGATGATTGCCATGAGAAGTTGCAATGTCACAGTCATGCAGTAGGAATGGTTGGGGTGAGTGACAAATGTTCATTGCTAGAGAGTTGACTAATTATCATTCCTCAGCCAGAGGTGTTTAACCCAGCAGTGGATGATTAAAATGAGAGAAATTTGTATTTATGGGCCTGAGCACTGGATATGCTGATGAAGAGTAAAATTCAGCAAACGTGAAATCCAGTTACATCTATTAGCGCAGGTGAATCCTACCTGCAGAACGCTTCCCATCAGAGAGGATAATGCAGCCATTCCAATGCAGATCATTCCAAACATTAAGCCTATAAAACAAATGAGTATAGAAGCGTATATCCCTTTTAAATGCAGCATATTCATAGCCAAACACAGTGATTTACAGTTATTTCAGAAAAATAGCTAGTCTTCATTCTACTAGCAAAACTTTTGAATCCAATAAATTTAGAAAAATGACATTTGAGTTAACACAGCTGGAGGGTAGTTCACAGAAATAAAAATAGAATACTCGACTCAGGAATTTGGTCAATTGAACTCTTTTTTTTCAAAGCTACTCAAATATTTCGTATTTAATTTAGTTTAATTTCTTCCTGTCTTAGTCAGTGGTAACAAAAATCTGTTATTGAGAGCTACATCAATTTTTAAAGTGCATATTTGAAGTTGATTCCCTAGCCAGCAAGGCCTAATTTGGGTAACATTTGGATTTCTAGCTGCAATACATACGGGAGGTCTTTGCTCATGCATGGAGTAGATAGGCCAGCTAGATGGTCTTCAGCTTCAGCAGTGTACTGATCCTGGTGACTGAGGGTATTTAGAGAAGCTGCTGTTCTAAGTTTTGAAAGAAAGTCATTTGAGAGAGGTTGTGAGGGACAGCGAGACATGCAGTTCAGAAGCATTAATTAGGTAAGTGATTGGTTGCTGAGTTTTAAGGTTCTTTTTCCTTTCTCTAATCTTAGGCAATCATTCTAGTGCCAAAGAAATATTAGATGTGAAGCTGGAAAAGCACAGCAGGTCAAACTGCAGGAAAGTCAACATTTCGGGCCAAAACCCTTCGCCAGGACTGGGAAGAGGGAGGAAACTCATAAGTATATTGGGGGAAGGGGATGGAGCTGGGAAAAGGGTAGGTGGGACGGTGATAGATGAATGCGGGTAGGGGGTTATTGTGATTGATCAGTGGAAAGGGTGGAGTGGATAGGTGAGTAGGAAGATGGACAGACCAGGGAGGTGAGAAGGGGGTGGGGCTAGACATGGGATAAGGCCAAAGGAGGAGGGACTTTGAAGCTGGTGAAGTCGATGTTGAGGCCATTGGCCTGTAAGCTTCCCAGGTGATATATAAGGTGTTGTTCCTCCAGCTCCTGTTTGGCCTCACTCTGACAGTGGAGTCCAAGGATGGACATGTCGCTAGAGGGGTGGGAGGGGGAATTAAAGTAGGTGGCAACTGGAAGGTCAGGTTGGTGCAGGGCACAAATGCTCTGTGAACTGGTCTCCGAATCTGCATTTGGTCTCTTTGATACAGAGGAGACCACGTCAGGAGCACAGATATAATAGATGATGCTGGATGACGTGCAAGTGAATCTCTGTCAGATCTGGATGGATTGTTTGGGGGCTTGGATGGAGATGAGAGGGGAGGCAGGTGTTACACTTCTTGCAGTTGCAGGGAAAGATACTGGATGTGGTGGAGAAGTTGGTGGGGAGTGTAAAGTTGACGAGGGAGTCGTGGAGTGAAAGGTTCCTGTGGAAAGTGCGCAGGGGTGGGGAAGGGAGTTCATTTTTGGTGGCGGGATCTGATTATAGGTGGCAGAAATGTCAGAGAATGATGCTTTGGATTCGGAGGTTAGTAGGGTGCTATGTGAAGACTAAGGGGACTTATCCTTACTGTTGTTGGGAGAAGGGGTTAAAGGGCAGAAGTGTGAGAGATGATGGAGATGCTGTTGAGGTCATCCTTAATTACCGAGGAGGAGAAATTATGGTTCCTAAAGTAGGAGGATATCTGGAATGTGCTGGAGTGGAATGCTTTATCCTGGGAGCAAATGCAGCAGAGGCAGAGGAATTGGGAGTATAGGATAGCATTTTTTCGGGAGGGTGGGTGAGAGGAGATGTAGTTGAGGTAGTTATGGGAGTCAGTGGGTTTGAAATGAATATCAGTGATGAGTCAGTTTCTGGAGGTGGAAACAGAGAGATCAGGAAGGTGAGGGAGGTGTCGGAAATGGTCCAGGTGAATTTGAGGGCTGGATGGAAGGTATTGGTGGAGTTAATGAACTGCTTAAGCTCCTTGTGAGAGCACGAGGCAGCACTGATGCAGTCACCAATGTAGCTGAGGAAGAGGTGAGGGATGGTGCTGGTATAGTTTTGGAAAAGGACTGTACCATGAATCCTACAAAGAGGCAGGATTAGCTCATGGCCATGCGGGTGCCCATGGCTACGGCTTTGGTTTGTAGGAAGTGAGATGAACCAAATGAAAAACTGTTGAGGGTGAGGACCCTAGTTCTGCCAGGCGGATGAGAATGTCAGTAGAGTGGAACTAGTTAGGCCTATGGGAGGAAGAAATGGAGGGCCTTTAGGCCCTCTGTGTGGGGGATATGGGTGTAAATGATCTGTACGCCAATGGTGAAGGTGAGGTGTTGGGGACCGGGGAATTGAACATTTTGGAAGAGGTGGAGGGTGTGGGTTGTGTCTCGAATGTAGGTAGGGAGTTCCTGTACCAAAGGGAAAAACAGGAAGTCGAGATAGGAAAAGATGAGCTCGGTGGGGCCGGAGCAGGCAGAGACAATCGGTCGACTGGGGCAATCACAGGTATGGATTTGGGTAGGAGATTGAAACGGGTGGTGCAGGGTTGGGGAACTATCAGGTTGGAGGCTATAGTGGATGGATTCTCTTCAGGCCTCTTTTCAAGGAAGAAAAACTGATGGTCTGGGAGATGATGGCTTGGTGATCAGAGGTGGGGGTCATAGTCGAGGGGACGGTAAGAGGAGGTGTCAGAGAGTTGGTATCTGGCCTTGGCAATATAGAAGTCAGTTTGCCATAATATCACCTACACCCCCACTGCCTCTCCCTCTCCCCTAATCCTTATCAGCAGGTTCAATAGTGAAGTTGGGCTTGGAGCTGCCTGCTCTTCAACATAGGTGTATAATCCCTCTACATGTTGATTGCCCATCAGGATGGTTAGAAGGCTCTCTGTATCTTACTTGAAAACAAACCTGAAGAGTATCCATCCACTACCAGCTTTTTTTTCGCATAGTGTATGTGGAACATTCATTACTTCAGTTTATCCTAGGCCTCTACTCAACTGTTTATGCAATGGGCTGATGACATCATTGGTGCTGCTTCCTGCTGTAATCCGGAATTGGAAAAATTTATCAGTTTGCTTCTAATTTCCATATTTCTCTCGCCTTTCTCTGGCTCATCTCTGACTTTTCCCTTCTTTCCTCAAATTCACTTTTTTCCATTTCTGGGGACAGGGTGTCCACCAATATCCATTACAAACCCATCGAATCCCACAGTTACCTTGACTACACTTCCTCACAACCTGCTTCCAGCAAGGACATAATTCCATTTATCCAGTTTCTCTGTCTTTGTCACATCTGCACTTTCCACTGGGGTGCATCAAACACGTTATCCTTTTACATCAATCAAGGAAGCTATCTCCACCCTGGCTTACCGGCCTCTTGTCCATCATATTTCCTGCACTTTTAGAACCTTGCACCCCACCATTTTCTGCATTAAAAGGATCAGCCTATGCCATTTCTACCACATCCAGCAGATGGCACCACCAAGCAAATCTTCCCCTTCACACTGCTGTCACCATTTTGCAGAGACTGTTCCCTCTGCCACATCCTGTTCAACTTCTCCATTGCTCCTAACAAACTCTCACTCCCCATGGCACCTTCCCATGCAATCACAGAAGATGTAACATTTGCCCTTTCACGTCTTTCTTCCTCACGTCTCCAAGGCATCAACCACTTCATCCAGATGAAGCACCATTTAGCTTGAATTTCTTTCAATCTACTCTGTTGTATTTGCTTTTCACAATGCACCCTCTTTCACATTGGCAAGATTAAATACACATTGGGGGAACACTTTGAGAAACTCCTCTGCCTGTCCATAAGAATGACCCCAATCTTCAGTTGCTTATTATGACAATAAACTATCTTGCTCCCATGCAAACATTTCTGTTTTGAGCTTCCTACGGTCTTCCAGTGAAACAGGAATTCTGTTTTTGAGATGGAAGAATAACACCTCATCTTCCCCTTTGGAAGTTTGCAGTCTTAAGGAGTTCAACAGCCAACAATGTCAGAGCATGATTTTGATCATAATCCCCTTTCCTCCTCCTCTCCCCTCCACCCCCAACAACATCTTTTCACACCTATCATTTACATCTACTTTACATATGTGTATCCCCTACATCACCATTAGCACTTCCTTTGTCTTTTGTTGTGGGTATCTATTCCATTTGGTCCTCATACCTTTTGTTTAAGCATAAACCCAACAATTTTCCAGCTTCTTTCAGCTCTGAAGAAGATTCATATTGGACCTGAAATGAAACTCTGTTTCTTTCTCCACAGATGCTGCCAGACCTCCTGAGTCTCCCCAGCACTCTCTGTTCTTATTTAAGAATTCCAGCATCTTTCATATTTTGTTTTTATTTGACACTGGGAATTTATTAGATTAGATTCCGTACAGTGTGGAAACAGGCCGTTTGGCCCAACAAGTCCACACTGATCATCCGAAGAGTAACCTACCTAGACCCATTTCTCTCTGACTAATGCACCTAAAACGATGTGTAATTTAGCATGGCCAACCTAACCTGCACATCTTTGGAGTGTGGGAGGAAACCGAAGCACCCGGAGGAAACCCACACAGACAATGTGCAAACTCCACACAGACAGTCACCCAAGGCTGGAAGCCAACCTGGGTCCCTGGTGCTGTGAGGTAGCAGTGCTAACCACTGAGCCACTGTGCTGCCCCAGACAGATTTTTCTTTCAGAGCCGCACACAAATGTCATCCCCATACCAAAGCACCGCCTACTCGTTATAGTATGTCGGGCCACATACTGAGCGAATCCGTGGATCATCCTGCCTTCAACAGTGAGGCCATAAGAAACTGTAAGCAAACACAGAAGTTGCTGGAAAAGCTCAACAAGTCTGGCAGCCTCTCTGAAGAGAAATCAGAGTTAATCCTTTGGGTCTAGTGACCTTTCCTTAGAACTGATGATAGCTGGGAGTTGTCGAGTTATTGGAAATTGTAGCTAATCATATGAAAGAGTAATCCTGCATGTAAGCTCTCGAGTACAACACCTCATTTTTCCTTGCGTCTCCTTGGCTAGCTGAATTCCTTTGACATATTATGCAACATTCCATGGTGATCTCAAGAGTTTTGGCAGTACTGAGTTCTGCCTTCAATATTTTCTGATCAACCTGTTTGGAGATTAGATTCTATACCTAAGACCATAGACCATAAGACATAGGAGTGGAAGTGAGGCCATTCGGCCCATCGAGTCCACTCTGCCATTTAGTCATAGGTGCTGAGCACTTCAACTCCATTTACCCACACTCTCCCTGTAGCCCTTAATTCCTTGCGAGAATGAAGAATTTATCAATCTATGCCACTGTAAATTCCACAGTCTCACCGCAAACTGAGTAAAGAACTTCTTCTGAATTCCTTACTTGGTTGCTGCTAATTTTCCAGTTCCTGCAAGTTAGAAGCACTCCCTCTGTATTTACACTATCAAAGTCTTTTGAAGATCTCCACTAAACCCTCCCACTCAACCTTCTCTCTTCAAGAGAAAAAGACTGAGCCTGCAACCCTATTGCCATGATCTTGAAACTAAAAATATGTTTTGATACGTTAAAAAAAAATCAAAGAACTGAAGCTGGAAATCTGAAACAAAAATAGAAATTGCTGGAGAAACTCAGCAGGTCTAGTAGCAAAGCTGGTTCAACATTTCAAGTCCAGTCACCCTTCTTCAGAACACATTTTGATACTTCATTTCTACTGGGATAAACACAGTAACTGGAATAGTGCAATGTCTGTGCTGTTGTTCTGTTTTATCATTGCAAAACCGGTTTGTTAAAGCCATATCCTCAACAAGATGTTAATACGTGCAGCACAACACACAACTATGAGCTGTAAGTACAGGTTATAAAGTTAAGCAGTAATTTCAAAATCTTAGGATAAGGTAAGAGGGGCCTCTCTAAATGGTTTGAGGCCTAGTATTCCTGATGCTTCGTTTTAATTGTAACCCACCAGAAAGGCACTTAAATTAGATTCTGTTGATACAGCGCTTGCAATGGAATTTAATGTAAATTTAGCACTCCATTTGGCGCTCTCAGGACAAACAGCAGAAACAGAACCAGAGACCATGTAGGTATTACGTACAGGGGTTATACCTGCTCCATGCCTCTGGAGCAGGTGTAATTTGAGCCCAGGTCTTTTGTTTCAGAGGTAGGGACACTACCACTGAGCCATTATATCTCCTCATGAGGGTTGTCCTACACTGGAATGTTGAATTAATCAACCAGTAGTCCATTGTCAATAACATTGAGTTAATGTTGAGTTCATCTAGCTTTCAATTAAAAGCAGCATCAAAACTGTCAGGAACTGATTAGTGGCATCAGGCAAGAGCAATTAGAAGATTACATTGATTTTCAGAGTTTACAGGTTACAAGTGGAGGGTAAGTCTGATAGATAAAAAGTTAGATTGTTTTGAGATCTTGGTAAAGAATGAGCTGTTGTATAAATGCTGAGCTACCATTGGTCCACAGATTGGCTTTCATTTCCAACTGACAACTGGATCAACTAGTACCGGTTCTACGGAAATTCCAACTTGGAAGTGGTTTCTACATGTATCTGAACATTTGTAGCGGTGAAATCCAACTTACTGAGCCCCTTTGTGACCCAAGCAAGTTTCTGCTCCGATAAATTGGTGAAAGGTTTGATGACGTCCTCCACTGTGACAGCAGCCAATGCATTGATGCTAGAGGAAACCGTACTGGAAAAAGATGAATGAAAGAGAATCAGGACTTCAATACTGAAGGAAACGGCATTACAAAGAGATGATTTGGAAGGAACAAGGACGTTAACATTGAGGATGATTGAATGGAATCAGATATTCAGTACCTCAAAGTCCCACTATATGCGGCTGCAACAAAGAGTCCTGGAACACCAGGATAATCCCTCAGAATATCCATCACCAGGTATGGGAGCAACTGAAACACAAGAATATAACAAACCTGATTTAGCACATTAAGACCTACTTAGAAGGAGATTTTTCTGCCTCATATGATTTGACAAATTACTAAGGAATACTGTGCATTGCAGTCCATTCAAGCAAAATCCTTGGCAAACATTACCCTTCCTGGTTTGCTGAAGCAAGAACATTAACAAAAAAATGCCCATCCCAATTTTTATACTCTATACTCTATTATGTTTCAGTCTTCCTGAAAAATGCTATCTGTCTCTGTCCGTTCAAGTGAGATTCTGACAGAATCCTGTCAATGAAGCAAAATCCAGGCAACAAAGATGAAAGTTGCTGAAGTAACTCAAATGGCTGACATTTCTGGACAATTAATTCTAGCTAGGAAAAGCTGAAGATTGGGTAGGGAAAGAGGGAAGTGGGCAGGAGTAAACGTTAGGTGGAGGTGGAGCCCAGAGAGAGAGAGAGAGAGACAGCAGTTGGATAGATAGGTGAATGGGTAACAATCACTCTGGGAAAATCAGTAGCTGCTAATGAGGACCATTGGGCTAATTGTGGTACCACCTTACATGTGGGGATTGAGATAAGGGCAAGGAAGAAGGTGCTCATGATCTAAAATTATTGAACTCAATATTGAGCCCTGAGAGCTATAGGATCCCAACCAGAAAATGAGATGCTGTTCTTTCTGCTTGTGCTGATCATTGCAGAGCACTGTAGAAAACCCTGAGACAGAGATGTTGGCCAGGGAACACAGTGGCGGGCAGCAGGAAGCTCAGAGCCATTTTTGAGCACAATATGTAGGTGTTCTGTAAAGCTCAGTCTGTGTTTCATCTCCCCAGTGTACAGGAGTCCACATTGTGAGCATCAAGTACAGTAGACCAGATTGAGTGAAATGCAGGGTAAGTCGCTGCTTCACCTGGAAGGTGTGTCTGGGACCATGCATAGTGAGGAGGGAAAAACTAAATAGGTAGATGTTACATGTCATGTGATTGCATGGGAAGGTGTTGGGGGTGGTCTGTGGAGGTGTTGAGAGTGGAAGACAAGTGAATCAAAGTGTCCCTGCAAAAGGCTGACAAAGGAGGGGACTATACGGGAGGAAAATCTTTTCAAAACTCAGTCTGGTGGTGGCATGCTGCTGGAGATGATGTATGTGGATACTTGTATGGTGGTAAGTGAAGACCAGGGGAACCCTATCACTGTTGTCAAAGGGAAGAGAAAGCATGAGGGCCAAAGTGCAGGAGATAAGATGGACATGGCTGAAGGCTCTGTCTACCATGATGATGGGGAATCCTCAGTTGAGAAAGAAGATGGACATTTCGAAGTCCACCCTCCCCCACCCGCCTCCTTGTAGAAGCTGACATCATCAGGACAGAAGGCAAAGAAACTGAGAGTCTTTACAGGAAGTGATTTTTGAGAATGCATAGTGTAGGTAACTGTGGGAGTCAGTGTGTTTTGTGGTGGATATTGGTGGCCAGCCTATCCCCAGAAATGAAGACAGAAATGTTGAGAGGGGGAGGGGAGAGGAGGAGTCAGTGACAAAATCCAGTAAATCCTGGAAATGACCTGGGAGTTCTCCAGAGCAATCTTGAATATCTGTAACTTTAGTTTTGACCAGTCAGAAGGGACAGAAGTGTACACCGAATGTGTACTGTTTGGGATTCCCCAGGAATGTACCAGATGTATTCTACAGTTATGAAATAATCTTGGGCAATCCCCAAATGGTACTCACTCAAGGCACTTTCCTGGGAAATATTATCTATTCTGTACTTGAGAGATATTTCTGGGATTGCTTATGATTTAGAGTCTTGAAAATTTCACCCAGCTCTGATACAAAGCCAGTGTGCAGGTGATTTTTTTTCCCCAGAGAGTGGTGAACCTGAGCGGTTCTCTTCCATAGAATTGCACTTGAGGCCAAAATATGCTGTCAAGAAGGAATGCAATATAGTTTTTAGTGTTAAAGGTATCAAAGAGCACTGAGTTGCATGGTTAGCCATGATCATATTGAATGTCAGAGCAAATGAACTACTCTAGTTCCTGTTTACAAATAAGTGGGTACTAAACAGAGTTTCATAGAATCCCTGCTGTGTGGAAACAGGCCATTTGGCCCAACAAGTCCACACTGACCCTCCAAAAAGTAACCCATCCAGACCCATTCCCCTGATTAATGCACCTAACCAGCACATCCCTGAACACTATGGGCAATTTTTGAATGGTCAAATCACCTGACCTGCACATCTTTGAACTGTGGGAGAAAACCCACGCAGATACACGGAGAATGTGCAAACTCCACACATACTCCGCAAACACAATTACCTGAGGCTGGAATCAAACCCAGGTCCCTGGGGCTGTGAGGCAGCAGTGCTAACCTGAAGTAATGAATTGTTGGAGTAGTGTGACAAATGCTATCTATGTATATAAGTATCATTTTTAGCATTTGAATTTCAACATTGTGGCATATAGGTAGATCATTTGTGAGAAAGACTTTGCAAAAAATAACTTTAGGTTTAACGGTCCTTCCAGTGACTTAGTCCAGTATTAGTCAGAGCAGAGAGGCATTGGAGTATGAATGGAAGATTGTCTATACTATGCTGCTTTATGCAAGAGAATACAAACATTGAAGACTAGTGGATTCTTTTTGGCTCAGAATAATTGAAGTTTGATTTTAGCTTTGAAAACTCAGAGAATGATTAGGCTTCAGCACTTTGGAGGAGACAGAATGAGGATTGAAAAACATTTAGTTTCTCTCCAAGTAAAGGAGTATAGGATCGTTTTAGGGAAAGCAGTTACCTCAGTATAAAAGGTTAGTTTGTGAAACTTCCAGATCAGATGTGTTTGGTTGTAAATCTGCAGATTATAAAAAGACTGCGAAAATCTAAATTCTTAGTTTTGTGAGTATTCCTGAAAGAAAACTTCACAACTCATAGAACAGAATTGGAGAGTAATAGGCTAGCAGTGATCCACAGTATGGTTTTCATCTAACATTATCTTAAAGGGCTAGTGAAGTCATGGTTTAAATGGGAAGAGTGTGCTTGGTATATTCTCCACAGAATGGTGGATGAAATCAGAGTGGGATGTTAAAGAAGATGTTAGGACCCTGGTTTCCATGTGCATACTGTCTTACAGCAGGTACAGCTCAGAGCCCTGGACATATGAAAGTGACCACTTCCCAACAGCAACTAGTACACTACTCGAACAGAACAGACACAAGAGAGCTGACGACTAAAATTCTCAAACAAAACTCTTTCACTAAGAAAACAGCTTCAATTTTTCCTTAATCCCTCTCAGCCATCTAAAAAGGATGATAAATAGTGAATAGCCAGACCTGGCCCAACAGGAAGAGAGCTAACTTCAATAGGATAAGAAAGATTTTAGCCCGGATTACAGAAAATTAAATTGTGACATGAAAACCTGTCACGGCACAATAGTTAGCCTTTATAGAAGAATGTTTCACATACAGGTGAGATACAATTCAACAAGGGCAAAAGGCAGAGGAACAAAAACCTGCTTTGATAACATGAGAAATAGGCAAGATATTCAAACAAAAAGCGACTTGATAGACGTTTATAAAATACTGAGAGGTATGGATAGAGTTTATGGTGGTTGCCTTTTCCCTAAGATGGGGAATTTCAAGACTAGAGTGAGGGGAGTGACATTTAAAAAAAGCAAAAAAGACAGATCTTTTACACAGAGGGTGGTTCGCATTTGGAATGAACTCCCCGAGGAAGTAGTGGATGCAGGTAAATTTGCAACTTTTAAAAGACATTTGAATGCATACTTGAATAGAACCATAGAAATGTCATGAAAAGGTTTGAAGGGATATGGACCAGGAGCTGGCAGGTGGGACTAGTTTAGTTTGGGATTGTGTTTGGCATGGATTGGTTGGACCAAAGAGTCTGTTTCTGTACTGTATCACTCTGTGATTCTCTGACATGAGAGGGAGATTTTTTTCCTAGAGGGTGGTTCACATACAGAATGAACTTCCTGAGGAAATGTCAGATGCAGGTGCAATTACAACTTTTAAAAGACATTTGGATAAGTATGTGACTAGGAAAGGCTTGGAGGGATATGAGCCAGGACCAGGCAGGTGGGGCTAGTTTAGTTTGGGATTATGTTCGGTGTATACTGGTTGGACCAGAGGTCTGTTTCTATGTGTATGATTCTATGAATTTATGAAGAAAAGAAAGTATAAGATGTATGAAGCTGAATTATTCATGCATGAATCAAGTCAAATACAAAAAAATTGATAGGGAAGTGAAGAGGAAAGTAAGGTTGGCAAAGAGAAAATGACAATAGAATTGCCAGACAGAATTCAGAGATCTTTCATTGACATTTAAATAGTAAATGGGTAATAAGAAGTGGCTGTGAGCTTACTAGAAACAAAGAGGATGATACAAAGTTAATGACACAGGGCAAACTTAGGTTATTTAGTGAGTACATTGTATAAGTGTTTACTGAGAAGGTCATAGAGATTTACAGCATAGAAACAGACTCTTCGGTCCAACTCATCCATACGGACCAGATATCCTAACCCAATCTAGTCCCATTTGCCAGCACTTAGCCCATATCTCTCTAAACCCTTCCTATTCATATCCATCCTGATGCTTTTTAAATGTTGTAATTGTACCAACCTCCAACACTTCCTCTGGCAGCTCATTCCATATACGCACCGCCTTCTGCATGAAAAGGTTGCCCCTTAGGTCCCTTTTAAATTTTTCCTCTCACACCCTAAACCTATGCCCTCTAGTTCTGGACTCACCCACACTGTGGAAAAAGTCCTTGCCTATTTACTCTATCCATGTCCCACATGATTTTATAAACGTCTACAGGTCACCCCTCGGCCTCCAGTGCTCTAGAGAAAGTAGCCCCAACCAATTCATCACCTTCCTGGAGCTCAATCCTCCAACCCTGGCAACATCCTTGTAAATCTTTCCTGAACCCTTTCTGGTCACAACAAGGGAGGGAGAACAGAATTACACACAATATTCCAAAAGTGGCCTAACTAATGTCCTGTACAGCCACAACATAACCTCCCAATTCCAATTCTCAATGGTTTGACCCATAAAGGAAAGCATACCAAACAACAACTTCTCTATCCTGTCTACCTGTGACTCCACTTTCAAAGAACTATGAACCTGCACTCCAAGGTCTCGATTCAGCAACCCTATCCAGGACCTTACCATTAAGTGTATAAGGCCTATCCTGATTTGCCTTTCCAAATGCAGCACCTCACATTTATCTAAATTAACCTCCAACTGCCACTTTTCAGCCCATTGGCACATCTGATCAAGATCTCATTGTACTCTGAGATAACCTTCTTCTCTATCCACTCCAGCTCCAAATTTGGTGTCATCTCCAAACTTACTAAACTGTGCCTCTTATGCTTGCATCCAAATCATTTATGTAAATGACAAACAGTAGAGGGCCCAGCACCGATCCTTATGGCACTCCACTGGTCACAGGTCTCTCGTCTGAAAAACAACCCTCCACCACCATCCTCTGTCTTCTACCTGTGAGCCAGTTCTGTATCCAAATGGCTATTTCTCCCTGTATTGCATGAGATCTAACCTTGCCAACCGGTCCACCATGAGGAACCTTTTCGAACACCTTACTGAAGTCCATGTAGATCGTGTCCACCGCTCTGTCCTCATCAATCCTTTCTGTTACTTCTTCAAAAAACTCAACCAAGTTAGTGAGACATGATTTCTCACACACACGACCATGTTGACTATCCCTAATCAGATCTCACCTTTTCAAATACATCTGAATCCTGTCCCTTAGGATTCCCTCCAACAACTTGCCCACCATCGATGTCAGGCTCACTGATCTGTAGTTCCCAGGCTTTTCCTTACCACCCTTCTTAAATAGTGGCACCATGTCAGTCAGCCTCCAGTCTTCTGGCACCTCACCAATGACTATCACAAAATATCAGCAAAAGCAGAGATGGTAGTGGCACGGTTTAAATTCAAAGTAGGATTTACTGGGGAGGTTGTCTAAAATTAGACTCTTAGAATTGTAAGAGATCACCTTTTTTTATGGCTATACATGAAAAATCTGATATGTAGTCTCTGCTTTAAATATGCAGAATGTATAAGGAATTGTTTACAACTTTATAAAATCAAGAGGAGCTAACTGATGAACAATGTTATTATTTGGGGACATAAAATCTAGATGAAGTTGGCACCATTCATTTTAGTTCAGGACATTTCAGCATAGCAACAAGCCTCATGGTCATGGTGCTTAGCAGTTTCTGCAAGGAGTAAAAAAGAGAGAAGCAAGAAGTCCTCCAAAAGTGAACTGTGATGATTTTTCCCCTCCCCTTTCTTTGTAAAGTTGCTCTCTCTAATTTACTGTTGAAAAAGCAGAAAATTACATTCAGAGATGCTGAAAAAAATTCTAAATTTAAAGACAATCAGAAAGACCCCAAATCCAATCACGCAAACTGTGAAGTACAGCCTGATAACACCGTGGCATCATTGAAGAATCAAAAGATTGTGAAATCAACTCATCCAGTTTGTCATTTTGACTGATGCTACAGAACTGTGGTCTTCTGATTACTTTTCCCCTCCATCCATAATATTTGTGTTCAGTTTGTTTGATTTCTTTGTGTGCCTGTGTGTTGCAAGCTTTTAAAAGGGATAACTTTGAAAATAGATAAACTAGAAATTATTTTCTTCTTGTTGTTAGAGTTAAGAATGTTACAATATATTGCTCTTTTCTTTGCTACTGTAGGACCCTGGTGTCCCTTGTTTGTATCCCTGGTAGCTGTAAACCAGGCAAATTTGGATTCATGGTAGTTTCTTCAAATCTTCATTTCTGGTGACTGCTGGAATGGTGTGCCTTGATTTCTAACACACTATTCCGTTTGCTTGTGACAAAATTTTGGGGCTTGTTGGTGTTTTTTTTGAACAAGGACAATGTAAGCTTGGATCTGGACTTAGTGTAAGTAATATAGGATAAAAAGGACAGAAGGCAGTCCTTTGCTTTAAGAAATATGATGGCACCAGAAACTGCGCAAAACTTACTACACATGGAAAAGATGTCTCCATTGAACTTGGGAAAGATCACAAAAATCAGATTAATTGAATTAGCAAGTAAATTGGAAATATAATTTTCTGTCAGAGCTAAGAAGGCAGAAACAATTCAAGAACTAGCACCATAACTAGGCATATATAGAGATCTAAGAGAGACTAGGTTCTACAAACAAGAAAACATTGGAATGGAGATGAGAATGTTGTGGGGATGATATGTAAGTTTGCAGGTGACACAAAAATTGGCCCAGGTGGTTGGCAAAGAGGAGAAAGGTGCTGGGTTACAGGAGGAAATAAATAAATTAGTCATATGGCCAGATCAGTGGCAGATGGAATTTAACCCTATGTAAGGGCACAAGGGATAAATGAGGGGTAATATATTTGTGAAGGAGGAATAAAACAATGAAGTGCTTAATGAGTGGCAAGACCCTAGGAAGCTCAGAGAAACAGGAATCTTGGGTGCTTGTCCACAGATCCCTGAAAGCGTTAAGACAGATTAATAGGACAGTTAAGAAGGCATATGGGATGCTTTTCTTTGTCAATTGTAACATAGTTTATAAGAGCAAGGGGCTCATGTTAGAGCTGTACAAAATTTTGGTTACGCCACAGCTGGAATACTGTGGTGTAGTTCTGATTACTGAACAATAGGAAGGATGTCATGGCTTTCGAGGAATGCAAAGGAGGTTGACTTTTCAGCAAGAAGAGGGACTTGGAGGGGAACTTGCAGGTGCTGTTTCCATGTATCTACTGTATTTGTCCTTCAAGTTTGTATTGGCCATGGATTTGGAATAAACTGTCTAAGGGGTCTTGATGAATGTATGCAGTACAGCTTGTAGTTGGTACAGACTGCTGCCACTGAATGTCAGTGGTGCAGGAAGTGAATGCTTGTGGTTGTGGTGACAATTAAGAGGACTGTTTGTCCTGGATAGTGTTAAGCTTCTTGAGTGTTGTTGGATCTGTGCTCATTCAGGCAAGTGTGGAGTATTCTGTCACACTGTTGACTCATGTCTTGTAAATAGTGGAAAGGCTTTGGGGGGAGAGGGAATGAGTTATTTGTAGCATGTTTGCCTGCCATTCGTTTATTTTTGCTTGTGATTACAGAGAAGAGTAAGGTGATGCATTTTGTCAGAAAGGTCATAGAGGGGAAATGTATACTTACTTAGTGATACAATTTTAAAGAGAGGAAATGAATAGAATGATGTGGGGCGTTCATGTGTATTACTTTTTACTGGTGGCAGGAAATGTTAATCAAAGTATATCAAACCTTGAGCTTCATATTACAGAGATATTGAATTGAAAAGCAGGAAAAATTATTTTGAACTTTAATATAGCTCATGTCAGACTGCACTTAAAGCAGTATGTCCAGTTCTGGTCTTCATGCTTGAGGAAAGATATTAAAGTATTTGAGGAGTGCAGAGGAGATCTCCAAAAAGTCTCCCAAAGGTGAGGGAGTTTAGCTACAGGGTTAAATTGTAGGAAATAGGATTGTTCTCTGTGGAGTAAAGTTGGAGAATGTTTGGAGATCTGTTAGAGGAAAAAATGAACGTTTAATTAGTTGGACACAGGAAAGTTGTTGCCATGAGTTTATGATACCAAAACTGAAGGACACAGGTTTAACAGCAAGAGTCATGGGGACAAACTGTTTAATGCAGTGGGTGGTAATCTCCTGGAGATCACTGTTTCTGATGAAGCCGAGATAATCATTGATTTCACAGGAAATTTGGATAGATTGTTGATGGAGATAAACTTGCAGGATATTTGATCTTGGAGCAGGGGAATATGACTGACTGAATTACTCAGTAGAGAGCTAGCAAGAAGCCAATGGGGTGCATGTCCTGCAGAGCTGAAAAGATATTTGATGACTCACTGTTGACAGCTTACCTGGTCTGGTGCTCTGATTTTCTTCTGAGTCAGAGGATCACATTGATGATAAGTAGAGTACATTGTGAGCCCAGTAAACACTGCACAGAATGCTGTTATCCACAAACCAACCAAATTGAGGTAGAGAGATCTGAAATAAAGAAAATCTGAGAATGGCAGCTTAAAGGGGTTGGAAGTGAAAAGATCACAATTTATTCACATCTATTTGTAAAATTAAAAATCATAGCACAGCCTAGAGGGGAATTAAGACAGTGTCTCAGCTGTGGACCATTTATAAGCGGTCCACAGATCCCAATTTTTCAGAGCTTGTGACATGTCTGAGTCTGATCAGTTACCACAGCACAATGGTAAAATCTTACTTTAAAGGCCCTCAACACAGAAAGAATAAAAGACAAAGATATTGCAGTGATTGCACAAATGCACTTATGATGGAAGAAAATCCATTTCCTTTTTTTAGGTGCGTTGTTCCTAAGCCTATCATATCAAACCAGTGAACCCTGATCAGTATGTGTTTGTAGAGTTATTACAATATTCCAAGGACAGTAGCAGCTCAGTGTTAACACTGCTGCCTCACAGTGTCAGGTACCTGGATGCGATTCCACTCTCGGGTGACTGTCTGTCAGAAGTTTGCACATTCTACCTGTGTCTGCAAAGGTTGCCTCCTGGTGATCTGGTTTCCTCCCACAGTCCAAAAATGTGTGGGTTCGGATTGGCCATGAGAACTGGACAGTTACAGTGAGAGGGTCTTGGTTCAATGCTTTTCAGAAGGCAGAGTGGATTTGATGGGCAGAATGGCCTGCTTCCATGCTATAGGGTTTCTATGATTCTATCAAATTCTGATTGATACTACAATATATTTCTGAATTGAAAACCTTGTGGTGATTTGATTAGATTAATCCTTTGGCTGGGGTTTCCTCTGCACTGTATTACAAACAGCATGGTGATCGGAACAAGTGGAGAGGAGCTGGTGCCATGGTGGGGGAATACCTGGAAATTGTGGGTAACATGAAATGTGTTTATTTGTAACCACCGCTGAGCTACTTGGCCACTATGTCACACACTGCAATAGATTCAGCAACTGTAGAGCTCATACTTACAGCTTAGCCTCAAACCGGTTTTTACATGCGATGTACCGCTGAACCTGAGACTGATTGATGCCATAAATAGCTGTCCACATAAAACTTCCACCAACCACGATCGTCCAGAAGGTGTGTCGCCTTAATGGGTTTGGATCAAAACTGAAAGGAGAAAAGGGAACGGTGATGAGGATCCATTGTTCAATTTACTGTTTGGTTATTGTTGGACTAACGATGAGACATTAGAGACAAGCACTAGCACATGCGCATATGAGCACATGATCTCAACTAGCAGTACAACGCTGAGGGAGTGCTACCTGTTCAAAACATGATCCCTTTGACTGTGAATGGAATGAGCTGCCAGAGGAAGTGATGGGGCTGGTACAATTACAATATTTAAAAGGCATCTGGATGTGTATATGAATACAAAGTGTTTAGAGGAATATGGGTCAAATGCTGGCAAATAGGACTAGATTAATTTAGGATATCTGGTCAAATGGATGAGTTGGACCAAAGGGTCTGTTTCCATCTGTACAGCTCTATGATTCTATACTGGCTCTTATTATTTGTGGCTCTAACTGCCTGACCTGACAGTTCTGTTCAGGAAATGTAAATAACTTTAATGTTATTATCCAATAACACAACACTTGTCAACATTTCACAATACTCAATTCGTTAATTCTGTGCTCTTGAAGTGAACTCCACTGATCTTTTTTGAATCCTGTGATGGGATAAATTATGGCCACCTGAGAGGGCAACTAGGGCATCTATTTAATGTCTCCTTTAAAAGGCAACATTCCTAATAATTCAGTAGTCTTCCAAAATATCAACCAGGAGTATAGGCTCAAATCTCTGCAATAGGTTTGGCAATGTAACCCAACTTGAATATCATCAGGGAGATCTTGTGCTGACTATGTCACCAAAAAAAATTGCCTACAACGGTAGTAGATTCGCCAACTTTAAGTACATTTAAGTCGTCATTGGACAAGCATATGGACGTACATGGAATAGTGTGGGTTAGATGGGCTTCAGATTGGTATGACAGGTCGGCGCAACATCGAGGGCCGAAGGGCCTGTACTGCGCTCTAATGTTCTATGTTCTATGATCATGAGTCGGACATTCATAAATTGGCATCGCCATATTTTCTTTTTTGTGATTATAAACTGAAACAGAAGTTGAACTGATATAATAGAAAAACCAAAGAGTTTTGCAACTTGAAAATCAGGTGTTGCATATTTTTGAGCTATGCAATACAGTGTTGTTTTTTGAAGCCATAAAAGGGAGGATTTGAAATTAAACAGCTCAAGAATCCTTCAAGTTAATGAAATTCTGTCTGATAACAACCTTCTTGTTGAACTGCAGTATTTAAAAGTTATAAGTGCCAGCAACAGCAGAACATGAAATGTCCAAAACCCACAGTAAGAAAGCATTCATCTCTACCTCACTGTCTCCCTCTGTGTGGGAGGAAGACAGAAAAACCTCAACAGCTTAAAAGAAAGAATTGTAAAAGAATTATTAAAAGATAACCATCACCCTAAGACAGCAGCATATCTTCATTGCAAAATCAAAGGACTGAGAAAATCATTTTCTACCTTTTGGTCAGGCCATTTGCTCATCCGAATTTTATTTAAATTGTACATATTTTCCAGTCACAGTATACGTTGTAAGCCATTTTTCTTTTGTCTCTATTAATTATGATTCAATGTGTATTTATCTGGGGTTTTTGAAGGGACATAGAGTCATAGAGATGTGCAGCAAGGAAACAGATCCTTCGGTCCAACCCGTCCATGTCGACCAGATGTCCCAGCCCAATCTAGTCCCACCGGCCAGCACCCGACCCATATCCCTCCAAACCCTAGGAATTCTTTCCTCTCTCTACTGTTGTTAAAGATATGTTGCAGTAAAAAGCTACTTTACAGCTACTGACTAAACCTGATGTGATTAGCTTTTGTCCTGTAGTAGTAATTAGTTAGGAAAATTACTTTCCTAGCTCATTTGGATTTTATTCATTTATATATTTTGTGATGACTTGTTGAACAATGGGACATAATTATCAATATATTCTTCTTAATTAGTTTGTGACAGTGCAAAGTCTGTGGGTGAAGATGTATCTGCTCTCTAAAGATCTTAATTATTAGGATGGAATGGTGGCTCAGTGGTTAGCACTGCTGCCTCACATTGCGAGGGGTGTGGGTTCGATTTCAGCCTCAGGCAACTGTCTGTGTGGAGTTTGCACATTCTCCCCATGTCTACATGGGTTTCCTCCAGGTGCTCCGGTTTCCTCCCACAATCCAAAGATGTGCAGTTTACATGAATTGGCCATGCTAAATTGCCCATAGTGTTCAGGGGTGTGTAGGTTAGGTGCATTAGTCAGGGAAAATGTAAGCGGTAGGGAAAGGGTCTGGGTGGGTTACTTTTTGGAGGTCAGTGTGGACTTGTTGGGCCAAATAGCCTGTGTCCACACTGTAGGGATTCTATGATTATGACTGACCAAATGTAGTTGTAGTTATTGCTACCATGCGTTAGCCTTCTTGATATCTTGGAACAGTGCCTCTTCTGTGTTCTACGGTGGTACATCCTCCACCACTAAGATATGTTCAAATCATATGTTCAAAATCTAATATGTGAATAAATGAAAGAAGGAAGGAAGTAAAGCCTAAACTGTTTAGCCATTCTTGATAAGTTCAACCTTTCTTTCCATGAATTCGCCAAATGAAACTTGTCTGAATAACCTCAAATCCCAGTACATCCCCTCTTAAGTACAAGGACCAAAACTGGACACAGCTTCCCAGGTCTAGCCTCGCCAACATTTCTTCACCAGTAATATATCTTCTTTGTTTTTAAAGTCCAACCCCCTTGTAATGTAGGCTATTGCCTGCTTTTTGTTGTATTTTTTAGCAGTGTATTTTCATGACCAGGCCACTGGTTCTTAAAAACAACTTCCAATCCTCTGGCCTATCATTAGTTTTTACCGTTTTGTAAACCTTGGCTTTTCATTAGATACTCTCCTTGTTAACTTTGTTAACCAGGGATGGTTCATACAGTGTGGAAACAGGCCATTTGGCACAACAAGTCCACACCAACCCTCCGAAGAGTATCCCAACCAGGCCAATTATCCTGCCCTTCATTTCCCCTGACTAATGCACCTAATCTACACATCCCTGAGTATTACAAGCAATTTAGCTTGGCTAATTCATCTAACTCGCACATCCTTGGACTGTGGGAGGAAACCGGAACACCTGGAGGAAACCCACGCAGACACAGGGAGAATGTGCAAACTAGACACAGACAGCCACCCAAGGCTGGAATTGAACCCAGACCCCTAGCGCTTGAGACAGCAGTGCTAAACATTGAGCCTCCATGCCACCGGTTTAACCTTTTCTTTTCGTCCAGAATATTTTTGCTGAGTATTCTGAAATAGCTTCTGAAATATCTCTGAGTGCTTATCCACTAATTTTCCCTCAGTCTACTTTCCCAACTCTCTTTATCCAAATCTTTCTTCATATGCTGCAACTGCCCTTGTTAAAGTTTAGGACATTTGTTTGGCCACCATATTGATCTCCCTCAAAGTGAATTTGAAATTTGACCATTCTGTAATCATTATCCTCAGGATGATCCTTAAGCTGAAGATTGACTATTAATCCTGCCTCATTATGCCTTCCTATAACGTAAATGGCCTGTTCCCAGGCAGGTTGTATAATGTACCACTCTAAGAAATAATCCCTGATGAAATCCACAAATTTGGCTTCTACGTTACTTTTGCCCATCTGATATGCACAGTCAAAATACAATCACCCATGACAGTTGTAATGCCCTTCTGACATGCTTCTATTACTTTCCTACTTATACTTTGTCTTATAGTGAGGCAACTCTTTGAGAATTTATAGACCATTCCTACCTGTGATTTATTTCAGTAGCCCTTTCTTATTCCAACTCAGGATTGAGAATTATTCAGTAAAACAATGATTAAAGCAGGAATAATTTATTACTAATGCAGACTGTGAGACTCATGCAGCAAAATTGCGAAAAGGATGGAAATTCTCAATTTTACCCCCAAATGGCTAGAATCTTCTGTTTTAACCAGTGAACAGAATAAAACACTCAAGAACAGCTGCAGTGGAGAATCAATGGCCAGGTGACATCACGAGACTATTACTTCAGAAACTCAGCTAATATACTGGGGATGTGGGTTCAAATACTGCCATGGTAGATGGTGGAAATTTAATTCAATAAATACAGAGGAATCTCGATTATTCAAATGACATGGTTGGAGTGTATTTTATTTGGATAATCGAATGCCGGATAACACAGATTAGCCAAGCATCGGGACCTTGAGATCTTGCCGGATAATCCGAAATTCGGATAATTGAATGCCAGATAATCGAAGTTCCTTTCTCTCTGGAATTAAGAATCTAATGGTGACTATGGGACTGCTTTTGATTGTCAGAAAAATGTACCCGATTCACAATCATCTGCTGGGTCTTCTTCCAAATATTATACAAAATGGAGTACTGATTCATCAGTTGAGGGAGGATGGTATTCAAGTAGAATGTTTCTTTGCTCATGTTTAACCTGATAGCATCAATCTTTATGGGGTGCAAAGTCAATACTGATGACACCCAGAGCAACTCCCTCCCAACTCTACACCACAATGTTTCCTTAGCTGGTCTCTCTGACATAAGGTTCCAGATCCACAGCAATGTGATTGACCTTCTGCTCTTTGAAATGGCTTTACAAAACACTCAATTGTATCAGTTTCTACAAAGTCTCAAAAAAAGAATGAAACTACACACACCGCCTGGCATCAACCTACACACTGGAAACGACAATGTCATAAACAACACTGCAAAGTCCTCCTTACTAACATCTGCGATCTAGTGCCAAAATTCAGAGAGCTATCTCACGGACTAGTCAAGCAACAATCTGACAGAATCACACTCACAGAATCATACCTTACAGACAATATCCCAGACACCACCATCACCATCACTGAATATGTTCTTTCCCACTGCAAAACAGATCTATCAGAGGTGGCAGGACAGTTGAGAGAGTTATTATAACATAAAGTTGGGAAGGATTTACTGTGGGAGTCCTCAACATTGACTCTAGACTTAATGAAATTTCATAGTATCAGCTTAAATGTGGGCAAGGAAATGTCCTATTGATACTACTAACTGACCTCTCTCAGCTGGTGAACAGTATTCCTGTTTGTGTTCCTCCCATTCATTCACAGGTTGAGGGCATTGCTGACTAGGCTGGCATTTATTGCCCATCCCTAACTGCCCAGAGAGCAGTAAGGGTTACATGGCAGCAGTATCCTTCCCTCAAGGGCAAAAATGAGCCAGATGGGTTTTTACAACAATTCCAAATGGATTCATGATCATCGTGAGATTCTTAATTCCAGATCTTTATTGAATTCAATTTCTACCATCTCCTGTGGCAGCATTTGAACC
Organism: Hemiscyllium ocellatum; assembly: GCF_020745735.1. Lineage (NCBI taxonomy): Eukaryota > Metazoa > Chordata > Chondrichthyes > Orectolobiformes > Hemiscylliidae > Hemiscyllium > Hemiscyllium ocellatum. Next base: position 49,121,595 of record NC_083426.1, read on the forward strand.
TTGGTCTCCAGAACATTATCCAGGTCTCTGTTATAACAGTCCAGTGATAATACCACTCGGCTGTTGCCTCCACTATTATAGCAATAGCACTGAAGACTTGTGCTCCAGAACTTGCTGCACTCATAACCAAGTTGTTCCAGGTCCGATACAAATTTGGCATCCACCCAACAGTGTGGAACACTGCTCAGATATGCACAAAAAGCAGGGCAAATCCATTAGTCTACTCTTGATCATTAGTAAATTGATGGAAGGTGACATCAACAATGCTAACAAGCAGCATCTTCTCAGCAATAACCTGCTCAGTGACACCCAGTTTGGGTTCCACCAGGGCCATTTAGCCCCTGACCCCATGACAGTCTTGGTTCAAACATGAACTAAAGAATTCCAGAGGTGAGGTGAGAATGACAGCCTTGGCATCAAGGCTGCTTTGGACTGAATGTGACATCAAGGCTTTGTAGCAAAATTGGAATCAATGTGAATCAGGGGACAGACTCTCCACTGGTTGGAGTTATACCTGGCACATAGGAAGATGGTGTGGTCGTTGGAGGTCAGTCATCTCAGCTCCAGGACATCTCTGCAGGAGTTCCTCTGGGTAGCATCCTAGTCCAATAATTTTCAGCTGCTTCATTAATTACCTTCCCTCCATCATAAAGTCAGAAGTGGGTATGTTTGCTGATGATTGCTCAGTGTTCAACACCATTCACGATTCCTTAAACACTGAAGATGTCCGTGTTCAAATGCAACAAGACCTGGACCTTACCCAAACCTGGGCTAACAAGTGGTAAGTAACATGCATGCCACACAATACCAGGCAATGATTATCTCCAATAAGACAATCTAACCACCGCCCTTTGACATTCAATGGCAATGCAATAATTAATTCCCTCATTATCAACATCCTCGAAACTTAACTAGCCTCCCTGTATAGATACAGTGGCTACAAGAGAAGGCTAGGAATACTGCAGTGAGCAACTCACACCTTGAATCCCCCCAAAGCCTGTCCATCATCTACAAGGCACAAGTTAGAAGTGTGGACTGGAGGAGTGTAGCTTCACCAATAATCAAAGCTTGTTTTAAAATTCATTCATGAAATATTGGTATTGTTGGCTGGGCCAACATTTATTGCCCGTCCCTAATTGTCCAGAAGACAATTAAGAATTAACTTCCTTGCTGTGGGTCTGGAGTCACACAAAGGGAAGAATGGCAGGTTCTTTCCCTAAAGGCCATGAGTGAACCAGATGTGTTTTACTAACAATTGGCAAAAGTTACAAGGTCATCATTAGATTCCTAATTCCAGATTTTTAAAAAGTGAATTCACATTCCACCAACTGCTCTGGCAGGGTTTGTAGTGGGAATTTTGATAATAACAATGATACCAATGGGCCATCACCTCTCCTCGTCCAGTACATAGTTAAAAATCACACAACACCAGGTTATAGTCCAACAGGTTTATTTGGAAGCACTAGCTTTCTGAGCGCTACTCATTAATATTAATGAACCGAAACCTATAACCCATTCTAAAAGATGAAAAACTTAACAGCAATCTAGGCTTGTTCAATACATAATTTTAGCTGCATGACACTGTAATCTTTTGCTATAAATTCTCTATCTAATGATCCTGCACCACAGCCACCTGATGAAGGAGCAGCTCTCTGAAAGATAGTGCTTCCAAATAAACCTGTTGGACTATAAGCTGGTGTTGTGTGATTTTTAACCTTGTCCACTCCAGTCAAAACCAGCTCCTCCACATCATGGCATCCAGTACATGCTAGCTTGCTTCATTGGCATCACATCCTCAAACATCTACTTCCTCCACCACTGATGCTCAGTAGCAGTAGTATGTACAAAAGATCACTTCAATCTAGAAGGACAAGGGCAACAGATAAGTGGGAACACCATCATCTGCAAGTTACCCTCCAAGCCACTCACCGTTCTGCCACTCTTTCAGTGTTAGTGGGTTAAAATCCTGGAATTCCCCAGCTAACAGCATTGTGAGTCCAGCTACATCACATGAAGTGCAGTGGTTCAAGAAGGCAACTTCCCACTACCTTCTCAAGGGCAACATGAGTTACCAATAAATGTTGGCCCAGCTAGCTAGGTTCATGTCCCATGAGTAAATTTTAAAAAAAGCAGAACTTTGTATCACTGTGAAATCAGCATATTTTAAGTAAGCAAAATATATAATTATATGGGAAAGACATTACATGAGAAGTAATGTTACTAAGAAGACTTATTTGCAGAGATGACAAAATTGTACATCTTGAATAAAATAATTTCCAAGATTCAGAATAGCTTCCAAATTAGATATCAAGACCACAAGAGCATAAGACATAGGACCAAAGACATATTCCAAATATGGTTTGACCAGAGTCTTATTTAGCCTCAGCAGTACATTTCTGCTCTTGTTTGTTTGCCCTCTTGAAATGAATGATAACATTATATTTGCCTTCCTAACTGCTAACTGAAAGTTTGAAAGTTTAGAAAATTGTCTATGCCTCTATTCTTCCTACCGATGTGCATAATCACACTTTCCCGAATAGTATTCCTTCTGTAACTCCTTTGTCCACTCTCCTATACTGTCCACATTCTTCTGCAGCCTCCCCACTTCATCAACATACCTGCCCCACCACCTGTCTATGTGGCATCTCCAAACTTAGCAACATTGTCTTCAGTTTCTTCATCCTGATCATTAATGTAGAATGTGAATAGTTGTGGTCCCAACACTGACACCTATGGAACTCCAAAGGTCACTGGCTGCCATCCTGTAAAAAATCTCTTTCTCCCTATTCTCTGCCTTCTGCCAATCAGCCAATCTCTGCCATTCATGCCTGTACCTTGCTCCTAACATCATGCACTCTTAGCTTATTTAACAGCCTCCTGTGCAGCACCTTGTTAAAGGTCTTCTGGAAGTCCAAATAGATCATATTCACTGGCTGTACTTTGTCTAACTTGCTCATTATCTGTTCAAAGAATTTGAATAGATTTGTCCCGCAACCTCCCCTTGATAAGCCACATTGATTCAACCCTATTTTATTGTACACTTTGAACATAGAACAGTGCAGCACAGTAGGCCCTTTGGCCGACCTTTTGTCCTAAGATCAGACTTACCTACATACCCTTCATTGTACTATCACCCATGTGCTTATCCAAGAGTCGCTTAAATGTCCCTAATATATCTGAATCTGCTACCACTGCTGGCAGTGCATTCCATGTACCCACCATGTTCTGTGTAAAGAGCCTACCTCTAACATCTCCCTTAAAATTTCCTCCAATCACCTTAAAATTATGCCCCCTCATGATAGCCATTTCCGCCCTGGGTAAAAGTCTGATGATTCACTCTATCTATGCCTTTCATCATCTTGTACAGCTCTATCAAGTCACCTCTCATCTGTCGTTGCTCCAGTGAGAAAAGCCCTAGCTCCCTCAACTTTTCTTCCTAAGATATGCCCTCCAATCCAGGCAGCATCCTGGTAAATTGCCTCTGCACCCTCTCTAAAGCTTCCACATATTTTCTATAATGAGGCAACCAGACCTAAATATAGTATTCCAAGTGTGGTCTAACCAGGGCTTTATAGAGCTGCAGCATAATCTCGTGGCTCTTAAACTCATTACCCCTGCAAATGAAAGCCAATACACCATATGCAATCTTGACAGCCCTATCAGCTTGGATGGCAATTTTGTAGAATCTATGGATCTGGACACCAAAATCCCTCTGTTCCTCCACACTGCTGAGAAGCCAGCCTTTAACCCTGCAATCTGCATTCAAATTTGACCTTCCAAAATGAATCACTTCACATTTTTCCAGGTTGAATTCCATCTGCCACTTCTCAGCCCAGCTCTGCATCCTGTCAATGCCTTGTTGCAGCCTACAACAGCCCTCCACACTATCCACAACTCCACTAACCTGTGTGTCATAGGCAAACATACTAACGCACCCTTCCACTTCCTCATCCAAGTCATTTATAAAAAGCAGAAAGAGTAGAGGCCCCAGAACAGATTCCTGTGGAACACCACTGGTGACCGAGCTCCAGGCTGAATACTTTCCATCTACTACCACCCTCTGTCTTCTATGGGACAGCCAATTCTGTATCCAGACAGCCAAATTTCCCTGTATCCCATGCATCCTTACTTTCTGACTGAGTCTACCATGGGGAACCTGATCAAACATCTTGCTAAAAATAAATGTACACCACACCCACTGTTCTCCCTTCATCAATGTGTTTTGACATCCTCAGTTAATTCAATGAGGTTTGTGAGGCATGACCTGACCCTCACAAAGCCATGCTGACTATCTGTAATAAAACTATGCTTTTCCAAATAATCATAAATTATGTCTCTCAGAACCCTCTCCAGTAATTTGCCCACCACCAACGTAAGACTGACTGATCTGTAATTCCCAGGGTTATCCCTATTCCCTTTCTTGAACAAGGGAATAACATTTACCATCCTCCAATCATCTGGTACTACTCCAGTGGACAGTGAGGATGCAAAGATCATTACCAAAGACACAGCAATCTCTTCCATCACTTCCCATAGTAAATTTGGATATATTTGGTCTGGCCCAAGGTAGATATCTACACTCATGTTTTTCAAAATTTCCAGCGCATCCTCCTCCTTAACATCAACCTGTTCGAGTGTACCAGTCTGTTCCATGCTGTCCTCACAAATGACAAGGTCCCTCTCAGTAGTGAATACTGAAGCAAAGTATTCATTAAGGACCTCCCCTACCTCCTCCAACTCCAGATACAAGTTCCCTCCACTATCCCTGAACAGCCCTAGCCTAACTCTGGCCATCCGTTTGTTCCTCACTTAAGTGTAGAATGCCTTTGGGTTTTCCTTAATCCTACCCACCAAAGCTTTTCCATGCCCCCTTCCAGCTGTCTTCATCCATTCTTCACTTCCTTCCTGGCTACATTGTAACCCTCTAGACCCCTGTCTGATCCTTGCTTCCTCAACCAAATGGAGAAAGTGAAGACTGCAGATGCTGGAGGTCAGAGCTGAAAATGTGTTGCTGGAAAAGCGCAGCAGCATCCAAGGAGCAGGAGAGTCGACGTTTCGGGCATGAGCCCTTCTTCAGGCCTGAAACGTCGATTCTCCTGCTCCTTGGATGCTGCCTGACCTGCTGCGCTTTTCCAGCAACACATTTTCAGCTCCTCGACCAAATGTAAGCTTCCTTCTTTTTCTTGACTAGACGTTGCTCATCTCTTGTCATCCAAGGTTCCTTCACCCGACCATCCCTTCCTTGCCTCAGTGGGACAAGGAAGTGTTCCCTCAAGTAGCAAGTGCTCCTTAAACAGCTTCCACATTTCTGTCATGCATTTCCTTGAGAATATGAGTTCCCAATTTATGCTGCACAGTTTCTGCATTGTAGTATGGAGGAATAGCATTATAACTCCCCCTCCCCTAATTAAGTACTTTCCCATACCATCTGCTCCTATCCCTCTCCATGACTGTAGTAAAGGTCAGGGAATTGTGACCAAGCACTAAGTCCAGTGTGGCCTCCCCACTAGTTGGACTATCTATATATTGAGTCAAAATCTGCCCCATCCAAACTATTTGCACAAAGAAGGTTCAAGTTGAAGTTACTGCTGCAAGTACTCCGCAATCATCTTCTTAACAGTGGACTCTAAAACATTACGAATGACTGAGGTTGGCTAACTAGTCTATAGTTTCCTATTTTCAGCCCCCTCTGTTTTTCAACAGTTTGGCCATTTTCCAGTTCACTGAGACCCTTGCTGACTCCAGTTATTTCTGAAAAATCACTACTGATGTCTTTCCAATCTCCTCAGCATCTCCTTGAGAACTCTGCAATGCAGTCTGTCTGGTCAAGTTAATTTACTCGCCTGGTCCAGTTAATTTATCCATCTGGTCTGGATGATTTACCTCTTTAAACTTGTTAACCCTGTGCCATTTTGCTCATGGTTGAGGTAGTAATCTAAAGATTATTACCTTTTTGGTTCTACTGTGTAATTTGGCCCGTCACTGTTTCATACTCCCTCAGCAGAACCTTATTTCTCTTTCTGCCTATGTCATTGGTACCTATGTGGAACACAACAACTGGATCTTTCCCCTCTACTCCAGGTTTCTCTGCAGCCTAGATGAGGTATCCTGAACCCAGGCACCAGGCAGGCAATGCAGCCTTTGAAACTCTTAGTTCTGGCCACAGAGAACAGTATCTATTCTCCTGACTAAACTATCCCCAAATATAGCCCCTCTTGAATGGCTCTCTGTCCCACGGTGTTATGGCTAGTTTGTTCATCCTCCCTACAACTCCCCCATTCTCATCCAGACAGGAATCTCAAACCTGTTTGACAAGTTGAAGGGCTGAAGCTTTTTCAGCACAACCTCCTAGATCCCTCTACCTAGTAATGACATCCTCCTGTGCCTGACCGAATTCGAGGTAGTTCATTTAAGGGGTGTGACTGCCTCATGAAACACTGTGTCCAGGTAACTCCCCCTCCCTGATGTTTAAAAATCACACCACACCAGGTTACAGTCTAAGAGATGTATTTGGAAGTGCAAGTATTTGGAGCACTGCTCCTTTGTCAGGCCTCCCTGATGTTTGAAACTCAGATGCCAGCTCATGCATTGTGAGCCGGAGTTCCTCAAGCAAGCAACATTTGTCACCGATGTGGTGACTGGGAACCACACTGACTCCAGTTACAACATGGCCCAGAATCTCTAATTACTTCATTTGTAATTTGATTTTTCAAAATTTTGTTCTCATCTCTTAGGTTGTAGACTGTAAATATTTCCCCTATTTACCTTTAGTCTGAAATTAACCTATAATAGCCATTCAAATTATTAGCTATCACCAGTTAGCAAATTTACCTGTGATGCCACTGTTTTGTGCTGGGCCCCTGATCCTGGGCTTCAACAGAGTCACAGAGATGTACAGCATGGGAGCAGACCCTTCGGTTCAACCCGTCCATGCCGACCAGATATCCCAACCCAATCTAGTCCTACCTGCCAGCACCCGGCCCATATCCCTCCAAACCCTTCCTATTTATATACCCATCCAAATGCCTTTTAAATGCTGCAATTGTACCAGCCTCCACCATTCCATACATATATCACCCTCTGCCTGAAAAAGTTGCCCCTTAGGCCCCTTTTATATCTTTTCCCTCTCACCCTAAACCTATGCCTTCTAGTTCTGGAGTCCCCGACCCCAGGGAAAAGATTTTGTCTATTTATCCTATCCATGCCCCTCATGATTTTGTAAACCTCTGTAAGGTCACCCCTCAGCCTCCGACGCTCTAACCAATCTCCTGTGCAGCCGCAACATGACCTGCCAACTCAAGTACTTAATTCTCTGACCAATAAATGCCTTCTTCACTGTCCTATCTACCTGCGACTCCACTTTCAAGGAGCAATGAACCTGCACTCCAAGGTCACATTTAAAAGGCATCTGGATGGGTATACGAATAGAAAGAGTTTAGGGGGATATGGGCCAAGTGCTGGCAAATGGGACGAGATTAATTTAGGATACCTGGGCAGCATGGATGAGTTGGACTGAAGGATCTGTTTCTGTGCTGTACATCTCTATGAGCTTTATAAATGCAACTATGATCACTTATTATTAGAATGAATGAGTTAGATTTATTATAGTCTGATGAATACCTAACTCTTCAGAGAGTGATTCAGATGATAAGTGAAGCAGATGTCCCAAAGCAGCATATATCCATCCCAAATGGAGAACTCCAACTTTGCATTGGAGGTCAGCAGAGTCCATTCCATTCTTAACAGTGCAATGGATAGGACAGGTATTAGTCATTTAAATATCCTCATCAACACCGGGGAGCAAAGAAACCTCACAGGCAAAGAATTCTCATCTATGAAAAGCAAACGTTTGATCTGCCTTTTTCAAAAACATGCAGATATGGGATACTGTTTCCAAAAAAGCAAGAAAATAAATTGCTACCCAGAGAAAAATGGCAATGTGGTAAAATAGTCTGCAGTAGAATATGTACCTAAAGTTTTCTTAACAGAACTAGGTGATCTAGAATTACATTTTGGCAATGGTTATCTCAGAAATGTAAGTTAAAAATCACTCCATTGTCAGGTAGTGATCCCTGGTTAACAAAATGCTGTATACTAAAAACAGTGTGACAATATGTTTCAGGAGATATAGCACTTAAGATGAAAGGATTTATCCAAGCAACTCTCCAATGTAGGGACATTGATTAATAGAAAACCGAGACATGCTTCAGGATCAAAATTTCTTACTGTGAGTCGTATGCTCTTGTCTTGACCTCAGCCTTATTGCAAAGGTAGAAGAGGCGATAAGCAGAAATTAAAGATTCCCACTGATCAGGGCTTTCTAAATTAGTTAAACTGGTAGGGAAGCTGAATACTAAATATAACATTATGCTGCAAGAAAATGCTAAATCCTGTGTCTGCATATACACAGAAAGATTCCATATCCTGTAATGGAGCAAGAAATGACAAGATTGAGTGGCATTTCCCAGTCACAAAGTTAATCGACTGGTGCTCTGCATCAGACACGAATGGTACTATTTAAACTCTTGTTGACCTTACATTACTTGACAAGACAGTCACAAGAGAAATCTGTGCCAAACTGTCTAGATATAGGGTTTTCATAAAATCTAATGTAAATAGAAGATTCAGGCAAATGCTATTGGACAAGCAAACACATTTACTATATTTATGACTCAGTTTGTGATATTTTATTTCAGTTGATTACCATTTAGGATCGTCTTAACTCCACCAGACACGTGTCCATGTGTGCACAGATCTATTTGTTCTTTATGGAAAGTTGTCACTGGTTCTTTGTCACAATGGATAAAACTTAAGAAGTTGTATAACCATGGCAAAGTGTGTGTTTATCCATGTCTTACATGGGATATCTGCAATGTATGATTACCCTGATGCGATTGTTTAGGGCAGTTTGCTAGTCAGTTAATTTGCAGCCAGTGCCAGATTTGAGCATGTCACAAGCCCAATTAATTACTTGATAATGTGAGGGACCTACAGATGTCAGATTGTCAGGAACAGAATCAAATTCAATGTTCTTCAATCCAGCAAATCACTAGTCTTTCAAATCGTAAGAGAATATAATCCAGGAGAATCGTAAAACCTCCAGATACCTGAATTGGTCAAGTCAGAGACTTGTGGGGACTTGATAAATATAAATATATGCATGAACATATAACATTAATAATGAGAAATGAAAGCTTGGAGATGAATATAGGTCAGAAGGGGTTAATACTTAGAATTGCCATAAGCATTACCCACTGTAATTAAACCGTCTGAACTTGTTGTTAGAACAGTTCCTTCTCAAGATCTCTGTGACAATGTCTATCTTACCAATGTAAGATAACGTGCAATAAATTATGTTTTGTCAACATAACAGACTCTTCTATCAAATCAGGAAATGATTTTTCTTCTACCACGGTACACCTAACAGACTCTGCACTTTTGTACATTTAAAGAGAATGGTGACAGCAGCTTTCACCATGAGCATCAGCTCGAACAATAGAATGAACTGCTATGCCCGTGCAACACAGGATCCCCAGGCAGGTGCTCCACTCCCAGCTCTAAAATGGCAGGCAAGCACCAGGTGGAGAGAGGAAGCTCTTCATTGATACCCTCAAGGCCTCACTGGCAAAGTGTGGCATTCCCTCAGAGACCTGGGAATCACTGGCCAAAGACCACCCAAAGTGGAGGAGGAGCATCCGGCAAGCCAGGCAAAAACAGCAAAAGCAGCGCACTACCACACCAAGACCTCACTCACCCCTTCCCACAACCACCTTCTGCCCCTGATGTAATGCAGCCTGTGGTAGTTGCATTGGTCTGTACAGCCACCTACACAGTCACCCTGAGAGTGGAAGAGAGTCATCTCATCTGTGAGGACTGCCAATGAATGGACAGCACAAATAACTGACATACAAGATTGCTTGGGGAAGTAGGGGTGCAGATACTAGAAGGGGTCATCATATTCTTCCAATCTTCCCTTGAAATTAGGGGAAATTACAAGATTGGAGGGTGCCAAATGCATTGTGCTTATTAAAGAAAGGGTTTAGGATATTTCTAGTGACTATAGGTCAGTTAATATCAGTGACAGGCAAGGTTTTAGAAACAATAATCAGTGAAAAACTTAACAGGCACTTGTTTATATGAGCTTGATTGTATGCTGTTGTTTATATGAACATTAAGGAAATGTTTTAGAAAATATCAATACAAGGCTATTAGTGAAATCTAGGCTCATGGTGTAGGAAGGTCACTGTTCAGAAACAGCTTGTTGGTTGTTTTTTAGACTGAAGGATGATAGTGATGTTCCCCAAGTCTCAGTGTGAGGTCCACACAGCTATTGTTATAAATAAATAACTTGAAAATTGCAATACGGAGTAAAATTTCAAAATTTACCAATGATACAACAGCAAAGATGACACTAAACGCCTGAAGCAGGACACAGATAAGCAAGCAGGATGGACTGACAAGTTGAAAGATAGAATTTAATACAAACATGTTTGAACAAAAGAGCAAAAGAGAAGTACAGCAGAGGAACAGGCCCTACGGCCTTCCAAGCCTGTGCCGATCATCATGTCCTAATTAAACTAAAAAACAAACCTTCTGCCCTGATTTGGTCCCTGTTCCTCTACTCCCTCCCTATTCATGTAACCATTCAGATACCTCTTAAATGTTGCCAACGCACCTACTTCCACCTCCTCTTCTGGCAGTTTGTTCCAGACTCTCCCTCACACAGCGCCCTTAAATATTTCCCATTCTCGCCATGACACTATGCCTGTTGTAACTGACACTTCAACCCTCAGGAAAAGCCTCTGACTATCCACCCTATCTATGCTTCTCATAACTTTGTGGACCTCTATCAGGTCTCCTCTCAGTCACCGTTTTTTTCCGTGAAAACAATCCTAGTCTTTCGTATCTTTCTTCACAGCCAATGCCATCACCAAAGCTTCCACTCTTTCTCGTAGTGTGGCAACCAAAACTGCACACAGTACTGCAAATCAGCCGAATAAGGGTTTTACATAGCTGCAATATGGTTTGCCAACTCTAGTATTCCATACCCCAGCCGATGAATGTAAGCATGCCATATGCCTTCTTAATCACTTGGCCATTTGTGTTGCCGCTTTTAGGGAGCTGTGGACCTGCATGCCCAGACCCAGAAAACCTGCATGTTAATGTTCCTCATAGTTCTGCCAAGGTTTGAGTTGAGATAGGTAAAAACAAGGACTGCAGATGTTGGAAATTAGATTCTAGACTAGAGTGGTGCTGGAAAAGCACAGCAGTTCAGGCAGCATCCGAGGAGCAGGAAAATTGACGTTTCGGGCAAAAGCCCACCATCAGGATGAAGAGCCCTCGATCACCAGGAGAATCTCCTCACTGCCACAGCCCCTGATCACCGGGGGGAGTGTCCTCACTGCCACAGCCCCTGATCACCGGGGGGAGTGTCCTCACTGCCACAGCCCCTGATCACCGGGGGGAGTGTCCTCACTGCCACAGCCCCTGATCACCGGGGGGAGTGTCCTCACTGCCACAGCCCCTGATCACCGGGGGGAGTGTCCTCACTGCCACAGCCCCCATCACCGGGGGGAGTGTCCTCACTGCCACAGCCCCTGATCACCGGGGGGAGTGTCCTCACTGCCACAGCCCCGATCACCGGGGGGAGTGTCCTCACTGCCACAGCCCCGATCACCGGGGGGAGTGTCCTCACTGCCACAGCCCCGATCACCGGGGGGAGTGTCCTCACTGCCACAGCCCCCGATCACCGGGGGGAGTGTCCTCACTGCCACAGCCCCCGATCACCAGGGGGAGTGTCCTCACTGCCACAGCCCCCATCACCGGGGGGAGTGTCCTCACTGCCACAGCCCCTGATCACCGGGGGGAGTGTCCTCACTGCCACAGCCCCGATCACCGGGCGAATGTCCTCACTGCCACAGCCCCTGATCACCAGGGGGAGTGTCCTCACTGTCACAGCCCCTGATCACCAGGAGAATCTCCTCACTGTCACAGCCCCTGAATCACCGGGAGAATCTCCTCACTGTCACAGCCCCTGAATCACCGGGAGAATCTCCTCACTGCCACAGCCCCTGATCACCAGGAGAATCTCCTCACTGTCACAGCCCCTGAATCACCGGGAGAATCTCCTCACTGTCACAGCCCCTGAATCACCGGGAGAATGTCCTCACTGCCACAGCCCCTGAATCACCGGGAGAATCTCCTCACTGTCACAGCCCCTGAATCACCGGGAGAATCTCCTCACTGTCACAGCCCCTGAATCACCGGGAGAATGTCCTCACTGCCACAGCCCCTGAATCACCGGGAGAATGTCCTCACTGTCACAGCCCCTGAATCACCGGGAGAATGTCCTCACTGTCACAGCCCCTGATCACCAGGAGATTGTCCTCACTGCCACAGCCCATAATCATAATTTTGTAAACCTCTATAAGGTCACCCTTAGCCTCAGACATTCCAGGGAAAACAGCCCCAGCCTGTTTAGCCTCTCCCTATAGTTCAGATCCTCCAACCCTGGCAACATGCTTGTAAATCTTTTCTGAACCTTCTCAAGTTTCACATCTTTCCACTAGGAAGTAGACCAGAACTGCACTCAATATTCCAACAGTGGCCTAACCAATGTCCTGTACAGCTGCAACATGACCTCTCCACTCCTGTACTCAATACTCTGACCAATAAAAGAAAGCATACCAAATGCCTTCTTCACTATCGTATCTACTTGTGACTCCACTTTCAAGGAGCTTTGAACCTGCACTCCAAGATCTCCTTGTTCAGCAACACTCCCTAGGGCCTTACCATTAAGTGTATAAGTCCTGCTAAGATTTGCTTTCCCAAAATGCAGCACCTCACATTTATCTGAATTAAACTCCATCTGCTACTTCTCAGCCCATTGGCCCATCTGCTCAAGATCCTGTTGTAATCTGAGGTAACTCTTTTCACTGTCTACTACACCTCCATTTTTGGTGTCATCTGCAAACTTACTAGCTGTACCTCTTATTCTCGCATCTAAATCATTTATGTAAATGACAAAAAGTAAGGATCCAGCACCGATCCTTGTGGCGCTCCACTGGTCACAGGCCTCCATTCTGAAAAACAACCCTCCACCACCACCCTCAGTTTTCTACCTTTGAGCCAGTTCTGTATCCAAGTGGCTAGTTCTCCCTGTATTCCATGAGATCTAACCTTACTAATCAGTCTCCCATGGGGAACCTTGTCGACTGCCTTAATGAAGTCCATGTAGATCACATCTACCGCTCTGCCCTCATCAATCCTTTTTGTTACTTCCTCAAAAAACTCAATCAAATTTGTGAGACATGATTTCACATGCACAAAGCCATGTTGACTATCCCTAATCAGTCCTTGCCTTTCCAAATACATGTACATCCTGTTCCTCGGGATTCCCTCCAACAACTTGCCCACCACTGAGGTCAGGCTCACCGGTCTATAGTTCCCTGGCTTGTCTTTACCGCCCTTCTTAAACAGTGGCACCACGTTAGCCAACCTCCAGCCTTCTGACACCTCACCTGTGACTATCGATGACATAAATATCTCAGCAATCACTTCTCTAGCTTCCCACAGAATTCTCGGGTACACCTGATCAGGTCCTGGGGATTTATCCACCTTTACCCGTTTCAAGACATCCAGCACTTCCTCCTATGTAATCTGGACATTTTGCAAGATGTCACCATCTATTTCCCTGCAGTCTATATTTTCCATATTCTTTTCCACAGTAAATACTAATGCAAAATACTCATTTGGTATCTCCCCCATTTTCTGCGGCTCCACACAATGGCCTCCTTGCTGATCTTTGAGGGGCCCTATTCTCTCCGTAGTTACCCTTTTGTCCTTAATGTCTTTGTAAAACCTCTTTGTATTCTCCTTAATTCTATTTTCCAAAGCTATCTCATGTCCCCTCTTTGCCCTCCTGATTTCCCTCTTAAGTATACTCCTACTTTGCTTATACTCTTCTAAGGATTCACTCAATCTATCCTGTCTACATCTAATATATACTTCCTTCTTTTTCTTAACCAAAATCTCAATTTCTTCAATCATCCAGCATTCCCTATACCTACCAGCCTTCCCTTTCACCCTGGCAGGAATATACTTTCTCTGGATTCTTGCAATCTCATTTCTGAAGGCTTCCCATTTTCCAGCCATCCCTTTGCCTGCGAACATCTGCCCTCAATCAGCTTTCAAAAGCTCTTGCCTAATGCCGTCAAAATTGGCCTTTCTCCAGTTTAGATCTGGTCGATCCTTTTCCATCACTATTTTAAAACGAATAGAATTATGGTCGCTGACCCCAAGGTGCTCCCCCACTGAAACCTCAGTCACCTGCCCTGCCTTATCTCCCAAGAGTAGGTCAAATTTTACACCTTCCCTCGTAGGTACATCCACATACTGAATCAGAAAATTTTCTTGTACACACTTAACAAATTCCTTTCCATCTGAACCCTTAACACTATGGCAGTCCCAGTCTATGTTTGGAAAGTTACAATCCCCTACCATAACCACCCTATTAATCTGACAGATAGCTGAGACCTCCTCACAAGTTTGTTTCTCAATTTTCCTCTGACTATTAGGGGATCTATAATACAATCCCAATAAGGTGATCATCCCTTTCTTACTTCTCAGTCCCATCCAAATAACTTCCCTGGACATATTTCTGGGAATATCCTCCATTAGCACAGCTGTAATTCTATCATTTTCCCTCCCGCACCAACCCCCCCCGCCCCACCCCAATCTCCCCCCTCTCTTGCCTCCCTTTCTGTCATTCATGTAGCATTTGTATCCTGGAACAATAAGCTGCTAGTACTACCCATCCCTGAGCCATGATCCTGCAATTGCTATGATATCCCAGTCCCATATTCCCAACCATGCCCTGTGTTCTTCTGCCTTCCCTGTTAGGCCCCTTGCATTGAAATGAATGCAACTTAATTTATTAGACCTACTTTGTCCCTGCCTGCCCTGACTCGCTTCTGTTCTCAACTGTACCAGTTGTGATTGGTTCGGTGCCTGTGCTTCCCTACTGACCCTGGTGAGTCAGTAGGTCCTGAGGTGATAATCTCACCGTGTGTCCAGCCAGTGTGAAGTAGCTATCCAATCTCAAGGCCAGCCAGGTCCTGCTAAGGTCAGATTGAGTCCGTACATGGGGGTGAAAGGTCATGGAGCTTAGCTCCATGTCCTTTGAATCAACAATATCACAACAAGATTCATGAAGGGTTCTGGGCAACTTCCTCTTAGAGACACCACTTGAATGTGTGGCCATTTGGTGTCTGAAATGGCCATAAATGTGATATCTACATTTTTATAGCTGCTGAGTTCAACATTTGTAGTGTCTGACCCTGAATGCTAGTTTCTGACCCTGGAGTCTTTTTGTCTGATTTGAGGTTTGGACAGGTCAGCATTTGATCCTTCTCCTCTCAGTCATTTTTGCTGCCAGTTCCAGTTCATTGGAAAGACATTCAGCTTTTGGTGTTTCTAACTTTATGTCTGTATTGTAAGTGCTTTCCTCACAGGGCTACCTGTGAGGAAGTTACTTCTGGACAAGTCCAAGTAATGGCATTGCCCATTTTCACTTATTTTCAGACAGGTAAAAACTTAATTACACAATAATCAAGTCCCAGTGAGAAAACCACCTTCCAAACATTGCCAAATAATTCTCATATCCCCAAAGAGAAGTGTCAGATTCTTACTCCCAGAAGTTGAGTCTTCCTCCATGATATGAAATATTCCAGATGCGTTCAAAACTTCCTTGGATTACTACACCTCGGATTATCACCGCCAAAAATCCAGATATCATAATCCCCATCTGGAAGACATCAGTCCAAACCACGGCTTTTAGACCACCCTAAAAATAAAAGAGATATCAAACATAACATTTGGAATTTAACCAAAAGGAACAAATGTTGATATGTGCCACATCCAAAAAAATTATTTCAAGGAGCTTCACTTAGGCATGATTTTAAAGAATGACACAAAGCCCCATAAGAAGGTATGAGGGTGGATTATAAAACCTTTGTCAAAGGAGTACGTTTTAAGGCGTGCCTTAAAGGAGGAGAATGCATTAGAGAGGTGGAGGTGTGTAAGATGGGAATCCCAGAGTTGTAACTGAAGGCATGGGCAACAGGGGACAGATTAATTTTGGGACTATGCAAGGAAACAGAAGAGAGAAATGCAGATATCTCTGAGCGGTGATTGGCTGGGTGAGATTGCAAAAGATGTGGAGGGATTGAAAATGATTTACAACAGAGTGCTGGAGCTAAGTGGTTCATGGGGATAAGCTAAGGAAGACAAAGGAGTTCAATGTAGCTAAGTGTGAAGCCATTCACTTTGGTAGGAGTAACAAGAAGATGGATTGCTGGGCTAATGGTAGGCTACTTGGAAGTGTGGATGAGCAGAGCGATCTTGGTGTCCATGTACACAGATCTCTGAAAGTTGCCACCCAGGTAAATAGTGTTGTGAAGAAGGCATATGGCGTACTGGGCTTTATTGGTAGAGGAATTGAGTTCCGGAGTCCTGAGGTCATGTTGCAGTTGTATAAGACTCTGGTGCGGCCTCATCTGGAGTATTGTGTGCAGTTTTGGTCGCCATACTATAGGAAGGATGTGGAGGCATTGGAACGGGTGCAGAGGAGGTTTACCAGGATGTTGCCTGGCATGGTAGGAAGATCGTATGAGAAAAGGCTGAGGCGCTTCTTTTCTCATTGGAGAAAAGAAGGTTTAGGAGAGATTTGATACAGGTGTACAAGATGATTAGGGGTTTAGATAGGGTTGACAGTGAGAACCTTTTTCCGCAAATGGAGTCAGCTGTTACTAGGGGACACAGCTTTAAATTAAGGGAAGGTTGGTATAGGACAGATGTTAGGGGTAGATTCTTTACTCAGCGGGTTGTGAGTTAATGGAATGCCCTGCCAGTAGCAGTGGTGGACTCTCCCTCTTTATGGTCTTTTAAGCGGGCATTGGATAAGCATATGGAGGTTATAGGGCTAGTGTAGGTTAGGTAGGCTTTGGTCGGCGCAACATCGAGGGCCGAAGGGCCTGTACTGCGCTGTATTTTTCTATGTTCTATGTTCTAAAGAGGTGTACTGTTGATTTTACTTTTGCCTAAATGTATTCAGCTTCCAGGAATTCTTGCTCTACTACAAGAAAAAAAACTGGTTAATCAAGTACATTTTTAAAGGGTATTCTATTCCTAAGGGTCAAAATAACACAGCATCTAGTAGTAAGGTTAAGAAAATATATAAAAACTTAATAAATGTAAAGTAAATTAAATTTTTAAGTCATTCCTTTGAATATGTTGTGGACAACAGGATGGTTGATGTGTTATAGTTGCAGCATGTGGAAGTTCCTGGATACCAGTTTGGCCCAGAGCAAACATGTACGTGGCAAGTGTTTGAGGTTTGAGTAACTTTGGCTTAGACTTGATGAGATGAAGGCAGAGCTGCAGACATTGTGGTGCATCTGGAAATGGGAATGTTACTTGGATTCTTTGGATCAGGAGACAATCACACCTGTTAGGGTTGTAGTATGATTTTGTTAGTGTTCAGGAACAGGATTGGTGAGTGAGGTAGGTAAGAAGACCTAGAGGGCAGGAGCCAGGTTCCTCAGCCCTTACTAATGCGAAAAGATTTGTCGTTCCTTCAGCTTGTCAAGAGGAGAGCGAAGGCTGTAGGATGGAGGAGCTAACTGACCATAGCACCATGGTGCATGAAGTCACTCAAGGAGGGAAAGAGGAATGTAATTGTTGCCATGACGTGATGGGGTGGACAAAGTCAGAGGTCACATGACACCAAGTTATAATCTGAACATCACCTGACCTAGGAGCAGTGCTCTGAAAGCTTGTGATTTCAAATAAATCATATGGTTTATAACCTGGTGTCATGTGACTTCTGATTCTGTCCAGTCAGGTAGAAAAGTAAGAGATTGGGTGATCAGAGTCCCACACAGCTTGGCAACAATGGAGAAATATCAGAAGAGGATGGAGAAAGTGAGGACTGCAGATGCTGGAGATCAGAGTCAAGAGTGTGGTGCTGGAAAAGCACAGTAGGTGAGGCAGCATCCGAGGAGCAGCAGAATCGACATTTCGTACATAAGCCCTTCATCAGGAATGGGGTTTGTGGGCTGGGATGGGGGCACATATCTACCTATTGCACATACCTACCTATCCTCAGAGGAGGATGGTGTGATCAACTTTGTCAAAGGCTAGAGGCAAGAAATATGAGAAGAATTGTTACAGAGCAAGGGTGGACACCTGATTGGAGGGACTGAAACTTCGAGTTGTGGGAAAAATGGGCAATTCAATTGGGAGATACCAATGCATTCATGACTTTAGAGAGAAAAGGGAAGTTGAATTTGGAATGATAGTTTGCAAGGTGGGGATAGTGGCAGATTTGAAGATATCCATAATGCCACACCTACATGAAGCCATCTGTAGAAATGCACCTGCTTCAGGATCTTTTTCCTACACCTGGTTTACACATTGGTGTCAAGATGTATGCCCAGAAAAAATTTGTACAAACATAGGTGAATGTATCCACATACCTTTCTGTCCACCTGCAGCAATACACAGTGAGACACGTGCATTAACACACATATATGCAAATATAACCAGATTAAACTTACCAGGGTACAGTAAAAGGTGCAGACAAGACCAGTTGCAACAAGAACGCCCCAGAGATCAAGTCCAGTTACTGGTAAAAGCAAGAGTTGTTCCAACTTAGTGAAAAATGAATTTTCTTTTATATTAACAGTTTAACTTATAAAAGTATAAACAACCTTATAAATTAAATATAGTTCAAAAAGGAATGAATCAGTGCTTATGCCAGAGGCTGAGAGAGAAAAATTTGGACATTTAAATAAATAAATGCAGATGAGTGGACTGACAGTCATAGAGTTGTACAGCATGGAATCAGATCCTTTGGCCCAACTCGTCCATGCCAACCAGATATCCTAAATTAATCTAGTCCAATTTGCCAGATTTTGCCCATATTCTTCTAAACCCTTCCTATTCATGTACCCATCTTAAGTGTTGTAATTGTATCAGCCTCCACCACTTCTCTATTCTATACATGCACAACCCTCTGTGTGAAATGTTTGCCCCTTAGGTCCCTTTTAGGTCTTTCTCCTCTCACCTTAAATTACACCCTGAGGTTTTGGACTCCCCCACCCTGGGGAAAAGACTTTTGCTATTCATGCGCCTCAATTTTATAAATTTCTATAAGATCACCCCTCAGCTGTTGACCCTCCAGGGAAAACAGCCCCAGTCTATTCCACCTCTCCCTATAGCTCAAACCCTCAAACCCTGGCAAAACCCTTGTAAATCTTTTCTGAACCCTTTCATGGTGAACAACATCCTTCTTATAGCAGGGAGACCAGAATATTCCAAAAGTGGCCTAACCAATGTCCTGTACAGTCACAGCATGACCTTCCAATTCCTACACACAATGCATTGACCAAAAAACGTAATCATACAAAACATCTTCTTCACTATCCTCTCTCTTTGTGATTCCACTTTTAAGGAACTATGAACCTGCAATCCAATGTCTCTTTATTCAGCAACACTTGCCAGGACTTTATTACTAAGTGTATAAGTCCTTCCCTGATTTGCCTTTCCAAAATGCTGCACCTCACATTTATCTAAGTTAAACTCCATCTGCCACTCCTTGGCCTATTGGCCCATCTGCTCAAGATCCCATTGTACTCTGAGGTAACCTTCTTTGCTGTCCACTACATCTCCAATTTTGGTGTCATCTGCAAACTTACTAAGTATACCTCATATGTTCACATCCAAATCATTTATATAAGTGATGAAAAGTAGTGGACCCAGCACTGATCCTTAAGGCACTTCACTGGTCACAGGCCTCCAGTCTGAAAAGCATCCCTCCACCACCACCCTCTGTCTTCTACCTTTGAGCCAGTTCTGTATCCAAATGGCTAATTCTCCCTGTGTTCCATGTGATCTAATCTTGCTAATCAGTCTCCCATGGGGAACCTTATTGAACGCCTTACTGAAGTCCATATAGATCACATCTACCGCTCTGCCTTCATGAATCCTCTTTGTTACTTCTTCAAAAAACTCAATCAAATTAGTGAAACATGATTTCCTACACACAAAGCCATGTTGACTATCCCTAATCAGTCCTTGCCTTTCCAAATACATGTACATCCTGTCCTTCAGGACTCCCTAAACAGCTTGCCCATCACCGAGGTCAGGCTCACTGGTCTATAGTTCCCTGGCTTATCCTTACCACTTTTCTTAAATAGTGACACCACATTAGCCAACCTCCAGTCTTCTGGCACCTCACCTGTGACTATCGATGATACAAATATCTCAGCAAGAGGCCCAACAATCACTTCTCTAGCTTCCCACAGAGTTCAAGGGTACACCTGATCATGTCCTGGAGATTTATCCACTTCTAAACATCTTAAGATGTACAGCACCTCCACCTCTATAACATGGACATTTTTCAAGATGTTGCAATTTATTTCCCCAAGTTCTCTACTGATTTCCCATTTGCCTTTTGATTACAAAGTGACATGGAGAGATAGATAGTGATAGAATGATAGAGAGGGGTGAGAGAAGTATTGTCTGAAGCACAATGAAAGATAAAGTAACACAAATATGTTTAAAATCACACAACACCAAGTTATAGTCCAATAGGTTTATTTGGAAGCTCTATTTGGACAACCACCTGATGAAGGAGCAGCACTCCAAAAGCTAGTGCTTCCTAATAAACCTGTTGGACTATAACCTGGTGTTGTGTGATTTTTAACTTTGTCCATCCCAGTCCAACACTGGCACCTCCAAATCACAGATGTATTGAGTGAATCAAGCAGAAAGATGATATTGATTGTGATATGGAGATGGATGGAAAACAAAAGGCTAGTAGAAACTGATACAGAAACAGGAATAAAATAGAGCAAGGTTGGATGCGGGGGCTACAAACAATTGTGAGATTGTGAAAGCAAATGGAGGACATAAAGGACAAAGAGAATAGGACAGAGGTGCTAGTAATTTTTTTTATTCCTGGTCATTAGTGGTTGCCTTGTTGCTTCCGAGGAGATGAAGCATGAGGACAGACATAGAGTACAATAATCCACTCAAACTGGTGACACTCAGTCACTGAATTCCTTGGATTGAAGCTCATACAGACAGAGATAGATAACTTGGTCAGAAACAAGGGCTGTTTCTCCTCAGGGCAACAACATTTAGGGCTTGACTGTACAGTAATTGGTTAACAGATGTGTAAGTAATGTAAACTTGCACTTACCCTGATTCAGTGCTAGTGCAGGAGCGTAAATGACAATCCCAGTGTATAGCACCTGTAAAAAGATCTCCTATATCATTAATCAATAATCTCAATCAGAACCATGTCTGGTACAAAATTAATAACTCGACCAAGTGATTAAGTTAGTGAGGATAAAGTGAGGACTGCAGATGCTGGAGATTAGAGTTGAAAAGGTGTCGCTGGAAAAGCGCAGCAGGTCAGGCAGCATCCAAGGAGCAAGAGAATCGACGTTTCGGGCATGAGCCCTTCTTCAGGAATGAGGAAAGTCCTGATTCCTGAAGAAGGGCTCATGCCCAAAACGTCGATTCTCCTGCTCCTTGGATGCTGCCTGACCTGCTGCGCTTTTCCAGCAACACATTTTCAGATTAAATTAGTGAGGTCGCTCTACCTTATTCCTCAGGCTCAGTGCTGAAGGTGGGAATGCTGAATGGGAAACATTTTGTACACCACCATGTTTCCTCTTAAGTTGCTCAATGGAAGAGGTGAATACAATTTACCTATCTGCTTGTATCTTAAACATCCAATCGGTCCTTGTGAATGAAGCTGGACAGTATTCACAGACATTTAGAATAAGATGGAAAGCTTTTGAACTTTGTTTGATTATCCCCTCATTAACGGACAGTTTAAAACTCAAGTAGCTTGGATATAATTGGAATTTAAATAGACAATAGGTGCAGGAGTAGGCCATTCTGCCGTTCGAGCCTGCGCCACCATTCATTATGATCACGGCTGATCATCCTCAGTCAGTATCCTGTTCCTGCCTTATCTCCATAACCCTTGATTCCACTATCCTTGAGAGCTCTATCCAACTCTTTCTTAAACGAATCCAGAGACTGGGCCTCCACTGCCTTCTGGGGCAGAGCATTCCACACAGCCACCACTCTCTGGGTGAAGAAGTTTCTCCTCATCTCTGTCCTAAATGGCCTATCCCTTACTTTTAAGCTGTGTCCTCTGGTTCAGGACTCACCCATCAATGGAAATATGTTTCCTGCCTCCAGAGTGTCCAATCCTTTAATAATCTTATATGTCTCAATCAGATCCCCTCTCAGTCTTCTAAACTCAAGGGTATACAAGTCCAGTTGCTCCAGTCTTTCAACAGAAGATAATCCCGCCATTCCAGGAATTGACCTCGTGAACCTACGCTGCACTCCCACAATAGCCAGAATGTCTTTCCTCAAATTTGGAGACCAGAACTGCACACAATACTCCAGGTGCGGTCTCACCAGGTACAGCTGCAGAAGAACCTCTTTGCTTCTGTACTCAATCCCTCTTGTTATGAAGGCCAGCATACTATTAGCTTTCTTCATTACCTGCTGTACCTGCATGCTTGCCTTCATTGACAGGTGTACAAGAACACTTAGATCTCATTGTACTGCCCCTTTACCTAACTTGATTCCATTTAAGTAGTAATCTGCCTCATGTTCTTGCCACCAAAGTGGATACCCACATATTTATCCACATTAAACTGCATCTTCCAGGCATCTGTCCACTCACCTAGCCTGTACAGGTCACCCTGTAATCTCTTAACATCCTCCTCACATTTCACCCTGCTACCCAGCTTTGTATCATCAGCAAATTTGCTAATGTTACTATTAATACCATCTTCTATATCATTAATACAGATTGTAAAAAGCTGCGGTCCCAGCACTGATCCCTGCGGTACCCCACTGGTCACCGCCTGCCATTCCGAAAGGGAGCCGTTTATCACTACTCTTTGTTTCCTGTCAGCCAACTAATTTTCAATCCAAGTCAGTACTTTGCCCCCAATACCATGCGGCCTAAGTTTGCTCACTAACCTCCTGTAGGTGATTTGATACTCACTGTTTGAATAATGTAGAAAATGGTCCCAGTGTATCGAGCTAGTTTGTTGAACCTCATATCTAAATACTGCAGAGAGAAAAACAGTCAGTGTCAAGTAACTTACATTTACACTGGTTGAGCTTGTAATCCAGGAAAGTTAAATTCATTTAGTTGATTCTTTTTTAACTCTTACATATTGTTGCTATAATAAGAGATAACAGGATCGAGAGCAGATATTCCTCTTCTGTCAAAAGCAACGAAGTCCTGACTCATGATAGTAAAGAGTCTTCCTTTCGAACCTACTCAACAATGGGTGAGCTTACTGCAAGCCTAATGGAGAAAATGGGGACTGACCAATGATGGTGCTGCAAACTGATACTTATCTCACACTAAATATTGCATGCACCAGCACAAATACACACTTTCTGTCAGGAAGTGAAGAACCTCGATTCACAGGAAAAGGAGACTTAATCATGGAGGCCTGGGTGCAACAGAAAGCTATTCTAGTACAATTGCAATGTTTATAAGGCATCTAGATGGGCATATGAATAAGAAGGGTTTGGAAAGGTATGGACTGGGTGCCTGCAGTTGGGACTGGATTGGGTTGAGAGATCTGGTCGGGATGGACAAGTTGGACCGAAGTGTCTGTTTCCATTCTGTACATCTCTATGACTCTATCTCTATTGTCTAGATGGATATGCTCTTTGACAATTGTGGTTTTATTGAGTGACTGTGTCAGATTGCTATTCAGGAGAAAGGGAAATAAAATTGCTGAGCTAGGAATCAATCAACAACTGTGTATGTGCCCTTCTTTGCAAAATTCTGAAGTAGACCCCTATCCTGGCTCAAAAGAAAGCCCTCGTAGAAAAGTAAAGGGCCATGATGATTTTCTTTGATGTGGGCAGTGTCAGCACTGATGTGCTCCTTGTGGTTTTCTGAATGGCAGTTCATGTAACATAGACCATAGAGAGTTAGGTTCATAATCGGTCAGATATCTGTAAGTTTATTAACAAATAACTGCATAAGTGATGTGACATCTCAGAATTACATATACAGTCTAAGTTATATGTTAACCTAGATTACTGATATATAAATTATTGCTTAACTGATGAACTAATTTACTTAACTGCTCAGTGGCTAAATGAATGGAGAGTGAGAACAGAACATTTCATATTAAAGTGTTACATGCATGATGTCATAAGCTGTCTTAAAGGTATAGTACAGGTATATGATCCTTTAGGGAGAATGTGAGGTTTGCAGATGCTAGAGATCAGACCTGAAAATGTGTTGCTGGAAAAGCGCAGCAGGTCAGGCAGCATCTAAGGAACAGGAAATTTGACGTTTCGGGCATAAGCTTCCTGATGAAGGGCTCATGCCCGAAACGTCGAATTTCCTGTTCCTTAGATGCTGCCTGACCTGCTGCGTTTTTCCAGCAACGCATTTTCAGTATATGATCCTTTATCCAAAACACTCGGGACCAACTGGTTTTAGGAAGTTGGAATTTTTCCAATTTCAGAATAAGTGACACTTTGATGGTGAAATTTTAAAAAATCTTACCGAACAGCAGCCTCACAGCGACTACAATGAGCCCTGAGACAGAATTGAGGTCTGCCAGTGCTGGGCCACACCTACTCACATTGCATCTTTCTGAGATTTGTGAAATAATACAACAGATGCCATCTTAGACCTGAGTTGTAGCTGACAGCAAAAGAAAATAACTGACCAGTTGCTGACCCACAGTTTCTTGAGGTAGATTTCCTCAAGTTGGGTTGGTGTAAGTGCACTCCAACTGTCCAATGAAATCTGTTTTATAACCTCTGTTTTTTGCTGATTTCTTGTACAGTTATCAAGTGGACAGGCTGTTGGCATTTTACCATTCATTTTCTATATTTTCATTTCCAAGGGATTATTTTGACCTTATTCTGAAGTCCCCAAAAATGCCAAATAAATACACATAACCAAACCTGAAAACTAAAACCTACTAGCCGTAATTACAAGGCATTCAAAAGTAGTTTAAAATCTTCTTATTTTAAAATTCCTTCACACACTTTCTTTATCCATTTCAGCTTCAATACTACATTGACAGATGAAGTCAGTGACCTAAGTAGGAAATCGTATCCAGTTTATTGATATTATATGTGTTGATTCTGGGTTTTAAGTCCAATTGAAAAATTACACTGTGCTGAACCTTAGATTTTGGCTGAGTGTAAGTTTAGTCAAGATGATTACTGTGAGACAGAGACTTCTTAACACATCTTACTAAACCCGTCTCATTAATGACTCAGTGCACCACTAAAGTGCTCTCTCACCTGATTCTAGTCCCATCCTCCCACCCACTGTTCACAGAACAACCAGATATCTGCAGGAAGACCAGCACTTCGAGCACCCGCATCATCATAAA
Organism: Hemiscyllium ocellatum; assembly: GCF_020745735.1. Taxonomy (NCBI): domain Eukaryota; kingdom Metazoa; phylum Chordata; class Chondrichthyes; order Orectolobiformes; family Hemiscylliidae; genus Hemiscyllium; species Hemiscyllium ocellatum. The sequence continues at coordinate 49,147,079 of NC_083426.1, forward strand.
AAGACTATTGTGCAGCCAGACAAGCATTGAGAACCTGGCATTGCCCCTCACTGGTGACATAATGGTAATTCAGCCATAAATTCAGCTCATGGCACACAGTTGCCATGTAGACACTCCCTCGCATATACAATCCCATTCTCTCACTTCAGTTATTCTTTAACTACAAGACTGCATAGTTAACTTGTCCTTAGCTTCATCCTATCAAAACTAAACACTGCGTCACAGATCAAGTGCCCACTTATCAATGTCCATTGAGGAACATTAGATATAGGAAAGCAAGCAAACAGTTCCAAAGATCATCTTTTATTTACAGCATGTGAAACTGAATGAACCAAATGCTGGTAATTTGACCAATAACTCTGTCACATTCTGGATGGTCTGCTGTACCCTGCTCTCATCGAGTGGAACCAGGTGTCAGTCAGCTCGTGTCGGTTTGGAGCACCCAATGCAGCTGAACGCTGTCATGAACAAAGAGAGCTTTCTCTAGCTCAGTGCGCCCCTTCCTTCTCCTCCTCTAGCGCCTCTCCCTTCTCTTTCTCCTTAGAAGACTGCTGCCATACTGTCACTTCCTCATCATCTTTCGTAATGCTTTGTTGTCTGTTCCAGGGCACATCATACTCAGACAATATGACAAACTCTGTCTGGATGATATTGGACAGACACCCAGACGAGTCCAAGCAGCAGAGCCACATCTTCAGCAGCCCTATTTTTCCCTGGAACATCGGAAGCTGAGAGGTAACCTTAAAGAGGTTTATAAAATCATGAGGAGCATAGACAAGGGGTGGGGGAGTCCAGAACTAGGAGGCATAGGATTTAGGGTTAGAGGGGAAAGATATAAAAGGGACCTAAGTGGCAACTTTTTCACTCAGTGATGCGTGCGTGGAATGAGCTGCCAGAGGAAGTGGTGGAGGTTAGTACAATTACAGCATTTCAAAGGCATCTGGATGGTATATGAATAGGAAGGGTTTAGAGGGATATGGGCCAAGTGCTGATATGTGGGACTAGATTAGGTTATGATATCTGGTTGGCATGGACGAGTTGGACCCAAGGGTCTGTTTTCGTGCTGTATACCTCTATGACTCTATGACCGTATTGTCTGCTCCACCTCGAAGCATTGGCAGCATCATGTCTGCATCATTTGTTGGTTACGCAGTGGTGGCAGTATCCATATTGACAGTGGGTGGCCCCTGTCATCCATCAAAAGCACAAGAGTGCTCCAGGATGGAGGAAAGGTGGCATCTGCCAGTGTAATGGGTACACTCTTCCGGTGTTATGGACCAGGCCAGATTCCCTCAAAACATTTCAAGAAGGGGGCCCAGAAGCTAACTTTGCTAGTTGTTTTAAGCGGATCTTAAGTGGATATTTCAGGAGTGAAGCAGCTGGCCCAACCACTCAGTTTTAAACAAAACAATATTTACTTACACATGGACAAAAGATAGTTTCACTGTATTCTAACAGATGAAAGGATTAACAGACAATCAATTTTTCAATGTATAATTTCAGTTACATCACACTGCAAATTTTTACTGTAAATTCTGTGTTAGGATTGAGCCCTCCACTATCACCTGATGAAGGAGTGTCGCTCTGAAAGCTAGTGTGCTTCCAATTAAACCTGTTGGACTATAACCTGGTGTTGTGTGATTTTTAACTTTGTACACCCCAGTCCAACACTGGCATCTCCAAATCATGAATTTAGAACAACACAACTACTTAAAAACTCAATCAACTCTATGACAACTTAATGATACTGTTCCAAATATTTGCAACATCCCCATAAACAGTCTTTTGGCAGAAAAGGTAAAATTGAACACTGGTGCTTACAGAAGAGATGTCAGAGAGAGAGGATCAACATGGATCGGTTTCCTTGACTAACAGCCTCAAAAGACAGAAAGACTGCTAAACCAAACCAAACCAGAGAAAAGCTGAGCTGAGAGAACTGGCCACGTCCCTTTCATTGTACAAGTTTTTTTTTAAATTAAAGCCTTTTGACTGAGGTAATATCTGTTAGCTATAATCAAACTGGCCCCAAACCAGACACATCGGAACTTCTGCATTTATGACCCCTCTCAAAACAAACCAAAGACGATCTAACCTTGTTAAAGGAGCAGCATTGTAACGTCAGGATGTGATAGTGGTGATCATAGATCTCCTCAACATGAATGGAACAAAAGCCCTTCTTGCTGATGAATTCCACAGCATTATGTTACTGTGTTTTCAATGTCACGTGTGTGAAGTCGATGGCACCCAGTACCTGGGGGAAGCCAATTATTGCCAGGCTGCAACACTAATTCCATCTTGATAGATTGAAATTAACTGATATGATCTTGTACAGATGTTATCAATAATTGCCCTGATGTATTTGTTGGTGCATTATTGAGAGATCCTACGCAGCTCACTATCGCTTCTTAGAGGGAGCCAGTCACACAGACATTCAAAGCAGCTGTCCCCTTCACAGTCACCAGAAGAGTATGGCCTATCCCTCCTGCAGGTGCCTCTCCAGCATTTGGCACACTTCCATCACAGTGTCATCTGATGCACAGAACCTGCGTGACACTGCAACTCACTCATTCCCAGAAATAGAGTCAGGGATGAACAACACTGGGCCTCTTGCAGATCCTAAGCATCCTGGGGATGCTACAGCAGCAACCTCTCCCTGATGTGTGCGCGCAGTGAGGCCTGCTGCTGTTGCTGGGCTTGCTGTCAGCTCTGGCCCTCCTGGGACTGCCTCCACCTCCTTAGGAAGGCAACCACAGCATCTCCCCAGTGGCTGGATGCAGGACTCTTGATGGAAATGACTGAGATTGGGAATGTAAAGAGTAAACAGGTTCTTAGCTCTGAGAAGATTCAGATGAGGCTGAGCACACTCCTCCACACAGTGAGACATGCTGTGCTCTGAGAACAAGGAACACGCTTCTATCATTCATTCAGCTGCAGCTTGGTGCTACACCAGCTGAGTGACCAATATATTACACCAAAAAGAAACTGCTAGGTGGATACTGACATCCTCCATCCCATCAACCATGAAACCTCTCGTGCATTCAGTAGAACTGAGCATAATGTTTCCATGACAGACAATGAAGTGACCAACTCCACCTCCATCATCACCCTTACAAGTTACACAAGGTATGAATTGTCTTTGGCCAGCATTCATCACTTTTTAAGTCATTGTTGCTAATTTGTGATTCATCGAGATGCCAATATTTAGTTTAAAAGCAGCAGTGGGGTGATGCAAATTACCTTTGACCAACATTTTAATCCTCAACATATAAACTCTGCATTGCAAATGGATGATGGAATTATTGTAAACTAAATGTAGCTGTAATTTGCAAACACATGCTTCATTTATTTGCCCCTGCAAAATCATCGTGTCCAGCCAACATGAACCCCAAGCTTTCACCCATCAAACTGACGCTGTCTCTGCCCACCTTGGCCATTGTCCACCTCAGTTTTGAGTTTCAATTAGCATTTAGTGAACTGCAAGTGATGTAATGGAACACAGTCCCTAGTAATAACAACACTCTCAGCATCAGGCTCTGCCTCATTGCCAGGTACCTTCAAAGCCCAGTTTTCCCTTGCAGTAACTTGATAGCCCATTTCTGCCACCTTTGCTTCCAACATTCCCCCTTGCCTCTTGAGCTCTAACACTACCATTTATCAAGACCGTACTATGGTCCTGTTGGCTGTCCCTGTGGAGACCACAGTTGTGATCACTGCAAATAATACTATCCTCCTATAGCCTTCATACCCTCCAATGCTTTTCAGCGTAACCTTGCTTGTATTTTAACTTAAACCCTCACACTACTGCCATCCTCTCCCTACCTCAACACATGCCTCTGCTCTCTCCTCAGCCTTGAATGCCCACCCAATTTGAAAATGTGCTTCCCTTTACCCCTCTATTCAGTCTATATACATTCTGCTGCATTCTCTGATAGTCCCCTTCACTATCTGCTCATGGATCAATGCATGGAACGTGTGCAGGGAGGGTCAGTTTTGTGCACGGAAGGTCATGTCTTACCAACTTAATAGAATTCTTTGAGGAAGTGGCAAAGTTGATTGATGAGGGAAGGGCTCTAGATGTCACATGCATGGACTTCAATAAAGCATTTGATAAGGTTACCTGGTAGGCTGATGGAGAAAGTTAAGTTACATGGGGTCCAGGGTGTATTAGCTAGGTGGATAGAGAACTGGACAACAGGAGACAGACAGTAGTAATGGAAGGAAGTTTCCCAAAATGGAGACCCGTGATCAGTGGTGTTCCACAGGGATCTGTGCTGGGACTAATGTTGTTTGTGATATACATAAATGTTTGGAAGCAGGCATAGGTGGTCTGATTAGTAAGTTTGCAGATAACACTGAGATTGGTGGAATAGCAGATAGTGAAGGGGACTGTCAGAGAATACAGCAGAATGTATATAGATTGGAGAGTTGGGCAAAGAAATGGCAGGTAGAGCTCAATCCGAGAAAATGTGAGGTGATGCATTTTAGAAGATCCAATTCAAGAGCAAACTATACGGTAAATGGAAAGGTCCTGGAAAAAATTATGTACACAGAGATCTGGGTGTTAAAGTCCATTGCACCTTGAAGGTGGGAACACAGGTCGATAGAGTGGTCAAGAAGGCATATGGCATGCTTTCCTTCATCGGACAGGGTTTTGAGTACAAGAGTTGGCAGGTCATGTTACAGTTGTATAAGACTTTGGTTTGACTCCATTTGCAATACTGTGTACAGTTCTGATCACCACATTACCGAAAGGAAGTGGATACTTTGGAGAGGGTGCAGAGGATGTTCACATGGATGTTGCCTGGCATGGAGGGCACTAGCTATGAACAGAAGTTGAGTACATTAAGATTATTTTCATTAGGAAGATAGAGGTTGAGTGGGGACCTGATTGAGGCCTACAAAATCATGAGAGGTGTAGACAGGGTGGATAGCAAGAAGCTTTTTCCCAGAATGGGGAACTCAATTTCTAGGGGTCACAAGTTCAAAGTGAGAGGAGAAAAGTTTAAGGGAGGTTTGCGTGGAAAGTTCTTTATGCAGAAGGTGGTGTGTGCTTGGAACGCATTGTCAGTGGAGATGGTAGAGGTCGGCACAATAGCATAATTTAAGCTGAATCTAGACAGAGCCATGAATGGGCAGGGAGCAGAGGGATACAGATAATTGGAAATAGGCAACAGGTTTAGATAGTGGATCCGAATCAGCACAGTACAATAACTGGTTTGGGCATATTAACTGAGTTGCTGAGCCATTGAGTATTGCAGCATGTAAATAGACCATTTAGACCATCATGTCCACATTGGTCATCAAGCACCTATCTACCATTATTATATCTCCCAGCACTTGGACTGTATATTTATAAGCTAAGGCTTTTCTTGTATTCATCTAAATTCTTATTAAATGTTGTGATGGTACTAATTTTAAATATCCTTTCAGGCAGTGAGTTGCAGTTACCCACTGCCCCCGGATGAAAATACATTCCTCAAAATCTCCTCTGAACAACCTGCCCCTTATTGTAAATCTATGCCCCCTGGTTATTGACCTCCGCAGACCTTTGAAGACTGAGGGGGAACCTTGTAAAGCTGTATAAAATCAAGAAGAGCATAGATAGGATGAATAGCCAAGTTTTCTTCTCAGCATAGGGGAATGCAAAGCTAGAGAACATAGACTTAAGGTGAGAGGGGAATGAGTTAAAAGGAAACTGTTGGGCAGCTTTCTCATGTAGATAGTTGAGCACGTAGTTGATGCATTTTAGAAGATCCAATTCAAGAGCAAACTGTACTGTAAATGGAAAGGTCCTGGAAAAATTTATGTACCGGAGGAAGAGGTGGAGGCAGATACAATTACAATATTTAAAAGGCTGATGATTCATGCTTTCTATTTATATGTTTGCGTTTCTTTGGGTTGGTGATGTCATTTCCTATGGTGATGTCATTTCTATTCTTTCTCTCAGGGGGTAATAAATCAGGTCCAAGTCAATGTGTTTGTTGACAGAGTTCCGGTTGGAATGCCAGGCTTCTAGGAATTCGTCCGGAGGCTCACTGAGGATGTTACCTAGTGGGGTGACAAAACGTCTGAAAATGAACCTCCCAGCTCAGCAAGCAAACCTACATCCAGAACCTCAACCTGAGCTACAAATCTTCTCAAAACCAGTTAGTGTTATCTCTAAACTTACTGATCAAAAAATGGTCTGGATATACACTGGATACAATTATCAAATGAGTTCAGTAATACCGTACAATTGAAACTGTATGTAGGAATAAATTGGAGTAATAAGAGATTACCTACTGTAATGGATTTAATACCCTAATGCATTGGGGCCAGTAATAGGTTCTAGTAGAAAATCTGGTACAGTACTAGATTGGTTACAGTTGGTTGCAATAATTTGAATATAATAAATGATTTGATTATGGTAAGAAACAGAATTCAATAATGAGAAGAGGCAATGATCTTGCAGTATTATCACTAGACTATTAATCCAGAGACCCAGGTAATGTTCTGGGCACCTGGATTTGAATGCTGCTGTAGAATGAAATTTGAATTCAATAAAAATCTGGAGTGAAGAATGGAATGATGCCTGTGAAGCTATTGTCAGTTGTTAGGAAAACCTATCTGGTTCATGATTTGAAATTGCCATACTCGCCTGATCTGGCCCACATGTAACTCCAGATCCACAGCAATGTGGTTGATCCTTAACTCTTAACTCTTCGTTAAAGATGGACAAGAAATGCTAACCTAGCCAACGTCCCATCGATGAATTTTTAAAAAAAATTGTAATGATTAAACCAGCCTGGTAAGGTATTGCAACAGTTTACATACAGATTGTTTACAGTAAGATATTGGAGGAAGTAATGGGATGGATTAAAGCAATATTTAGTCAAGGTTTGTTTGCAAATTTATTGGTACTGAAATAGATTTAGTACAGCAATAAATTGTGTACTATAATTAATTCAGTATAATGACAGACTGGTTACAACAAACAATTGGGTACAGAAATAGATCAAGTTCAGAAATTAATTATGCATTGTAATGGACCTAGGACAATAATGGATCATTGCAGTAATGTATTGTTTAATATGAGATAAAGTACAGCTATAACTTGAATATAATAATGAATTGGCATAAAGTTGGATGCAGTATTTGATTGAGAATAGATTGAATACAATAAATTGTAATATAAAGATAAAACACTGCAGATGCTACAGCTCTGAACTCAAAACAGAAAATGCTAAAGATCCACAACAGATCTTGCAGCACCTGTGAAGAGAGAAACAGAGTTAACAATACACACACTCAATGAGAACTGAATTTGCAGAGTAGAATCGAAAGGAGTAGAAATAGGACACGTCTCCAGAGGAGATGTGAATGGTTGATAATGAACATGTGTCACAGGAACAGAAGAGATAGCAGCAGGAATAGACCATGCAGCCTTGCTGCACCTTTCACTCTGATTATGGCTGATCATGGGCTTCAACGTCATTCCCTGCTCACTCCTCATATTTCTGATGCTCGAAGAGGCCAAATATCTGTCACTCCCAGCCTTAAATATATTCAATGGTGGAGCATCCTCAATTATCATTGGTGGTGAATCCCAAACATTCACAATTCTTTAAGTGAAAGAAATTCTCCTTATCTCAGTACCAAATGATTGGCCTTTACCCTAAGACAATGGCCCCATGTTGTATATTTCCCAGCAACGACACAGTATCTATCCTTTTTTACCCCTTCAGAACTTTGTGAGCAGTGAATGCAAAATACTAAACTGAAAAAAATAACTGTTTTGCCTAGAGGGAGGATTTAGTTGCCTCAGGCCGTGAGAAGAGAGAAGGTAAAAGCAGAGGAACTGTATCTTCTGCTCTGTGACAAGGCAAAATGGGTATATTAATGCATGATTAATAATGGATTGGGCCTAGTAACAGATTGGACACAATAATAGATTGGGTGCATGAATGGATTGAATATATTTCAGATTTAGGTACGTTAATGGATTAAGTACAGGAATGGGTGAGGTATGATAATGGATTGGTTACATTGGGGGCTGCAAGTGTGGTCTAACCAGGGCTTCGTACAACTGTAGCATAACCTTGCAGCTCTTAAACTCAATTCCCTTGCTAATGAAAGCCATACACCATTCACCTTCTTAACAGCCCTATCATCTTGGATGACAACTTTGAGGGATCTATGGACATGGAACCCAAGATCCCCCTGTTCCCCAACACTGCCAAGATTCCGGCCTTTAAGCCAGTATTGTGGATTCAAATTTGACCATCCAAAATGAATCAATTTGAACACCAGGTTGAACACCATCTGGCACTCATCAGCTCAGTTCTGCATCCTGTCAATGTTCCGTTGCAACCTACAACAGCCCTCCACACTAACCACAACTCCACCAACCTTTGTGTCATCAGCAAACTTACTAACCCATCCTTCCATTTCTTCATCCAAGTTATTTGTAATAATCACAAAGAGCAGAGGTCCCAGAACAGATCCCTGTGGATCACCACTGGTCATCAAGCTCCAGGCTGAATACTTTCCATCTACCATCAGTTTCTAGGGACCAGTCAATTCTGTATCCAGACAGCCAGATTTCCTTGTATCCTGTGCCTCCTTATTTTCTGAATGAATCTACCATGGGGAACCTAATCAAATGCTTCGTTAAAATCTATGTGCACCACATCCACTGCTCTACATTCACCGAAGAGTTTTGTCACATCCTCAAAGAATTCAATAAGGCTTGTGAGGCATGGCCTGCCCCTTACAAAGCCCTTCCTGATGAAGAGCTCTGGCCCGAAACGTCGAATTTCCTGTTCCTTGGATGCTGCCTGACCTGCTGTGCTTTAACCAGCAACACATTTTCAGCTCTGTCCCTTACAAAGCCATGCTGACTATTTCTAATCAAACTATGGTTTTCCAAGTAATCATAAATCCTGTCTCTCAGAGTCCTCTCCAATACTTTGCCCACCACAGACTTAAGACTGACTAGTTTATAATTCCCAGGGTTATTCCTATTCCCTGTCTGAACAGGAATAACTTTTGCCACCTTCTAATCATGTGGTAGTACTCCAGTGCACAGAGAGGACGCAAAGATCATCGCCAAAGGCTCAGCCATCACTTCCCTGGCTTCCTGTAGTAACCTAGGGTATATGCCGTCTGGCCCAAGGGATGTATCTATCCTATATTTTCAAAATTTCCAGCCCATCCTCCTTCTTAACATCAACCTGTTCGAGCATATCAATCTGTTTCACGCTGTCCTCAGAAATGACAAGGTCCCTCTCAGTAGTGAATACTGAAGCAAAGTATTCATTAAGGGTCTCTGCTATCTCCACTGACTCCAGGTGCAAGTTCCCTCCACTATCGCTGATCTGCCCTACCCTCAGCTTTTATTAAATGCTGCTCTTCTTGTTCCTCACATAACCGTAGAATGCCTTGGGGTTTTCCTTAGCCTTACCCACTAAAGCCTTTTCATGCCCCCTTCTCGCTCTCCTAATTCTATTCTTCAGTTCCTTCCTGGCTACCTTGTAACCCTCTAGAGCCCTGTCTGACCCTTGCCTCCTCAACCTTAAGTAAGCTTCTCCACAATAAAAACTGATGCAAAATATATGTTGGCATCGCTCCTGTCTCCTGTGGTTCTACATATAGACACCCTCATTGATCTTTAAAGGACCCTATTATCTCACTAGTTGTTCTTTTGCTCCTAATGTACTTGTGGCTCACAGTACTTCTGTCTTGCTCTTCTGTTTACTGCAGATGTAAAACTCAGGAGCATGTCATGGTTGTCAGAAGTCGTCCATCAAATCAAGGGACACAACCTTCAATAAGGGGATCCTGGCACAATTAGTCAAGGGCAGCTTCAGATCAGTCCAGAGGTTTGTGAACAGTCAATCAGCCAGTTGTAATGATCAAAGTCAGGATCCTTTCTTCATAGGATGCTGGTCAAATGTTGGTCAGCCTACCTTGCTTTTACTGCACTTTTGTGGGCTCTTTTCTCTTAGGGTGAGAGAAAGGGTTGAGTTGAATGAGAGGACAATGGATGGCATAGCTGTTATTGTACATGCTCATGGATAAATGTGATGTGAGGTCCTGAGTGAGAAAAAAGGCAGCTCAAAGCCATGCAAGGTGGGGATGATGGGTGTTTGGGGTGGCTGACAGTGAGGGAGAGAAGGTATTGCAGGCAATAATGAGGGTGACAGAGTGTGAGCCTTGATGGGCTTTGGATGATGGGAAAAAAATGGAAACAAAATTGGCTTGGTCATAGAAGACAGAGGATAGCAGTGGAAGGGTGTTTTCAGAATGGAGTCTGATAACTAGTGGAGTTCCGCAGGGAGCAGTCTTAGGTCCTCTGTTGTTTACAGCATATATAAGTGATCTGGAGGAAAATGTGGGAGGTCTGATTGGTAAGTTTCCAGATGACAGAAGATTTGTGGAGTGATAGTGCCGGCAACTGTGAAAGGATACAACAGAATGTCAATAGATTGGTGACTTGGGCACAGAAATGGCAGATAGAGTTTAATCCAGACAAATGTGAGGTGATGCATTTTGGAGGATCAAATTTAGATGTGAATTACACTGTAAATGACAGAACCCTTAGTTAATTAACATACAGGCGTATCTGGGCATGCAGGTCCATAGTTCCCTAAAACGTGGCAATATAGGTGGCCAAGGTGATTCAGGAGGTATATGGCATGTTTGCCTTCATCGGCCAGGGCATGGAGTATAAGAGTTAGCAAACCATGTTGTGGCTATATAAAACCCTCATGAGGCCACATTTGGAGTATTATGTGCAGTTTTGGTCACCACACTACCAGAAGGATGTGGAAGCTTTGGAGAGAATGCAGAGAAGGTTCACTAAGATGGTGCCTGCTCTTGAGAGCATTGGCTATGAGGAAAGGTTAAAAAGGCTAGGATTGTAAAGATGGTGGCTGAGAAGAGACCTGATGGAGGTGTGCAAAATTATGAAAGGCATTGAGAGGATGGGTGGTCAGAGACTTTTTCCTGAGATTGAAGTTTCAGTTACGAGAGGGGGAGATGTGAGAGGGAATTGTTTTCACACAGAGAGTGGTTGGAGCCTGGAACACACTGCCAGGAGAGGCGACATTTAAGGGGCATCTGGTTGGTTACATGAACAGGGAGGGAGAAGAGGGAGACAGGCTGAATAAGGGCAGAAGGTTTGTTTTTTGAGTTTGATTAGGGCATGATGGTCAGCGCAGGCTTGGAAGGCTGAAGGACCTGTTCCTGTGTTGTACTTCTCTTTTGTTCTTTTGTTCTCTTAAATCTGTCACATCCAGGGTAAATGTGACAAACCGTGCAGGTCAACTCCAGACTGACAGCACAATCGCCAATTGAAGACTGCTTCAGCCCCAGTGATGTTGATTTATCTTGGCAGTGACGCATTCTTCCAGGTTCGGCAGTTCGGAGAATCATGCTGGCATTGATGCGAGGGGCACCATGGGACAGGATAGGAAGTTATTTAGATTAAGTTTTGGATGATGGTGCAAGGAGTCTCTTTGGGTTTCACTGAGAGAAACTGTTCATGAAACTCAACAAATCAGCTTCAGAAAGATTTGTCTATATTTTATATTTGGGTAAAATTGATGATCTTTAATGGCACATTATGAACGAATGAATTCTGTGACCAGAGAATTCAGCTGATTAGCATTCAGGTTCATAATTTACTTGCCTTGAACTAACGTGCCAATTTATCCTCACCTCGCTGAAGAATGTGATACTGGAATGCAGTTAAACAAGTTCAAGGAACACCACAGTTACACATCTAAGCAACTATTGTTCACCAGTATACATAAATATCTGGTGTCGACATTTATTTAACTGTTGTACCACCCTTTTGAATTCACTGACTAATAATAAATGTCTTTGTTTACTCTGAGTGATTCAGAGTTTTTTCTAAATTTTATGTAAAGATTGATGAAAACAGTGATCAGTTTCAAAATGCTCCATATTCAGCAGGTTTGATCTGTGCTTTTATTAAATGCTGCTCTCAATATGAATGTAGGACAGGGAGAGGAGGAAAGAGTTGTTCTATAAAACCATAAGACATCGAGTCATAGAGATGTACAGCATGGAAACAGACCCTTCCATCCAACCCGTCCATGCCGACCAGATATCTGAATCCAACTTAGTCTCACCCGCCAGCACCCGGCCCATATCCCTTCAAACCCTTCCTATTCATATTCCCTTCCAAATGCCACTTAAGTGTTGCAATTGTACCAGCCTCCATCACATCCACTGGCAGCTCATTCCATACACACACCACCCTCTGCGTGAAAACGTTGCCCCTTAGGTCTCTTTTATATATTTCCCCTCTCACCCTAAACCTATGCCCTCTAGTTCTGAACTCCTCGACTCCAAGGAAAAGACTTTGCCTATTTACCCTATCCATGCCCCTCATAATTTTGTAAACCTCTCTAAGGTCACCCCCAGCCTCCGACGCTCCAGGAAAAACAGTCCCAGTCTGTTCAACCTCTCCCTGTAGCTCAAATCCTCCAACCCTGGCAATATCCTTGTAAATCTTTTCTGAACCCTTTCAAGTTTCACAACACCTTTCAGATAGGAAGGAGACCAGAATTGCACGCAATATTCCAACAGTGGCCTAACCAATCTCCTGGACAGCTGCAACATGACCTCCCAACTCATGTACTCCATACTCTGACCAATAAAGGAAAGCATACTAAATGCCTTCTTCATTATCCTATGTACCTGCAGCTCCACTTTCAAGGAGCTATGAACCTGCACTCCAAGGTCTCTTTGTTCAGCAACACTCCCTAGGACCTGACCATTAAGTGTATAAGTCCTGCTATGATTTGCCTTCCCAAAATGCAGCATCTCGCAGTTATTTGAATTAAACTCCATCTGCCACTTCTCAGCCCATTGGCCCATCTGGTCCAGATCCTGTTGTAATCTGAGGTAACCCTTTTCGCTGTCCACTACACCTCCAATTTTGGTGTCATCTGCAAACTTACTAACTGTACCTCTTATGCTTGCATCCAAGTCATTTATGTAAATGACAAACAGTAGAAGGCCAAGCACCGATCCTTGTGACACTCCACTGGTCACAGGTCTCCAGTCTGAAAAACAACCCTCCACCACCACCCTCTGTCTTCTACCTTTGAGCCAGTTCTGTATCCAAATGGCTAGTTCTCCCTGTATTCCATGAGATCTAACCTTACTAATCAGTCTCCCATGGGGAACCTTGTCGAACGCCTTACTGAAGTCCATATAGATCACATCTACTGCTCTGCCCTCATCAATCTTCTTGGTTACTTCTTCAAAAAACGCAATCAAGTTTGAGAGACATTATTTCCCACGCACAAAACCATGTTGACTATCCCTAGTCAGTCCTTGCCTTTCCAAATACAAGTACATCCTGCCCCTCAGGATTCCCTCCAACAACTTGCCCACTACCAAGATCAGGCTCACCAGTCTATAGTGCCCTGGCTTGTCTTTACCACCCTTCGTAAACAGTGGTCCCACGTTAGCCAACCTCCAGTCTTCCGGCACCTCACCTGTGACTATCGATGATACAAATATCTCAGCAAGAGGCCCAGCAATCACTTCTCTAGCTTCCCACGGAGTTCTCGGGTACACGTAACCAGGTCCTGGGGTTTTATCCACTTTTAACCGTTTCAGGACATCCAGCACTTCCTCCTGTGTAATCTGGATATTTTGCAAGATGTCACCATCTATTTCCCTACAGTCTACATCTTCCATATCCAATTCCACAGTAAATACTGATGCAAAATATTCATTTAGTATCTCCCCCATTTTCTGTGGCTCCACACAAAGGCCGCCTTGTTGATCTTTGAGAGACCCTATTCTCTCCCTAGTTACCCTTTTGTCCTGAATATATTTGTAAAAACACTTTGGATTCTCCTTAATTCTATTTTCCAAAGCTATGTCATGTCCCTGTTTTGCCTTCCTGATTTCCCTCTTAAGTATACTCCTACTGCCTTTATACTCTTCTAAGGATTCATTCGCTCTATCCTGTCTATACCTGACATATGCTTCCTTCTTTTTCTTAACCAAATCCCCAATTTCTTTAGTCATCCAGCATTCCCTATACCTATCAGCCTTCCCTTTCACCCTGACAGGAATATACTTTCTCTGGATTCTTGTTATCTCATTTCTGAACGCTTCCCAATTTCCAGCCGTCCCTTCACCTGCGAACATCTGCCTCCAATCAGCTTTCGAAAGTTCTTGCCCAATATCATCAAAATTGGCCTTTCTCCAATTTAGAACTTCAACTTTTAGATCTGGTCTATCCTTTACCATCACTATTTTAAAATGAATAGAATTATGGTGGCTGGCCCCAAAGTGCTCCCCCACTGACACCTCAGTCACCTGCCCTGCCTTATTTCCCAAGAGTAGGTCAAGTTTTGCACCTTCTCTAGTAGGTACATCCACATACTGAATCAGAAAATTGTCTTGTACGCACTTAACAAATTCCTCTCCATCTAAACCTTTAACACTATGGCAGTCCCAGTCGATGTTTGGAAAATTAAAGTCCCCTACCATAACTACCCTATTATTCTTACAGATAGCTGAGATCACCTTACAAGTTTGTTTCTCAATTTCCCTCTGACTAATGGGGGGTCTATAATACAATCCCAATAAGGTGATCATCCCTTTCTTATTTCTCAGTTCCACCCAAATAACTCTCTTGGATGTATTTCCAGGAATATCCTCCCTCAGCACAGCTATAATGCTATCCCAAATCAAAAATGCCACTTCCCTTCCTCTCTTGCCTCCCTTTCTATCCTTCCTGTAGCATTTGTATCCTGGAACATTAAGCTGCCAGTCCTGCCCATCCCTGAGCCATGTTTCCGTAATTGCTATGATATCCCAGTCCCACGTTCCTAACCATGCCCTCAGTTCATCTGCCTTCCCTGTTCGCCCCCTTGCATTGAAATAGATGCAGTTTAATTTATTATTCCTACCTTGTCCCTGCCTGCCCTGACTGTTTGACTTACTTCTGTTCTCAGCTGTACCCGTCTCAGATCGATCTCTTACCTCACTATCTCCCTGGGGGTTCCACCCCCACCCTCCCCTCCCCCCGCTTTACTAGTTTAAATCCTCCCAAGCAGTTCTAGCAAATTTCCCTGCCAGTATAATAGTCCCCTTCCAATTTAGGTACTACCCGTCCTTCTTGTACAGGTCATTTCTACCCCAAAAAAGATTCCAATGATCCAAAAATGTGAATCCTTCTCCCATACCAGCTCCTCAGCCATGCATTCATCTGCTCTATCCTCCTATTCCTGCCCTCACTAGCTTGTAGCACTGGGAGTAATCCAGATATTACTACCCTTGAGGACTCCTTTTTAAATTTCTGCCTCACCCTCTGTAATCTCCCTTCAGAGTCTCAACCTTTTCCCTTCCAATGTCGTTGGTTCCAATGTGGACAATGACCTCCTGCTGGCTCCTCTCCCCCGTGAGAACAGTCTGCACTCTCTCTGAGACATCCTTGATCCTGGCACCAGGGAAACAACACACCATTCTGCTTTTTCTCTGCTGGCCGCAGAAACGTCTGTCTGTACCTCTGACTACAGAATCCCCAAACACAACTGATCTCTTGGAAGCCAACGTACCCCTTGTTGCATTAGAGCCAGTCTCAATACCAGAAACTAGGCTGTTTGTGCTACGTTCCCCTGAGAATCCATCACCCCCGACATTTTCCAAAATAGCAAACCTGTTTGAAATGGGTATATCCCTAGGTGCCGACCTCGCTCACCCTACCTGGAGTTAACCCATCTATGTGACTGTATCTGAGACATTCCCCCCCTTCCTATAACTGCCATCCATCACATACTGTTGCTGTTGCAAATTACTCATCGCTTCTATCTGTCTCTCCAACTGATCTACTCGATCTGATAAGATTCACATCCAACAGCATTTATGGCAGATATAATCCGCAGTAACCCTTAAACTCTCTTTAAACTCCCACATCTGACAAGAAGTACATGTCACTGCGAAGGCTATTTTTGCTCCTTCACAATCTATAGACCCAGAAAATAACACCGTCTTATTCCTCTACAAACACTGCCCCAGGTTAAATTAATAGCTACGGCTTATATTTTAAGTTTAATCAAGAGACTTATCTCCAAAAACATATAATCAAGAAAGAATTCACAATACTCACTACTGCAGCCTTTCTCTTGGACAGACTTAAAACAACAATTAACTTATCTGATTCTGTGCTGTGAACTTCACCCAACAGTTCCTCCAAGATTAGTTGTGAATTTCACTGTTTGTTAATTTTCCCAGATGCACTCCGATGTCCAGCAATACATGAATTCAAACAGCAAAGGCAGTAACTGTGCAGGTTCTCTCTCTCTCTCTGCACTGTCCTCACCATGTGCTCCCTTTGTTCTTCTCCCTTTCAAAACTGCTGTTGTTTAGACTTTTTTTTTCCAAAGTTCCAAAACAATGCAACAGCATATAAAACAGTAATTGCTGCTCCTGGAATTCAAGGAAATCACCTCCATCACCTAAAATACCTCAAAAAAAGGAGCAGCTCTTACAGCCAGAAATTTTTCCTGTCCTCCATCTTGGATTACCCAGAATCCATTATAGGAACAGAAATTAGGCCATTCGGTCCATTGAGTCTGATCTGCCATTCAATCATGGCTGACAGGTTTTTCAACTCCATTCTCCCGCTTTCTGCCCATAAAGTTTGATCCCCTTGGCAACCAAGAACTTACCTAACTCTGTTTTAAATATACGCAATGGCCTGGCCTCCATAGCCTTCTGTGGTAATAAATTCCACAGATTCACCACTGTCTGGCTAAAGAGGTTTCTCTTTATCTCTGTTTTAAAATGTCTTCCATTTACTCTAAGGCTGCGTCCTCAGGTCCTCGTCTCACCTACCAGTGGAAACATCTTCCCAATATCTACTCTGTCCAGACTGTTCAACACTCTGAAAGTTTCAATCAGACGCCCCCTCATCTTTCTACACTCCATCAAATATAGTCGAAGAGTCGTCAAATGTTCCTCATATGTTAAGCTTTTCATTCCTGGGATCATTCTCGTAAACCTCCTCTAGACTCACGCCAGGGTCAGTATATCCTTCCTGAGGTATGATACCCAAAATTGCTCACAGTCTTCTAAATGTGGGCTGACCAGACCCTTGTAAAGCCTCAAAAGTACGTCCCTGCTTTTCTGTTCTAGTTCTCGTGAGATGAATGATGACATAGTGTTTGCCTTCCTAACTACTGACTCAACCTGCAAGTTTACCTTAAGAGAAACCTGGACTAGAACTTCCAAGTCCCTTTGCACTTCAGATTTCTGAATTTTCTCCCTATTTAGAAATTAGACCATGCCTCTATTCTTCCTATCAAAATGCATGACCTCACACTTGCCCACATTGTGTTCCATCTGCCACTTCTTTGCCCACTCTCCTAACCTGTCCAAATCCTTCTGAAATCTCCCTGCTTCCTCTTTACTACCTGTCCTCCATCTATCTTTGTATCATCTGCAAACTTAGCCAGAATGTCCTCAGTTCCTTCGTCCAGATCATTAATGTATAAAGTGAAAATTTGTGGTCCCAACACTCACCCTTCTGGAACACTACTGGCTTCCATCCTGAGAAGGACCCTTTTATCCCCATCCTCTGCCTTCTGCCACACAGCCAAGCTTCTATCCAAACTATCACCTGGTCTTTAACATCAAGAGGCCTTACCTTACTCAGCAGCCTCCTGTGCGGCACCTTATCAAAGGCCTTCAGAAAGTTCAGCTAAATAACATCCATGGTCTAACCTACTTGTTACCTCCTCAAAGAATTTGTCAGGCATGACCTCTCCTTGATGAAATTTATTTTACAATGCACTTCCAAGTATTCAGAAATCTCATCCTTTATGTGGACTCCAAAATCTTAGCAATGACTGGGGTCAGGCTAACCGGCCTATAATTTCCCATTTTTTGCCTTGCTCCCTTCTTAAGCAGGGCAGTTACTAAGCTATTTTCCAGTTTTCTAGGACCCTTCCAGACCCCAGTGATACCTGAAAGATCACTACTAAAGCCTCCACTACCACTTCAGAAATCTCCTTCAAAACTCTAGGGTGTAGTCCATCCGGTCCAGGTGATTTATCCACTCTCAGACCTTTCAGTTTTTTTAGCACCTTCTCCTTGGTGATAGCCACTCTGCTCCCTGACATTCTTGAATTTTTTGGGATATTACTCATGTCTTCCACTGTGAAGACTGACGCAAAGTTCTTATTCAGTTCCTCAGCCTTTTCTTTGCTCCCCATTACTACTTCTCCAGCATCATTTTCCAACGGCTCAATGTCTGGTTTTGCTTCCCTTTTGCTCTTTATATATCTAAAGAAACTCTTGTAATCTTACCTAAAATTACCGACTGTCTGATAGTTTTACTGCTCTAAGAGTCAGGTAGGATTTGTATCCCCCCCTCAGCAGAAATACCTGATCTTCCCCCACAGCTTACATCATTGCTGAATAGGACAAAGTGAGGACTGCAGATGCTGGAGAACAGAGCGGTGTGGTGCTGGAAAATGCACAGTCAGTCAGGCAGTATCTGAGGAGCAGGAGAATTAATGTTTCAGGCATTCCTGATGAAAGGCTTATTCCTGAAATGTCAATTCTCCTGCTCCTCGGATGCCACCTGGTTGCTGAATTGCTTGTTGTTAATTGTAAGATTATGATGCTTTGTTCTGAATTCCCCAACAAAGGAAAAGAGTTCCACTTTAACTTCTCTTTCAATTCATTTCCACACTGTAAATAATCTAATCTAATCTAATTATAACTTCATGATCTTGTATGTCAGTGGTGTTTGTGGGAACATACTATGAACAGGTTGGCTGCAAGGTCAACAGCAGTGATTACACTTCAGAAACATTACATTGGCTACAAAGCATTTTGGAACATACTGAGGTCCTGGCGGGCACGAAACAAACACTTCCTTCGACATAAACAAACACAGTTCATTTTATTTAAGACCTATCATATTATAGGATGTACTGAGGTGCTTCAGAGAAATGTCATCACAAGTATTGAACACAAATTTAAAGACATTTTGCAGACTAAAAGTTTAAATGTAACAAAATTCAATTTGGAACTCCAGATCATTTTTGTAAGGAGCTATGTCATGGAAGAAGGCAACAGTAAGCCCATCTTTATGGACATTGTTTCTGGCAATAAATGCTATCAGTTTGCACTAGGCTTGTGTAACTGGTTACATGCCCGAACTCTAACCCTAGTCCAAGTTCTCAATGAAAGTCCGACAGACATTAGAACAGGTGACCAAGTGTCTGGAAGACTGATTTAAAGAAGGTGAGAGAGCAGTGACCAGTTTAGGGACAGAATTCCAAAACTTGGGTACTAGATAGCTGAAAGCACTGCCACTACCAATGGAATAAAAGCAAAATAATTCAATGCTGGAGATCTCATAGAGTCATAGAGATGTAAAGCATGGAAACAGACCCTTCAGTCCAACTTGTCCATGCTGACCAGATATCCTAACCTAATCTAGTCCCATTGGCCCATATCCCTGTAAACCCTTTCTATTCATGTACCCATTCAGATGTCTTTTAAATGCTGTAATTGTACTGGCCTTCGCCATTTCCTCAAGCAACTCATTTCAAACACGCACCACCCTCTGTGTGAAACAATTATCCTTTAGGTCTCTTTTATATCTGTCCCCTCTTATCCTAAACCTATGCCCGCTAGTTCCGGTCTTCCCCCACCCCAGGGAAAATACCTTGTCTACTTATCCTATCTATGCCCCTCATGATTTTATAAACTGTATAAGGTCACCCCTCAGCCTCCGAAACTCCAGGGAAAGCAGACCCAGTCTATTCAGCCTGTCCCTATAGCTCAAATCCTCCAACCCTGGCAAAATCCTTGTAAATCTTTTCTGAACCTTAAGTTTCACAACATCCTTCCGATAAGAAAGAGACCGGAATTGCATGCAATATTCCAAAATTGGCATAACCAATGTCCTGTAAGTCGCAACATGACCTCCCAACTCCTGTACTGAATGTTCTAACCAATGAAAGAAAGCATACCAAACACTCTCACTAACCTATCCATCTGCGACCCTACTTTCAGGGAACTATGAACCTGCACTCCAGTCTGTTTGTTCAGCAACACTAACCAGGACCTTACCATTAAGTGTTGTAAGCCCTGCTCTGATTTGCCTTTACAAAATGCAGCACCTCACATCTATCTAAATTAAACGCCACTCCTCAGTCCTTTAACCCATCTGATCAAGATCCCATTGTATCCTGACGTAAACTTCTTTGCTGTCCACTACACCTTTAATTTTGGCGTCATCTGCAAACTTACTGACTATACCTCCTCTGTTCACATCCAAATCGTTCACATAAATGAAGAAAAGCAGTGGACCCAGCACCGATCCTTGTGGCACACCACTACAGAAAGTGCTGGAGAACTCAGCATGTCTGGTAGAATCTGTGGAGAAAGAAACAAAGTTCAAGCCTAATATGACTCATTTTTGGACTCTTCTGTGTTCTGAAGAGTCATATTGGACTTAAAACATTATCTCTGTTTCTCACTGCATGGACACTGTCAGACCTGCATTTCTCCACCACCTTTTGTTGATCTAATGTAATTGTAATTGTACTATCTAATGTAGATCAGTGAGCACAGGTATAATAGTTGAACCGGCCTTGGTATAAATTAACATCCAGAAAGTGGAGTTTTGGATGATGTCGAGTATATGAAGGATGCTATGTAGGAGTCTATCATGAAGACTACTAGATTAATCAAGTATAGAGGAAGTGAAGGCAAGGCATGAATGAGGAGTTTCAGACAAGTTGGAGATGAATAATATTACATTGGTGTTGGTCTTGAGAATTGAGGATTATGGGTTTGGAGATCATTTCAGGGTCAAATAGAATGCCAAGGCTTTAAATGGTCTTGTTCATGTTGGGAAATTACCAAGGAAAGGAATGAAGCTGGTGGCTAGGAAATGGAGTTCATAGTAAGGATCAAAGAAACCGTACTTCAGTCTTCAGCACATACAGTTAAAAGAAATTCTAGCTCATGTAATATTGGTTATTGGTTAAGTATAGTTTGTACTTTAGATTTACAAATGATTATTTTCAGTTCTTACCTCATAAGTACTGGTGATGTTGAGTCTGTAGAATACAGGCAGGAAGAATTCAGCACTGACGATGGTCACTACGGCATAGCTAATGCAGAAAATCAAGAACATAGCCCCAAACCGGTAAACCTCTGCTGGTGTCCCAATCACTGTCACTGCAGACATAAAGCTGGCAGTAAGGGACATCGCCACAGGCAATGCCCTCAGCTGTCTGTCTCCAAGTAAAAACTGGCTGTTGGATTGCTGGCCCCTTGCTTTAATTGCATGATAGATTCCAATGAATGCAGAAACAAGCAGCATGGTCACGAATACCACATAATCCCACACTGTGAACTCACCCACGGTTGTGTGATGAGTAGACATTTTGAAACAGATTCAAAGTAGGAGCTGTTCTCTTCAAAGAAGTGAAAGTTGCTTGAAGAAAACATTTAAAAATAAACTTTCCCGAAGTTTTAATTATCAATTCAAGTTCGTAAAACAAACCTCATGTTCTCTGGAAAAATGTCATTGGGAACAGAAGAACAAAATTGCCAAAAAGGAAAATTTGTCAAAACATTCTGTACATTAACGGAGGTGCTAGATGATGAAGGGACTTTGCAACAGGTATAATTGATTTACTGTGAGCAAGTACAAGTCAGAGCAAAGACAAAGAGACTCAGAAAGCCCGTCCCACACCTTGGTTCTTGGCCTCTCACACAGCATTGCTCAAAGAAACCTTTGTACTGCACCCCACAGATTGAGTCACAAATCACCTTACCTCCCACGAGAAGTGTTTCTAAAGAAACCACTGACTATACCAGTGATTTGTAACCATTCTCAAATTATATAATTGCCTGAACTCTGATTTAGGAGTGTCAATAATTAACTATAGCAAACAGTTTTTACTGTTATAATTGAACTCTCAGCTTTTGACCAAATCAATGTCTTGCTGTATGTAAGCATTTTTAGTATATGGATCCAGAATCACAATACAAGATATACTGACCTTCTCCCTCCCTGCTTGTCCTCTGTTAACACATTCTTTAGTTGTGTGTCCTTTGCATCTTGACATCTCCGATGAGTGGCAGCCTATTTTTCTGATCTCCCCTCCTCTTCAGGAGATGGTAGAAATTTCTGTTCATTACAGATCTCAACCCATTGATGTCAGATACAGTGCTACCCCTACTGCCCAAGAAAGTTTGTCTTATTCTGTGCAGACTGCCTACTGGAGACAGATTTGAATACTCTGGTGGGAGTCGAAATGCAGGTAGGGGGAATTGTGCATGAGATGTGATGGTAGCCGTCAAGATTTGGCTACATCCTTCTGCTGAGTATTTAGATGATGGTATTAAAAGTAATATTAGCAAATTTGCTGATGATACAAAGCTGGGTGGCAGGGTGAAATGTGAGGAGGATGTTAGGAGATTACAGGGTGACCTGGACAGGCTAGGTGAGTGGACAAATGCATGGCAGATGCAGTTTAATGTGGATAAATGTGTGGTTATCCACTTTGATGGCAAGAACATGAGGCAGATTACTACTTAAATTGAGTCAAGTTAGGTAAAGGGGCAGTACAATGAGATCTAAGTGTTCTTGTACACCAGTCAATGAAGGCAAGCATGCAGGTACAGCAGGCAGTGAAGAAAGCTAATAGCATGCTGGCCTTCATAACAAGAGGAATTGAGTATAGAAGCAAAGAGATTCTTCTGCAGCTGTACAGGGCCCTGGTGAGACCACACCTGGAATATTGTGTGCAGTTCTGGTCTCCAAATTTGAGGAAAGACATTCTGGCTATTGAGGGAGTGCAGCGTAGGTTCGCGTGGTCAATTCCTGGAATGGCGGGACTATCTTACGTTGAAAGATTGGAGCAACTGGGCTTGTATACCCTTGAGTTTAGAAGGCTGAGAGGGGATCTGATTGAGAGGTGTAAGATTATTAAAGGATTGGACACTGTGGCAGCAGGAAACATGTTTCCGCTGATGGGTGAGTCCCGAACCAGCGGACACAGTTTAAAAATAAGGGGTAGGCCATTTAGAACAGAGTTGAGGAGAAACTTCTTCACCCTGAGAGTGATGAGTGTGTGGAATGCTCTGCCCCAGAGGGCAGTGGAGGCCAAGTCTCTGGATACTTTCAAGAAAAAAGTTGGATAGAGTTCTTAAGGATAGTGGAATCAAGGGTTATGGGGATAAGGCAGGAACAGGATACTGATTGAGGATGATCAGCCATGATCATAATGAATGGTAGTGCTGGCTTGAAGGGCAGAATGGCCTACTCCTGCACCTGTTGTCTATTTACAAAATTCGAAGTCACATGACACTAGGTTATAGTCCAACAGGTTTATTTGAAAACATAAACTTACAGAGCACTGCTCCTTCGTCAGGTGAAATGGACACCCCAGTCCAACACCTCCACATCATGTTTAATTACACGGTGGTAAAATTGTGTTTGGCCATTTCAAGTTCTCATTCTGCTGCCACTGGTGTTCAACTGGATGTGGGAGGAAGAGTTAAATTCAATTAAAAGTCACCGGGGAAGCAGGAATCATGGTAGCAGTATGCTCCTACCAATTCGGAGATTTATTCCACTCAGGCTCCCAGAGTTCGGGTCAATGGTGATGGCATCAAATTTTCTGCAGGCAATGGGACTCCATTGGCTGCATGAAATGTCTCCCAGATTTGGGTCTTTTCTATATTACAGAGTAAAATGATATAGAATGGTCTGCTGACAAGTCCATACACCTCTTCAGTTTCTTTCAATGCCTTTCTATTCTACTCCAATTTCTTTTAGAGCAGAGAAGGCTGGCGGGGTGGGGGTCATGTTTGGGGTCTATAAGCTTATGAGGAGTATGTATGGACAGGGTGATGAGAGAGCAACAGTTCCCCGAGGTCGAGGGGTCAATCATGAGGGGACATAGTTTTAGGGTATGGGGCAGGAGAATCAGAGGAGATCTGAGAAAAACACATTCACTCAGGGTGGTGGGAATCTGGGTTGCAGTGCTTGGGAACGTACTGGACGCTGGAAACTTTACAACCTTGAAAAAAATGTTTGGATGAGCCCTTGAAATATCATAACATTCAAGGATATGGGACAAGCATAGGAAATTGGGATTAGTATGCCTTTAGTAGTATTATTGTTGCTGCAGACTCAATGAGCCGAAGGGCCTTTTCTGTACTGTATGACTCTATGGCTCCATAAGTGCAGAATGACCAGTTTCTATTCCTTGCTCGCCACTGCGGTCATTTTTGGTCAAGTGTTTTTATGCTACATGACTAGTTTTGGATTGGAGACAGAATCGTTGAGGAGAAGGCAAAGTCAAGGACTGGCTTCAGGTTTCGCTTCAAACACCATCTATCATACAGACAAGCTATATATAACGTAAACTTATATCAGTTCTGAAGAAGAGTCACTTGACTCGAAATTTTCACTCGGTTCTTTCTATACAGATGCTGCTGTACGTGCTGAGTTTCTCCAGCAAGTTGTGTTTAATCTTATACCAGACTCTGACTCCTAGTTAAGTTTGGTAAAGGCTAATTTATCTTTTTCAAATGTTCATGTCCATGCACTCTCAGTATCAAAAACTTAGTGTCTGTTGTGTATTATAGCGTGTTCCTTCTACACTGTTCTAAATCTACCCACATGGTTGTATTAATGTTCAGTGATGTGCAATCCTGTGACATCACTGTGAGGCTACAACATTAGGTTGCTCCTTTACACAAGCGATGGGAGTGGTAGTGACAGACCTACTTGTTGAATATAGATGTAAACATTTAGGCCACCCCAAAATGAGGAATTCTGACATGGCATAATCCAATGTTGTTTGAATCTTTTGCTACCTCTTTATTTACCATTCTGCAAGGACACAGGCCCCATTCCAGACCCAATGGAACCCATCCCATGGTGAAACTCCTCCCTGTCCCAAAACTGGGGCAGTGTTATGTCTCATGGACATTACATTACTCTATCCATAAGGGATATGCTTATGATATCATCACTGTATCATAGCTTGTGACCTGAGAGTACATATGTCAGATACCATCGTATTTGGGAAAACATGAAATATGACACATCATTGGAAGCATGCTGCTCTTTGTAACTAATAGCTCAATATTTGCTGAGATAGTGATGTGCATGCGAGATCATTATTGAATACCTGTAATAACATCTATTGGATTCTTCAATACCACATTTTCCATGCCTTGTTTCTTAAGTTACGAGGAATAACATACACAATGCTACATCAGGTAAAACATCCTGCTAGAAACTAGGCCCACATCATAGTTAGCAATGGTGGCTGTCTATGAAGGATTCTTTTAAGAATATGGTGACAGATATTAGGAAAACTAATTGAAGACCATCTGGAAAACAACCCTGGAAATGAAAGGATTTGGATAATCAGCAGGATCAACTTCTGTGAGTAGAAACAGCAAGGGAGATCTCTGGATAAAGTATTGACTAGCTAGAAGGCAGAACTAATTTCCATTTTGTTACAATCTAAGTTCCTTATGGTCCTGAGCACAAATGATCTTGTTTGCCATTGCCAAGGAGAGTCTTCATAGAATTAATATATTTGGTCTTTCCATAATTTGCAGAAAGATCCACAAAAGATCTATATGGTTCTCAATGACCAAATCAAGCTAAGAATTAATTTCAGGAAAAACAGACACCAGCTCATGTCATATAGGTGTCCACCTCAAGTATCTATTAGATTACATTACTTGTGTGGAAACAGGCCCTTCGGCCCAACAAGTCCACACCGACCCGCCGAAGCGCAACCCACCCATACCCCGACATTTACCACTTACTTGACACTACGGGCAATTTAGTATGGCCAATTCACCTGACCCGCACATCTTTGGACTGTGGGAGGAAACCGGAGCACCCGGAGGAAACCCACACAGACACGGGGAGAATGTGCAAACTCCACACAGTCTGTCGCCTGAGTCGGGAATTGAACCCAGGTCTCCGGCGCTGTGAGGCAGCAGTGCTAACCACTGTGCCACCGTGCCGCCCAAAGACTTTTTCTACTTACCCTATCCATGCCCCTCATGATTTTATAAACCTTTTTAAGATCACCCCTCAGCCTCTGAGGCTCACCCAAGGCTGGAATCAAACCCCAATCCCTGGAGCTGTGAAGCAGCAGTGCTAACCACTCAGCCACCATTCTTGTTGTAAAAACTCGCGAAAACGTGCAAACTCTGCACAGACAGTCGCCCGAAGTAGGAAACGAACCCAGGTCCCGGGTGCTGTAAGGCAGCAGGGCTAACCACTGAGCCACAGTGCTACCCTGACCACTGAGCCACAGTGCTACCCTAACCACTGAGCCACAGTGCTACCCAGTGCTACCACAGTATTGACCAGTTTGTTAGAAGATAGCATAACAAAAAGGGTAGAAGTGTAACTTTACAAAGAATAGCTCTTTCGGAGAAGGTCATTGAATTGGTTATTGCCTCAACGTCAATTAAACCTTTAGTGAAAGGGCCATACTACTGACACATTACTTGAGATGGATACTAGTATGAAGCCGCAGTGGCAGAATGACAATTAC